>NW_028136466.1:0-600000 GCF_964662115.1 Mustela nivalis
GGCAATTCTGGAGCCACAAGCAGCACTCAGACTGCTCTCTAAAAAAAAATTACTGCCTAATGAGGTGCCCAGGCACCTTCAATGAGGATAAACTACACAGCACTCGACTTTACCCAAATTATATAGTCTAACCTGGGCACTAATGCACTGTCGGACACAACCTGAGCCCGGACCTCCTGACCAACCCTCAGAAAGCTGACCGCACCCTGAGCACAGAAGACCCGCCATGGCCTTAGGTCATCATCTCTTCCCTACCTCAGTTTTCAGGCTTTAGAACCGAGACCTTATCTCCAATAACTGCCCAGGCGTGAGTGTAATGCAGAAATCAGAACTCCTCCTTACCAATGGCAAGAACCCTTGTGGTTGGCACGTTGTCCAACGTTCAGTGTAGGAGAAACCAGCATTCAACCTGAGGTCTCGCCCATTCTTGAGTGCGACGAGGGCATAAACACGCATTGTGACCCTCAGCATGAGTCCTGTCTTCTAGTAAGTCCTCTCAGTGGCTTGACCATTAGATGCCATAATGGTCTTGATATGTCCCTAGGCCCCAATTTTAACCAGATTTCTGATTGTCCAGTCGCCCCTCCCCAGGGCTCTGCTCTGCAATCCCTCATTTGGTGGGACACCTGAGGTTAAAAAAGAAAACAACAACAAAAAAAAAAACGGTCTTCTTCCATCCCACAGAATGACCTCAAACTCTTTGGACGGGGCCAAACCACCAGAGAGTAAGACTCGTCCATTTCCCATGAAGTCACCCAGAAATTTCACGACCATGAGTGACACGATATCCAGGCACAAAAACTTGAGCAAGAGCCTCACACTCGCCCTTTTTTCAAATCTCGAAGAGTTCTCCTCATGGTTTGTAGATCAGTCCTGCCATACCTATGACCCGAAACATAAGCCGGGGTTGTGTTTTCAGACAACTGTCCCAACATCCCTGGCCTACACAACCTACAGGCTCAGGCCCCTGGAGCCAAACCGAGGACTGTAGTTACCCTATCCAAGGAATTGTGTGTGCCCATTCCAATGGGCCACAACCCTTCTAATAGGATAATCCTCCAAATTCCCTGATCCATCTCAATAGTGGTGGCTTCCCAGGACAAAAAGGGGCAATCTGAGACCATCTGTGCACCTACCTGCACTCAGACCCATAGACAGATGTCCCCAGAGGTAAAAAGGAAAGAACGGGCCCCTAGGCACTAATCAGATCCATTGCTTTGGTTTCCAGGCATCTCTCCTCAGACGCCTGGATTTCAAAACCAGAAATGGCTTTTTCTTGACTCACCCATCAGAAAACATCACATCTACACATGGGAAACTTGCCCGTTGGAGCTGTGTCAAAGCCTCAGTTTAGGAGAACCCTTCAGGGCCCCAGTGCCACCGCTTCATTCCAAGGTCTCCATACACACAAAAGCACATTAGGACCCATCCCCAGGAGAGTCCATTTCAACTCAGCCTCCTCGGTTGCTCCCCCAGATCCAGCAGATCTAACCTGTCTTGTTGCTAGGAGACAATTGGAATGCGAGGTGGGCTACCCAGCCATCCATCCTTAGAACCCTGCTCAGAATCATTGGCCTGGAGCCAAACAACAGGTCTCAATTGTCCCGCAGAAGACACTTTGCAGTTTGGAGCTTCTCACAAATCCCATCGTGGGAAAACCCCCATGGCCTCCTGAAGCTCCCCCTTCATGAAGGGGCCATCATGGACAGAAACTCCAACCTGAGCGATCGTCTGATCCTCGTCCTGACTTCAGATGCACGAGATCTCGATTCCAGTCTGTAGACTGTGCCTGCCATGTCTTCACCCAGAAACCTAAGCCTAGCTTGTGTTCTCAGTTTCAGTCTTCAGACTACTGGCCCACAAGCCCTCCAGTTTGGCAATCCAGAACTACAATGCAGCACTCTGCCTGCCCTCCAGAAGAAAAGCATTGCCCTCTGGGGCTACCCAGTAACCCCAAGTGAGGATTAACCTGCACCGACCTTGGCTGTACCCCAAATACTTAGGCTGACCAGGGCACTAATGCCCTTTCTGACACAGCCTGAGACTGGACCTCCTGTCACACCCAGACAGCTGGCCGCACACTGAGAACATCGACCTGCCATGGCCTTAGGTCGTCATCTCTTTCCAACCTCGGTTTTCAGGCTTCAGAATCTAGACCTTATCTCCAATCACTGCCCAGGGTTGAACGTGATGCAGAAATCAGAACTCCTTCCCCATGGCAAGAAACCTTGTGGTTGGCATGTTGTCCAACCTTCAGTGTAGTTGAAGCCAGTGTGGCCCATGAGGCCCCGCCCATGCTCTTGGGCCACATTGGTCACAAAAACACAATGTGACCCTCAGCCTGAGCCCAGTTCCCAAGTAAGGCCACTCAGTGGCAGGATGAAGAGATAGCATATTGGGCTTGCATGCCCCTAGGCCCCAATTTTGAACCAGAGTTCGGGTTGTCCCTTCAGTCGTCCCCACGGCTTTGCTTTGGAATTCCTCTTTTGGTGGGACACCTGACGTAACGATACTGAAAGGAGTCCTTCCATCCCACGGATTGACGAAAAACGATTGGGAATCGGGGCAAATCCTCAGAGAGGAAGATTCGTCCATGGCCCATGAGGCCTCCCCGACATTCAACGGCCATCGCTGATACAAAATCCAGAGACAAAAGCCTGAGCAAGCGCCTCAGACTCGCCCTTTCTTCATATCCTGAAGAGTTTTTCTCAAGGTTTGTAGATCGGGCCTGCCATACCTACATCCCCAAACCTAAGCTGAGTTTGTGTTTTCAACTTCTGTCCTCAAAGTCCTGGGCCACACACTCTCCAGGCTGGGGACCCTGGAGCCACACATTAGGATTGTGCCTACCAATCCATGGGAATTCTGCCCATTCCATGGTCCATAATCATACAAATTAGGAGAAACCTCCAAAGTCCCTGAGGCCATCCCAATAGTGTAGGTCGACCGGAACAAAAAAGGGCTATCTGACTCCAGCTGATAATCTACCTCCACTCATACCCTAGATGGATGTCCCCAGAGAAGAAGATTGAACCAGACAGGACCCTAGGCCATAAGAGGATCCCTTGTCTTGGTTTACAGGCATGTCTCCTCAAAAGCCTGATTCCAATACGAGCATAGGTGTTTTCCTGAGGCACCCATCAGAACTCATCTCGTCTCCACCAGGAAACCTGTGCATGGGAGCTATGTCAAAAGCTTAGGAGAGTACTTCAAGGTCCCGGTGCCACCGACACATTCCAAGGCCCTCATGGGCACAAAAACACATTAGGACCCATCCTCAGGAAAGTCCATTTCAACTCGGCCACCCCGGTTGCTCCCGCAGAGCCATCAGATCTAAACTGTCTTGTTCCTAGGAGACAATTGGAATGCGAGGCGGGCTTCCCAGGCATCCATCCTCCAACGGTGCTCTGGAGTCATTCCATATGGGATGTCCTGGAGCTGTCCAACTGGTCTCAATTGTCCGGCAGAAGGAATCCTTGAAGGGGGCATCCCACAACTCCCAACTTGTAAAACCTCAATGGCCTCGATTTCCGGTTTCTTCATGAAGCGGCCGTCATGCACGGAAACTCCAAACTGAGCCAACGTCTGATCCTCGACCTGACTTCAGAAGCATAAGATATTGGTTCAGATCTATAGGAGGTACCTGCCGTGCCCTCGCCCTGAAACGCAAGTCTAGCTTGTCTTCTTAGACTTCCGTCCTCACACTACTGGTCCCAAAGCCCTCAAGTTTGGCAATTCCAGACCCACAATGCAGCACTCAGCCTGCTCTCTAAAAGAAAATTACTGCCTAATGAGCTGCCCAGGCACCTTCAATGAGGATAAACCTACACAGCACTCGACTTTACCCAAATTATATAGTCTAACCTGGGCACTAATGCAATGTCGGACACAACCTGAGCCCGGACCTCCTGACCAACACCCAGAAAGCTGACCGCACCCTGAGCACAGAAGACCCGCCATGGCCTTAGGTCATCATCTCTTCCCTACCTCAGTTTTCAGGCTTCAGAACCGAGACCTTATCTCCAATAACTGCCCAGGCGTGAGTGTAATGCAGAAATCAGAACTCCTCCTTACCCATGGCAAGAACCCTTGTGGTTGGCACGTTGTCCAACGTTCAGTGTAGGAGAAACCAGCATTCACCCTGAGGCCTCGCCCATTCTTGAGTGCGACGAGGGCATAAACACGCATTGTGACCCTCAGCATGAGTCCTGTCCTCTAGTAAGTCCTCTCACTGGCTGGACCATTAGATGCCATAATGGTCTTGACATGTCCCTAGGCCCCAATTTTAACCAGATTTCTGATTGTCCAGTCGCCCCTCCCCAGGGCTCTACTCTGGAATCCCTCATTTGGTGCGACACCTGAGGTTAAAAAAGAAAACAACAACAACAAAAAAACGGACTTCTTCCATCCCACAGAATGACCTCAAACTCTTTGGACGGGGCCAAACCACCAGAGAGTAAGACTCGTCCATTTCCCATGAAGTCACCCAGAAATTTCACGACCATGAGTGACACGATATCCAGAGACAAAAACTTGAGCAAGAGCCTCACACTCGCCCTTTTTACAAATCTCGAAGAGTTCTCCTCATGGTGTGTAGATCAGTCCTGCCATACCTATGACCCGAAACATAAGCCGGGGTTGTGTTTTCAGACAACTGTCCAAACATCCCTGGCCTACACAACCTACAGGCTCAGGCCCCTGGATCCAAACCTGAGGACTGTACTTGCCCTCTCCAAGGAATTGTGTGTGCCCATTTCAATGGCCACAACCCTTCTAATAGGATAATCCTCCAAATTCCCTGATCCATCTCAATAGTGGTGGCTTCCCAGGACAAAAAGGGGCAATCTGAGCCCATCTGTGCACCTACCTGCACTCAGACCCATAGACAGATGTCCCCAGAGGTAAAAAGGAAAGAACAGGCCCCTAGGCACAAATCAGATCCATTGCTTTGTTTTCCAGGCATATCTCCTCAGACGCCTGGATTTCAAAACCAGCAATGGCTTTTCTTGACTCACCCATCAGAAAACATCTCATCTACACATGGGAAACTTGCACGTTGGAGCTGTGTCAAAGCATCTGTTTAGGAGAACCCTTCAGGGCCCCGTGCCACCGCTTCATTCCAAGGTCTCCATACACACAAAAGCACATTAGGACCCATACCCAAGAGAGTCCATTTCAACTCAGCCTCCTCGGTTGCTCCCCCAGATCCAGCAGATCTAACCTGTCTTGTTGCTAGGAGACAATTGGAATGCGAGGTGGGCTACCCAGCCATCCATCCTTAGAACCCTGCTCAGAATCATTGGCCTGGAGCCAAACATCAGGTCTCTATTGTCCCGCAGAAGACACTTTGCAGTTTGGAGCTTCTCACAAATCCCATCGTGGGAAAACCCCCTTGGCCTCGTTATTCTCCCCCGTCATAAAGGGGCCATCATGGACAGAAACTCCAACCTGAGCGATCGTCTGATCCTCGCCCTGACTTCAGATGCACGAGATCTCGATTCCGGTCTGTAGATTGTGCCTGCCATGTCCTCACCCAGAAACCTAAGCCTAGCTTGTGTTCTCAGGTTTCTGTCCTCAGACTACTGGCCCACAAGCCCTCCAGTTTGGCAATCCAGAACTACAATGCAGCACTCTGCCTGCCCTCCAGAAGAAAAGCATTGCCCTCTGGGGCTACCCAGTAACCCCAAGTGAGGATCAACCTGCACCGACCTTGGCTGTACCCCAAATATATAGGCTGAAGAGGGCACTAATGCCCTTTCTGACACAGCCTGAGCCTGGACCTCCTGGCCCACCCAGACAGCTGGCCGCACACTGAGAATATCGACCCGCCATGGCCTTAGGTCATCATCTCTTCCCTACCTCAGTTTTCAGGCTTCAGAACCGAGACCTTATCTCCAATAACTGCCCAGGCGTGAGTGTAATGCAGAAATCAGAACTCCTCCTTACCCATGACAAGAACCCTTGTGGTTGGCACGTTGTCCAACGTTCAGTGTAGGAGAAACCAGCATTCACCCTGAGTCCTCGTCCATTCTTGAGTGCGACGAGGGCATAAACACGCATTGTGACCCTCAGCATGAGTCCTGTCCTCTAGTAAGTCCTCTCACTGGCTGGACCATTAGATGCCATAATGGTCTTGACATGTCCCTAGGCCCCAATTTTAACCAGATTTCTGATTGTCCAGTCGCCCTTCCCCAGGGCTCTACTCTGGAATGCCTCATTTGGTGGGACACCTGCGGTTAAAAAAGAAAACAACAACAACAAAAAAAACGGACTTCTTCCATCCCACAGAATGACCTCAAACTCTTTGGACGGGGCTAAACCACCAGAGAGTAAGACTCGTCCATTTCCCATGAAGTTACCCAGAAATTTCACGACCATGAATGACACGATATCCAGAGACAAAAACTTGAGCAAGAGCCTCACACTCGCCCTTTTTGCAAATCTCGAAGAGTTCTCCTCATGGTTTGTAGATCAGTCCTGCCATACCTATGACCCAAAACATAAGCCGGGGTTGTGTTTTCAGACAACTGTCCAAACATCCCTGGCCTACACAACCTACAGGCTCAGGGCCCTGGAGCCAAACCTGAGGACTGTACTTGCCCTCTCCAAGGAATTGTGTGTGCCCATTCCAATGGCCACAACCCTTCTAATAGGATAATCCTCCAAATTCCCTGATCCATCTCAATAGTGGTGGCTTCCCAGGACAAAAAGGGGCAATCTGAGCCCATCTGTGCACCTACCTGCACTCAGACCCATAGACAGTTGTCCCCAGAGGTAAAAAGGAAAGAACAGGCCCCTAGGCACTAATCAGATCCATTGCTTTGGTATCCAGGCATCTCTCTTCAGACCCCTGGACTTCAAAACCAGCAATGGCTTTTTCTTGACTCACCCATCAGAGAACATCTCATCTACACATGGGAAACTTGCCCGTTGGAGCTGTGTCAAAGCCTCTGTTTAGGAGAACCCTTCAGGGCCCCAGTGCCACCGCTTCATTCCAAGGTCTCCATACACACAAAAGCACATTAGGACCCATCCCCAGGAGAGTCCATTTCAACTCAGCCTCCTCGGTTGCTCCCCCAGATCCAGCAGATCTAACCTGTCTTGTTTCTAGGAGACAATTGGAATGCGAGGTGGGCTACCCAGCCATCCATTCTTAGAACCCTGCTCAGAATCATTGGCCTGGAGCCAAAGAACAGGTCTCAATTGTCCCACAGAAGACACTTTGCAGTTTGGAGCTTCTCACAAATCCCATCGTGGGAAAACCCCCATGACCTCGTGATACTCCCCCTTCATGAAGGGGCCATCATGGACAGAAACTCCAACCTGAGCGATCGCCTGATCCTCGCCCTGACTTCAGATGCACGAGATCTCGATTCCGGTCTGTAGATTGTGCCTGCCATGTCCTCACCCAGAAACCTAAGCCTAGTTTGTGTTCTCAGACTTCTGTCCTCAGACTAGTGGCCCACAAGCCCTCCAGTTTGGCAATCAAGAACTACAATGCAGCACTCTGCCTGTCCACCAGAAGAAAAGCATTGCCCTCTGGGGCTACCCAGTAACGCCAAGGGAGGATCAACCTGCACCGACCTTGGCTGTACACCATATTCATAGGCTGACCAGGGCACTAATGCCCTTTCTGACACAGCCTGATCCTGGACCTCCTAGCCCACCCAGACAGCAGGACCCACACTGAGAACATCGAGCCGCCATGGCCTTAGGTCGTCATCTTTTCCCAACCTCGGTTTTCAGGCTTCAGAATCTAGACCTTATCTCCAATCACTGCCCAGGGTTGAACGTGATGCAGAAATCAGAACTCCTTCCCCATGGCAAGAAACCTTGTGGTTGGCATGTTGTCCAACCTTCAGTGTAGTTGAAGCCAGTGTGGCCCATGAGGCCCCGCCCATGCTCTTGGGCCACATTGGTCACAAACACACATTGTGACCCTCAGCCTGAACCCAGTCCCCAAGTAAGGCCACTCAGTGGCAGGATGAAGAGATAGCATATTGGGCTTGCCATGCCCCTAGGCCCCAAATTTGAACCAGAGTTCCCGTTGTCCCTTCAGTCGTCCCCACGGCTTTGCTTTGGAATTCCTCTTTTGGTGGGACACCTGACGTAACAATACTGAAAGGAGTCCTTCCATCCCACGGATTGACGAAAAACGATTGGGAATCGGGGCAAATCCTCAGAGAGGAAGATTCGTCCATGGCCCATGAGGCCTCCCCGACATTCAACAGCCATCGCTGAAACAAAATCCAGAGACAAAAGCCTGAGCAAGCGCCTCAGACTCGCCCTTTCTTCATATCCTGAAGAGTTTTTCTCAAGGTTTGTAGATCGGGCCTGCCATACCTACGTCCCCAAACCTAAGCTGAGTTTGTGTTTTCAACTTCTGTCCTCAAAGTCCTGGGCCACACACTCTCCAGGCTGGGGACCCTGGAGCCACACATTAGGATTGTGCCTACCAATCCATGGGAATTCTGCCCATTCCATGGTCCATAATCGTACAAATTAGGAGAAACCTCCAAAGTCCCTGAGGCCATCCCAATAGTGTAGTTCGACCGGAACAAACAAGGGCTATCTGACACCAGCTGATAATCTACCTCCACTCATACCATAGATGGATGTCCCCAGGAGAAGATTATTGAACCAGAGAGGACCCTAGGCCATAATAGGATCCCTTTTCTTGGTTTACAGGCATGTCTCCTCAAAAGCCTGATTCCAATACGAGCATAGGGGTTTTCCTGAGGCTCCCTTCAGAACTCATCTCGTCTCCACAAGGAAACATGTGCATGGGAGCTATGTCAAAAACTTAGGAGAGTACTTCAAGTTCCCGGTGCCACTGATCCATTCCAAGGCCCTCATGGAAACAAAAACACTTTAGGACCCATCCTCAGAAAGTCCATTTCAACTCGGCCACCCCGGTTGCTCCCGCAGAGCCATCAGATCTAAACTTTCTTGTTGCTAGAAGACAATTGGAATGCGAGGCGGGCTTCCAAGTCATCCATCTTCGAACGGTGCTCTGGAGTCATTCCATATGGGATGTCCTGGAGCTGTCCAACAGCTCTCAATTGTCCGGCAGAAGGAATCCTTGAAGGGGGCATCCCACAACTCCCAACTTGTAAAACCTCAATGGCCTCGAGATTCCGCTCCCTTCATAAAGGGGCCTTCACGCACGGAAACTCCAAACTGAGCCAACGTCTGATCCTCGACCTGACTTCAAATGCATAAGATATTGGTTCAGATCTATAGGAGGTACCTGCCGTGCCCTCGTCCTGAAACGCAAGTCTAGCTTTTCTTCTTAGACTTCCGTCCTCACACTCTTGGTCCCGAAGCCCTCAGGTTTGGCAATTCCGGACCCACAATGCAGCACTCTTCCTGATCTCTAAAAAAAAAATTATTGCCTAATGAGCTGCCCAGGCACCTTCAATGAGGATAAACCTACACAGCACTCGACTTTACCCAAATTATATAGTCTAACCTGGGCACTAATGCACTGTCAGACAAAACCTGAGCCCGGACCTCCTGACCAATCCCAGAAGCTGACCGCACCCTGAGCACATAAGACCCACCATGGCCTTAGGTCATCATCTCTTCCCTATCTCAGTTTTCAGGCTTCAGAACCGAGACCTTATCTCCAATCACTGCCCAGGTGTGAGTGTGATGCACAAATCAGAACTCCTCCTTACCCATGGCAAGAACCCTTGTGGTTGGCACGTTGTCCAACGTTCAGTGTAGGAGAAACCAGCATTCACCCTGAGGCCTCGCCCATTCTTGAGTGCGACGAGGGCATAAACACGCATTGTGACCCTCAGCATGAGTCTTGTCCTCTAGTAAGTCCTCTCAGTGGCTTGACCATTAGATGCCATAATGGTCTTGACATGTCCCTAGGCCCCAATTTTAACCAGATTTCTGATTGTCCAGTCGCCCTTCCCCAGGGCTCTACTCTGGAATCCCTCATTTGGTGGGACACCTGCGGTTAAAAAAGAAAACAACAACAACAAAAAAAAAACGGACTTCTTCCATCCCACAGAATGACCTCAAACTCTTTGGACGGGGCCAAACCACCAGAGAGTAAGACTCGTCCATTTCCCATGAAGTCACCCAGAAATTTCACGACCATGAGTGACACGATATCCAGAGACGAAAACTTGAGCAAGAGCCTCACACTCGCCCTTTTTTCAAATCTCGAAGAGTTCTCCTCATGGTTTGTAGATCAGTCCTGCCATACCTATGACCCGAAACATAAGCCGAGGTTGTGTTTTCAGACAACTGTCCAAACAGCCCTGGCCTACACAACCAACAGGCTCAGGCCCCTGGAGCCAAACCTGAGGACTGTACTTGCCCTCTCCAAGGGAATTTGTGTGTGCCCATTCCAATGGCCACTACCCTTCTAATAGGATAAACCTCCAGAGTCCCTGACATATCTCAATAGTGGCGGCTTCCCAGGAACAACAGGAGCAATCTGAGCCCATCTGATCACCTACCTGCACTCAGACCCATTGACAAATGTTCCCAGAGGTAAAAAGGAAAGAACAGGCCCCTAGGCACTAATCAGATCCATTGCTTTGGTTTCCAGGCATCTCTTTTCAGACGCCTGAATTTCAAAACCAGGAATGGCTTTTTTTTGACTCACCATCAGAAAACATCTCATCTGCACATGGGAAACTTGCACGTTGGAGCTGTGTCAATGCCTCTGTTTAGGAGAGCCCTTCAGGGCCCCAGTGCCACCGCTTCATTCCAAGGTCTCCATACACACAAAAGCACATTAGGACCCATCCCCAGGAGAGTCCATTTCAACTCAGCCTCCTCGGTTGCTCCCCCTGATCCAGCAGACCTAACCTGTCTTGTTGCTAGGAGACAATTGGAATGCGAGGTGGGCTACCCAGCCATCCATCCTTAGAACCCTGCTCAGAATCATTGGCCTGGAGCCAAACAACAGGTCTCAATTGTCCCGCAGAAGACACTTTGCAGTTTGGAGCTTCTCACAAATCCCATCCTGGAAAACCCCCATGGCCTCATGATGCTCCCCCTTCATGAAGGGCCCATCGTGGACAGAAACTCCAAACTGAGTGATCGTCTGATCCTCGCCCTGACTTCAGATGCACGAGATCTCAATTCCGGTCTGTAGATTATGCCTGCCATGTCCTCACCCAGAAACCTAAGCCTAGCTTGTGTTCTCAGACTTCTGTCCTCAGACTACTGGCCCACAAGCCCTCCAGTTTGGCAATCCAGAACTACAATGCAGCACTCTGCCTGCCCTCCAGAAGAAAAGCATTGCCCTCTGGGGCTACCCAGTAACCCCAAATGAGGATCAACCTGCACCTATCTTGGCTGTACCCCAAATACATAGGCTGTTAGGGCACTAATGCCCTTTCTGACACAGCCTGATTCTGGACCTCCTGGCCCCACCCAGACAGCTGGCCGCACACTGAGAACATCGAGCCGCCATGGCCTTTTGTCGTCATCTCTTCCCAACTTCGGTTATTAGACTTCAGAATCTAGACCTTATCTCCATTCACTGCCCAGGGTTGAACGTGATGCAGAAATCAGAACTCCTTCCCCATGGCAAGAAACCTTGTGGTGCATGTTGTCCAACTTTCAGTGTATTTGAAACCAGTGTGGCCCATGAGGCCCCGCCCATGCTCGCAGGCAACATTGGTCAAAACCACACATTGTGACCCTCAACCTGAGCCCAGTCCTCAAGTAAGGCCTCTCACTGGTTGGATGAATAGATAGCATATTGTGCTTGGCATGCCCCTAGGCCCCAATTTTGAACCATAGTTCGGGTTGTCCCTTCAGTCGTCCCCACGGCTTTGCTTTGGAATTCCTCTTTTGGTGGGACACCTGACGTAACAATACTGAAAGGAGTCCTCCCATCGCAGAGATTGACGAAAAACAATTGGGAATCGTGCGAAATCCTCAGAGAGAAAGATTCGTCCATGGCCCATGAGGCATCACCGACATTCCACGGCCTTCGCTGAAACAAATTCCAGAGACAAATGCCTGAGCAATCGCCTCAGATTCGCTCTATATTCAAATCTTCATGAGTTGTTCTCATTTTTGTAGATTGGGCCTGCCATACCGACGTCCCCAAACAAAGCTGAGTTTATGTATCGGAATCACAAATCAGAACTCTGCCTTCCACATGGCTGTAATGCTTGTTCTTCGCATGGAGTCACACCTTCACGTGGGAGAACCCTTCATGTCACCTGATGGCACGCCAAACATGAGTGCTGCTTGGGCACAAATTCACACTGTGACCCGCAGCATGAGCCCTATGTCAAAGAAGGGCCTGTCACGTTCTGGACGACGATCGTGCATATAGTCCTTGCCATGGCCATAGGCACCCAGGACTAACTTGATGGTGTGTATACCAGTTGAGGGAACCCACTGCTGTGCTCTAGAGTCCCTCTCCTGGGGGTCCCATGTGGCAGAAAACAATACTCTTCCCTTCCCACAGAATGAACCCAAACACTTGGGAGCTTGGATAATCCCCCGAGAGGAAGGCTCTTCCTTGGCCCAGAGGCAACCCCTACCCTGACCGGACACTGTGAATGCAACAGCCAGAGACAAAAGACTGAGTGACTGCCTCCCACAAGCCCTCCTATGATAACAAGAGGATCTCCCCTCAAGGACTGGAGATCAGGCCTGCCATTACCTTGGCCCCTAGCTGAGCCAAGTTTGCTTTTTCAGACATCTGTCCCCACAGCCCTGGCAAACACAGCCTCTAGGCTGGGTCCTCTGGAGCCATACCACAGGACCGTGCCTGCTCTCTCCTGGGAAACTGTGTCCATTCCTTTGGCCACACACCTCCAGAATATGAGAAACCTCAAGGCCCCCAAAAACATCGCACTACTGGGAGCCTCCCTGGACACACAGGGGCATTCGGACACAAGCTGAGCAGCTACCTCCACGAAGGCATGCACACAGATGTCAACAGAGATAGAAGGTTGAGCCGGACAGGCCCTTAGGCCGTAATCTCAACTCTTGCTTTGGTTTCCAGGTGTCACTCCTCAGAGGCTTTGGTTCGAAGAACAGGATATGGGGCTTTCCTGAAGCACTGAACAGAACTCCTCTCGTCTCCACATGGGAAGCTTCCTTGTTGGAGCCGTGTCAAACACCTCAGGTTGGAGAATCCTGCAGAGTCCCTGAGCCACCTCCACATTCCAAGGTCTCCCAGGCCACCAAGCCACAGTAGGACTCATCTTCAGGAGAGTCCATTTCAACTCTCCCCTCTGGGTAGCTCACCCAGGAGCCCGCAGATTGAGCCTGCCTTGTCCTGAATAAAGAGTGGGAATATGAGGTGGCGTTCCCAGGCATCCATGCTTATACACCTGCTCTCGAGTCTTTCCGTATGGGGACCCTGGACCATCCAATAAGACTCGACTGTCGTGCAGAAGGAAACCTTGAGGTGTGGAGTAGTTCACAAATCCCTTCGTAGGCAAACCTCCCTGGCCTCATGAAGCCCCCACACCCCTCAGGAAGAGGCCATGCTTGACAAAAACTCTAGCCTGTGTCATGTCTCATAGTTGACATGACCTCAGTGCAGGAGATCTCGATTCAGCCTCTGCAGAGTGGGCCTGCCGTGCCCTCGGTCCCAAACCTCACGCTAGCTTGTGTTTTCAGACTTCCTTCCTCACACTCCTGGCAAACAAGCCCTCCGGACTAGGAACTCCAGAACCACAACCCAGCCCAGTGTCTGCCGAACGGAAGAAAAACTTTTCCCTGTGGCGCTATCCAGAAAACCCAGATGAGTATCAACCTGCTAGGGCCTCGACGGTACCCGAACTGGATAGGCTGCTCTGGGCACTCATGCTCTGTCTGACACAGCCTGAAGCCAGACGTCCAGACAGACAAGGAGACAGCTGGCCGCACACCCAGCACTTCGGACACGCCATGGCCTTATGCCGTCACCTCTTCCTAACCTTGGTTTTCAGATATCTGAACCTAGACATCATATCAATTCTCCACACAGCTGGGTATCGCAAGCACAAAACAGAACTCCTCCTTCCCCATGGCTGTGAAGCTTGCTCTTGGCATGGAGTCACACATTCAGGGTGGGAGAATCCTTCATGGCCCGTGGTTCCACGCCCAAACTTGATTGCTGCTTGGGCACAAATTCACACTGTGACCCTCAGCATGAGCCCCATGTCAAAGAAAGGCCTGTAAGGGCCTGGACAAAGAGCCCGCATAAGGGGCTTGTCAAGCCCCTATGCACCCAATCCTCACCAGGGTTTGAGTTTTCCAGTCTCCCCGCCCGTACCTGGGGCTCTGCTCTGGAATCCCTTTCTTGGAGAGACCCATGAGCCAGACAACACGACTCCACCCTTCACACAAAATGACCCCAAACTCTTGGGAGCTGGGACAAATCCCCAGAGAGGGATACTCGTCCACAGTCCCTGAGGCCACCCCTCGAGTCCACGGCTATCCCGGACACAACATCCAGAGACAAAAGCCTGAAGGAACGCCTCCCACTCGCTCTTCTTCAGAGGCCCAGGAGCTCCCTCTCAGGCTGTACATCCGGCCTGCCATACCCTAGGCGACCACTCATAAGCTGAGTTTGTGTTTTCAGACTTCTGTACCAACAGCCTGGACCCACACAACCTCCAGGATAGGGCCTCTGGTGCCACAGCAAAAGATTGTGCCTGCCCTCTCCAAGGAAAGTGTGCCCAATCCATTGACCACAACCCTACAGGTTAGGAAAAAGCTCCAAGGCCCCTGAGGCCATCAATAGTGTAGCCCACCCTGGACTAAGAGGGGCTCTCTGACACCAGCGGAGCAACTATCTCCACTTAGACACTCAGACAGTGTCCCCAGAGACAGAAGGTTGAAATGGACAGGTCCCCAGGCCCTAATCTGAACCTTAGGTTTGGTTTCCATGTGTCCATCCTCAGAGGACTGTTTTCGTAGACCAGCACACGGGGCTTTTCTGAGGCACCAAACCAATCCTCTCTCGTCTCCACATGGGGAGCTTTCTTACTGGGGATGTATCAAACCCTTCAGGTAGGAGAGTTCCGCAAGGCCACTGAACAACCAGCACATTCCACGGTCTCCATGGACCCAAACGCACATTATGACGCATCCTCAGGAGAGGCCATTTCAACTCATTTCCCTGGGTAGCGTGCCTCAGAGGCAGCAGATCAAACATATCTTGTAGCTAATGGCCAGTGGGAATACGAGGCATGCTGTACAGGGATCCATCCTTCGAACCCTGCTCTCCAGTCCTTCTGTATTGTATGTCCTGGAGCCATGCAACAGGACTAGAATGTCCCGAAGAAAGAATCCTTTTGGTTTGGGGCAACCTCAAAACTCAGCGTGGGAACACTTCCTTGGCCTCATGAGGCCCCCACTTCATGAAGGTGCCATCATGGACACAAACTCCAGCCTCAGCCAAAGTCTGATCCTCAGCCTGACTTCAGATGCAGGAGATTTTGATTCAGCCTCTGCAGAGTGGGCCAGCTCTGCCCTTGGCTCCAATCCTCACCCTAGCTTGTGTTTTCAGACTTCCGTCCTCACACTCCTGGCCCACAAACCCTCCGGGCTGGGAATTCTGGGGCCACAATGAAGCACTCTGCCGGCCTCCCAGGAGAAAATCATTGTCTATGCTGCTGCCCAGAAACCCCAAATGAGGATCAAACTGCTTGGCCATCGCAACACCCCAATTGCATAGGCTACCTTAAACACTGATGGTCTGTCGCAAATAGCCTGAGCCCAGACCTTCCAACAGACACCGACACAGCTGGCTTCACACCCAGCACATTGGACCCGCCACTGCCTTAGGCCACCATCCATTCCCAATCTGGGTTTTCAGTCATCGGAACCTAGACCATATCTCCAATCCCTGCACAGGGGGGAACCTGATGCACAAGTCAGAACCCCTCCGTCCCCATGGCAAGAAACCTTGCTGCTGGCAGTGAGTCAAACCTTCAGTGTAGGAGAAAATGGCATGGCCCATGAGGCCACGCCCAAGCGTGAGGGCGGCCTTGGGCCCAAACACACATTGTGACCCTCAGCGTGAGTACCTTATTCAAGTAACGCCTCTCAGTGATTGGACCAAGAGCCCGCATATGTGGCTTGCCATGCCCATAGGCACCCAGAACTAACTAGATGGTGTGTATTCCAGTTGAGGGAACCCACAGCTGTGCTCTAGAGTCCCTCTTCTGGGGGGTCCCCTGTGGCAGAAATCAGTACTCTTCCCTTCCCACAGAATGAACCCAAACACCTGGGAGCTTGGACAATCCCCCGAGAAGAAGGCTCTTCCTCGACCCCTGAGGCAACCCCTACCCAGACCAGACACACTGAACGCAACACCCAGAGACAAAAGCCTGATCGACTGCCTCCCAATTGCCCTCCTTTGATTTCCAGAGAATCTCATCTCACGGACTGGAGATCAGGCCTGCCATTACCTTGGCCCCTAGCTGAGCCAAGTTTGCATTTTCAGACATCTGTCCCCACATCCCTGGCAAACACAGCCTCTAGGCTGGGTCCTCTGGAGCCATACCACAGGACCGTGCCTGCTCTCTCCTGGGAAACTGTGTCCATTCCTTTGGCCACACACCTCCAGAATATGAGAAACCTCAAGGCCCCCGAGGACATCCCACTACTGGGAGCCTCCCTGGACATACAGGGGCATTCGGACACAAGCTAAGCAGCTACCTCCACGAAGGCATGCACACAGATGTCAGCAGAGATAGAAGGTTGAGCCGGACAGGCCCTTAGGCCGTAATCTCAACTCTTGCTTTGGTTTCCAGGTGTCACTCCTCAGAGGCTTTGGTTCGAAGAACAGGATATGGGGCTTTCCTGAGGCACTGAACAGAACTCCTCTGGTCTCCATATGAGAAGCTTCCTTGTTGGAGCCGTGTCAAACACCTCAGCTTGGAGAATCCTGAGCCACCTCCACAGTCCAAGGTCTCCCAGGCCACCAAGCCAGAGTAGTACTCATCTACAGGAGAGTCCATTTCAACTCTCCCCTCTGGGTAGCTCACCGAGGAGCCCGCAGATTGAGCCTGCCTTGTCCTGACTAAAGAGTGGGAATATGAGGTGGCGTTCCCAGGCATCCATGCTTAGACACCTGCTCTCGAGTCTTTCCGTATGGGGCCTCTTGGAACCATCCAATAGGACTCGACTGTCGTGCAGAAGGAAACCTTGAGGTTTGGAGAGGTTCCCAAATCCCATCGTTGGGAAACCTCCCTGGCCTCATGAAGCCCCCACTCCCTTCAGAAAGAGGCCATGCTGGACAAAAACTCTAGCCTGAGGCACGTCTCATAGTTGACATGACCTCAGTGCAGGAGGTCTCGATTCAGCCTCTGCAGAGTGGGCCTGCCGTGCCCTCGGTCGCAAACCTCACGCTAGCTTGTGTTTTCAGACTTCCTTCCTCACACGCCTGGCAAACAAGCCCTCCGGACTAGGAACTCCAGAACCACAACCCAGCCCAGTGTCTGCCCAACGGAAGAAAAACGTTTCCCTTTGGGGCTCTCCAGAACACCCAGATGAGGATCAACCTGCTAGGGCCTCGACGGTACCCGAACTGGATAGGCTGCTCTGGGCACTCATGCTCTGTCTGACACAGCCTGAAGCCAGACGTTCAGACAGACAAGGAGACAGCTGGCCGCACACCCAGCACTTCGGACACGCCATGGTCTTATGCCGTCACCTCTTCCTAACCTTGGTTTTCAGATATCTGAACCTAGACATCATATCAATTCTCTACACAGCTGGGTATCGCAAGCACAAAACAGAACTCCTCCTTCCCCAAGGCTGTAAAGCTTGCTCTTGGCATGGAGTCACACCTTCAGGGTGGGAGAAACCTTCATGGCCCCAGATGACACGCCCAAACTTGATTGCTGCTTGGGCACAAATTCACACTGTGACCCTCAGCATGAGCCCCAGGTCAAAGAAAGGCCTGTCAGGGCTTGGACCAAGAGCCCACATATGGGGCTTGCCAAGCCCCTATGCACCCAATCATCACCAGGGTTTGAATTTTCCAGTCGCCCCACCTGTACCTGGGGCTCTGCTCTGGAATCCCTTTCTTGGAGAGACACATGAGCCAGACAACACGACTCCACCCTTCACACAAAATGACCCCAAACTCTTGGGAGCTGGGACAAATTCCCAGAGAGGGATACTCGTCCACAGGCCCTAAGGTCACCCCTCCAATCCACGGCTATCCCGGACACAAAATCCAGAGAAAAAAGCCTGAAGGAATGCCTCCCACTCGCCCTTGTTTCAGAGGCCCAGGAGCTCTCTCTCGGGCTGTACATCCAGCCTGCCATACCCTAGGCGCCACTCTTAAGCTGAGTTTGTGTTTTCAGACTTCTGTGCCCACAGCCTGGACCCACACAACCTCCAGGCGAGGGCCTCTGGAGCCACAGCGAAAGATTGTGTCTGCCCTCTCCAAGGAAAATGTGCCCAATCCATTGACCACAACCCTACAGGTTAGGGAAAGCTCCAAGCCCCTGAGGCCATCAATAGTGTAGCCCACCCTGGACTAAGAGGGGCTCTCTGACACCAGCGGAGCAACTATCTCCACTTAGACTCTCAGACACTGTCCCCAGAGACCGAAGGTTGAAATGGAAAGGCCCCCAGGCCCTAATCTGAACCTTAGCTTTGGTTTCCATGTGTCCGTCCTCAGAGGACTGTTTTCGTAGACCGGCACACGGGGCTTTTCAGAGGCACCAAACCAAACCTCTCTCGTCTCCACATGGGGAGATTTCTTACTGGGCATGTATCAAACCCTTCAGGTAGGAGAGTTCCGCAGGGCCCCTGAACAACCAGCACATTCCAAGGTCTCCATGGATCCAAACGCACATTATGACGCATCCTCAGGAGAGGCCATTTCAACTCAGCCCCCTGGGTAGCGTGCCCCAGAGTCTGTAGATCAAACATATTTTGTCGCTTATGGGCAAGGGGAATGCGAGGCATGCTGTACAGGGATCCATCCTTCGAACCCTGCTCTCCAGTCCTTCCGTATGGTATGTCCTGGAGCCATGCAACAGGACTCGAATGTCCCACAGAAGGAAACCTTGTGGTTTGGGGCAACCTCCAAACTCAGCGTGGGAACACTTCCTTGGCCTCATGAGGCCCCCGCTTCATGAAGGTGCGATCATGGACACATACTCCAGCCTCAGCCAACGTCTGATCCTCAGCCTGACTTCAGATGCAGGAGATTTTGATTCAGCCTCTGCAGAGTGGGCCTGCTCTGCCCTTGGCTTGTGTTTTCAGACTTCCCTCCTCACACTCCTGGCCCACAAACCCTCCCTCCTGGGAATTCTGGGGCCACAATGAAGCACTCTGCCTGCCTCCCAGGAGAAAAACATTGTCTATGGTGCTGCCCAGAAACCCCAAATGAGGATCAAACTGCTTGGCCCTCGGCAACACCCCAATTGCATAGGCTACCTTAAACAGTGATGGTCTGTCCCAAAGAGCCTGAGCCCAGACCTTCCAACAGACACCGACACAGCTGGCGGCACACCCAGTCATTGGACCCGCCACTGCCTTAGGCCACCATCCATTCCCAACCTGGGTTTTCAGTCATCGGAACCTAGACGTTATCTCTGATCCCTGCACAGGGGGGAACCTGATGCACAAGTCAGAAACCCTCCTTCCCCATGGCAAGAAACCTTGCTGCTGGCCGTGAGTCAAACCTTCAGTGTAGGAGAAAACGGCATGGCCTATGAGGCCACGCCCATGCGTGAGGTCTGCCTTGGGCAAACACACATTGTGACCCTCAGCGTGAGTACCTTATTCCAGAAACGCCTCTCAGTGACTGGACCAAGGGCACGCATATGTGGCTTGCCATGCCCATAGGCACCCAGGACTAACTAGATGGTGTGTATTCCAGTTGATGGAACCCACTGCTGTGCTCTAGAGTCCCTCTCCTGGGGGGTCCCATGTGGCAGAAAACAGTACTCTTCCCTTCCCACAGAATGAACCCAAACACCTGGGAGCTTGGACAATCCCCCGAGAGGATGGCTCTTCCTCGGCCCCTGAGGCAACCCCTACCCTGAACGGCCACTGTGAACGCAACACCCAGAGACAAAAGCCTGAGCGACTGCCTCCCACTTGCCCTCCTCTGATATCCAGAGGAACTCCCCTCACGGACTGGAGATCAGGCCTGCCATTACCTTGGCCCATAGCTGAACCAAGTATGCTTTTTCAGACAATTGTCCCCACAGCCCTGGCAAACACAGCCTCTAGGCTGGGTTCTCTGGAGCCATAGCACAGGACCGTGCCTGCTCTCTCCTGGGAAACTGTGTCCATTCCTTTGGCCACACACCTCCAGAATATGAGAAACCTCAAGGCCCCCGTGGACATCCCACTACTGGGAGCCTCCCTGGACACACCAGGGCATTCGGACACAAGCTGAGCAACTACCTCCACGAAGGCATGCACACAGATATCCACAGAGATAGAAGGTTGAGCCAGACAGTCCCTTAGGCCCTAATCTCAACTCTTGCTTTGGTTTCCAGGTGTCACTCCTCAGAGGCTTTGGTTCGAAGAACAGGATATGGGGCTTTCCTGAGGCACTGAACAGATCTCCTCTTGTCTCCACATGGGAAGCTTCCTTGTTGAAGCCGGGACAAACACCTCAGGTTGGAGAATCCTGCAGAGTCCCCGAGCCACCTCCACATTCCAAGGTCTCCCAGGCCACCAAGCCACAGTAGGACTCATCTTCAGGAGAGTCCATTTCCACTCTCCCCTCTGGGTAGCTCACCCAGGAGCCCGCACCTTGAGCCTGCCTTGTCCTGAATAAAGAGTGGGAATATGAGGTGGCGTTCCCAGGCATCCATGCTTATACACCTGCTCTCGAGTCTTTCCGTATGGGGCCTCCTGGAACCATCCAATAGGACTCGACTATCGTGCAGAAGGAAACGTTGAGGTTTGGAGTAGTTCACAAATCCCATCGTTGGAAAACCTCCCTGGCCTCATGAAGCCCCCACATCCTTCATGAAGAGGCCATGCTGGACAAAAACTCTAGCCTGAGTCACGTCTCATAGTTGACTTGACCTCAGTGCAGGAGGTCTCGATTCAGCCTCTGCAGAGTGGGCCTGCCGTGCCCTCGGTCCCAAACCTCACGCCAGCTTGTGTTTTCAGACTTCCTCTTCACACTCCTGGCAAACAACCCCTCCAGACTAGGAACTCCAGAACCACAACCCAGCCCAGTGTCTGCCCAACGGAAGAAAAACGTTTCCCTTTGGGGCTCTCCAGAATACCCAGATGAGGATCAACCTGCTAGGGCCTGGACGGTACCCGAACTGGATAGGCTGCTCTGGGCACTCATGCTCTGTCTGACACAGCCTGAAGCCAGACGTCCAGACAGACAAGGAGACAGCTGGCTGCACACCCAGCACTTCGGACACGCCATGGTCTTATGCCGTCACCTCTTCCTAACCTTGGTTTTCAGATATCTGAACCTAGACATTATATCAATTATCTACACAGCTGGGTATCGCAAGCACAAAACAGAACTCCTCCTTCCCCATGGCTGTAAAGCTTGCTCTTGGCATGGAGTCACACCTTCAGGGTGGGAGAAACCTTTATGGCCCCTGATGCCACGCCCAAACTTGAGTGCTGCTTGGGCACAAATTCACACTGTGACCCTCAGCATGAGCCCCATGTCAAAGAAAGGCCTGTCAGGGCCTGGACCAAGAGCCCGCATATGGGGCTTGCCAAGCCCCTATGCACCCAATCATCACCAGTGTTTGAGTTTTCCAGTCACCCCGCTGGTACCTGGGGCTCTGTTCTGGAATCCCTTTCTTGGAGAGACACATGAGCCAGACAACACGACTCCACCCTTCACACAAAATGACCCCAAACTCTTGGGAGCTGGGACAAAACCACAGAGAGGGATACTCGTCCACAGTCTCTTAGGCCACCCCTCCAATCCACGGCTATCCCGGACACAACATCCAGAGACAAAAGCCTGAAGGAACGCCTCCCACTCGCCCTTGTTTCAGAGGCCCAGGAGCTCCCTCTCGGGCTGTACATCTGGCCTGCCATACCCTAGGCGCCACTCATAAGCTGAGTTTGTGTTTTCAGACTTCTGTGCCCACAGCCTGGACCCACACAACCTCCAGGCTAGGGCCTCTGGAGCCACAGCGAAAGATTGGGCCTGCCCTCTCCAAGGAAAGTGTGCCCAATCCATTGACCACAACACTACAGTTTAGGGAAAAGCTCCAAGGCCCCTGAGGCCATCCATAGTGTAGGCCACCCTGGACTAAGAGGGGCTCTCTGACACCAGTGGAACAACTATCTCCACTTAGACTCTCAGACAGTGTCCCCAGAGACAGAAGGTTGAAATGGACAGGCCCCCAGGCCCTAATCTGAACCTTAGCTTTGGTTTCCATGTGTCCGTCCTCAGATGACTGGTTTCGTATCAGCATATTAGGTTTTTCTAAGGCACCAAACGAAACCTCTCTCGTCTCCACATGGGGAGCTTTCTTACTGGAGCTGTATCAAACCCTTCACATAGAAGAGTTCTGCAGGGCCACTGAACAACCTGCACATCCAAGGTCTCCATGGACACAAACGCACATTATGACGCATCCTCAGGAGAGGCCATTTCAACCCAGCCCTTTGGGTAACGTGCCCCAGAGCCAGCAGTTCAAACATATCTTCTCGCTAATGGCCAATGGGAATGCGACGCATGCTGTTCAGGGATCCATCCTTGGAACCCTGCTCTCCAGTCTTTCCGTATGTTATGTCGTGGAGCCATCCAACAGGACTTGACTGTCCCGCAGAAGGAAACCTTGTGGTTTGGGGCAACCTCCAAACTCAGCGTGGAAAACTTCCTTGGCATCATGAGGCCCCCACTTCATGAAGGTGCCATTATGGACACAAACTCCAGCCTCAGCCAACGTCTGATCCTCAGCCAGACTTCAGATGCACGGGATTTTGATTCAGCCTCGCCAGAGTAGGCCTGCTCTGCCCTTGGCTCCAATCCTCACCCTAGCTTGTGTTTTCAGACTTCCGTCCTCACACTCCTGGCCCACAAACCCTCCCTACTGGGAATTCTGGGGCCACAATAAAGCACTGTGCCTGCCTCCCAGGAGAAAAACATTGTCTATGGCGCTGCCCAGAAACCCCAAATGAGGATCAAACGGCTTGGCCCTCGGCAACACCCCAATTAATAAGGCTACCTTAAACAGTGATGCTCTGTCACAAATAGCCTGAGCCCAGACCTTCCAACAGACACCGACACAGCTGGCTGCACACCCAGCACATTTGACCCGCCACTGCCTTAGGCCACCATCCATTCCCAACCTGGGTTTTCAGTCATCGGAACCTAGACCTTATCTCCAATCCCTGCACAGGGGCGAACCAGAAGCTTAAGTCAGAATCCCTCCTTCCCCATGGCAAGAAACCTTGCTGCTGGCAGTGAGTCAAACCTTCATTGTAGGATAAACGGCATGGCCCATGAGGCCACGGCCATGCGTGAGGGCCTTCTTGGGCACAAACACACATTGTGACCCTCAGCGTGAGTACCTTATTCAAGTAACGCCTCTCAGTGACTGGACCAAGAGCCCGCATATGTGGCATGCCTTGCCCATAGGCACCCAGCCCTACTAGATGGTGGGTATTCCAGTTGAGGGAACCCACTTCTGTGCTCTAGAATTCCTATACTGAGGGGTCACCTGTGGCAGAATACAGTACTCTTCCCTTCCCACAGAATGAATCCAAGCACTTTGTAACTTGGACAATCCCCCGAGAGGAAGGCTCTTCCTGGTCCCCTGAAGCAACCCCTACCTGAACAGCCATTTTGAACGCAACATCCAGATAACAAAAGCCTAAGCGACTGCCTTCCACTTGCCCTCCTTTGATATCGAGAGTATCTCCCCTCGTGGACTAGAGATCAGGCTTGCCATTACCTTGGCCCATACCTGAGCCAAGTTTGTTTTTTCAGACATCTGTCCCCACAGCCCTGGCAAACACAGCTTCTAAGCTGGGTCCTTTGAGCCATACCACAGGACCGCGCCTGCTCTCTCCTGGAAACTGTTTCCATTCCTTTGGCCACACAACTCCAGAATAAGAGAAACCTCAAGGCCCCCGAGGACATCCCACTACTGTAAGCCTCCCTGGACACACAGGGGCATTCTGATGCAAGCTGTGCAGCTACATCCACGAAGGCATGCACACAGATGTCCACAGAGACAGAAGGTTGAGCCGGTCAGGCCCTTAGGCCCTAATCTCAACTCTTGCTTTGTTTTCCTGGTGTCACTCCTCAGAGGCTTTGGTTCGAGGAACAGCATATGGGGATTTTCTGAGGCACTGAACAGAACACCTCTCTTCTCCACATGGAAAGCTTCTTTGTTGGAGCCGTGTCAAACACCTCAGGTTGGAAAATCCTGCAGAGACCCTTAGCCACCTCCACATTTCTAGGTCATCCAGGCCACCTACCCACAGTAGAACTCATCTTCAGGAGAGTCCATTTCCACTCACCTCTCTGGGTAGCTCACCCAAGAGCCCGCAGATTGAGCCTGCCTTGTCCTGACTAAAGAGTGGGAATATGAGGTGGCGTTCCCAGGAATCCATGCTTAGACACCTGCTCTCGAGTCTTTCCGTATGGGGCCTCCTGGAACCATACAATAGGACTCGACTGTCGTGCAGAAGGAAACCTTGAGGTTTGAAGTAGTTCACAAATCCCATCGTAGGGAAACCTGCCGGCCCTACGAAGCCCCCCACATCCTTCAGGGAGAGGCCATCATGGACAAAAACTCTAGCTTAAAGCACGTCTCATAGTTGACATGACCTCAATGCAGGAGATCTTGATTCAGCCTCTGCAGAGTGGCCTGCCATGCCCTCGGTCCCAAACCTCACGTTAGCTTGTGTTTTCAGACATCCTTCCTCACACTCCTGGCAAACAATCCCTCCAGAGTAGGAATTGCAGAACCACAAGCCAGCCCAGTGACTGCCCACCGGTAGAAAACGTTTCCTGTGGGGCTCTCCATAAAACCCAGATGAGGATCAACCTGCTCTTGCCTCGACGGCACTCAGATTTGATAGGCTGCTCTGGGCACTAATGCTCTGCCTTTCACAGCCTGATGCCAGACGTCCAGACAGGCAAGGAGACAGCTGGCCACACACCTAGCACTTCTGACATCCATGGTCTTATGCCGTTATCTCTTCCTAACCTTGTTTTTCAGATATCTAAACCCAGATATTATATCAATTCCCCACACAGTTGGGCATCTGAAGCACAAATCAGAACTCCTTCTTCTCCATGGCTGTAAGGCATGCTCTTGGCATGGAGTCACACCTTCAGGGTGGGAGAAACCTTCATTTCCCCTGAAACCACGCCCAAACTTGAGTGCTGCCTTGGGCACAAATTCACTCTGTGACCCTCAGCATGAGCCCAATATCAAAGAAAGGCCTGTCAGGGCCTTGACCAAGAGCCCGCATATGGGGCGTGCCAAGCCCCTATACACCCAATCCTCACCAGTGTTTGAGTTTTCCAGTCTCCCCCCCGTACCTGGGGCTCTGCTCTGGATTCACTTTATTGGAGAGACACATGAGCCAGACAACAGGACTTCACCCTTCCCACAAAATGACCCCAAACTCCTGTTAGCTGGGACAAATCCCCAGAGAGGGATACTCGTCCACAGTCCCTGAGGCCACCCCCTACAATCCACGGCTATCCTGGACGCATCCAGAGACAAAAGCCTGAAGGAATCTCGCCCTTGATTCACAAGCCAAGGAGCTCACTCTCTATCTGTACATCCGGCCTGCCATATCCTCGGCGCCACTCATAAGCTGAGTTTGTGTTTTCAGACTTCTGTGCCCACAGCCTGGACCCACACACCCTCCAGGCTAGGGCATCTGGAGCCACAGCGAAAGATTGTGCCTGCCCTCTCCAAGGAAAGTGTGCCCAATCCATTGACCACAACCCTACAGGTTAGGGAAAAGCTCCAAGGCCCCTGAGGCCATCCTGATAGTGTAGGCTGCCCTGGACTAAAAGGGGCACTCTGACACCAGCTGAGCCATTATCACCACTTAGACTCTTAGACAGTGTCCCCAGAGACAGAAGTTTGAAATGGACAGGCCCTTAGGCCCTAATCTGAACCTTAGCTTTAGTTTTCATGTGTCTGTCCTCAGAGGACTGGTTTCGTATACCAGCATATTAGGTTTTTCTGAGGCTCCAAACCAAACATTTCTCGTCTCCACATGGAGTGCTTTCTTACTGGATCTGTATCAAACCCTTCTGGTCGGAGAATTCCGCAGGGCCACAGTACAACCATCACATTCCAAGGTCTCCATGGACAGAAACCCACATTATGACGCATCCTCAGGAGAGGCCATTTCAACTCAGCCCGCTGGTTAGCTTGCCCCAGAGCCAGCAGATCAAACATATCTTGTCGTTAATGGCCAATGGGAATGCGAGGCATGCTGTTCAGGGTTCCATCCTTTGAACCCTCCTCTTCAGTCCTTCCGTATGGTATGTACTGGAGCAATCCAACAGGACTCGACTGTCTCGCAGAAGGAAACCTTGTGGTTTGTGGCAACCTCCAAACTCAGTGTGGGAAAACTTCGTTGGCCTCATGAGGCACCTGCTTCATGAAGGTGCCATCAAGGGCACAATCCAACCTCAGCCAAGGTCTGATCCTCAGCCTGACTTCAGATGCATGAGATTTCCTTTCAGCCTTTGCAGAGTGGGCCTGCTCCCAACCTTACCATATCTTTTGTTTTCAGACTCTACCCTAGCACTCCTGGCCCAAAAGCCCTCATGATTGGGAATTCTGGTTCCAGAACTAAGCACTCTGCCTGCCCCCCAAAGAAATACATTGTCTATGGCATTGCTCAGAAACCCCAAATGAAAATCAACCTGCTCAGCCCTCGGCAACACCCCAATTGCATAGGGTACCCTAAACACTATGCTCTGTCTTACATAGCCTGAGCCCAGACCTTGTGAGAGACATTGAGACAGTTGGCTTCACACCCAGCACATCGAACCTGCCATGGGTTAGGCCATTTCATCCCTTCCCATTGACCTGGGTGTCTTCCTGGAGGTATATTCTGAGGCTGTGTCAGACTATGCATTTTTTCTGGAGCTTCCTATGGAATTGGGGTGGTATTAGGGGCCTTGCAATTTTCTCTTAATCTGGTGGGTTGGGAAACTGAGACAGGCTGACATTCCTTGGGAGAGCTGGCTCAGTGCTGTTGTGTGTTCCTGGAGGCCCCATCCTGGAGGGCATATGGGTCAGGACTCTGGGTCCAAAGTCTTCAGACACAAACTCGGGTAAGAGTTAAGCTCGAGGTGATGGCAGACCCAATCTGCAGACCCTGAGCTAAGCATCTCCAGATATGAAATTCGGACGGCTGTGAGGCAGGAGCACAGTCTTTTCTGTCTGACTTGTTTGTCTATGATGGCCACGAAATGGAGGGGTGGCCTCATGGGTCCATGTGAGATTCTACCTCTCTGGGAATTCTGCTCGGCACCCAAGAGTTTGGTGTATTTCCGGGGGATGGGAGGAGCGCAGTTTTCTGAGTCAGGGATCCTGTCCAAACAGCCATTCCAAAGATGGGTCCTGGGTTCTGGAGCCTGGATCACCGCAACAAGGCTTAGGATTTGGGCCTAGGGTCCTGCTCTATGTTTTCCTGGTACAGCTCCCGAGTGTTCTTGTTGGAAATGGGTCTCATTCTGAGGGTCACAATGCCTGTTTTTGCCCAGATGCCCATGCTGAGTGGGTGTGACCTCATGGGCTATGCACTTGGCTCCCACTCTGAGGGTTGGACTGCCATCTCAACATTCAGTTTTCCTGCCATGGGGAAGGAGGTGTACTTTTTTATGCTTCAGGTTCCCCCATGGGCTGGAATTTGAGCTAAGTTCTGGGACAGGTGCCTGAATACCCAGTTCACTTTGAGATGAGGTCCTCGGGCCAAGGCAGGACCCACCTGCAGAAAATGAGGCCTGCTTTCTGGGTGGCTGTCAGGAGCTCGGGCTCGAGCTGTGTCAGACAGAACATTCGTGGAGAGTTCGGCCTATGATATTGGGGTGCTTTTGAGAGCTGTGCAACTGGATCCTCATGGGGGATTTTTGCACAGACCCTTTCTTCACTTCTTCTATCTGGTGAGCAGGCAGATGGCTGCATTACGGCTCCAGAATATCCAAGTTGGAGGGTTTGCAGGCGAGGAGTGTGAGGACAGAAGTATGAAAACATAAGCTACGGTTACGCTCAGTGCCGAGCACATGTTTATTCCAATGTACAGCAGTTGTTTTGAGATCTCCAGCACCTGGGCGAGGGGCAGATGTCTGCTCACGCTGGAGTTTGTATCCATGATGGCCAACAAATGGTGGGGAGGCCTCAAGAATTCTTGGAGGTTTTTCCAAGCTGGAGCTTGTGAGCTGCTCCAAACATCAAGGTGTCCTACTAAGGGACAGCAGAAGTCTTCTTACAGGGCTCCAGGGTCCCCCATATGGAAGATTCGATAGCAATGCTCTCTGAATGGAGGCCTGGGAAGCCAATCTCGTGTTACCATTGCAGCTGAGGAACAGGGTAAGCTTGAACCAATGACACTGATTCCAAGTTTCAAGTGATTTGCGTTGATGGAAGTTCTCAGTCTAACAGGACCCAATGCTGCTTGGTGTCCAGGGAGACCTTAGTATGTGGTGGCGGCTCTCTGACCATTGAGGATTCTCTATCCTTAGGATTAGACCCAGTACCCAGGAGCCAGGTTTCCTTCTTGGGACAGGAGGTGTGCTCTTGTATGGCTCACGGACCACAGGTTGGACCATATGCTTGAATTTCCAGAACAGACCTCTAGGGAGAGAGACCTCAAAACATAAGCTAGGGTTCTGATGAGGTTTTAGGGCCATGGAAGTTTCAATCTTCGGACTAAGTGCCATTGGCCTGCATGTCATCCTGGAGGTAGGTGCTGAAGCTGTGTCAGGCTGTGCACTTTTTCCAGAGTGACCTATGAAATTGGGGTGCAGTCAGGGGCCTTGCAGTTTTCTCCTAATCTGGACATTTTGGGAAACTGAGATGGGCAGGGTTTCCTCAGGAGAGCAGGGCCAGTGATGTCATGTGTTTCTCGAGGCCCCATCCTGGAGGTCATGTGTGTCAGGACTTTGGGACCAAAGACTTTAGACACAACTTCGGATAAGAGATAGGAGTGAGGTGATGGCAGTCCGAATCTGAAGACCCTGAGGGAAGCTCCTCGGGATTTGAAATTCAGGTGGCTGGGAGGGAGGAGCACAGGCTTTTCTGTCTGGATTGTGTGTCTAGGATGGCCACTAAATGGAGGGGTGATCTCATGTGTCCATGGGATATTCTTCCACTCTGGTGATTCTGCTTGGCACACAAGAGTTTGATTTCTTTCTGAGGAAGAGGAAAAGACTGTATTCCATCTCTGGGATTCTGTCCAAACAGGGATTCCAGAGATGGGTTCTGGGTCCAGACACTGGGAAAACTTAACCAAAGCTTCGATTTGGGTTCCTGGTCCAGATCCCAAGGGGGATCTTTGGAAAGGGGTCTCATTCTGAGGGTCACAATGCCTGTTTGTGCCCAGCTGCCCATCCTGTGTAGGCGTGGTCTCATGGACCATACACCTGGTTCCCACTCAGGGTTGTACAGCCATCTCAACATTCAGTTTTCTGGCCATGGGGAAGGAGGAGCACTCTTCTGTGCTTCCGAGTCCCCTATGGGCAGGAATTTGAGCTAAGTCTGGGACAGGTACCTGAATATCCAGGTTGCTTCAAGATGATGGCCTTGGGCCAAGGTTGGACCCACCTGGAGGATATGGGGCCCACTATCTGGGTGGCTGACAGGAGGTAGGGGATCAGGCGGTGTCAGACAGACAATTTATGCAGAGGTCGGTCTATTATATTGGGGTGCCATTGAGGGCCGTGCAGGAGGATCCTCATGTGGGTTTCTGCGAAGACCCATAGGGCACTTCTTCTTTCTGGTGGGCAGGCAGAAAGCTGCACTGTGGCTTCAGAATTCCCAATATGGAGGGCTTGTAGGCGAGGAGTGTGAAGACAGAAGTCTGAAAACACAAGCCACGGATAAGCTCAGTGCTGACCACAGGACCATTCCATTGTGCAGTGGTTGTTTCGAGATTTCCAGCACCTGAGTATGGGCGAGGGTCAGATGTCTGCTCACGCTGGGTTTGCATCCATGATGGTCAACGAATTGTGGGGTGGCCTCAAGAATTCTTGGAGCTTTTCCCAAGCAGGACCTTGTGAGCTGCTCCAAACAGCAAGGTGTCCTACTGTGGGACAGGGGAAGTCCGCTTACAAGGCTCCAGGGTCCCCCATATAGAAAGATTCGACAGCAGAGGTCTCTGAATGGGGGCCTGGGAAGTCTTCCTTGCATGACCATTGCAGCTGAGGAACATTGCAGGCTTGATCTGCTGGTTTTTGTTCAAATTTCCAAGTGATCTAAGTTGACGGATGTTCTCAGTCTAATGAGTCACAATGCTGCTTGGTGTCCAGGGAGACCTTAGAATGTGGTGGTGAGGGTGCCTGGGTGGCTCAATGGGCTAAGCCACTGCCTTCGGCTCAGGTCATGATCTCAGGGTCCTGGGATTGAGTCCCGCATCGGGCTCTCTACTCAGCAGGGAGCCTGCTTCTTCCTCTCTCTCTCTCTCTGCCTTCCTCTATGCCTACTTGTGATCTCTCTCTGTCAAATAAATAAATAAAATCTATATATAAAAAAAGAATGTGGTTGTGGGTCTGTGGCCATGCAGGATTCTCCTACCTGAGGGTTAGACCCAGTTCCCAGGAGCCAGGTTCCCTTCTCGGGACAGGAGGGGTTCTCTTGTATGGCTCAGGGACCACATGTCGGATCATATGTTGGATTTCAAGACCAGGCCTCTGGGCACAGAGGCCTGAATATCTAGGCTAGGGTTCTTATGAGGTTGTAGGGGCATGTCATCCTCAACCTTCGGACTTAGGGACTTTGACCTGTGAGTCTTCCTGGAGGTAGATGCTCAGGCTGTGTCAGACTGTGCATTTTTTCCAGAGTGGCCTATGAAATTGGGGTGGGCTCAGGGGCCTTGCAGGCTTTTCCTAATCTGGAGGATTTGTGCAACTGAGACGGCAGAATTTCATCCAGAGATCAGGCCCAGTGATGTAGTGTGGTTCTGTCAGCCCCATCCTGCAGGGAATGTGGTTAAGGGCTCTGGGACCAAAGTCTTCAGACACAAAATTGTGTATCAATTAGGAGGGAGGTGATGGCAGCCCCGATCTGCAGACGCTGAGGGCAGCTCCTCAGGATTTGAAATTCGTGTGGCTGGGAGGCAGGAGCAAAGGCTTTTCTGTCTGGATTGTTTCTAGGATGGCCTTGGAATGGTGGGGTGTCCTCATGTGTCCATGTAATATTCTACCTCTCTGGGGATTCTGCCCAGCACCCAAGAGTTTGGTGTCTCACTGGGAAGGAGAGAGTGTGGTTTACTGTTTCAGGGTTCCCGTCAACACAGGGATTCCAGAGGTGGGTTATAGGTCCCTGTGCCTGGATAACCCTACAAAGGCTTAGTATTTGGGCCTAGAGGCTTGACTGCCTGGCTCTGTGGGGCTTTGGTTCAGCTCCCATGGGGACTTGTTGGAAATGGGTCTCAGGGTAAGGGTCACAATGCCTGTTTGTGCCCAGATGCCCATCCTGAGTGGGCATTGGCTCTTGTTCCATGCACCTGGATCCCAATATGAGGGTTGGACCACCATATCAACATTTAATTTTCCTTCTATGAGGAAGGAGGAGTACTCTTTTGTGCTTCAGATTCCCCCATGCACAGTAATTTGAGCTATGTTCTGGGACTGGTACGTGAATAACCAGGTTGGTTTGAGATGAAGGACTCAGGTCAAGGCAGGTCACACCTGCCAGATATGGGTCCCGCTATCTAGGTGGCTACCAGGAGGTCGGGGCTCGAGCTGTGTCAGACAGAGCATTAGTTCACAAGGTGGCCTATGATATTGTGGTGCTATAGAGGGCTGTGCTGGTGGAACCTTATATGGAGTTTCACGCAGACCCATAGGGCACCTCTTTTTTCTGGTGGGCAGGCAGAAGGCTGCATTGTGGCTCCCAAATTCCCAATATGGGGGACTTGAAGGCGAGGAGTGTGAGAACAGAAGGCATAAAACACAATCTATGCTTAATCTCAGTGCCGAGAACATGGCCGTTCCAATGTGCAGTGGTTTTTTCGAGATCTCCAGCATCTGAGTACAGGCGAGGGTCAGATGTCTGCTCATGATAGAGTTTGTATCTATCGTGGCCAACAAATGAAATATCCAGCACCTGAGTAAAGGTGGATTTCAGATGTTTATGCACACTGGAGTTTTTGTCTCTGATGACCAAGAAATGGAGGAGTGGCATCAAGAGGCTGATGCATGTGAGATGCTCCAAACAGCAAGGTTGTTTTTTCTACTGGACAGTTAGAGTCTGGTATGTTTTCTGCAGGGCCCCCCATGTGAAAAGTATGGGTAGCAGAGCCCTTCCACATGGATGCCTGGAAAGCACACCTCCATTGACCAATGCAGCTGCGGAACATGCAGGTTCTTTACGGTGCTTCTGGGGCAAAGCACCAAGGTCTTGGGTTGACATGGAATCTCTTGAAGATGGGTTACAATGCTGGGTTTTTTTACCAGGTAGATCTTAGAATGTGTTGGTGGCTAAGGTGCCTGCAGGATTCTCCTACCCTGAGGGTTTAACACAGGTCGAAGAGCACGGTTACCTTCTGGGGACAGGAGATGTAGTGTTTTGTGGCTCAGGGACCACATGCCGTATCATAAGTTCCTATTCAAGAACAGGCCTCTGAAGACAGATGCCCGACAACCTAATCTAGGGTTCCAATGAGTACCAGGGGCATGAGAGGTTCAATATTCAGACTTAGGACAGTTGACTTGGGTGTCTGCCAGGATGTAGGTGATCAGGGAGTTTCAGACTGTGCACTTATGTCCAGAGTAACCTCCAATATTGGGGTGGCCACAGGGGCCTTGAATGTTTCAACCAACTCTGGAGGGTTTGGTTAACTGACATGCACAATTTCCATGGGGATGGCAAGCACAGTCCTGTGGTGTGGCTCCAGAGACTCCACCCTGGAAGGCATGTGAGCCATGGTTCTGGGAGGGAAGTCTGCAAACACAAACTCGGGTTAGGTTTAGTGGCTATGTTATCGCAGGGCAATGTGTAGACCTGGAAGGCTACTCGTCAGGAACAGTAACTGGAATGACCCGAAGGCGGAAGCACAGGCTTTTATATCTGGATTGTGGGTCTAGGGTGACCTCAGAATGCAGCTGTGGCCTCATGGGTCCATGGGAGATTTTTCCTCTAAGGATACTGGCGGCTCCCAATATTTTGATGATTTTTTGGGATGGGAAGACTGCTATTTTCCATCTTAGGTGTGCCCCAAAACAGGGATTCCAGAGATGGGCTCTGGGTCTAGGCGCCTGGAAAATCCCACCAAGGGTTGGGATTTGGGCTTATGGGCAGACCAGGCCTGCAATGCAGGATCTTGGTGGTGCAACTAGGAGGGCTTGTTTGGAAGCATGCTCAGGCTGAGCATTACAATGCCTGTTTGTGCCCAGGGCGGCCCTCAGGAGTGGGCGTGGTCCCATTGTCCATTTTCTGGCTCCCACCCTGAGGGATGGACACACATTCCAATGGCCAGGTTTCCAGCCATGGGGAAGGAGGAAATATCTATTGTGCTTCATGTTCCCCCATAGGCAGGGATTACAGCAAAGGTCTGGGGACAGATGCCTGAATACCAAGGATGCATAGAGATGACAGATTTGGGCCATGGCCGTTCTCACATGCTGGATATGGGCCCCGCTCTCTGGGTGGCTGACACGAGGTATGGGCTCAGGCTGTGTCAGACACAGCACTAGTGGCCAGAGAAGTCTATATATTGGGGTTCTCTCCAGGGCCGAGTAAATTGATCCTCATGTAGGGTTTCTGGCCAGAGTCAAGAAGCACTTCTTTCTGTGGGGCAGGCAGAATGCTGCCTTATGGATCCAGAATTCCCTATCAAGAGGGTTTGGGGACAAATAGGGTGAGAATGCAATTGTAAACACCAGCTATGCTTAAATTGAGTGCCAAGCGGAAGTCAGTTTCAATGTGCAGCAGCTTATACGAGATATCCAGCACCTGAGTAAGGGCAGATGTCAGATATTTGCTCACACTGGAGTTTGTGTCTAGGATGACGACTAATGGAGGGGTGGCTTCAGGAGGCAATGGAGGATTACCCACGCTTAAGATTGTGAGATGCTCCAAACAACAAGTTTTCCTTCTAATGGACAGGAGGAGTCTGTTTTTTTTTTCCTCCAGGGTCCCTCAAGTGGAAGTTTGCGTAGCAGAGCCCTCCTGCATCGATGACTGGAAAGCACACGTCCAATGACCATTGCAGCTGAGGAACATGACAGGTTCGTTTTGGTGGTTCTGGTGCCAAGTACCAAGGCCTTGAGTTGACTTGGAATCTCTTACAGATGTGTCCCAAAACTGGTTTGTTACAAGGGAGGTCTTAGAATGTATTGGTGGCTATGGGCCACGCTGAGGTTTTGGCACAGGTCGATGTGCACAGTTTCCATCTTGGGAGAGGAGATGTTCTGTTTTGTGGCTCAGGGTACATATGTTGTATCCTGACTTGGTATTCAAGAACAGGCCTCTGAGGATTGATGCTTGCAACCTAATCTAGGGATCCAATGATGTCCTTGGTGCCCATCAGGTTCAATTTTCTGACTAAGGACCATTGATATGGTTGTCTGACTGGATGTAGGTGATCAGGGTGTTTCAGACTGTGCATTTGCATCCAGAGCCACTTCCAATATTGGGGTGGGCTCAGGGGCCTTGCAGGTTTCTCCTAACTTGGAGGCTTTGGGGAACTGTGATGGGCACAGTTTCCTTGGGGATGGCAGGCCCAGTCCTGTGGTAAGGCTTCAGAGACCACCTCCTTGAGGATATGAGAGCCATGGTTTTGGGAGGGAAGTCTGCAAACACAAATTTGGGTTAGGGATAGTGGCAAGGTGATCGCAGGTCCAATGCATAGACCTAGAAGGCATCACGTCAGGAACTGTAATTAGGGTGACTGAAAGCTGGTAGCACAGGCTTTTCTATCTGGATTGTGTGTCCAGGATGGGCTCTGAATGTAGACGTGGTCTCATGGTTCAATGGGAGACTTTTCCTCTCTAAGGATCCTGGTGGATCTCCATAGATTGGTGGTTTTTCAGAGAAGAAAAGAGTGCTCTTTTCCATCTTAGGGGTGCCCCAAAACAGGGAAGAATGCTGTTTTCCAACTTAGGCTTATGCCAAAACAGGGATTCCAGAGACGGGCTCTGGGTCTGGGTGCCCGGATATCCCACCAAGTGTTAGGATTTGGCCCTAGGGGCATTCCAGGCCTGCAATGCAGGATCCTAATGGTGTAACAGAGAGGGCTTGTTTGACAGCATGCTCAGGCTGAGGGTCATCATGCCTCTTTGTGCCCAGGGGGGCCCTCAGGAGAGGGCGTAGTCTCATTGGCCGTATAGCTGGATCCCACTTTGAGGGTTGGACACCCATTGCAACAGCCAGGCTTCCTGCAATGGAAAGAGGAGTTCTCTATTGTGCTTCAGGTTCCCCCATTGGCAGGGTTACAGGAAAGGTCTGTGGAAAGTTGCCTTAATACAAAGGATGTGTACAGATGACAGACTAAGAATTCCCAGGTAACAAAACAGCATTTTTACCCATGTTCATGACATTCCATGTAAAAATAAGCCCTTAGTACTTCGCCCCAGAGCCACCAGAATGAACTTGCCATGTTCCTAAGCTGCAATGGTCAGTGGAGGTGTGGTTTCCAGGCAACCATATGGGGGTGCTCTGCTACACAAACTTTGCAATTGGCGGGGACCCTGAAGACAAAAAAACAGAATGCCCCTGTCCGGTAGAAGGAAACCTTCTGTTTGGAGCATCTCACAAGCCCCAGCGTGGGAGATCTTCCATTTCCTCTTGAAGCCACCACTCCATTTGTCAGTCATCATAGACACAAACTCCAGCATGAGCAAACATCTGACATCCGCCCTTACTCAGGTGCTGGATTTCAATTCAATCTCTGCACACTGGAACTGCCTTTAGTTTGACTGAATTAAGCCATAGCTTGGGTTTACAATTCAATCCTCAGCCTACTGGTCCACAAGCCCTATTGTGAGGGAATTCTGGAGCTACAACAAAATATTCTGCCTTCCCCATAGAAAGAAAAAGGGCCTGGAGAGTCTGCCCAGAAACTCCATATGATGGTCAATCTTCTCGGTGCTAGACGGAACCCTGATTCATAGGCTGCCCTGGGCACTAGTGCTGTGTCTGACATAGCCGGAGCCAGGACCTAGTGTCAGCCACTGAGAGATCAGGGTCCATATCCAGCATGTGAGACCAGCTATGGCCCAAGTCTGTCTTCTCTTCTATTCTTGGTATTCAGGCATCTGTACCCACACCTTTGCTGAAATCCTTGCCATTGGGGGAACCTGAAGCACAATAGAGAACTCCTCCTTCCCCATGGAAGGTATTCTGACAGTTGGGATAGTTGCTCAACCCTCAAATTGGAAGGCAGCTCCATGGCCAAGGAGACCATATGCACTCATGATGGCTTCCCCGGGCACAAGCAGGCATTGTGACCTCAGCCTGAGCATGCTTTCAACCAAACGCTCTCAATTGCATCTCTGGGACCCCGAATTGCAGGCCTAGTACACACCTAGGCCCAAATCCTAACCTTGGTGGGATTTTACAGGGGCCCAGACACAGAGCCCATCTCTGGAATCCCTATTTTGGGGGACCCTTAAGATGGAAAACAGCACTCTTCCCTTCCCCGAGATAGTCACCAAACTCTTGGTAGCCACCAGGATCCTTGAGTGGAAAAATCTGCCATAGACCCATGAGAACACACCTGCATTCTGAGGCCATCCTGGACATACAATCCAGATACATATCATGTGCTATCACTTTTGAGTCATCAGATTTACAGTTCCTGACGAGCTGCCTTCCAGGTCTATGCATTGGGCCTGCAATCACCTTGCCATTAACCTAAACTGAGTTTGTGTTTGCAGACTTCCCTCCTAAAACCATGGCTCACATGACCTCCAGGTTCTGGCATCTGAAGCCACACCACAAGACTGTGCCTGAGATCCTCAAGGAAACTGTGCCCATCACTTTTGCCCGATACCTTTAGATTAGGAGAAACCTGCAAGGCCCCTGAGCGCAGCCAAATAATGGAGGCCGCTCTGAGCACAAATGCACATTCTGAGACACCCTGATCACCTCCATACAGGCAGACACCCAAGTCAATGGTCCTGAGTCAGAAGATTGAACCTGACATGCCCCGAGGACTTCATTGGCACACTAGATTAGGTTTACAGGTATCTGTCGTCAGAGGCCTGCTCTGGAATATCAACTTATGATAAAATATATAGTCCCTGAGCCACAGAACAGAATATGTCCTCCCCAAAAAGGAAGCCATGCTCCTGGAATTGTGTCATACCCTAAGGGTATTTGGATCCTGAATGGCCCCTTAGCAACCAGCACATTCTATGATATTCCTGGTAACAAACCATCATTGTGCCCCATCTTCATGAGACTCCATGTCAACTCAAGGTCTCGATATATTGCCCCAGAGCCACCAGAATGCACCGGCCATGTTCCTCAGCTGCAATGGTCAATGGAGGGGTGATTTCCAGGCATCCCTGTGGGGTTCTCTGCTACAAAACTTTCCACATGGAGAAACCAGAGAAAACAAACCAGACTTCTCCTGTCCGGTAGAAAGAAACTTTGCTATTTGCAGCATCTCACAAGCCCCAGCATGGGAAATCCTCCATGGCCTCTTGACGCCACCCTTCCATTTGTGGGTAATCACAGACACAAACTCCAGTGTGAGCAAACATCTGACATCCACCCTTACTCAGGTGCTGGATATTCGAAACGGCAGCTGCACACTGGAACTGCCTTTTGCTTTTCACTGAACTTAACCATAGCTTTGTATTACTATTCTATCCTCACCACACTGGTCCACAATATCTCTTGATAGGGAATTCTGGAGCCACAACGCAGTATTCTGCCTTCCACATAGAAAGAAGAAGGACCTGTTGAGTCTGCTCAGAAACTGCACATGAGGATCAATCTACTCAGACCACGAGGCAACCCTGATTAATAGATTTCCCTGACCACTAGTGCTGTGTCTGACAGAGTCTAAGCCCTGACCTCGTGTCAGCCACCCAGAGGTGAGGGCCCATATTTAGCATGAGAGATCAGCCATGGCCCTGGGCCATCATCTGTACCCATCCTTGGTATCCAGTCATCTGTCCCCCAAACTTTGCTGGAATTCCTGCCAATGGCGAACCTGAAACACAATAGAGAACACCTCCTTCCCCATGGCAGGAATATTGGCTGTTGGGATGGTTGTCCAACCCTCAGCGTGGGAGCCAGCTGCATGGCCAAGGAGACCATGCCCACTCCTGAGGGCCGACATGAGCACAGGCAGGCATGGTGATCCTCAGCCTGAGCATGTTTTCAAACAAACACTCTCAGTTGCTCCTCCAGTACCAGCATTGCAGGCCTGGTATGCCCCTAGGCCCAAATCCTAACCCTTGGTGAGATTTTCCAGGTGCCCAGACCCAGAGTCCGTCTCAGAATCCCTGTTTGGGGCACCCTTAAGATGGAAAACAGCACTCTTCCCTTCCCTGAGAAAGGCACCAAACTATTGGGAGCCGCCAGGATCCTTAGAGAGAAAAAATCTCCCATGGACCCATGAAAACAAACCTGCATTCCGAGGCCATCCTGTCCACACAATCCAGAGAGTAAAGTCTTTGCTACCGCCTTCGAGTCATCCTATTTACATTTCCTGACGAGCTGCCCTCCATGTCTATGCATTGGGCCTGTGATCATCTCGACACTAACCCTAACCCCAGTTTGTGTTTGCCGACTTCTCTCCCAAAACCATGGCTTACATGCCCACCAAGATGTGGTCCCTCAAGCCACATTACAGGAAAGTTCCTGCCATCCCCAAGAAAACTGTGCCCATCAGGTTGTCCAAACCCTCCAGATTAGGAGAAACCTGCCAGGCCCTTGAACCCACCCCAATATTGGAGGTTGCTCTGGATGCAAACGTGCAGTCTGAAACACCCTGAGCACCTCCATCGAGGCAGAAAGCCAAGTCAATGGTTCTGAGTCAGATGATTGAACCTGACATGCCCCTAGGACTTCACTGGAACCCTAGATTGGGTCTTCAGACATCTGTTCTCAGAGTCCTGTTCTGGAATACCAAGTTATGATACAACATGTGGTCCCTGATTCCCACAACAGAACATCTCCTGTCTCCAGAAGGAAATTGTGCTCTTGGATCTATGTCCAACTTTCAGGGTAGATGGATCCTGCATGACCCATTAGCCCCAGCACCTTCTATGATCTCCCTGGTAACAAACCAGCATTGTGACCCAACTTCCTGAGACTTGATGCCAACTCAAGGTGTTGGTACTTTGCCCAAGAGCCATGAAACGAATCTGCCATGTTCCTCAGGTACAAAGGTCAATGGACGTGTGCTTTCTAGGCATCCAATAGGTAGTTCTCTGCTACACAAAAATTCCACATAGGGAACCCTAGAGCAAACAAATAAGACTGCTCCTGTCAGGTTGAAGGAAACCTTGGTTGTTTGGAGCATCTCACAAGCCCCAGCCTGGGAAGTCTTCCACATTCTCTTGATGCCAACCCTCCATTTGTTAGTCATCATAGACACAAATTCCAGCATGAGCAAACATCTGACATCTGCTCTTACTCAGGTGCTGGATATTCGAATCAGTCGCGCACACTGGGAATACCTTTCACTTGACACTGTATTCTTGCATAGTTTGGGTTTACAATTCCATCCTCACCCTACTGGACTGCAAGTCCTCTTGAGAGGGAATTAGGGAGACAAAACACAACATTCTACCTTCCCCATAGAAAGAAGAAGGGCCTGGTGAGTCTGCCCAGAAACTCCCCATGAAGATCAATCTACTTGGCCCTCGAGGGAACCCCGATTTATACTTTGCGCTGGCCACTAGCGCTGTGTCTGAGAGAGCCTAAGCCCCAACCTCGTGTCAGCCACCCAGAGTGTGGGGCCCTTATCCAGCATGTGGGACTGGCCATGGCCCAGTCATCTCTACCCATCCTTGGTATTCCGGCAACTATCCCAGACCTTTGCTGGAATCCCTACCAGTGGGGGAACCTGAAGCACAATTGAGAACTCCTCCTTCCCCATGGCAGGAAGCCTGGCTGTTGCTATGGGTGCCCAACCCTCAGAATTAGAACCAGGTGCATGGCCAATGAGACAACGCCCAATCATAAGGGCCGCCTGGGCCAAAGCAGGCATTGTGTCCCTCAACCTTAGCATGCATTCAAACAAATGCTCTCAGTTGTTTCTGCAGGGTCCCGCATCACAGGCCTGGTATGCCCTTGGGACCAAATCCTAACACTTCGTGGGATTATCCATGCCAACATAACCAGAGCCCGTCTCTGGAATCTCTGTTTTGAAGCACCCCAATGATGGAAAACAGCACTCTTCCCTCCCCTGAGAAAACTATTAGGAGCTGCCAGGATGCGTAGAGAGGAAAAATCTCCCAGGGCTCCATAAGACCACACCTTCATTCCGAGGCCATCCTGGACACACAATCCAGATACAAGAGACTGTGCTACCACCTTCGAATCACCTGGTTTACAGTTCCAGACGAGCTGCCCTACAGACCTACGCATTGGGCCTGTGATCACCTCGCCATTAACCCTACCCCAAGTTTGTGTTTGCAGACTTCTTTCCCAAAACCATGGCTCACATGCCCTCTATGATGGGTCTCTGTAGCCACACCACAGGAAAGATCCTGCTATCCCCAATGAAACTGTGTCCATCACAGTTGCCCAAACCCTCCAGATTAGGAGAGACTTGCAAGTCCCCTGAGCCCAGTCCAATATTGGAGGCCACTCTGGACACAAATGCACAGTGTGCAACACCCTGATCACCTCCATCCAGGAAGACACCCAAGTCAATGGTCCTGAGTCAGAAGATTGGTCCCTGAACCCCACAATAGAATATCTCCTGTCCCCAGATGGAATTCGTGCTCTTCAACTTGTGTCAAGGGTCGGGGTATATGAATTATGCACAGCCCCTTAGCCCCCAGCACATTCTAAGATCTCTCTGGTAACAAACAAACAGCATTGTGATCCATCTTCATGAGATTCCATGTCACTTCAAGTCCTTGGTAATTCGCCCCAGAGCCACCAGAATGAACCTGCCATGTTCCTCACCTGATATGGTCAGTGGAGGTGTGCTTTCCAGGCATCGATGTGGGAGTGCTCTTCTACTTATTCTTTCCACATGTGGGACCCTGGAGCAAACAAACCAGACTGCCGCTGACCAGTAGAAGGGAACCCTCTGTTTGGAGCATCTCAGAAGCACCAGCAGGAGAAATCCTCCATGGCCCTTGACACAACCCCTCCATTTGTCAGTCATCATAGACAAAAACTCCGGCATGAGAAAACATCTGAAATCTGCCGTTATTTAGATTCTGCATTTTCTTTTCCACCACTGCACACTGGAACTGCGTTTCGCTTGACACTGAATTTAACAATAGCTTGGGTTTAGAATTCCATCCTCAGCCTCCTGGTCTGCAAGCCCTCTAGAGAGGGAATTTGGAGCCACAAGGCAACATTCTGCATTCCCACTAGAAAGAAATAGGGCCTGGTGAATCTTCCCAGAAACTCCACATGAGGATCAATCTACTTGGCACTCGATGGAACCTTGATTTATAGGCTGTCCTGGGCACTAGTACTAGTACTAGTACTAGTACTAGTACTGTGTCTGACAGAGCCTGAGCCAAGACCTAGTTTCAGGCACCCAGAGATATGAGCCCATATCCAGCATGTGAGATTGGCCAGGGCCCAAGTCCATCATCTCTACCCATCCTTGGTATTCAGGCACCTGTCCCCAGACCTTTTATGTAATCACTACCAATGGGGTAACCTAAAGCACAATAGAGAACTCCTCCTTCCCCATGGTAGGAATCCTGGCTGTTGATATGGGTGTCCAAACCTCAAAGTGGGAGCCAGCTGCATGGCCAAGGAGACAATGCCCACTCATGAGGGCTGCCCTGGGTACAAGTAGCCATTGTAACCCTCAGCTTGATCAAACCTTCAAAAAAATGCTCTTAGTTGCACCTCCAGGATCCTGCATTGCAGGCCTGATATGCCCTTAAGCCCAAATCCTAACACATCGTGGGATGTTCCATGTGCACATACCCAGAGCCCGTCACTGGAATCCCTGTTTTGAGGCACCCCTAAGATGGAAAACAGCACTCTTCACTTCCCTGAGAAAGCCACCAAACTAATGGGAACCTCCAGGATCCTTGAGAAGAAGAATCTCCCATGGTCCCATGAGTCCACACCTGTATTCCGAGGCCAGCGTGGATATGCTATCCAGATACAAGAGACTGTGCTAGTGGCTTCGAGTCACCTGATTTACAGTTCCTGACGTGCTGCCCTCCAGATCTTTGGATTGGGACTGTGAACACCTCTCCATTAACCTTATCCCGAGTTTGTGTTTTCAGATCTCTCTCTAAAAACCATAGCTCACATGTCCTCCAGGATGGGGCCCCTAGAGTCACACCACAAGACTGTGCTTGCCATCCCCAAGGAAACTGGGCCCATCACAGTTGCCCAAACCATCCTGATTAGGAGAAACCTGGAAGGCTCCTGAGCACATCCCAATATTGGAGGCTGCTCTGGATGCAAATGCACAGTCTGAAACACCCTGATCACCTCCATCCAGGCAGACACCCAAATCAATGATCCTGAGTCAGATAATTGAACCTGACATGGCCCTAGGACCTCATTGGAAGAGGGATTAACTTTTCAGGCACCTGTCCTCAGAGGCCTCTTCTGGAATACCAACTTATGATACAAATTATGGCTCCTGAGCCCCAGGGTGGGAAATCCTCCATGGCCTCTTGACGCCACCTCTCCATTTGTTGGTCATCATAGACACAAACTCTAGCCTGAGCAAACATCTGACATCCACCCATATTCAGGCGCTGATATTGGAATCAGCTGCTGCACACTGGAACTGCCTTTCGCTTTGCAATGAATTTAAGCCTAGCTTCAGACTACAATTTCATCCTCAACCTACTGGTCTGCCATATCTCTTGATAGGGAATTCTGGAGCCACAACGCAACATTCTGCCTTCTTCATAGATAGAAGGACCTGGTGAGTCTGCCCATAAACTGCACATGAAGATCAATATACTCAGCCCAGGAGGGAACCCCTATTTATAGTTTGCCCTAGCCACTAGTGCTGTGTCTGACAGAGCCTGAGCCCCTACCTCGTGTCAGCAACCCAGAGGGTGGGGCCCACATTAACCATGTGAGACCGGCCATGGCCCAGGGCTGTCATTACTACCCATCCTTGGTATTCAGGCATCTGTGCCCTAGATCTTAACTGGAATCCCTACCAATGGGGGGACCTGAAGCACAATAGAGAATTCATCCTTCGCCATGGCAGGAATCCTGGCTTTTGGATGGGTGTCCAACCCTAGGAATGGGAACTGGCTGCATGGCTGAGTAGACATCGCCCAATCCTGATGGCCTCCGGGGCACAAGCAGGCATTGGGACCCTCAGCTTGACCATACTTTCAAACAAACGCTCTCAGTTGCACCTCCAGGATCCCGCATTGCAGGCCTGGTATGGCCCTAGGCCTAAATATTAACCCTTGGTGGGATTTTCCAAGCACTTAGACCCAGAGCTCATCTCTGGAATGCCTGTTTTGGGGCACGCCTAAGCTGGAAAACAGTACTCATCCCTTCCCGGAGAAATCCAACAAACTATTGAGAACCGCCAGAATCCTTGAGAGGAGAAATCTCCCATGGACCCTTGAGACAACACCTGCAATAAAGGCCATTCTGGAAATTAAATCCAGATACAATTACCTGTGCTACCACCTTTGAGTTACGTGATTTACAGTTCCAGACTTGCTGCCCTCCTGGTCTATGGATTGGGACTACGATCACCTTGCCACTAATCCTAACCTAAGTTTGTGTTTGCAGACTTCTCTCTCAAAATCATGGCGCACATGTCCTCCAGGATGGGGTCTCTGGAGTCACACCACAGGACAGTTCCTGCAATCCCCAAGGAAACTGCCCATCACAGTTGTCCAAAAACCCCATATAAGGAGAAACCTGCAAGGAACCTGAGCCAACCCTAGTATTGGATGCCACTCTGGACACAAATGCACAGTCTGAAACACCCTCATCACCTGCATACAGTCAGACACCAGAGTCAATGATCCTGAGTCAGAAGATTGAATGACATTCCCCTAGGGCCTCATTCAAAACCTTTATTAGGTTTTCAGGCTTCTGTCCTCAGAGACCTGTTCTGGATTACCAATTTATGATACAACATATGGCCGCTGAGCCCCACAACAGAATATCTCCTGCCCCCAGAAGTAATCCGGGCTCTTGGGCCTGTGTCAAATCCTCAGGCTAGATGAATCCTGCATGGCCCATTAACCACCAGCACATTCTAAGATCTCCATGGTAACAAACCAATATTTTGACCCATCTTCATGAGGTTCCATGTCCAATCCAGTCTTTATTTCTTCGCCTCAAAGCCACCAGATGCCATGTTCCTTCGCTGTCATGGTCAATGAAGGTGTGCTTTCCAGTCACCCATGTGGGAGATCTATGTTATCCGATCTTTCGACATGGGGAACCATGGAGGAAACAAATCAGACTGCCCCTGTCTGGTAGAAGGAAACCTTGCTGTTTGGAGCATCTCAAAAACACCAGATTGGGAAATCCTCCATGGCCTCTTGACGCCACCCCTCCATTTTTGTGTCATCATAGACACAAACTCCAGCATGAGCAAATATCTGACATCCACCCTCACTCAAGTGCTGAATATTGGATTCAAACATTGCACACTGGAAATTCCTTTCGCTTGATACAGAATGTAACCATAGCTTAGGTTAACAATTCCATCCTCAGCCTCCTGGTCCACAAGCCGTCTTGATAGTGAATTCTAGAGCCACAAATCAGCATTCTGCCTTCCCCTTACAAACAAGAAGGGCCTGGTGAGTCTGCCCAGAAACCATACATGAGGATCAATCTGCTCGGCACTCGACAGAACCCCAATTTATAGGCTGCCCTGGGCACTAGTGCTGTGTCTGACAGAGCCTGAGCCAAGACCTAGTGTCAGCCACCCAGTGATTGGGGCCCATATCCACGATTTGATACTGGCCATGGCCCATGTCCATCATCTTTACCCATCCTTGGTATTCAGGCCTCTGTCCCCAGACCTTTGCTGGAATCCCCGCTAATGGGGGAACCTGAAGCACTATAGAGAACTCCTCTTTCCCCATGGCAGGATTCTGGCTGTTGGGATGGGTGTCCAACCCTCAAAGTGGGAGCCAGCTGCATGGCCAATGTGACCACGCCCACTCATGAGGGCCACCTGGGCATAAGCAGGTATTGTGACCCTCAGCCTGAGAATGATTTCAAACAATCCCTCTCAGTTGCACCTCCAGGATCCTGCATGCAGGCCTGGTAAGCCACTAGGCCCAAATCCTAACACTTGGTGGGATTTTCCAGGGGACCAAACCCAGAGTCCGTCTCTGGAATCCATATTTTGGGGCACCCCTAACATGAAAAACAGCACTCTTCCCTTCCCCGAAAAAGCCACCAACTATTGGGAGCCACCAGGATCCTTAGAGAGGAAAAATCTCCCATGGACCCATGAGGCCACAACTGCATTCTGAGGCCATCCAGCACACAATACAGAGAAAAAAGCCTGTGATTCTTCCTTTGAGTTACCCGATTAACAGTTCCTGAAGAGCTGCCATCCATGTCTATGCATTGGGCCTGTGATAACCTTGCCACTAACCCTAACCCAAGTTTGTGTTTTCAGACTTCCCTCCCAAAACCATGGCTCACATGCCCTCCAGTTTGTGATAACTGGAGCCACACCACGGGATTGTACCTGTCTTCCCAAAGGAAACTGTGATTGTCACTATTAAACAAACCCTCTAGATTAGGAGAAACCTGCAAGGCCCCTAAGCCCAGCCCAATATTGGAGGCCACTCTGGACGCAAATGCACAGTCTGACACACCATATCACCTACATCAGGCTGATATCCAAGTCAATGGTCCTCAGACAGAAGATTGAACCTGACATGCTTCTAGGATTCACTGGAACACTAGAATAGGTTTTCAGCTATCTGTACTCAGAAGGCTGTTCTGAATATCAATGTATGATACAATATGGTCACTGAGCCACACAAAAGAACATCTCCTGTCCTTAGAAGAAAGCTGTGCTCTGGACCTGTGTCAAACACTCTGGGTAGATGAATCCTTCAAGGCCCCCTGGCAACCAGCACATTCTATGATCTCCCTGACAACATACCAGCATTGTGACCCATCTTCATGAGACTCCATGACAACTCCAGCCCTTGGTACTTCGGCCCAGAGCCACCAGAATGAAACTGCCATGTTCCTCTGCTGCCATGGTCAATGTAGGTGTACTTTCCAGGCATCCAGCGGGAGTGCTCTGATACCAACTTTCCACATGGGGAACCCTGGAGGAAACAAACCAGACTCCCCTGTACGGTAAAAGGAATCTTTGCTGTATGGAGTATCTCAAGCCTGAGGGTGGGTAATCCTCCATGGCCTCTTGAGGCCACCCATCCATTTGTTGGTCATCATAGACACTAACTCCAGCGTGAGCAATCAACTGACATCTGCACTTACTCAAGTGCTGGATATTTGAATCAGCTGCTACACACTGGAATTGCCTTATGCTTGGCACTGAATTTAAAAGTAGCTTGGCGGGACGCCTGGGTGGCTCAGTTGGTTAAACAGCTGCCTTCGGCTCAGGTCATGATCCCAGCGTCCTGGGATCGAGTCCCACATCAGGCTCCTTGCTCCGCAGGGAGCCTGCTTCTCCGTCTGACTCTGCCTTCCACTCTGTCTGCCTGTGCTTGCTCTCGCTCGCTCTCTGACAAATAAATAAAATCTTAAAAAAAAAAAAAAGTAGCTTGGGTTTGCAATTCCATCCTCACCCTGGTGTTCAGTAAGCTCTCTTGATAGGGAATTCTGAAGCCACAACACAGCATTCTGCCTTCCCCATAGCAAGAAAAAACAGCCTGGAGAGACTGCCCAGAAACCCTACATGAGGATAAATCTACTCGACCCTCGAGTGAACCCCATTTATAGGTTTACCTGGCCACTAGCGCTGAGTCTGACAGAACCTCGTCTCTGACCTCGTGTCAGGACCCAGAGACTGGGCTCCAACTCCAGAATGTGAGACCAGCCATGTCCCAGGGCTGTCATCTCTACCCATTCTTGATTCAGGCATCTGTCCCCAGACATTTGCTGAAATCCCTGCCAATGGGGGAACCAGAAGCACAATAGGGAAATCCTCCTTCCCCATGGCAGGTATGATGGCTCTTGGGATGGGTTTCCAGACCTCAGAGTGGTAGCCAGCTGAATGGCCAATGATAACCCGCCCACTCATGAGGGCCGCCCTGGACACAAGCAGGCATTGTGACCCCCAACATGAGCATGCTTTCAAACAAACACTCTCAGTTGCATTCCAGAATCCAAATTTGCAGGCCTGATATGCCCCTAAGCACAAATCCTAACACCTGGTGGGATTTTTCAGGGGCCCAGAAACACAGCCTGTCTCTGGAATCCCTGTTTTGGGACACCCCTAAGATGGAAAATAGCACTCTCCCCTTCGCCAAGAAAGCCACCATAGTATAGGGAGCCGCTAGGATCCTTGAGAGGAAAAATCTCCCATGAATCCATGAGACCACACCTGCATTCCGAGGCCATCCTGGACACAAAAGCCAGATACACAAGCCTGTGCTACCACCTTCAAGGCAACTAATTTATAGTTCCAGACGAGCTGCCCTCCAGGTCTATGCATTGGGCCTTCGATCACCTCACTGCTAACCTTAACCCGAGTTTGTGCTTACAGACTTCTATCCCGAAACCATGGCTCATATTTCCTCCAGGATGGGGTCTCTGGAGCCACACCAAAGGACTGTTCCTGCCATCCCCAAGGAAAATGTGTCCGTCACATTTGCCTAAAACTTCGAGATAAGGAGAAACCTGCAAGGCCCCTGAGCCCACCCCAATACTGGAGGCCCCTCTGGACACAAATGTGCAGTCTGAAATACGCTGATCACCTGAATCCAGGCAGATACCCAAGTCAGTGTTTCTCAGTCAGAAGATTGAACCTGACATGCTCCTATGACCTCATTGTAACCCCTGATTAGCTTTTCAGGCATCTGTAATCAGAGACCTGTTCTGGAGTACCAACTTAAGATACAACATATGGTCCCTGATCCCCACAACAGAACATCTCCTTTCTCTAGATGGAAGCCGTGCTCTTTGAACTGTGTCAAACCCTCAGGGTAGATGAATCCTACTTGGCCCGTAGCCACCAGCAGATTCTAAGATCTCACTGGTAACAAGCCAGCATTGTGAGCCATCTTCATGAGATTCCATGTCAACTACAGGCCTTGGTACTTCACGCCAGAGCCTTCAGAAAGAACCTGCCATGTTCCTCAGCTGCAATGTTCAGTGGACGTGTGCTTTCCAGGCATCCATGTGGGAGTGCTCTGCTACCCAAACTTTCCACATGGGGGACTCTCAAGCAAACAAATCTGACTGCCCTGTCCTGTAGAAGAAAACCTGGCTGTTTGGAGCATCTCACAAGCTAAAGTGTGGGAAATCCTCTATGACCTCTTTTCAACTCCCCTCCATTTGTCGGTCATTATAGACACAAACTCCAGCTTGAGCAAACATCTGACATCTGCGCGTACTCAGGTGCTGGATATTCGAATCAGCCGCTGCACACTGGAAATGCCATTCGCTTGTCACTGAATTTATTCATAGCTTGGGTTTACAATTCCATCCTCACCCTACTGGTCCACAAGCCCTCATGATAGGGAATTCTGCAGCCACAACACAGCATTCTACCTTCCCAATAGAAAGAAGAAGGGCCTGGTGAGTCTGCCCAGAAACTCCACATTATGATCAATCTACTTGTCCCTTGAGTGAACCCTGAATTATAGACAGCCCTGTCCCCTAGTGTTGTGTCTGACAGAGCCTAAGCCCCGACCTCGTGTCAGCCACCTAGAAGGCGGGGCCCATATCCCGCATGTTAGACTGGCCACGGAACAGAGCCGTCATCTTTACCCATCCTTGGTATTCAGGCATGTGTCCCCAGACCTTTCCTGGAATCCCTACCAATGAGGGAACCTAAATCACAATAGAGAAATCCTCATTCCCCATGGCAGGATTCCTGTAAGTTCGGAAGGGTGTCCAACACTCAGAGTGTTAGCCTACTGAATGGCCATTGAGACCACCCCCATTCCTGAGGGCCACCCTATGCAAAAGCTGGCATAGTGACCCTCGGCCTGAGCATGCTTTCAAACAAACACTCTCAGTTGTATCTCCAGGACTTGCATTGGAGGCCTGGTAAGCCCCTATGCCCAAATCATAACCCTTGGTGGGTATTTCCAGGTGCCCAGAGCCAGAGAACTTCTCTGCAATCCCTATTATGGGACACCCTTAATATGGAAAACAGAACTCTTTCCTCTCTGAGAAAGCCACCACATTATAAGGAGCCGCCAGGATACTTGAGAGGAAATATCACCCATGGACACCTGAGACCACACCTGCATTCTTAGTCCATCGTGGATACACAATCCAGATAAAAAAGCCTGTGCTACCTCCTTTGAGGCATGCGATTTACATTTCACACAGAGCTTCCCTCCAGGAGTATGCATTGGGCCTACAATCACTTCGCCACTAAACCTAACCCGCGTTTGTGTTTGCAGACTTCCCTCCCAAAACCATGGCTCTCATGCCCTCCAGCATGGGGTCTCTGGAGCCATACCACAGGACTGTGCCCACCATTGCCAAGGAAACTGTGCCCGTCAAATTGCCCTATCTTTCCAGATTAGGAGAAACCTGCAAGGCCCCTGAGCCCACCCCAATACTGGTTGCCACTCAGTACACAAATGCACAGTCTGGAACACCCTGATCACCTACATCTAGGCAGACATTGAAGTCAATGATACTGAGTCAGAGGATTGAACCTGACATTCCGTTAGGATTTTATTGAAACCCTAGATTAAATTTTCAGGCATCTATCCTCAGAGTCCTGTTCTGCAATACCAAATTATGATACATTTGGTCCGTTAGCCCCACATCAGAACATCTCTGGTCCAAGAAGGAAACCGTGCCCTTTGACCAGTGTCAAACCCTCAGGGTAGATGAATCCTACATGGTCCCTTAGCCACCAGCACACTGTAAGGTCTCCATGGTAACAAACCTGCATTATGACCCATCTTCATGAGACTTCATGTCAACTCCAGGCCTTGGTAATTCGCCCAAGAGCCACCAGAACGAATTGGCCATGTTTCTCAGCTGCAATTTTAATGGAGGTGTGCTTTTCAGGCATCCATGTTGGAGTACTCTGCTACCCAAACTTTCCACATGGGGGACCCTGGAGCAAATAAACCAGACTCCCCCTGTCTGGTAGAACGAAACTTTGCTGTTTGAAGCATCTCACAAGCCCCAGCATGTGAAATCCTCCATGGCCTCTTGACGCCACCCCTCCATTCGTCGGTCATCATAGACATAAACTCCAGCATGAGGAAATGTCTGACTTTCACCTTTACTCAGGTGCTGGATATCTGGAATCAGACACTGCACAATGGAACTGCCTTTCGCTTGGCACTGAATTGAACCTTAGCTTGAGTTTACAATTCCATCCTCACCCTACTGGTCCCCAAGCCCGCTTGATAGGGAATTCTGGGGCCACAACGCAGCTTTTTGCCTTCCCCTTAGAAAGAAGAAGGGCATGGTGATTCTGCCCAGAAACTCTGCATGAGGATCAATCTGCTCAGCCCTTGAGGGATCCCTGATTCATACTCAGCCCTGACCACTAGTTCTGTTTCTGACAGAGCCTGAGTGCTCAATTCATGTCAGCTACTCAGAGAGTCAGGCATGTGAGACAGGCCATATCTCAGGTCCCTCATCTCTACCCATCCTTGGTATTCAGGCATCTGTCCCCAGACATTTGCTAGAATACCTGCTAATGGGGGAACCTGAGGCACAATAGAGAATTCTTCCTTTTCCATGGCAGGAATCCTGGTAGTTGGGATGGGTGTCCTACATTAAAGTGGTAGCCAGCTGCAAGGCCAAGGAGACAACTCCCACTCATAAGGGCTGCCCTAATCACATCAGGCATTGTGACACTCAGACTAGCATGCTTTCAAACAAACGCTCTCAGTTGTACCTCCAAGTCACACATTGTAGGCCTGGTACTCCCCTAGGCCCAAATCCTAATCCTGGTGGGATTTTTCAAGCACCCAGACTCACAGCCCTTCTCTGGAATCCCTTTTTGGGGAACATCTAAGATTGAAAACAGCACTCTTCCATTCAAACGAGAAAGCCACCATACTATTGGGAGCTTCCAGGATCCGTAGAGAGGAAAATACTCTCATGGAAACATTAGAACACACCTGCATTCCAAGGCTATCATGGACACACAATCCAGATACAAAAGCCAGTGCTAGTGCCTTCGAGGTACGTGATTTACAGTTCCTGACGATCTGCCCTCCAGGTCTATGCATTGGGCCTACGATCACCTCGCAACTCAACCTAATCTGAGTTTGTGATTGCAGACTTCTCTCCCAAAACCATGGCTTACATGCCCTCCACGATGGAGTCTCTGGAGCCACACCACAGGACTGTGCCTGCCACCCCCAAGGAAACCGTGCCCACAAATTTGCCTAAACCTTCAAGATTAGGAGAAACCTGCAAGGCCCCAGAGCCCACCCCAATATTGGAGGACATTCTGTACACAAAGGCACAGTCAGAAACACCCTGATTGCCTACATATAGGCAGACACCGAAGTCAATGGTCCTGAGTCTGATGATTGAACCTGAAATTCCCCTTGGACTTCATTGGAACCCTAGATGAAGTTTTTAGGCATCTGTCCTCAGAGGCCTGTTCTGGAATACCAACTTATGATACAACATTTGGTCCGTGAGCCCCACAACAGAACATCTCCAATACCCAGAAAGAAACCGTGTTCTTCGACCGGTGTCAAACCATCAAGATAGACGAATCATACATGGCCCCTTAGCCACCAGCACATAGTAAGATTTCCGTGGTAACAAAACTGCATTGTGACCCAACTTCATTAGAATCCAGGCCTTGGTACTTTGCCCTAGAGCAACCAGAAAGAACCTGCCATGTTCCTTAGGTGCAATGGTCAATGTAGGTGTGCTTTCCAGTATCCACGTGCGAGTACTATGCTACCCAAACTTTTCACATGGGGGAACCTGGTGTAAACAAACCAGACCTCCCCTGTCCAGTAGAAGGAAACCTTATGTTTGGATCAACTCACAGGCCTCAGCGTGTAAACTGCTCCATGGCCTCTTGATGCCACCACTCCATTGGTCGGTCATCATAGACACAAACTCCAGTCTAAGAAAACATCTGACATGCACCCTTATCCCGGTGCTGGATGTCTTGAATAAACCACTGCACATTGGAACTGCCTTCCACTTGGCACTGAATTGAACCATAGCTTGCGTTTACAATTCCATCCTCACCTGACTGGTCCCTAAGGCCTCTTGATAGGGAAATCTGGGGCCACAACGCAGCATTCTGCCTTCCCCATCGAATGAAGAAATGCCTGGTGAGTCTGCCCTGAAAACCCACATGAGGATCAATCAGGTCTGCCCTCGAGTCAACACCGATTTATAGGCTGCCATGGCCACTAGTGCCGTGTCTGACAAAGCCTGAGCCCGACTGAGTTTCAGCCACTAGAGAGCAGGCCCCATATCTAGCATTTGGGATTGCCATGGCCCAAGTATGTCATCTCTACCCATCCTTGATATTCAGGCACCTGTCCCCAGACCTTGGCAGGGATCCCTGCCAATTAGGGAACTTGAAGCACAATAGAGAACTCTTCTTTCCCCATGGCAATAAACCTGGCTTTTGGGATGGGTGTTCAACCCTTAAAGGGGGAGCCAGTTACAACATCAATGACACCACACACACTCCTGAGGACTACCCTTGGCACAAACAGGCATTGTGACCCTCACCCTGAGCATGCTTTCAAAAAATCCCTCTCAGATTCACCACAATGATCCCTCATTTCAGACCTGGTATGCCTGTAGGTTCAAATCATAAAACTTGGTGGGATTTTCGAGTTGCCCAGACCCAGAGACCATCTCTGGAATTTTTGTTTTGGTGCACCCTTCAGATGGAAAACAGCCCTCATCCCTTCCCCAAAAATGTCACCAAATTATGAGGAGCCACCAGGATCCATAGAGAGGCAATGTCTCCCATGGACCCATGAGAACACACCTGCATTCTGAGGCCATCCTGGACACACAATCCGGAGAGAAAAGCCTGTGCTACTGCCTTCCATTCACCCTAATTACAGTTCCAGATGAGCTGCTCTCAAGGTCTATGCATTGGGCCTGTGATCACCTCGCCACTCACCCTAATTCGAATTTGTGTTTGCAGACTTATCTACCAAAACCATGGCACACATGCCCTCCAGGATGGGGTCTCTGGATCCACACTGCAGGACTGTCCCTGCCATCCACAAGGAAACTGTTTCCATCACAGTTGCCCAAACTGTCTAGATTAGGAGAAACCTACAAGGCCTCTGGGCCTACCCCAATTTCGGCGGCCGCTCTGAACACAAATGCACAGTCTGAAATACCCTGATCCCCTACATCCAGGAACACAGCCAAGTCAATGGTCCTGAGTCAGAATAATGAACCTAACATGTTCCTAGGACGTCATTGGAACCATTGATTCGGTTTTCAGACATGTGTCCTCAGAGGCCTGTTCTATAATGCGAACTTATGATACAACATGTGGTGCCTGGGCCACACAACAGAACATCTCCTGTCCCCAGAAGGAAACCGTGCCCTACAATCTGTGCAAAATCCCAGAGTAGTAGATTCCTGCACAACTACTAAGCCACCAGCACATTCTAAGATCTACCTGGTAACAAACCAGCTGTGTGGCCCATCTGCAAGAGATTCCATGTCAAATCAAGGACTTGGTACTTTGCTACAGAGACACCAGAATAAAGCTGCCATGTTCTTCAGTTGCAATGGTCAATGAAGTTGAACATTCCAGGCATCCATGTGGTAGAGCTCTGCTACCCAAACTTTCCACATGGGGGACCCTGGAGCAAATAAACCACACTCCACCTGTCCAGTAGAACGAAACCTTGCTATTTGGAGCAGCTCATGAGTCTCAACGTGAAAATCCCTCCATGGCTTCTTGACGCCACCCCTCCATTTGTCAGTCATCATAGACACAAACTCCAGTGTGAGCAAATATCCGACGTCCTCCCTTACTAAGGTGCTGGATATCTCGAAAAAGCTGCTGGACACAGGAACTGCCTTCCGCTTGGCAGTGAATTGAACTGTAGCTTGTGTTTACAATTCCTTCCTCACCCGACTGGTCCGCAAGCCTTCTTGATAGCGAATTATGGAGACACAACACAGCATTCTGCCTTCCCGATAGAAACAAGTGCCTGGTGAGTCTGGCCAGAAACCCCACATGAGGATCAATCTGCTCGGCCCTATATCGGAGGGACCCTGATTTATAGGTTGCCCTGGCCACTAGTGCTGTGTCTGACAGAGTCTGAGCCCAGACCTAGTGTCAGTCACCAGAGTATGAGCCCCACATCTAGCATTTGGGAATGCCATGGCTCAAGTATTTCATCTCTACCCATCCTTGGTATTCAGGCACCTGTCCCCAGACCTTTGCTGGAATCCCTGATAATGGGGCATCCTGAAGCACAATAGAGAACTCCTCCTTCTTCATATCAGGAAACTTGACTTTTAGGATGGGTGTTCAACCCTGAAAGGGGGAGTCATTTACAAGTCCAGTGAGACCACACAAACTCCTCAGGGATGCCCTGGAGGCAAACAGGCCTTGTGACCCTCAGCCTGAGCATGCTTTCAAACAATCCTTCTCTGTTGCACCACCATAAACCCGCATTGCAGGCCTAATATGCCCCTAAGCCCAAATCCTAGCACTTGTTGTGATGTCCCAGATGCCATGAACCAGGTCTACGCATTGGGCCTGTGATCACCTCGCCACTCACCCTAATTTGTATTTGTGTTTGCAGACTTCTCTCCCAAAACCATGGCTCACATGCCCACCAGAATGTGATCTCTGGAGCCACACCACAGAACTCTGGCTGCCAACCCCAAGGACACTGTGCATATCAGATTTTCCCAAACCTTCCAGATTAGGAGAAACCTGTGTGGCCCCTGAGCCCACACCAATATTGCCGGCCACTCGGGATGGAAATGCGCAGTCTGAAACACCCTTATCACCTACATCCAGGGAAATAGCCAAGTCAATGATCGTGAGATAGACGATTGAACCTAAAATGCCCCTAGGCTCTCAATGGAACCCCATTATGTTTTCAGGCATCTGTCCTCAGGGGCCTGTTCTGAAATACCAATCTATGACACATCATGTGGTCTCTGAGCCACACGACAGAACATCCCCTGTCCCCAGAAGAATACCATGCTCTTCGACCTGTGCCAAACCCTCAGGGTAGGAGAATCCTGCATGGCACCTTAGCAACCAGCACATTCTAAGTTCTCCCTGGTAACAAACAAGCATTGTGACCCATCTGCAAGAGATCCCATGTCAACTCAAGGCCTTGGCACTTTGTCCCAGAGCCACCAGAACGAATCTGCCATGTTCTTCAGCTGCAATTGTCAATGGAGGTGTGCTTTCCTGGCATCCATGCCGGAGAGCTCTTCTTCACAAACTTTCCACATGGGGAAACCTAGAGTAAACAAACCAGACTTCACCTACTCAGTACAAAGAAATGTTACTTTTTGCAGCAGTTCACGGGCCTCAGCATGTGAACTCCTCCATGGCCTCTTTATACCACCCCTCCACTTGTCGGTCATCATAGACAAAAACTCTAGTGTGATCAAGCATCTGACATCCACCCTTATTCCAGTGCTGGATGTCTCGAGTAAACTGCTACAAATTGGAACTGCCTTCTGCTTGGCACTGAATTGAACCATAGCTTTTGTTTACAATTCCACCCAAAACTGACTGGTCCCCAAGCCCTCGTGATTGGGAAATCTGGAGCCACAACACAGCATTCTGCCTTCCCTATTGAATGAACAAATGCCTGGGAATCTTCCCAAGAAACTCCACATGAGGATCAATCTGCTCCGCCCTCGAATCTACTCTGATATAAAGGCTGCCATGGCCACTAGCGCTGTGTCTGACAGAGCCTGAGCCCCGACCGAGTTTTAGGCCTTATATCTAGCATTTGGGATTGCTATGGCCCAAGTACGTCATCTCCACCCATCCTTGGTATTCAGGCACCTATCTCGAGACCTTGCTGGAAACCCTGCCAATGGGGCAACCTGAAGCACAGAGGAACCTGATGGAAGAGAACTCATCCTTCCTCATGGCAGGACATTTGGCTGTTGGGTTGGGTGTCCAACTCTCTAAGCGGGAGCCAGATATATGACCAATGAGACCACTCCCACTCCTGAGGACCGCCATGGGAGCAAACAGGCATTGTGAGACTCAGCCTGAGCAAGCTTTCAAACAATCCCTCTCAGTTGCACCATCATGATCCCGCATTGCAGGCCTCATACACCCCTAGGTGCAAATCCTAACCCTTGGTGGGAAGTCCCAGATGCCCAGAAAAAGAGCCTGTATCTGGAATCCCTGTTTTGGGGCACCCATAAGATGGAAAAAAACACTCTTCCCTTCCCCAAAAAAGCCACCAAACTATGAGCTGCACAGATCCATAGAGAGGAAAAGTTTCCCATGGACCCATGAGACTATACCTGCATTCCGAGGCCATCCTGGACACACAATATAGAGAGAAAAGCCTGTGCTACTGCCTTCCAGTAACCCTAATTACAACTCCTGACAAGCTGCACTCCAGGTCTACTCATTGGGCCTGTGATCACCTTTCCACTAACCATAACCCACATTTGTGTTTGCAGACTTCTCTCCCAAAACCATGGCTCATATGCCCTCCAGGACAGGGTCTCTGGATCCACAACACATGACTGGGCCTGCCATCCCCAAGGAAACTGTGCCCGTCAAACCTGCCTAAACCTTCCAGTTTAGGAGAAACACGCAAGAGCCCTGAGCCCAACCCAATATTGTCGGCAGCACTGGACACAAATGCCAGTCTGAAATGCCCTGATCACCTACATCCAAGCAGACAACCATTTCAATGTTCCTGGGTCAGAAGATTGTACCTGACATGCTCCTAGGACGTCATTGAAACACTAGATTAGGTTTTCAGGCATCTGTCCTCAGGGTCCTGTTCTGAAATACCAACTTAGGATACAACATGTGGTCCCTGAGCCACACAATAGAATATCTCCTGTCCCCAGTAGGAAACCATGCCCTTCGACCTGTGCCAAACCCTCAGGATTGGAGAATCCTGCACAGCACCTTAGACACCAGCACAAACTCTAGTTTGTGCGTTGACCCATACCACAAGCTTTCCATCTGCTGGACAGTCGAGTCCTGTTGAATGACTCCAGGATGTCCCATACGGAAAGACTGGAGAGCAGGATTCGAAGGATGGATGCCTGTACAGCATACCTCACATTCCCATTGGCTCTTTGTGACAAGACATGTTTGAACTACTGGCTCTGGGGCGAGCTAACTAGGGGGCTGAATTGAAATGGACTCTCCTGCAGATGGGTCATAATGTGGGTTTGTGTGCATGGAGACCTTGGAATATGTTGGCAGCTCAGGGGCCATGAAGTATTCGCCTAACCGAAGGGTGTAATATTGCTCCAATTAAAAAGAGATCCCTATGTCGAGATGAGACAGGTTCTCTTTGGTGCCTCAGAAAAGCCCCAGATACTGGTCTTCAAACCAGTTCTCTGAGTAGAGACACCTGGAAACCAAAGCTAGGGTCCAGATTAGAGCCTAGATGCCTGTCCGTTTCAATCTTCTGTCTCTGGGGACACTGTCTGAGTATCTAAGTGGAGATAGTTGCTCAGCTGGTGTCAGAGTGCCCCTCTTAGTCCATGGCCGAGGCATGGCCTTGGAGACCTTATTGGATTCTCCTAATCTCTAGGGTTCTGGCCAATGGATTGGGTACAGTTTTCTTGGAGAGGACTGGCACAGTCCTTCAGTGTGTCTCCATAGGCCCTAGCCTGGAGGGTGTGTGGGTCCGGGCTGTGGGCACAGAAGTCTGAAAACACAAACTCGGCTTGGGTGCGGAGCCGAGAGCATGGCAGGATGGACCCACAGACCGTGAGAGGAGATCCTCAGCTTATGAAAGAAGGGCAAATGGGAGGCAGTCATGCAAGCTTTTGTCTTTGGATGTTTTGTCTCCCATAGCCGTGGAATGTAGGGGTGACCTCAGGGGCTATGGAAGAGTCTCCCTCTCTGAGGAGTTGGTCCAGCTCTTAAGATTTTGGGGACATTTTGTGGGAAGGGTGGAGTCCTGCTGTATGGCTCAGGTGTTCTTCCAGGAGAGGGACTCCAGATCACAGTCCTGGGTTCGAGCAAATGGAATACTCGAGCTCTTGTGAAGATTGGGATCATAGGGGCTTGGCAAGCCCCATATGCGGGCTCTTGGTCCAGGCCCTGAGAAACCCTACTTCGACATGGGGCCCATGCTGATGGTCCCAATGCGAGTTTGTACCCAAGGAGGCACTCAAGTTTAGGCTTGGCCTCAGGGGCCATGAAGGTTTCTCCTACACTGAAGGTATGACTCCATGCCAACAGCAAGCTTACCAGCCATGGGGAAGGAGAAGATCTGATTTGTGCTTCAGTTACCCACGTTTGCCAGGATTTGATATAATATCTAGGGTCAGATGTCTGAAAACCCAGGTTGGGAAGAGATGACGGCATAAGGCCATGGCCTGTCTGATGTGCTTAGTGTGCAGCCAGCTGTTTCCTTGTCTGTCGGGACGACAGGCTGTGTCAGACAGAGCATTACTGACCAGGGTAGCCTTTCCAGTTAGGGTGCGGTCGAGGCCAGAGCAGGTTGGTTCTCATTTGTGGTTTCTGGAGAGCCCCATAGGGCAACGTTTTTCTTCTGGTGGGCAGGCAGAAAATTGTGTTGTGGTTCTGGAATTCCCAGTCTGGAGGGCTTGTTTGCCAGGAGTGTGAAGAGGGAAGTCTGAAAACACAAGCTAGCGTTAGGTTTGGGGCCGAGGGCATGGCAGGCCCACTCTGCAGAGACTGAATCAAGATCTCCTGCATCTGAGGTCAGGGCGAGTATCAGACGTTGCCTCAGGTTGGAGTTTGTGTCCATTATGGCCCCTTCCTGAAGGGGGTGGGGGCGTCATGAGGCCAGGGAGGTTTCCCAACGCTGGGAGTTTTGAGCTGCCCCAAACATCAAGGTTTTCTCTGTAGGACAGTCGAGTACTATGAGATGGTTCTAGGATGACCCCTACAGAAAGACTCGAGAGAAGGGGTCTAAGCATGAATGTCTGCAAATGCCACCTCACATTCCCACTGGCTGCTTGGGGCAAGGCAGGCTCAATCTGCAGGCTCTTGGGCGGGTTTCTCAGAGGGCTCAGTTGAAATGGACTCTCCTGAGGATGAGTCATACTGTGGGTTGGTGGCCATGGAGACCTTGGAATGTGGCGGTGGCTCAGGGACTCTGCAGGTTTCTCCAAACCGAAGGGTTTGACACAGCTCCAACAATGAAGCTACCCATGTGGAGACGATAGTTGTTCTGTTTGGTGTCTCAGGAAAGCCCCAGATGCTGGTCTTCAAACCCAGGCCTCTGAGGAGTGACACCTGGAAACCAAAGCAAGAGTTCAGATTAGGGCCCAGGGGCCTGTCTGGTTCAATCTACTGTCTCTGCCAACATCTGTCTGTGTTTCTGCATGGAGGTAGTTGCTCAGCTTGTGTCAGGATGCCTTTGTCCAGAGAGGCTTATAGTAGTGGGATGTCCTCGGGGGCCTTGAGGTTTCTCCTATTCTGTGGGGTTATGGGCAATGGAATGGGCATAGTCTCCTAGGAGAGAGCAGGACAGTCCTGTGGTGTGGCTCTAGAGGCCCCAGCCTGGCGGCTGTGTGGGCCAGGGCTGTGGGGACAGACATCCAAAAACACAAACTCGGCTGAGGTTTGGGGCTGAGGTTATGGCAGGAGTGATCTACAGTCCGTGAGGGGAACTCATTGTGATTAGAAAGTAGGGCGAGTGAGAGGCGGTCGTTCAGGCTTATGTCTCTGGATGTTGTATTCATGATGGTCATTTAATGTAATCATGGTCTCATGGGCCATGGAAGTCTCCCTCTCTGGTGATTTGTCCGGCTCCCAAGAGATTGGGGTCATTTTGTGGGAAGGAAGGAGTCCTGTTTTCTGCCTCATGTGTCCCCACAATAGAGGGATTCTAGAGCAGAGCACTGGGTACATATAACTGGAATACCCACCCTCTGGTTAGGCCTGGGGTCCTATGGGCATGGCAAGCCCATATGCAGATTCTTGGTCCAGCCACTGAGAGACGTTACTTGAATAGTGGACTCATGCTGAGGGTCACAATGTGTGTTTGTGCCCAAGGTGGTCCTCAATATTGGGCGGGACCTCATTGAGCTTGCAGGTTTCACCTACACTGAACCTTGGACATGCCAACCTCAGGGTTTCTTGCCATGGGGAAGGAGGAGTTTTGATTTCTGCATCACGTTCACCTCTGGGCACTAATTGGAGATAAAGTTTAGGTTCTGAAGCCTGAAAACCGAGGTTTGGAAGAGATGACGACCTAAGGCCATGGCGGGTCCGATGTGTTCAGTTTGGGGCCAGCTTCCTAGGTGTCGTTCAGGAGGTCTGCACTCAGGCTGTGCCAGACAGGGCATTCGTGCCCAGATACGCTGTATAATTGGGGTACAGTTGAGTGGCATGCAGAAGATAATTATTTGGGGTTTCTCCATAGCCCCATAGGGCAAAGTCTTTCTTCTGGAGGGCAGGCAGAGTGCTGCATTCTGGCTCCGGAACTGCCAAACTGGAGGCCTTGGGGCCAGGAATGCAAGGATGTAAGTCTGAGAACAGAAGCTTTGCTTTGGTTTCAGGGCGAGGACATGGCAGGCACACTCTGCAGAGCTGAATCGAGATTTCATGCATCTGAGGTCAGGGCGAGGTTCATATGTTGGCTCAGGTTGGAGTTTCTGTCCATGATGGCCCCTTCATGAAGGGGGGTCATCACACCGCCATTGGTGTTTTCCCATGATGGCAGTAGTGAGATGCTCCAAACCACAAGGATTTTCTGCGGGTCAGTTGAAACCTGTTGGATGGCTCCAGGACATCCCATATGGAACAATTGCAGAGCAGGGTTCTAAGGATGGATGCCTGGGCATCCGGCCTCGCATTCCAATTGTCTCCTAGCGAAACGGCACGTTTGATTGCTGCCTATGATGTAGCAGCCGAGGGGGCTGAGTTGAAATGCATTATCCTGAGGATCGGTCATAATGTGGGATTGTGTCCATGGAGACCTTGGAATGGGGCAGTGGCACCAGGGCTCTGAAGGATGCTCCTAACCAGAGGTTTTGACACAGCTCCAAGAAGCATTTTTCCCATGGGGAAACAAGATTTGTTCTCATTGGTGCTTCAGTAACCCCCAATATGCTGGTATTGGAAACCAGAACTCTGAGGAGAGATGCCTGGAAACCAAGGCAATGGATCTGATTAGGGCCTGGGGCCTGTCTGGTTTAATCTTCTTCTCTCGGTTCATCTGTCTATGGGATTGAGTGGAGGTAGTTCCTCAGCTGGTGTCAGATTGCCCCTATTTGTCCTGGGCAGTCTACACTATTGGGATAGCCACTTTGACTTTGGAGGTTTCTCCTAATTTGCAAGTTTGTGGCCAATGAAATGGGCAGAATTCCTTTGGGGAGGGAAGGCACAATCCTGAAGTGTGGCTCTAGGGGCTCAAGCATGGAGGGTGTGTGGGTCAGAGCTGTGGGGACAGAAGTCTGAAAACAGAAACTCGTCTTAGGTTTGGGGACATAGGTATGGGAGGCCCGATCTACAGACCTTGAGGAGAACTCTTCAGGATATGAACAAAGAGTGAGTGTGAGGCACTTGCTCAGGCTTTTGACTCTGGATTTTGTGTCACTGATGGCCGTGGAATGTAGGGGCGTCCTCATGGACCATGGGTGAGACTTCCTCTATGGGGATTTGGATGATCCCAATATTTTGGGGTCATTCCGTGGGATGGGAGGAGTCCATTCTGTTTTTTTTTTTTTTTTTTTTACCTCAGGTGTGCCACTAAAGAGGGATTCCAGAGCAGAACCCTGGGAAGGGGCGACTGGACAACCCGAACTCTGTATAAGATTGGGGGCCTAAGGGCATGGCAATCCCCATATGGGGTACCTTGGTCCAGCCACTGAGAGGTCTTACTTGAATACAGTGCTCACACTGAGGGTCACAATGCATGTTTGTGCCCAATGTAGGCATCAAGCATGGGCGGGGACTCATGGGCCATGCTTGATTCTCCTACACTGAACTTTGGACAACATACGAACCACAAGGTTTCTTGCCATGGGGAAGGAGGAATTCTGATTTCTGCATCATGTTCACCCCTGGGCAGTGACTGGAGATAAGATCTAAGTTCTGAATCCAGAAAATCGAGGTTGGGATGAGATGATAACCTAAGGTCATGGAGGGTCCGATGTGCTCAGTGTGCGGTCAGCTTTCTGGGTGTTGTTCAGGAGGTATGGATTCAGGCTGTGTCAGACAGTGCATTAGTGCCCAGGTTAGACTGTATAATTTGGGTACAGTTGAGTTCCATGTAGGTTCATCCTCATTTATTGTGTCAGGGAAGCTCACTGGGGCAACATTTTTCTTCTGGTGGGCAGGCAGAGTGCAGCATTGTGGGTCCAGAATTGCCAAACTTGAGGGTGTCGGGACCAGGAGTGTGAGGACGTAAGTCTGAGATCATAAGCTAGACTTAAGTTTCAGGGCGAGGGCACGGCAGGCACCCTCTGCAGATCCGAATCAAAATCTCATTCATCTGAAGTCAGGACGAGAATCAGACTTAGGCGCAGGTTGGAGTTTCTGTCCATGATGGCCCCTTCATCAAAGGGGTGGAATCTCGAAGCCATGGAGGTTTTCCCACGTTGGGAGTTGTGGGATGCTCCAAACTGCAAGGATTCCTTCTGCGGGAAAATTGAGAACTGTTGGATGGCTCCAGGACATCCCATATGGAATGACTCCAGAGCCAGGTTCTAAGGATGGATGCCTGAGCAGACTGCCTCTTACACCAATTGTCTTCCTGCCACAAGACAGGTACGATCTGATGGCTATGCAGGAGCAATCGTGGGAGCTGAGTTGAAATGGACTCTCCTGAAGATGGGTCTTAATGTGTGTTTGTGTCCATGAGGACGTTGGAATGGGGTGGTGGCCCCAGGGCTCTAAAGGATTCTAACCGGAGATTTTGAAACAACTCGAAAGAGCAAGTTTTCCATGTGGAGACAAGATTTGTTCTAATTGGTGCCTCAGGAAACCCACATATGCTGGTATTAGAACCAGGCCTCTGAGGAGATATACATAGAAACCACAGCAATGCATCCAATTAGGTCCTAGGAGCCTCTCTGGTTCAATCTTCTTCTCTGTCGACATCTGTCTATTTTATGAAATGGAGGTAGTTGCTCAGCTGGTGTCAGACCGCTCCTGTTTGTCCGGGCGGCCTACACTATAGGGATGGCCTCGGGGACTTTGGAGGTTTCTCCTAAATTGTATGATTATGGACAATGGAATGGGCAGAATTCCTGTGGAGTGGGCAGGCACAGACCTGATGTGTGGCTCCAAGGGCCCAGCCTTGAGGGTGTGTGGGCAAGGACTGTGGGGACAGATGTCTGAAAACACAAACTCAGCTTAGGTTTGGGGACGTAGGTATGGCAGGCCCGATTTACAGACTATGAGGAGAACTTTTTGGGATCTGAATAAAGGGTGAAAGTGTGACACTTGTCAGGCTTTTGCCCCTGGATTTTGTGTCAATGATGGCCGTGGAATGTCGAGGAGTCCTCATGGGCCATGGAAGAGTCTTTCTCTCTGTGGATTTGGCCAGATCCCAATTGTTTTGGGTTAATCTGTGGGATTCAGTTTTGTTAACTAAGGTGTCCCACCAAAAGAGGGATTCCAGAGCAGAGCCCTGGACAACAAGAAATCTAACTAAAAATACGGGCCTAGGGGCATGGCAAGCCCAATATGCCTTCTAATGGTCCAGCCACTGAGAGGCCTTCATTGAGGACAGAACTCATGCTGAGGGTCACAATGCGTGTTTATGCCCTCGTGGTACTCAAGCATGGGTGGGGACTCATGGTGCATGCTTGTTTCTCTTACACTGAATGATAGTCAACATGTCAACCACATGAGTTCTTGCCATGGGGAAGTATTAATTCTGATTTCTGCATGTCATTCACCCCTGGGTAGTGATTGGAGATAAGGTCTAGGTTGTGAAGTCTGAAAACCGAGGTTGGGAAGAGATGACGACCTAAGGCCATGTCGGGTCCGATATGCTCAGCGTGGAGCCAGCTGTCTGGGTGTTGGTCGGGAGGTCCAAGCTTGGGCTGTGTCAGACAGGGCCTTAGTGCCCAGGGTAGATTGTATAATTGGGGTACAACTGAGTGCCGTGCAGGTTGATCTTTATTTGGCATTTCTGGGTAGCCCCAAGGGCAATGTTTTTCTTCTGGAGGACAGGCAGAGTGCTGCATTGTGGCTCCGGAATTTCCAAAGTGGATGCCTTGTGGACGGGGAGTGTGAGGACGGAAGTCTGAGAACACATGTTAGGCGTAGGTTCTGGGCGAGGGCACGGCAGGCACCCTCTGCAGATCTGAATCGGGATATCATGAATCTGAAGTCAGGGCGAGGTTCAAACCTAGGCTTAGGTTTGAATTTCTGTCCATTCTGGCCACTTTATGAAGGGGACAGCATCTCCAGTCCATGGAGGTTTACCCACGATGGGAGTTGTGAGATGCTCCAAACAACAAGGATTCCTTCTGATCAACAATTGAGACCTTTTGTATCACTCCAGTACATACCATACAGAATGACACCAGAGCAGGGATCTAAGGATGGATGCATGGGAAGCCCGCCTCACATTGCAGTTGTCTCCTAGCAAATAGACAGGTTTGATATGCTGGCTCTGTCAGAGCAACCAAGGGGGCTGAGTTGAAATGGACTCTCCTGAGGATGGATGCTAATGTGGGTTTGTGTCCATGGAGACCTTGGAATGGGGCGTTGGCGCATGGGCCCGGAAGGATTCTCCTAACCGGAGGTTTTGAGACATCTCCAAAGGACAAGTTTCCCATGAGGAGACGAGATTTGTTCTGATTGGTGCCTCAGGAAACCCCCATATACTGTTATTGGAATATAGGCCTCTGAAGAGAGATTACTGGAAACCAAAGCAATGGCTCCGTTTAGAGCCTAGGGGCCTGTCCGGTTGAATCTTCTTCTCTGTGTACATCCATCTAAGGTATTAGTGGAGTTAGATGCTCAGCTGGTGTCAGATGGCCCTTGTTTGTCCCAGGCGGCCTACACTATTGTGAAGGCCTTGGGGACTTTGGAGGTTTCTCCTAATTTTATGATTATGGACAATGGAATGGGCAGAATTCCCGTGGAGAGGGAAGGCACAGTTTTGATATGTGGCTCCAGGGGCCTCAGCCTGCAGGGTGTGGGCACCAGGACTGTGGAGACAGAAGTCTAAAACACAAACTCAGTTTAGGTTTAGTGACGTAGGTATGGCAGGCCCGATCTACAGACCGTGAGAAGAATTCTTCCGGATATGAAGAAAGAGAGATTATGAGGCACTTGTTCAGGCTTTTGTTTCTGGATTTTGTGTCAACGATGGGCGTGGAATGTCGGGGAGGCCTCATGGGCCATGGACGAGTCTTCCGCTCTGTGGATTTGGCCGGATTCCAATTGTTTTGGGTCAAACTGTGGGATGGGAGGAGTCCTTTCAGTTTTGTTACCTCAGGTGTCCCACCAAAAGAGGGATTCCAAAGCCGAGCCCTGGGGAGGGGCGACTGGACAACCAGAAATCTGGTTAAAAATTGGGGCCTAGGGGCATGGCAAGCCCAATATGCTGTCTTTTGGTCAGCCACTGAGAGGCCTTACTTGAGAACTGGGCTCACGTTGAGGGTCACAATGCATGTTTGTGACCGACTTGGTCCTCAAGCATCTGCAGGGCCTCATGGACCACACTGGTTTCAACTACACTTTACGTTGGACAACATGCCAACCACAAGGTTTCTTGCCATGGGGAAGGGGTTCTGATTCCTGCATCATGTTCAACCCTAAGTGGTGACTGGAGATAAGGTTTAGGTTCTGAAGCCTGAAAACCGAGGTTGGAAAGAGATGATGACCTAAGGCCATGGCGGGTCCGATGTGCTCAGTGTGTGGCTAGCTGGGTGGGTGCGAGCCAGGAGGTTCAGTCTCAGGCTGTGCCAGAAAGGGCAGTAGTGCACAGGGCAGCCTGTATAATTGGGGTCCAGTCAAGTGGCATGCAGGTTGATCCGCATTTGGGAAATCTGGGTAGCCCCAGAGGGCAATGTTTTTCTTCCGGAAAGCAGGCAGAGTGCTGCCTTGTAGTTCTGGAATTGCCAAACTGGAGGGCTTGTGGGCCAGGAATGTGAGGATAAAAGTTGAGAACACAAACTAGACTTATGTTTCTGGGCAAGGGCACGGCAGGCACACTCTGCAGAGCTGAATCAAGATGTCCTGCATCTGAAGTCAGGGCGAGGATCAGACGATTGCTCAGGTTGGAGCTTCTGTCCCTGATGGCCCCTTCATGAAGCGCAGGGGGCGGGATCACGAGGCCATGGAGGTTTTCCCACGATGGGAGTTGTGAGATGCTCCAAACAGTAAAGATTCTTCTGCGGGACTATTGAGACCTGTTGGTTGGCTCCAGGACTTCCCATACAGCATGATTCTGAGAATGGTTCTAAGTATGGATGGCTGGGAAGCCTGCCTCTCATTCCAATCATCTCCTAGCGACAAGACGGGTTAGATCTGCTGTATCAGGGGGAGCAACTGAGGGGGCTGAGTTGAAATGGACTCTCCTGTGGATGGGTCCTAATGTGGGTGTGTCTCCATGGAGACCTTGGAATGAGGCGCTGGCACCGGGAACCTGAAATGTCCTTCTAACCAGAGGCTTTGAGAGAGCTCCAACATGCAAGTTTCCCATGTGTAGACGAGATTTGTTCTGATGGGTGCCTCGGGAGAAGCCCTCAGCTGGTATTGGAAAACAGGCTTTTGAGGAGACATGCCTGTAAACCAAAGCTATGGATCCCATTATGGCCTGGGGTCCTGTCTGGTCAATCTTCTTCTTTGGGGACATCCATCTATGGTATGAGTGGAGGTAGATGCTCAGCTGGTGTCAGACGGCCCTTTTTTGTCCCGGACAACCTACACCATTGGTATGGCCTCGGGGAATTTGGAGGTTTCTCCTAATTTGTACGGTTTTGGATAATGGAATGGGCAGAATTCCCATGGATTGGTTAGGCACAGTCCTAATGTGTGGTTCCAGGGGCCCAGCCTGGAGGATGTGTGGCCCAAGACTTTGAGGACAGAACTCAAAAAACACAAACTCAGCTTAGGTTTGGGGACGTAGGTATGGCACGGCCGAACTACAAATCATGAGAAGAACTCTTCAGGATATGAAGAAAGAGCGAGTCTGAGGCGCTTACTCAGGCTTTTATCTCTGGATTTTGTATCAGCTATGGCCGTGGAATGTCGGGGAGGCCTCATGGGCCATGGACGAATCTTCCTCTCTGTGGATTTGGCCCTATCCCAATTCTTTTTCGTGAATCTGTGGGATGGGAGGACTCCTTTCAGGTTTGTTACCTGAGGTGTCCCACCAAAAGAGGAATTCCAAAGCAGAGCCCTGGGCAAGAGTGAAGGGACAACCCGAACTATGGTTAAAAATTGGGGTCTAGGGGCATGGCAAGCCCAATATGCTGTTTCTTCATGCAGCCACTGAGAGGCCTTGCCTGAGGACCGGGCTCAGGCTGAGGGTCACAATGTGTGTTTGTGACCAATGTGGCCCTCAAGCATGGGCTGGGTCTCATGGGCCACACTGGTTTCAACTACACTGAACGTTGGACAACATGCCAACCACAAGGTTTCTTGCCAAGGGAACGAGTTCGGATTTCTGCAACATTTTCAAACCTGGGCAGTGATTGGAGAGAAGGTCAAGGTTCTGAAGCCTGAAAACCGAGGTTGGGTAGAGATGACGACCTAAGGCCATGGCGGGTCCAATGTGCTCAGTGTGCGGCCAGCTGTCTTGGTGGGGCCAGGAGTTCCAGGCTCAGGCTGTGTCAGAATGGGCAATTGTGCCCACTTCAGCCTATATATTTGGTGTACAGCCAAATGGCGTGTAGGTTGAGCCTCATTTGGGGTTTTTGGGTAGCCCCAGAGGGCAATCTTCTTCTTCCAGGGAGCAGACAGAGTGCCGCATTGTAGTTCTGGATTGCCAAACTGGAGGGCTTGTGGGCCAGTAGTCTGAGGACTGAAGTCTGAGAACACAAGCTAGGCATAGTTTTTATGGGTGAGGAATGGCAGGCACAATCTACAGACCTTAATCGAGATCTCGTGCATCTGAAGTCAGGGTGAGGATCAGACGATCTTCAGGTTGGACTTTCTGTCCCTGATGGCCCCTTCATGAAGGGGGGGAATCACGAGGCCATGGGGGTTTTCGCACGATGGGAGTTGTGAGAAGCTCCAAACTGCAAAGATTCTTCTCCAGGACAATTGAGACCTGTTAGTTGGCGCCAGGCCAAGGATTCCAAGCATGGTTCCGAGGATGGATAGCTGGGTACCCCACCTCGCATTCCAATTTTCTCCTAGCTACAAGAAAGGTTAGATCTGCTGGATCTGGGGGAGCAACTGAGGAGGCTGAGTTGAAATTGACTCTCCTGTGGATGTGTTCTAATTGTTTTTGTGTCTATGGAGACCTTGGAATGAAGCGGTGGCACTGGGTCCCTGATGGGTTCTTCTAAACAGAGACTTTGACACAGCTCCACCGTGCAAGTTTCCCATGTGTAGATGAGATTTGTTCTGATGGGTGAGTCAAGAAACAGCCATATGCTGGTATTGAAATCCAGGCCTCTGAGGAGACATGTCTGGAAATCATAGCGATGGATCTGATTAGTGCCTAGTGGCCTGTTCATTCCTTTTTTCCTCTGGGGACATCAGTCTACGGGTCTGAGTCCAGGTAGGTGCTCTGATGTGCTCAGATTGCTCCTGTTTGTCCTGGGAAGCCACCACTATTGGGATGGCCTCAGGAACTTTGGAAGTTTATCCTATTAGTAGGATTGTGGCCATTGGAATGGGTACACACAATTCCCTTGGAGAGGGCAAGTAAAGTCCTCAGGTTTGGCTCATAGGGCCTGAGCCTGTGGGGTGTGTAGGCCAGGGCTGTTTGGACAGTTGTCTGAAAACACAACCTCCGCTTATGTTTCGGGTCATAGGTATGGCAGGACTGATCTACAGAACATGAGAAGAACTCTTCGGGATATAAAAAAAGGGCGAGTGTGAGGCTCTTGCTCAAGTTTATCTCTGGATATCGTGTCACTCATGGTCGTGAAATTTCCGGGTGACTTCATGGGAAATGGACGAGTCTTACTCTTTAGAAGGTTGGCCTCGTCCAAAGAGTTTGGTGTGTTTATGCCCTCGTCGCACTTGAGAATGGGCTGGGCCTCAGGGTGAATGCTGGTTTCTCCTACACTGAACGTTGGAAAACATGCCAACCACAAGGTTTCTTGCCATGGGTAAGGAGGAGTTCTGATTTCTACATACCATCACCCCTGGGCAGTGATTGGAGAAAAGGTCTAGGTTCTGAAGCCTGAAAACTGAGGTATGGAAGAGATGATGTCCGAGGGCCATGGCTGGTCTGTTGTGCTCAGTGTGTGGTCAGCTGTCTGTGTGTTGGTCAGGAGGTCTGGGCTCAGGTGTGTCAGACCGTGCATTAGTGCACAGGTTGGAGTACATAATTTAGGTACAGTCAAGTGGCGTGTAGGTTTATCCTCATATAATGTGCCTGGGCAGCTCATGAGGCAATATTTTTTTTCTAGAGGGCAGGCAGAGTGCTGCACAGTGGGTTCGGAATTGCCAAACTTGAGGTCTTCTGGGCCAGGAGTGTGAGGACGGAAGTCTGAGAACACAAGCTAGACTTGGGTTTCAGGTCTAGGGCAAGGCAGGTATCTCGGCAGATCTGAACCAACATCTCATGCATCTGAATTCAGGGCGAGGATCAGACATTGGCTCAGGTTGGAGTTTCTGTACATGACGGCCCATTCATGAAGGGAGTGGAATCTCTAGGCCATGGAGGTTTTCCCACGTTGGGAGTTGTGAGATGGCCCTTCAAAGATTACTTCTGCGGGACAATTGAGACCTGTTGGACAGCTCCATGACATCACATATGGAATGACTCCAGAACACCATTCGAGGATGGATGCCTGGGAAGCACGCCTTGCATTCCAATTTTCTTCTAGCAACAAGACAGTATAGATCTGATGGCTCTGCAGGTGTTACCGGGGTGGCTGAGTTGAAATGGTCTTTCTGGAGGATGGGTCCTAATGTTTGTTTGTGTCCCTGAGGGCCTTGGAATGGGGCGGTGGCACCGGCACCCTGAAGTATTCTTCTAAGCCTTTGACATAGCTCCCATTCACAAGTTTCCTTGTGGAGACGAGATTTGTTCTGATGGGTGCCTCAGGAGAAGCCCTATGCTGGTATTGGAATCCAGGCTTTTGAGCCTGTAAACCAAAGCTATGGATCCCATTATGTCCTAGGGTCCTGTCTGGTTCAATCATCTTCTCTGGGGACATCCATCTATGGTATGAGTGGAGGTTGATGCTCAGCTGGTGTCAGACGGTCCTTGTTTGTCCGGGACAACCTACACCATTGGGATGGCCTCAGGGACTATGGAGGGTTCTCCTAATTTGAACGGTTTGGGACAATGGCATGGGCAGAATTCCCATGGATTGGGTAGGCACAGTACTAATGTGTGGCTCCAGGGCCTCAGTCTGGAGGGTGTGTGGCCCAGGAATTTGAGGACAGAAATCAAAAAACACAAACTCATCTTAGGTTTGGGAACGTAGGTATGGCAAGCCCGACCCTCAAACCAGGAGAAGAACTCTTCAGGATATAAAGAAAGAGCGAGTCTGAGGCGCTTGCTCAGGCTTTTGTCTCTGGATTTTGTATCAGCGATGGCCGAGGAATGTCGGGGAGGCCTCCTGGGCCATGGACGAATCTTCCTCTCTGTGGATCTGGTCCGATCCCAATTCTTTTTCGTGAATCTGTGGGATGGGAGGACTCCTTTCAGGTTTGTTACCTGAGGTGTCCCACCAAAAGAGGAATTCCAAAGCAGAGCCATGGGCAAGAGTGAAGGTACAACTGGAACTATGGTTAAAAATTGGGGTCTAGGGGCATGGTAAGCCCAATATTCTGTCTCTTCATACAGAAACTGAGAGGTCTTACCTGAGGACCGGGCTCAGGCTGAGGGTCACAATGTGTGTTTGTGACCAATGTGGCCCTCAAGCATGGGCTGGGCCTCATGAGCAACACTGGTTTCAACTACACTGAACGTTGGACAACATGCCAACCACGAGGTTTCTTGCCAAGGGAACGAGTTCTGATTTCTGCATCATTTTCAAACCTGGGCAGTGATTGGAGATAAGGTCTAGGTTCTGAAGCCTGAAAACCGAGGTTGGGAAGAGATGACGAACTAAGGCCATGGCGGGTCCAATGTGCCTAGTGTGCGGCTAGCTGTCTGGGTGGGGCCAGGAGGTCCAGGCTCAGGCTGTGTCAGAAAAGACAATGATGCCCAGATCAGCCTATATATTTGGTGTACATCCAAATGGCGTGCAGGTTGATCTTCATTTGGGGTTTCTAGGTAGCCCCAGAGGGCAATGTTTTTCTTCTGGAGGGCCCACAGAGTGCTGCATTGTACTTCTGGATTGCCAAACTGGAGGGCTTGTGGGCCGGTAGTCTGAGGACGGAACTCTGAGAACACAAGCGAGGCTTAGGTTTTATGGGTGAGGACATGGCAGGCACAATCCACAGACCTGAATCGAGATCTCGTGCATCTGAAGTCAGGTTGAGCATCAGACGATGCCTCAGGTTTGACATTTTGTCCCTGATGGCCCCTGCATAAAGGGGGGGAATCACGAGGCCGTGGGGGTTTTCCCACCATGGGAGTTGTGAGAAGCTCCAAACTGCAAAGATTCTACTGTGGGACAATTGAGACCAGTTGGTTGGCTCCAGGCCAACGATTCCGAGCAGGGTTCTAAGGATGGATGGCTGGTAGCCCACCTCGCATTCCAATATTCTCCTAGCTACAAGACAGGCTAGATCTGTTGGATCTCGGGGAGCAACTGAGGAGGCTGAGTTTAAATGGACTCTCCTGTGGATGGGTCCTAATATGTTTCTGTATCTATGGAGACTGTGGCATTAAGTGGTGGCACTAGGGCCCTGAAGGCTTCTCCTAAATAGAGGTTTGCACAGCTCCACCATGCAAGTTTCCCATGTGTAGAGGAGATTTGTTCTGATGGGTGAGTCAAGAAACAGCCATATTCTAGTATTGAAATCCAGGCCTCTGAGGAGAGATGCCTGGAAACCAAAGCAATGGATCCGATTAGTGCCTAGGGGCCTGTTGGTTTCTTTTTACCTCAGGCGACATCTATCTACGGGTCTGAGTGCAGGTAGGTGCTCAGATGAACTCAGATTGCCCGTGTTTGTCCTGGGAAGCCAACACTATGGGATGGCCTCAGGGAATTTAAAGGTTTATACTATTAGTTGCGTTGTCGCCATTGGAGTGGGCTCACACAATTCCCTTGCGAGGGCAAGAACAGTCCTCAGGTTTGGCTTCAGGGGCCTGAGCCTATAGGGTGTGTAGGCCAGGGCTGTTTGGACAGTTGTCTGAAAACACAAACTCGGCTTCTGTTTCGGGTCATAGGTAGGGCAGGACTGATCTACAGACCATGAGGAGAACATTTCGGTATATGAAAAAAGGGCGAGTGTGAGGCTATTGTTCATGTTTTTGTCTCTGCATATCGTGTCACTCATGGTCATGAAATTTCCGGGTGACTTCATGGGAAAAGGACGAGTCTTACTCTCTGGGGATTTGGCCCCTTCCAAAGAGGTTGGGGTCATTCTGTGGGATGGAAGAAGTCGTTTTTTTTTTTTTTTTTTTTTTTTTTGTTGCTTTGTTTTGTTTCATTTTTTAACCTCCGTTGTCCCACCAAATGAGGAATTCCAGAGTAGAGCTCTGGGGAGGGGTGACTGGACAACCAGAAATCTGGTTAAATATTGGGGCCTAGGGCTATGTCAAGCCCATTATAACATCTAGTGATCCAGGCTCTGAGAGGACTTACTAGAGGACAGGACTCACCCTGAGGGTCACAATGCATACTTTTGCCCTCGTCGCACTCAAGAATAGGCGGGCCTCAGGGTGAATGCTAATTTCTCCTACAATGTACGTTGGACAACATGCCAACCACAAGGTTTCTTGCCATGTGTAAGGAGAAGTTCTAATATCTGCATCACACTCACCCCTGGGCAGTGATTGGAGATAAGGTCTAGTTTCTGAGGCCTTAAAACTGAGGTAGGGAAGAGATGATGACCTAAGGCCATGGCGGGTCTGATGTGCTCAGTGTGCGGTCAGCTGTCTGGGTGTTGGTCAGGAAGTCCGGGCTCAGGTTGTGTCAGACAGTGCATTAGTGCCCAGGTTAGACTATATAATTCGGGCAAAGTCGAGTACCGTGTAGGTTTATCTTCATATAAGGTGCCTGGGCAGCTCTTTAGGCAATATTTTTTTTTCCAGAAAGCAGGCCATGTGCTGCATTGTGGGACCGGATTTACCAATCATGAGGGCTTTGAGGCCAGGAGAGTGAGGTCGTAATTCTGAGAACAAAAGCTATACTTGGGCTCAGGGCAAGGGCACGGCATGTACCCCCTGCAGATCTGAACCAATAACTCATCCATTTCAAGTCAGGGAGAGAATTAGACTTTGGCTTAGGTTGGAGTTTCTCTGCATGACGGCCCCTTCATGAAGGGAGCGGAATCTCGTGTCCATGGAGGTTTTCCCACGTTGGGAGTTGTGGGTTGCCCCCTTCAAGAATTCCTTCTGCGGAACAATTGAGACCTTTGGGCAGCTCCAGGACATCCCATATGGAATGACTCCAGAGCACCGTTCGAGGGAGGATGCCTGGGAAGCCAGCCTCGCGTTCCAGTTGTCTCCTAGCAACAAGCCAGTTTAGATCTGATGGCTCTGCGGGAGCAACCGGGGTGGCTGACTTGAAATGGACATTCCTGAGGATGGGTCCTAATGTGTGTTTGTGTCCATGGGGCCTTGGAATGGGGCCGTGGCACCGGGACCCTGAAGTATTCTCCTAAGCTTTTGACAGAGCACGATGCACATGTTTCCTTGTGGAGACGAGATTTGTTCTGATGGCTGCCTCAGGAAAACCCCTATGCTGGTATTGGAATCCAGGCTTTTGAGGAGACATGCCTGTAACCAAAGCAATGGATCCGATATGGTCAGGGTCCTGTCTCGTTCAATCTTCTTCTCTGGGGACATCCATCTATGGTATGAGTGGAGGTTGATGCTCAGCTGCTATCAGACTGCGCTTGTTTGTCCCGGGCGACCTGCACTATTGGGATGGCCTCAGGGATTTGGAGGGTTCTCCTAATTTTCCGGTTTTGGACAATGGAATGGGCAGAGTTCCCATGGATTGGGTAGGCACAGTCCTTATGTGTGGCTCCAGGGACCGCAGCCTGGAGGGTGTGTGGCCCAGGACTTTGAGGACAGAAGTCTGAAAACATAAACTCAGCTTAGGTTTGGGGACATAGGTATGGCAGGCCCGATCTATAAACCATGAGAAGAACTCTTCAGGATATGAAGAAAGAGCGAGTCTGAGGTGCTTGTTCAGTCTTTTGTCTCTAGATTCGGTATCAGCGATGGCCGTGGATTGTCTGGGAAACCTCATGGGCCATGGACGAATCTTCCTCTCTGTGGAATTGGCCAGATCCCAATTCTTTTTCGTCAATCTGTGGAATGGGAGGTCTCCTTTCAGGTTGGTTACCTTAGGTGTCCTGCCAAAAGAGGAATTCCAAAGAAGAGCCCTGGGGAAAAGCAAAGGGACAACCCGAACTATGGGTAAAATTTGGGGGCTAGGGGCATGGCAAGCCCAATATTCTGTCTCTTCATCCAGCCACTGAGAGGCCTTACCTGAGGACTGGGATCAGGCTGAGGGTCACAATGTGTGTTTGTGACCAATGTGGCCCATAAACATGGGCGGGGCCTCATGGGCCACACTGGTTTCAACTACACTGAACGTTGGACAACATGCCAACCACATGATTTCTTGCCACGGGGAAGGAGTTGTGATTTCTGCATCACTTACAAGCCTGGGCAGTGATTGGAGATAAGGTCTAGGTTCTGAAACTTGACAACCGATGTTGGGAAGAGATGACGACCTAAGGACATGGCGCGTCCGGTGTGCTCAGTGTTCGACCAGCTTTCTGGGTGGGGCCAGGAAGTCCAGGCTCAGGCTGTGTCAGAAAGGGCAATAGTGCCCAGGTCAGCCTATATATTTGGGGTACAGTCGAAGGGCGTTCAGGTTGATCCTCATTTGGAGTTTCTGGGTAGCCCCAGAGGGCAATGTTTTTCTTCCTGAGGGCAGGCAGAGTGCTGCATTATAGTTCTGGTATGCAAACTGGAGGCTTGTGGGCCAGTAGTCTGAGGACGGAAATCTGAGAACACAAGCTAGGCTTAGGTTTCTGGGTGAGGACAAGGCAGGAACAATCTACAGACCTGAATCGAGATCTCGTGCTTCTGAAGTCAGGGCAAGGATCAGAATATCGCTCAGGTTGGTGTTTCTGACCCTGATGGCCCCATCATGAAGGGGCGGGGTCACGAGGTCGTGGGGGTTTTCCCACGATGTTAGTTGTGAGAAGCTCCAAACTGCAAAGATTCTTGTGCAAGACAATTGAGACATGTTGGTTGGCTCCAGGCCAACGATTCTGAGCAGGGTTCTAAGGATGGATGCCTGGGTAGCCCACCTTGCATTCCAATTGTGTCCTAGCAACAAGACAGGTTATATCTGCTGGATATGGGGGAGCAATCTGGATCTGAGTTGAAATGGACTCTCCTGTGGATGGATCCTAATATGCTTTTGTGTCTATGGAGACCTTGGAATGAAGCGGTGGCACTGGGGTCCTGAAGGGTTTTTCCAAACAGAGGCTTTGACACAGCTCCAACGTGCAAGTTTCCCATATGTAGATGAGATTTGTTCTGACGGATGAGTCAGGAAACAGCCATATGCTGGTATTGAAATCCACGCCTCTAAGGAGAGATGACTGGATACCACAACAATGAATCCGAATAGTGCCTAGGGGCCTGTTCGTACCTTTTTACCTCTGGGGACATCAGTCTTTGCTTCTGAGTGCATGTAGGTGCTCAGATGGGCTCACATTGCCCCTGTTTGTCCTGGGAAGTCACTACTATTGGGATGGCCTCAGGGAGTTTGGAGGTTTATCCTATTAGTATGGTTGTGGCCATTGGAATGGGCACATAAAATTCCCTTGGAGAGGGCAAGTACAGTCCTCAGGTTTGGCTCCAGGGGCCTGAGCCTGTAGGGTGTGTAGGCAGAGCTGTTTGGACAGTTGTCTGAAAACACAAACTCGGCTTATGTTTCGGGTCATAGGTATGGCAGGATTGATCTACAGACCATGAGGAGAACACTTCGGGATATGAAAAAAGGGCGAGTGTGAGGCTCGTGCTCAAGTTTTTGTCTCTGGATATCGTGTCACTCATGGTCGTGAAATTTCCGGGTGACTTCATGGGAAATGGACGAGTCTTACTCTCTGGGGGTTTGGCCCCGTCGCAAGATTTTGGGGTCATTCTGTGGGATGGAAGAAGTCCGTCTTGTTGTAGTTGTTGATTTGCCTTGTTTTGTTTTTTAACCTCAGGTGTCCCACCAAATGAGGAATTCCAGAGTAGAGCCCTGGGGAGGGCCGACTGGACAACCAAAAATCTGGTTACAAATTTGGGCCTAGGGACATGTCAAGCCCTTTATGACATCTAATGGTCGAGCCATTGAGAGGACTTACTAGAGGACAGGACTCACGCTGAGGGTCACAATGCGTGTTTATGCCCACTTCGCAAACAAGAATGGGCGGGGCCTCATTTTGAATCCTGGTTTCTCCTACACTGAACGTTGGACAACATGCCAAACATAAGATTTCTTGCCTTGGGTAAGGAAGAGTTCTGATTCCTTCATCACAGGCACCCCTGGGCAGTGATTGGTTATAAGGTCTAGGTTCTAAAGCCTGAAAACTGAGGTAGGGAAGAGATGATGACCTAAGGCCATGGCGGGTTTGATGTTCTCAGTGTGCGGTCAGCTGTCTGGGTGTTGTTCAGGATGTCCGGGCTCAGGTTGTGTCAGACAGTGCATTAGTGCCCAGGTTAGACTATATAATTTGGGTACAGTCGGGTGCCATGTAGATTTATCCTCATATAAGTTATCTGGGCAGCTCATTAGGCAAAATTTGTTTTCTAGAGGGCAGGCAGAGTGCTTCATTGTCGGTCCGGAATTGCCAAACTTGAGGGCTTCGTGTCCAGGAGTGTGAGGACGGAAGTCTGAAAACACAAGCTAGACTTGGGTTTCAGGACGAGGACACGGCAGGGACCACTGTAGATCTGAACCAATATCTCCTGCATCTGAAGTCAGGGCGAGGATCAGACGTTGGCTCAGGTTGGAGTTTCTGTGCATGACGTCCCCTTCATGAAGGGAGCGGAATCTCGAGGCCATGGAGTTTTTCCCACGTTGGGAATTGTGGGATGCCCCCTTCAAGGATTCCTTCTGCAGGACAATTGAGACTTGTTGGGCAGCTCCAGGACATCCCATATGGAATGACTCCAGGGCAACGTTCGAGGATGGATGCCTGGGGAGCCCGCCTCGCATTCCCATTGTCTCCTAGCAACAAGCCAGTTTAGATCTGATGGCTCTGCAGGAGCAAACGGGGTGGCTGACTTGAAATGGACTTTCCTGAGGATGGGTCCTAATGTGTGTTTGTGTCCATGAGGCCCTTAAAATGGGGCGGTGGCACCGAGACCCTGAAGTATTCTCCTAAGCTTTTGACATAGCTCGATGCACAAGTTTCCTTGTGGAGACGAGATTTGTTCTAATGGGTGCCTCAGGAAAACCCCTATGCTGTTATTGGAATCCAGGCTTTTGAGGAGACATGCCTGTAAACCAAAGCAATGTATCCGATTATGGCCTAGGGTCCTGTCTGGTTCAATCTTCTTCTCAGGGGACATCCCTGAATGGTATGAGTGGAGGTAGATAATCACCTGGTATCAGACCGCCCTTGTTTGTCCCGGGCGACCTGCACTATTGGGATGGATTCAGGGATTTGGAGGGTTCTCCATTTTACGGTTTTGGACAATGGAATGGGCAGAATTCCCATGGATTGGGTAGGCGCAGTCCTAATGTGTGACTCCAGGGGCCCCAGTCTTGAGGGTGTGTGGCCCAGGACTTTGACGACAGAAGTCTGAAAACACAAACTCAGCTTAGGTATGGGGACGTAGGTATGGCAGGCCCGATCTATAAACCATGAAGACGTCTTCAGGATATGAGGAAAGAGCGAGTCTAAGGCACTTGCTCAGGCTTTTGTCTCTGGCTTTTGTATCAGCGATGGCCTTTGAATGTCGGGGAAGCCTCATGGGCCATGGACGAATCATCCTCTTTGTGGATTTGGCCCGATCCCAATTGTTTTTCTTCAATCTGTGGAATGGGAGGAACCTTTCAGGTTGGTTACCTCAGGTGTCCCGCCAAAAGAGGAATTCCAAAGAAGAGCCATGGGGAAAAGTGAAGGGACAACCCGAACTATGGGTAAAACTTTGGGCCTAGGGGCATGGCAAGCCCAATATGCTGTCTCTTCATCCAGCCACTGAGAGGCCTTACCTGAGGACTGGGATCAGGCTGAGGGTCACAATGTGTTTTTGTGACCAATATGGCCCGCAAATATGGGCTGGGCCTCATGGGCCACACTGTTTTCAACTACACTGAACGTTGGACAACATGCCAACCACATGGTTTCTTGCCACGGGGAAGGAGTTGTGATTTCTGCATCAATTTCAAGCCTGGGCAGTGATTGTAGATAAGGTCTAGGTTCTGAAATTGACAACCGAGGTTGGGAAGAGATGACGACCAAAGTAAGGCCATGTCGGGTCCGATGTGCTCAGTGTGCGGCCAGCTTTCTGTGTGGGGCCAGGAAGTCCAGGCTCAGGCTGTATCAGAAAGGGCAATAGTGCCAAGGTCAGCCTATATATTTGGGGTACAGTCGAAGGGCGTGAAAGTTGATCCTCATTTGGTGTTTCTGGGTAGCCCCAGAGGGCAATGTTTTTCTTCCTGAGGGCAGGCAGAGTGCTGCATTATAGTTCTGGTTTGCAAACTGGAGGCTTGTGGGCCAGTAGTCTGAGGACGGAAATCTGAGAACACAAGCTAGGCTTAGGTTTCTGGGTTGATTTGTTTCATTTTGTTTTTCAATCTCAGATGTCCCACCAAATGAGGGATTCCAGAGTAGAGCCCTGGGGAGGGGCGACTGGACAACCAGAAATCTGGTTAAAAATTGGGGCCTAGGGACATGTCAAGCCCATGACGACATCTAATGGTCCAGCAACTGAGAGGACGTACTAGAGGACAGGACTCACGCTGAGGCCACAATGCCTGTTTATGCTCCCGTCGCACTCAAGAATGGGCGGAGCCTCAGTGTGAATGCTGTTTTCTCCTACACTGAACGTTGTACAACATGCCAACCACAAGGTTTCTTGCCATGGGACAGGAAGAGTTCTGATTTCTTCATCACAGTCACCCGTGGGCAGTGATTGGAGATAAGGTCTAGGTTCTGAAGCCTGAAAACTGAGGTAGGGAAGAGATGATGACCTAAGGCCATGGCAGGTCTGATGTGCTCAGTGTGCGGTCAGCTGTCTGGGTGTTGGTCAGGAGTTCCGGGCTCAGGTTGTGTCAGACAGTACATAAGTGCCCAGGTTAGACTATATAATTTGGGTACATCCGAGTGCCATGTAGGTTTATCCTCATTTAAGCTGACTGGGCAGCTCATTAGGCAATATATTTTTTCTAGAGGGCAGGCAGAGTGCTTCATTGTCGGTCTGAATTGCCAAACTTGAGGGCATCGGGGCCAGGAGAGTGAGGATGGAAGTCTGAGAACACAAGCTAGACTTCGGATTCAGGGTGAGGGCACAGCAGGTACCTCCTATAGATCTGAACCAATATCTCATGCATCTGAAGTCAGGGCGAGGATCAGACGTTGGCTCAGGTTGGAGTTTCTGTACATGACGGCCCCTTCATTAAGGGAGCGGAATCTCGAGGCCATGGATGTTTTCCCACGTTGCGAGTTGTGGGATGCCCCCTTCAAGGATCCCTTCTGCGAGACAATTGAGACCTTTGGGCAGCTCCAGGACATCCCATATGGAATGACTCCAGAGAACCGTTCGAGGGAGGATGCATGGGAAGTCTGCCTAGCATTCCAATTGTCTCCTAGCAACGAGACAGTTTAGAACCAATGGATCTGCAGGAGCAACCGGGGTTGCTGAGTTGAAATGGACTTTCCTGAGGATGGGTCCTAATGTGTGTTTGTTTCCATGAGGGCCTTGGAATGGGGCGGTGGCACCGGGACCCTGAAAGTATTCTCCTAAGCTTTTGACATAGCTCCAATGCACAAGTTACCTTGTGGAGACGAGATTCGTTCTGATAGGTGCCTCAGGAAATCCCCTCTGCTAGTATTGGAATCCTGGCTTTTGAGGAGACATGCCTGTAAAGCAATGCAATGGATCCGATAATGGCCTCGGGTCCTGTCTGGTTCAATATTCTTCTCTGGGGACATCCATCTATGGTATGAGTGGAGGTAGATGCTCAGCTGGTATCAACCGCCCTTTTTTGTCCCGGGCGACCTGCACTATTGGGATGGCCTCAGGCTCTTTGGATGGTTCTCCTAATTTGTGCGATTTTTGACAATGGAATGGGCAGAAATCCCATGGATTGGGTAGGCGCAGTCCTAATGTGCGACTCCAGGGGCCCCAGCCTGGAGGGAGTGTGGCCCAGGACTTTGAGGACAGAAGTCTGAAAACACAAACTCACCTTAGGTTTGGGGACGTAGTTATGGCACGCCCGATCTACAAACCATGAGAAGAACTCTTCAGGATATGAAGAATGAGCAAGTCTGAGGCGCTTGCTCAGGCTTTTGTCTCTGGATTTTGTATCAGCAATGGCCGTGGAATGTTGGGGAGGCCTCATGGGCCATGGACGAATTTTCCTCTCTGTGGATTTGGCGCGATCCCAATTGTTTTTCGTCAATCTGTGGGATGGGAGGACTCCTTTCAGGTTTGTTACCTCAGGTGTCCCACCAAAAGAGGAATTCCAAAGCAGAGCCCTGGGGAAGAGAGAAGGGACAACCCAAACTATGGTTAAAAATTGGGGCCTAGGGGCATGGCAAGCCCAATATGCTGTCTCTTCATCCAGCCACTGAGAGGCCTTACCTGAGGACTGGGCTCAGGCTGAGGGTCACAATGTGTGTTTGTGACCAATGTGGCCCGCAAGCATGGGCTGGGCTACATGGCCACACTGGTTCAATCTACACTGAACGTTGAACAACATGCCAAACACAAGGTTTCTTGCCATGGTGTAAGAGCTCTGATTTCTGCATCATTTTCAAACCAGGGCAGTGATTGGAGATCAGGTCTAGGTTCTGAAGCCTGGAAACCGAGGTTGAGAAGAGATGACGACCTAAGGCCATGGCGGGTCCAATGTGCTAAGTGTGCGACCAGCTGTCTGGGTGGGGCCAGGAGGTCCAGGCTCAGGCCGGGTCAGAAAGTGCAATAGGGCCCAGGTCAGTCTATATATTTGGGGTACAGCCGAATGGCATGCCGGTTGATCCTCATTTGGGGTTTCTGGATAGCCCTAGAGGGCAATGTTTTTCTTCTGAAGGGCAGGCAGAGTGCGGCATTGTAGTTCTGGATTGCCAAACAGGAGGGCTTGTGGGCCAGTAGTCTGAGGACGCACGTCTGAGAACCCAAACTAGGCCAAGGTTTCTGGGTGAGGATATGGCAGGCACAAGCTACAGACCTCAATCGAGATCTCGTGCACCTGAAGTCGGGGAAGGATCAGACGATCACTCAGGTTGGACTTTCTGTCCCTGATGGCCCCTTCTTGAAGGGGGGGTGGATCACGAGGCCATGGGGGTTTTCCCATGATGGGAGTTGTGAGAAGCTCCAAAGTGCCAAGATTCTTCTGCAGGAAAATTGAGACCTGTTCGTTGGCTCGATGCAAACGATTCCGAGCAGGGTTCAAAGGATGGATGGCTGGGTAGCCCACCTCGCATTCCAATTGTCTCCAAGCAACAAGAAAGGTTAGATCTGCTGGATGAGGGGGGAGCAACCGAGGAGGCTGAGTTGAAATGGACTTTCCTGTGGATGTGTCCTAATATGTTTTTGTGTCTATGGAGACCTTGGAATGAAGCGGTGGCACTGGGGCCCTGAAGGGTTCTCCTAAACAGAGGCTTTGACACAGCTCCAACGTGCATGTTTCCCATGTGTAGATGAGATTTGTTCTGATGGGTGAGTCAGGAAACAGCCATATGCTGGTATTGAAATCCAGGCCTCTGAGGAGAGATGCCTGGAAACCAAAGCTATGGATCCTATTAGTGCCTAGGGGCCTGTTCGTTCCTTTTTACCTCTGGGGACATCAGTCTATGGTCTGTGTGCAGGTAGGTGCTCAATGGGCTCAGATTGCCCCTGTTTGTCCTGGGAAGCAACAACTATTGGGATGGCCTCAGGGACTTTGGAGATTTATCCTATTAGTAGGGTTGTGGCCATTGGAATGGGCACATATAATTCCCTTGGAAAGGGCAAGTACAGTCCTCAGGTTTGGCTTCAGGGGCTTGAGCCTGTAGCGTGTGTAGGCCAGAGCTGTTTGGACAGTTGTCTGAAAACACAAACTCGGCTTATGTTTCAGGTCATAGGTATGGCAGGACTGATCTACAGACCATGAGGAGAACTCTTCGGGATATGAAAAAAGGGCGAGTGTGAGGCTCTTGCTCAAGTTTTTGTCTCTGGATATCGTGTCACTCATGGTCGTGAAATAGCCGGATGACTTCATGGGAAATGGACGAGTCTTACTCTCTGGGGGTCCGGCCCCGTCCAAAGATTTTGGGGTCATTCTGTGGGATGGAAGAAGTCCGTTTTTTTGTTGTTGTTGATTTGTTTCCTTTTGTTTTTCAACCTCAGATGTCCCACCTAATGAGGGATTCCAGAGTAGAGACCTGAGGAGGGGCGATTGGACAACCAGAAATCTGGTAAAAATTGGGGCCTAGGTTCATGTCAAGCCCATGATGACATCTATTGATCCAGCCACTGAGAGGAATTCCTAGAGGACAGGACCCATGCTGAGGTCACAATGTGTGTTTATGCTCTCGTCGCACTCAAGAATGGGCGGGGCCTCATTGTGAATGCTGATTTCTCCTACACTTAACGTTGGACAACATGCCAACCACAAGGTTTCTTGCCATGGGTCAGGAAGAGTTATGATTTCTGCATCACAGTCACCCGTGGGCAGTGATTGGAGATAAGGTCTAGGTTCTGAAGCCTGAAAACTGAGGTAGGGAAGAGATGATGACTTAAGGCCATGGCGGGTCTGATGTGCTCAGTGTGCGGTCAGCCGTCTGGGTGTTGGTCAAAAGGTCTGGGCTCCGGTTGTGTCAGACATGGCATTAGTGCCCAGGTTAGACTATATAATTTGGGTACATGCGAGTGCCGTGTAGGTTTATCCTCATTTAAGCTGCCTAGGCAGCTCATTAGGCAATATATTTTTTCTAGAGGGCAGGCAGAGTACTTCATTGTCGGTCCGGATTTTCTAAACTTGAGGGCTTCTGGGCCAGGAGATTGAGGACGATAGTCTGAAAACACAAGCTAGACGTCGGATGTGAAGTCAGGGCGAGGATCCGACGTTGGCTCAGGTTGGAGTTTCTGTGCATGATGGCCCCTTCATGAAGGGAGCAGAATCTCAAGGCCATGGAGGTTTTCCACGTTGGGAGATCTGGGATGCCCCCTTCAAGGATTACATCTGTGGGAAAATTGAGACGTGTTGGACAGCTCCAGGACATCCCATATGGAAACACTCCAGAACAACGTTCGAGGATGGATGCCTGGGAAGTCTGCCTCACATTCCAATTGTCTCCTAGCAACAAGACAGTTTAGATCTAATGAATCTGCGGGAGCCACCGGGGTGGCTGAGTTGAAATGGACTTTCCTGAGGATGTGTCCTAATGTGTGTTTGTGTCCACGAGGGCCTTGGAATGGGGCGGTGGCACCGGGACCCTGAAGTATTCTCCTAAGCTTTTGACATAGCTCCCATGCACAAGTTTCCTTGTGGAGACGAGATTTGTTCTGATGGGTGCCTCAGGAAATCCCTCTGCTGGTATTGGAATCCAGGCTTTTGAGGAGACATGCCTGTAAACCAAAGCAATGGATCTGATAATGGCCTCGGGTCCTGTCTGGTTCAATCTTCTTCTCTGGGGACATCCATCTATGGTATGAGTGGAGGTAGATGCTCAGCTGGTATCAACCGCCCTTTTTTGTCCCGGGCGACCTACACTATTGGGATGGCCTCAGGGACTTTGGAGGGTTCTCCTAATTTGTGCGATTTTTGACAATGGAATGGGCAGAATTCCCATGGATTGGGTGGGCCCAGTCCTAATGTGTGGCTCCAGGGGCCCCAGCCTGGAGGGAGTGTGGCCCAGGACTTTGAGGACAGAAGTCTGAAAACACAAACTCAGCTTAGGTTTGTGGATGTAGGTATGGCATGCCCGATCTACAAACCATGAGAAGAACTGTTCAAGATATGAAGAATGAGCGAGTCTGAGGCGCTGGCTCAGGCTTTGTCTCTGGATTTTGTATCAGCGATGGCCATCGAATGTTGGGGAGGCCTCATGGGCCATGGACGAATCTTCCTCTCTGTGGATTTGGCGCGGTCCCAATTATTTTTAGTCAATCTGTGGGATGGGAGGACTCCTTTAAGGTTTGTAACCTCAGCTGTCCCACCAAAAGAGGAATTCCAAAGCAGAGCCCTGGGGAAGAGAGAAGGGACAACCCAAACTATGGTTAAAAATTGGGGCCTAGGGGCATGGCAAGCCCAATATGCTGTCTCTTTATCCAGCCACTGAGAGGCCTTACCTGAGGACTGGGCTCAGGCTGAGGGTCACAATGTGTGTTTGTGACCATTGTGGCCCGCAAGCATGGGCTGGGCCTAATGGGCCACGCTGGTTTCAACTACACTGAACGTTGGACAACATTCCAAACACAAGGTTTCTTGCCATGGGGAAAGAGCTCTGATTTCTACATCATTTTCAAACCAGGGCAGTGATTGGAGATCAGGTCTAGGTTCTGAAGCCTGGAAACCGAGGTTGAGAAGAGATGACGACCTAAGGCCATGGCGGGTCTGATGTGCCTAATGTGCGGCCAGCTGTCTGGGTGGGGCCAGGAGGTCCAGGCTCAGACTGGGTCAGAATGGGCAATAGTGCCCAGGTCAGCGTATATATTTGGGGTACAGCCGAATGGCGTGCCGGTTGATCCTCATTTGGTGTTTCTGGGTAGCCCCAGAGGGCAATGTTTTTCGTCTGGAGGGCAGGCAGAGTGCGGCATTGTAGTTCTTGATTGCCAAACTGGAGAGCTTGTGGCCAGTATCTGAGGACGGAAGTCTGAGGACCCAAGCTAGGCCTAGGTTTCCTGGTGAGGATATGGCAGGCACAGTCTACAGACCTCAATCGAGAACTCTTGCATGACAAGTCAGGGCAAGGATCAGATGATTGTTTAGGTTGGACTTTCTGTACCTGATGGCCCTTTCTTGAAGAGGGGTTGATCACGAGGCCATGGGAGTTTTCCCACGATGGGAGTTGTGAGAAGCTCCAAACTGCAAAGATTCTTCTGCAGGACAATTGAGACCTGTTGGTTGGCTCCAGGCCAACGATTCTGAGGAGGGTTCTAAGGATGGATGGCTGGGTAGCCCACCTCGCATTCCAATTGTCTCCAAGCAACAAGACACGTTAGATCTGCTGGATGTGGGGAAGCAACCGAGGAGGCTGCGGTGAAATGGACTCTCCTGTGGATGTGTGCTAATATGTTTTTGTGTCTATGGAGACCTTGGAATGAAGCGGTGGCAATGGAGCCCTGAAGGGTTCTCCTAAACAGAGGCTTTGACAGAGCTCCAACGTGCCTGTTTCCCATGTTTAGATGAGATTTGTTCTGATGGGTGAGTCAAGAAACAGCCATATGGTGGTATTCAAATCCAGGCCTCTGAGGAAAGATGCCTGGAAACCAAAGCAATGGATCCGATTAGTGCCTAGGGGCCTGTTCATTCCTTTTTACCTCTGGGGACATCAGTCTACGGGTCTGAGTTCAGGTAGGTGCTAAGATGGGCTCAGATTGCCCCTGTTTGTCAAGGGAAGCCACAACTATTGGGATGGCCTCAGGGACTTTGGAGGTTTATCCTATTTGTAGGGTTTTGGCCATTGGAATGGGCACATACAATTCCCTTGGAGAGAACAAGTACATTCCTCAGGTTTGGCTTCAGGGGCCTGAGCCTGTAGGGTGTGTAGTCCACAGCTGTCTGGACAGTTGTCTGAAAACACAAACTCGGCTTATGTTTCGGGTCATAGGTATGGCAGGACTGATCTACAGACCATGAGGAGAACTCTTCGGGATATGAAAAAAGGGCGAGTGTGAGGCTCTTGCTCAAGTTTTTGTCTCTGGATATCGTGTCACTCATGGTCGTGAAATTTCCGGGTGACTCCATGGGAAATGCCGAGTCTTACTCTCTGGGGGTTCAGCCCCGTCCAAAGAGTTTGGGTTCATTCTGTGGATGGAAAAAGTCCGTTTTTTTTGTTGTTGTTGATTTGTTTCGTTTTGTTTTTCAACCTCAGATCTCCGACCAAATGGGGGATTCCAGAGTAGAGCCCTGGGGTGGGGCGATGAGACAACCAGAAATCTGGTTGAAAATGGGGCTAGGGACATATCAAGCCCATTATGACTTCTAATGGTCCAGCCACTGAGAGGACTTACTAGAAGACAGGACTCACGCTGAGGTCACAATGCGTGTTTACCCTCTCGTCGCACTCAAGAATGGGCGGGGCCTCAGGGTGAATGCTGTTTTCTTCTACAGTGAACGTTGGACAACAAGCCAACCACAAGGTTTCTTGCCATGGGTCATAATGCCCCTGTTTGTCTAGTGCGGCTTGCGGTAGTGGGATGTCCTTGGGGACCTTGACGTTTCTACTATTTTGTAGAGTTGTGGCCAATGGAATGGCAGTTTCTTAGAAGAGAGCAGGCATAGTTCTGTGGTGTGGCTCCAGAGACCCCAGCCTGGAAGCTGTGTGGGCCACGGCTGTGCAGACAGACATCCAAAAACCCAAACTCAGCTCAGGGATGGGGCCGAGGTTACGGCAGGCGTGATCTACAGTCCATGAGGTGAGCTCCGCTGAATATGAAAGAAGGGTGAGAGGGAGACAGTCGCTCAGGCTTTTGTCTCTGGATGTTTTGTCCACAATGGCCGTTTAATGTAGAGGAGCCTCATGGATCGTAGAAGTCTCCCTCTGTGGTAGTTTGTCCAGCCCCCAAGAGTTTGGGGTCATACCGTGGGAAGGGAAGAGTCCTGTTTTCTGCTTCATGTGTCCCCCCAGTTGAGGGATTCTAGAGCATAGCAGTGGGTACTGACAACTGGAATACTCGCCCTCTGGTTAAGCCTGGGGGCCTATGGATATGACAAGCCCCATATGCAGGATCTTGGTCCAGCCACTGAGAGGCAATACTTTAATACGGGACTCACGCTGCAAGGTCACAATGCATGTCTGTGCCCTAGGCTGACCTCAAGCACTGGCGTGGCCTTTCGGACAATGCAGGTTTTCCCACATTGAACGTTGGACAACATGCCAACCACAAGGTTTCTGGCCATGGGGAAGGAGGAATTCTAATTTCTGCATCACGTTCACCCCTGGGCAGTGATTGGAGATAAGGTCTAGGTTCTGAGGCCTGAAAACCGAGGTTGGGAAGAGATGACGACCTACAGCCATAGCGGGTCCTATGTGTCCAGGTTGGGGCCAGCTGTCTGGGTGTCGTTTGGGATGTCTTGTCTCAGGCTGTGCCATACAGGGCATTAGTATACAGGGTAGGCTGTATAATTGATTTACAATCGAGTGGCATGCATTAGAAAATCATTTGGGGTTTTTTATTAGCAGCATAGAGCAAAGTTTTTCTTCTGGAGGGCAGGCAGAGTGCTGCATTGTGGCTTCGGAATTCCCAAACTGGAGGGCTTGTGGGCCAGGAGAGTGAGGACGGAAGTCTGAGAACATAAGCTAGGCTTAGGTTTCGGGGCAAGGACATGGCAGGCACACTCTGCAGAGCTGAATTGAGATCTCATGTGTCTGAAGTCAGGTCGAGGATCAGACTTTGGCTCAGGTTTGAGTTTCTGTCCATGTTGGCCCCTTCAGGAAGGGGGGCATTATGAGGCCATGGGGGTTTTCCCACTATTGGAGTTGTGAGATGCTCCAAACCGCAAGGATTCCTTCTGTGGGACAATTAAGATTTGTTTGATGGCTCCAGGACGTCTTATAAGGTATTTTTTCAGAACAGGGTTCTAAGTATGGATGCCTGGGCAGCCAGGCTCAAATTCCAATTGTCTCCTAGCAACATGAAACGTTTGATCTGCTGGCTTGGGGTAGCAACAGAGGGGGCTGAGTTGAAATGGACTTTCCTGAGGATGGTCTTAATGTTGGTTTGAGTCCATGGAGACCTTGGTATGGGGCAGTGGCACCAGGGCCCTGAAGGATTCTCCTAACCAGAGGTTATGACAAAGCTCCAATGAGCAAGTTTTCCATGGGGAGACGAGATTTGTTCTTATTGGTGCCTCAGGAAACCACCATATGCTGGTATTGGAAACGACGCCTCTGAGGAGAGATGCCTGGAAACCAAAGCAATGGATCTGATTAGGGCCTAGGGGCCTGTCCGGTTCAATATTCTTCTCTGGGGACATCTGTTGTCTGAGTGGAGGTAGTTGCTCAGCTGGTTTGAGATCACCCCTGTTTGTCCTGGGCGGCCTACACTATTGGGATGGCCTCGGTGACTTTGGAGGTTTTTCCTAATTTGCAAGGTTGTGGCCAATGGAATGGGAAGAATTCCCTTGAAAGGGAAGCACAGTCCTGAGGTGTGGCTCCAGGGACCCAAGTGTGGAGCGTGTGTGGTCCAGGGCTATTTGGAGAAAAGTCTGAAAACACAAACTCCACTTAGGTTGGGGGATGTAGGTATGGCCGGCCCGATCTATAGACCGTGAGGAGAACTCTTTGAGATATGAACAAAGGGCGAATGTTAGGTGCTTGCTCATGCTTTTTTTTTTTTCTGGAAATGTGTCACCGATTGCCATGGAATGTCGGGGTGTCCTCATGGGCCATCGATTAGGCTCCCTTTCTGGGGATTTGACCCGATCCCAAGAGTTTGGGGTCATTCTGTCAGAAGGGAGGAGGCCTTTCTGTTTTTTTTGTTTATTTTTTTTTATTTATTTATTTTTTTACCTCAGGTGGACCACCAAAAGAGGGATTCCAGAGCAGAGACGTGGGTGGGGGCAACTGGACAACCAGACCTCTGGTTAACATTGGGACCTAAGAACATGGCAAGCCCCATATGTGGGCTCTTGGTCCAGACACTGAGAGGCCTTCCTTGAGGATAGGTCTCACACTGAGTTTCACAATGTGTTTTTGTGCCCAAGGAGCCCCTCAAGTCAGGGCGTGGCCTAATGTACCATGCTGGTTTCTCCTACACTGAACGTTGCACAATATGGCAACCACAAGTTTTCTGGCCATGGGGAAGAAGGAGTTCTAATTTCTGCAACACTTTCACTCCTGGACTGTGATTGGATTTAAGGTCTAGGTTCTGAAGCCTGAAAACTGAAGTTGGGAAGAGATGAAGCCCTAAGGCCATGGTGTGTCTGACGTGCTCAGTGTTCGGCCAGCTGTTGAGTGTGGGTTGGGAGGTGCAGGCTCAGGCTGTGGCAGACAGGGAATTAATGCCCAGGCTAGACTGTATGATTGGGGTGCAGTCGAGTTTTGTGCAGGATGGTACTCATTTGTGGTTACTCGGTAGCCCCAAAGGGCAACGTTTTTCTTCTGGAGGGAAGACACAGTGCCACATCGTGGCTGCATAATTCCCAAACAGGAAGGCTTGTGGGCCAGGAGTGTGAGAAAAAAATTCTGAGAACACAAGCCAGACTTAGATTTTGGGGTGAGGGGGCGGCAGGCACCCTCTGCAGAGATGATTCGAGATCCCGTATACCTGAAGACAGAGCTAGGATCAGACGTTGCCTTAGGTCGGAGTTTCTGTCCATGACGGCCCCTTCATGAAGGGGAGGGTGTCACGAGGACATGGAGGTTTTCCCACGATGGGAATTGTGAGATGCTCCAAATCGCAATGATTCTTTCTGTGGGACAGTCGAGACCTGTTGGATGGCTCCAGGACATCCCATAAGGAAGTTATCCAGAGCAGGGTTCTAAGGATGGATGCCTGGGCAGCCTGCCTCCCATTCCAGGTGTCTCATAGCGCCAAGGCAAGTTCGATCTGCTGGATCTAGGGGAGCAACCGAGGCGGGTGTGTTGAAATGGGCGAGTTGAGGATGGGTCATAATGTGCATTTGTGTCCATGTAGACCTTGGAATGGGGTGCTTGATCCGGGGCCTTGAGGGATGTTCATAACCGGAGGTTTTGATGGAGCTCTAAAGAGTATGTTCTTTATGTAGAGAAGAGAATTGTTTTGATGAGTGCCTAAGGAATCTCCCATATGCTGGTATTGGAAACCAGGCCTCTGAGGAGAGATGACTGGAATCAAAAGCAATGGATCTGATTAGGGCCTAAGTGCCTGTCCAGTTCAATCTTATTCTATGGGTATATCTGTCTCTGGGTCTGAGTGGAGGTAGTTTCCTAACTTGTGAAAGATCATCCCTGTTTGTCCTGGGCAGCCAACACTATTCGGATGGCCTCGGGGAGTTTGGAGGATACTCCTAATCTATAGGGTTGTGGCCAATGGAAATGGCAGAATTCCCCTGGAGAGGGAAGCCACAGTCCTGAGGTGTGTCTCCAGGGGCCCCAGCTTGGTTGGTGTGTGGGCCAGGACTGTGGGGACAGAAGTCTGAAAACACAAACTCAGCTTAGGTTTGGGGATGTATGTATGAAGGCTCGATCTACAGACCGTGAGAATTTTCCGGGCTATGAACAAAGGGCGAGTATGTGGCGCTTGCTCAGGCTTTTGTCTCTGGATTTTGTGTCAACGGTGGCCGTGGAATGTCGGGGTGTCCTCAAGGGCCATGAACAATTCTTGCTCTGGTGATTTGGCCTGATCCCAAGGGGTTGGGATCATTCTGTGGATGGGAAGAGTCCTTTCTGTATTTTTTTTTTTTACCTCATGTGTCCCACCAAAGAGGGATTCCAGAGCAGAGCCCTGACAGGGGTGACTAGACATCTCGAACTCTGGTTGAGATTGGGTGACTAGGGGCTTGGCAAGCCCCATATGTGGGCTGTTGTTCCAGTCTTAAGAGGCTTCACATGAGGATAGGGCTCACGCTGAGGGTCACAATATGTGTTTGTGCAAATTGTGGCCCTCAGGGATAGGTGGGACCTCATAGTCCATGCTGCTTTCTCCTACAATGAACGTTGGACAACATGCCAACCACAAGGTTTCTTGCCATGGCGAAGGAGAAGTTCTGATTCTTGCATCACGTTCACTCCTGAGCAGTGAGTGGAGATAAGGTCTAGGTTCTGAAGGTGAAAATTGAGGTTGGGTAGAGATGATGGCCTAAAGCCATTGTGGGTATGATATGCTCAGTGTCCGGCCAGCTGTCCTGGTGTTGGACTGGAGGTCTGCCCTCAGGCTGTGTCAGACAGGGCTTTAGTGCACAGGCTAGACTGTATAATTGGGGTATGGTCGAGTGGCATGCAGGTTGTTACTCATTTGACGTTTCTGGTTAGCCCTATAGGGCAACATTTTTCTTCTGGAGGCCAGGCAGAGTGCTGCATTGTGTCTCCAGAATTTCCAAACTGGAGGGGTGTGGCCAGGATTGTGAGGACGGAAGTCTGAGAACACAAGTTAGTCTTAGGTTTCGGGGCGAGGGCCCAGCAGGCACAGTCTCAAGTGCTGAATCGAGATCTCATGCTTCTGAATTCAGGGCGAGGATCAGACTTTGGCTTAGGATGGTGTTTCTGTCCATGATGGCCCATTTATGAAGGTGTGGGGCATCATGAGGAAATGGAGGTTTTCTCACAGTGGGATTGTGTGATGCTTCAAACCACAAGGATTCATTCTGCGAGACAGTCAAGACAGGTTGGTTGGATTCAAGACGTCCCATAAAGAAGTTCTCCAGAGCAGGGTTCTAAGGATGGATGCCTGGGCAGCCCGCCTCCCATTCTAACTGTCTCCTAGTGACAAGGAAGGTTTGATCTGCTGGCTCTGGGTGAGCAGCCGAGGGGGCTGATTTGAAATGGACTCTCCTGAGAATGGATCATAATGTAAGTTTGTGTCCTTGGAGACCTTGGGATTGGGCCTTGGTGCCAGCGCCCTGAAGGATCCTCCTAACCTGAGGTATTGACACAGCTCCAAAGAGCAAGTTTCCCATGTGGAGATGAGATCTGTTCTGATTGTTTCCTTAGGAAACACCCATATTCTGATATTGGAAACCAGGCCTCTGAGGAGAGATACCTAGAAACCAAAGCAATGGATCAGAAGTTGGCTCAGGTTGGAGTTTCTGTCTATGATGGCCCCTTTATAAAGGGGAGCATCTCATGAGGCCATGTAGGTTTTCCCACGATAGGAGTTGTGAGATGCTCCAATCTGCAAGGATTCCTTCTGTGGGACAGTCAAGACCTGTTGGAAGGCTCCAGGACATCCCATATGGAACGGCGCCAGAGCAGGATTCCAAGGATGGATGCCTAGAGAGTCTGCTTTGCATTCCAGTTGTCTCCTAGCGACAAGGCAGGTTTGATATTCTGCCTCTGGGGGAGTAATCGACGGGGCTGAGTTGAAATGTACTCTCCTGCCGAATGGTCATAATGCGGGTATGTGTCCATGGAGACCTTGGAATAGGACGGTTGCTCCGGCTACCTGAAGGTTTCTCCTAACTGGAGGCTTTTACAGAGCTCCAAAGGATAAGTTTCCCATGTGAAGACAAGATTTGTTCTGATTGGTATCTCTGGAATCCCCCATATGCTGGTATTGGAAAACAGGCCTCTGAGGAGAGATGATTAGAAAAAAAAGCAATGGAACCAATTACATTCTAGGGGCCAGTCCAGTTTAATCTTCTTCTCTTGGGTTATCTGTCTACGGGTGAGTTGACGTCGTTGCTCAGCTTGTGAGAGATCGCCCCTCTTTGTCCTGGGTGGCCTACACTATTGGAATGGCCTCTGGGACTTTGGAGGTTTCTCCTTATCTGTAGGGTTGTGGCCAATGGAATGGGAAGAATTTCCTTGGAGAGGGCAGGCACAGTCCTGAGGTGTGGCTCCAGGGGCCTCAGTCTGGAGGGTGTGTGGGACAGGGATATCAGGATAGAAGTCTGAAAACACAAACTCGGATTAGGTTTGGGGACGTAGGTATGGCAGGCCCAATCTACAGAATATGAGGAGAATTTTTGGGCTATGACCTAAGGGTGAGTGTGAACACTTGCTGAAGCTTATGTCTCTGGATTTTGTGTCAATAGTGGCCGTGGAATGTCGGGCTGGCCTCATGGGCCATGGACGAGTCTTTCTCTCTGGACCCCAATCACTTGGGATGGCCCAATCCCAAGTGATTGGGGTCATTCTGTGAGTGGGAGGAGTCCTTTCTGTGTTTATTTACCTCAAATGTCCCACCATAGAGGGATTCCAGAGCAGAGCCCTGAGTAGGGGTGACTAGATGTCTCTACCTCTGGTTAAGATTGGGTGACTTGGGGCATGGCAGGCCCCATATGTGGGCTCATGGTCCAGCCACTGAGAGGCTTTACTTGAGGACAGGGCTCAAACTGAGGGTCCCAATGTGTGTTTGAGCCCACCGCAGCTCTTAAGCATAGGCAAGGCCTCAGGGACCCTACACTACCCTCAGGGGCCCTACTACTACCCCTGTAGGCCCTACAGGGGTCCTACACTGAACGTTGGACAAGATGCCAACCACAAGATTCTGGCGAGAGGGAAGGAGGAGTTCTGATTTCTGCATCATGTTCACCCATGGGAAGGTCTAGGATTCTGTAGCCTGAAAACCGAAGTTGGAAAGAGATGGCGACCTAAGGCCATGGTGGTTCAGATGTTCTCAGTGTACTGCAAGCTGGCTGGGTGTCGGTTGGGAATTCAGGCCTCAGATTCTGTCAGACAGGGCATTAGTGCACAGGCTAGACTATATCATTGGTGTACAGTTGAGTGACGTGCAGGTTTATCCTCATTTGAGGTTTGTGGGTAGACCCATAGGGCAATGTTTTTCTTCTAGAGGGCAGGCAGAGTGCAGCACTGTGTCATCGGAAATCCCAAAATAGAGGGCGTGTGGTCCAGGAGAGTGAGTATGGAAGTCGGAGAACACTAGCTACGCTTAGGTTTTGGGGTGAGGGCACAGCAGGTACACTCTGAAGAGCTGAATCAAGATCTCGTGCATCTGAAGTCAAGGCGAAGATCAGCTGTTGGCTCAGGTTGGAGTTTCTTTCCATGATCTGCCTTCATGAAGATTGGGGGCATCATGTGACCTTGGAAGCTTTCCATGATATGAGTTGTTAGGTGGTCCATGCACAAGGACTCCTGTGGGACAGTCGAGACCTGTTGGATGGCTCAAGGATGTCCCATAAGGAATGACACAAGAGCAGGGTTCTAAGGATGGATGCCTGAAGAGCCCAACTCGCATTTCAATTGTCTCCTAGCGACAAGGCAGGTTCAATCTGCTGGCTCTGGGGTAGCAACCGAGGGGGTTTAGTTGAAATGGACTCTCCTGAGGATGGGTCATAATTTGGGATTGTGTCCATGGAGATATTCAAATGGGGCAGTGGCTCCAGTGACCTGAAGTTTTCTCCTAACTGGAGGTTATGACACAGCTCCATAGAGCAAGATTCCCATGTGGAGACGAAATTTTTTCTGATAGGTAGCTCTGGAAACCCCCTTATGCTGGTATTGGAATCCAGGCCTCTGAGGAGAGATGCCTGAAAACAAAAGCAATGGATCCAATTAGGGCCTAGGTGCCTGTCTTGTTCAATATTCTTTTCTATGGATATCTGTCTAAGGTTCTGATTGGAGGTAGTGGCTCAGCTTGTGCCAGAGGGTCCCTGTATGTCCAGGACATCCTACACTATTGCGATGGCCTCAGAGATTTTGGATGATTCTCCTAATCTGTCAGGTTGTGCCAAATGAATGAGCAGAATTCCCTTGGAGAGGGCAGGCACAGTCCTGAGGTGTGGCTCCATGGGGCCCAGCCTTTAGGGTGTGTGGGTGAGGACAATGGAGACAGAAGTCTGAAAACACAAACTCGGCTTAGGTTTGGGGACATAGGTATGGCAGGCCCGATCTACAGACCTTGAGAATTTTGGGGGCTCTGAACAAAGGGCAAGTGTGTGGCGCTTTTTTAGGTTTTTGTCTCCGGATTTTGTGTCAATGGTGGCCGTGGAATGTCAGGCTGGCCTCATCGACCATGGACGAGTATTTCTCTCTGTGGATTTGGCCAAATTCCAAGTGTTTGGGGTCATTCTTTGGATGGTAGGAGTCCTTTCTTTATCTTGTTTTTTTTTTTTTTTTTTTTTTTTTTTTTTTTTTTTTTTTTTTTACCTTATGTGTCCCACCAAAGAGGGATTCCAGAAAAGAGCTCTGAATAAGGTTGACTAGACTTCTCAAGCTCTGGCTAGGATTGGGGGAGTAGGGGCATGGCAAGCCCCATATGCAGGCTCTTGGTCCAGCCCCGGAGAGGCTTTACTTGAGGCCAGGGTTCATGCTTAGGGTCCTAATGTGTGTTTGTGCCCATCGCAGCCCTCAAGCATGTCTGAGGCCTCATGGGCCATGCTGGGTTCTCATATACTGAACGTTGGACAACATGCCAACCACAAGGTTTCTGGTCATGGGGAAGGTGAAGTTCTGATTTCTGCATCACGTACATCACTTAGTTGTGAGTGGAGATAATGTATAGGTTCTGAAGCCTGAAGACCAAGGTTGGGAAGAGATGATGACCTAAGGCCAGGCATGTCCGATGTGTTCAGTGTGAGGCCAGGTGTCTGGGTGTCGGTCACGAGGTCTGGGGTCAGGCTGTGTCAGACAGGGCATTAGTGCCCAGGCTAGACTGTATAATTGGGCTACAGTCTAGAGAATTGCAGGTTGATCCTCATTTGATGTTTCTGGGTAGACCCCTAGGGCAAAGTCTCTCTTCTGGAGGGCAGGCAGAGTGCTGCATTTTGTCTCCAGAATTCCCAAAGTGGAAGGCTTGTGGGCCAGGAGTGTGAGGACGGAAGTCTGAGAACGCGAGCTGGCTTAGGTTTTGGGGCGAGGGCAAGGCAGGCACACTCTGCAGAGCTGAATTGAGATCTCATGCATCTGAAGTCAGGGCGAGGATCAGACGGGAGTTTCTGTCCATGATGTCCTCTACCTGAAGGTGGAGGCATCACGAGGCCATGGAGGTTTTCCCACGGTGCGAGTGTGTGATGCTGCAAACCACAAGGATTCCTTCTGCAGGACAGTTGAGACCTGTTGAATGAATCAAGGACACCCCATTAGGAATTTCTCCAGAGCAGAGTTCTAACAACGGATACCTGGGCAACGAACTCGCATTCCAATTGTCTCCTAGTGACAAAGCAGGTTTGATCTGCTGGCACTGGGTGAGCAACCGCCAGGTTTGAGTTGAAATGGACTCTCCTGAGGATGGGTCATAATGTGGGATTGTGTCCATTGAGACATTGGAATGGGGCGGTGGCTCCAGTGATGTGAAATTTTCTCCTAACTGGAGGTTTTGACACAGTTCCATATAGCATGATTCCCATGTGGCATGCGATTTGTTCTGATTGGTAGCTCCAGAAACCCCCATGTGCTGGTATTGGAATCCAGGCCTCTGAGGAGAGATACGTGAAAACAAAAGCAATGGATCCGTTTAGGGCCTAGGTGCCTGTCCTGTTCAATCTTCTTTTCTATGGATATCTATCTACAGGTCTGATTGGAGGTAGTGGCTCAGCTTGTGGCAGATGGTCCCTGTTTGTCCCGGACATCCTACAATATTGGGGTGGCCTCGGGGACTTCGGATGTTTCTCCTAATCTGTCAGGTTGTGCCAAAGAAATGAGCAGAATTCCCATGGAGAGGGCAGGCACAGTCCTGAGGTGTGGCTCCATGGGGCCAAGCCTTGAGGGTGTGTGGGCCAGGACAATGGAGACAGAAGTCTGAAAACACAAACTTGGCTTAGGTTTGGGGACATAGGTATGGCAGGCCTGATCTACAGACCGTGAGAATTTTTCAGGCTCTGAACAAAGGGCGAGTGTGTGGCGCTTTTTCAGGCTTTTGTCTCCGGATTTTGTGTCAATGGTGGCGGTGGAATGTCAGGATGGCCTCATCAGCCATGGACGAGTATTTCTCTCTGTGAATTTGGCCCAATTCCAAGTGTTTGCGGTCATTCTTTGGACGGTAGGAGTCCTTTCTCTATTTTTTTTTTAACCTCATGTGTCCCACCAAGGAGGGATTCTAGAGAAGAGATCTGAGTAGGGGTGACTAGACTTCTCAAGCACTGGTTAAGGTTTGGGGAGTAGGGGCATGGTAATCTCCATATGTGGGCTCTTGGTCCAGCCCCGGAGAGGCTTTACTTGAGGCCAGGGTTCATGCTTAGGGTCCTAATGTGTGTTTGTGCCCATCGCAGCCCTCAAGCATGTCTGAGGCCTCATGGGACATGCTGGTTTCTCCTACACTGCACGTTGGACAACATGCCAACCACAGAGTTTCTGGTCATGGGGAAGGAGGAGTTCTGATTTCTGCATCACGTACACGGCATGGCAGTGAATAGAGATAAGGTCGAGATTCTGAAGCCTGAAAACCGAGGTTGGTAAGAGATGACGACCTAAGGCCATGGTGGGTCCGATGCACTTAGTGTGCGGCCAGATGTCTGTGTCCATCATGAGGTCTGGGCTCAGGCTGTGTCAGGCAGGGCATTAGTCTCCAGGCTAGACTGTATAATTGGGGTACAGTCGAGTGATGTGAAGGTTGGTCCTCATTTGGGGTTTCTGGTTGGCCCCATAGGGCAAAGATTTTCTTCTGGAGGGCAGGCAGAGTGCTGCATTCTGCCTCCAGAATTGCCAACTTCAGGGCTTGTGGGCCAGGTGTTTTAGGACAGAAGTCTGAGAACACAAGTTCAGCTTTGAATTCGCAGCGGTGACATGGCAGGCACACTCTACAGACCTGAAATGAGATCTCGTGCATCTGAAGTTAGGGCGAGGATCAGATGTTGGCTTAGGTTGGAGTTTCTGTACATGATGTCCCCTTGAAGGTGGGGGGGGGCATCAGGAAACCATGGAAGATTTCCAACTTTGTGAGTGTGTGATGCTCCAAACCACAAGGATTCCGTCAGCGGGACAGTCACGACCTTTTGGATGGATCAAGGACGTCCCATAAGAAATGCTCCAAAGCACAGTTCTAATGATGGATGCCTGGGCAGTCCAACTTGCATTCCAGTTGTGTCCTAGTGAAAAGGAGGATTCGATATGCTGTCACTGGGGGAACAACCGAGGGGGCTGAATTGAAATGGACTCTCATGAGGATCAGTCATGATGTGGATTTGTGTCCATGGAGCCCTTGGAATGGGGCAGTGGCTCTGTTGCCCTGAAGAATTCTCCTAACCTGAGGTTTTGATGCAGCTCCAAAGAGCAAGTTTCCCATGTAGAGACAAGATTTGTTCTGAAACCCCCACAACCTGGTATTAGAAACCAAGCATCTGGGGAACAATGCCTGGAATCCAAAGCAATGGATCTGATTAGGGTCTAGGGGCCTGTCCTTTTCAATATTCTCCTCTGAGTGTCTCTGTCTAAGATTCAGAATGGAGGTAACTGCTCAGCTTGTGTCAGATCACCCATGTTTGTTGGGGGAGGCCAACACTATTGGGCTGGTCTTGGGAATTGGAGGTTTCTCCTAATCTGTAAGGTTGTGGAAAATGAAACGGGCAGAGTTCCCTTGGAGAGCACTGGCACAGTCCTTAGGTGTGACACCACCTTTCTGGGTGTCATCCAGGAGGTCCAGGCTCAGGATGTGTCAGACAGGGCATTAGCGCCAAGCTTAGACTGTATAATTGGAGTAAAGTTGAGTGGCATGCAGGTTGATCCTCATTTGGTGTTTCTGGGTAGCCCCAGGGGCAACGTTTTTCTTCTGGAGGGAAGGAAGAGTGCTGCATTGTGGCGACGGAATTCTCACACTGGAGGGCTTGTGGGCCAGAATTGTGAGGAAGGAAGTGTGAGAACACAAGCTAGGCTTAGGTTTTGGGTCAAGATCATGGCAGGCACACTCTGTAGAGCTAAATCTAAATCTCATGCATCTGAAGTCAGGGCGAGGATCAGACGTAGGCTCAGGTTGAAGTTTCTGTTCAGGATGGCCCCTTCATGATGGTGGGGGGCATCATGGGGCTATGGAGACTTTCCCACGATTGGCATTGTAAGTTGCTCCAATCGGCAAGGATTCCTTCTACGGGACAGTCGAGACCGGTCAGATTGCTCCAGGACGTCCCATGCGGAACCACGGCAGTGCAGGGTTCTAAGGATGGATTCCTGGAGTGCCCGCCTCACATTCCTATTGTCTCCTAGTGACAAGGCAGGTTCGATCTGCTTCTTTTGGGGAGCAACCAAAGGGGATGTGTTGAAATGGACTCGCCTGCGGATGGGTCATAATGTGGGTTTGTGTCCATGGAGACCTTGGAATGGGGTGTTGGCTGCTGGGACCTGAAGGTTTCCCTTAACTGGAGGTTGTGACACAGCTCCAAAATGCATGTTTCCCATGTGGAAATGAGATTTGTTCAGACTGGTACCTCCAGAAGAACACATATGCTGGTATTGGAAACCAGGCCTCTGAGGAGAGATGCCTGGAATCAAAAGCAATGGATCTGATTAGGGCCTAGGTGCCTGTCCGGTTCAATCTTCTTCTCTGGGGTTATCTGTCTATGGGTCTGAGTTGAGGTAGTTGCTCATCTTGGGACAGATCACCCTGTTTGCCCTGAGTGGCCAACACTATTGGGATGGCCTCAGGGACGTTGGAGTGTTCTCCTAATCTTTAGGGTTGTGGCCAATGGAATGGGCAGAATTTGCTTGGAGAAGGCAGGCACAGTCCTGAGGCATGGCTCCAGGGGCCCCAGCCTGGAGGGTGTGTGGGCCAGGACAGTGGGGACAGAAATCTGAAAACCCAAACTCAGCTTAGGTTTGGGGACGTAGGTATGACAGGCCTGACCTATAGACCGTGAGGAGAATTTTTCAGGCTATGAACAAAGGGCAAGTGTGAGGCATATCTCCAGGCTTTTGTCTCTGGATTTTGTGTCAATGGTGGCCATGGAATGACGGGATGGCCTCTTTGGCCATGGATGATTCTTTCTCTTTTAAGATTTGGTCAGATCCCAAGTTTTGGGGCTCATTCAGGGGATGGAGGAGACCCTTCGATATTTTTTTCCTCAGGGGTTCCAGAGAAGAGACCTGAATAGGGGTGACTAGACCTCTCAACCTCTCATTAATATTGGGGGACTAGGGATGGCAATACGGGTTCTTGGTCCAGCCCCTGAGAGGCTTTACTTGAGGACAGGGCTCACACTGAGGGTCCCAATGTGTTTGTGCCCATTGCGGTTCTCAAGCATGGGCGGGGACTCATGGGCTACACTGGATTCTCCTACACTGAACGTTGGAAAACATGCCAACCACAAGGTTTCTTGCCTTGAGGAAGAAGGAGTTTCATTTCTGCATCACGTTCACCCCTGGGTAGTGAGTATATATAAGGTCTAGGTTCTGAAGCCTGAAAACCAAGGTTGGGTAGAGATGATGACCTAAAGGCATGGCGGGTCTGATGTGCTCAGTGTACAGCCAGCTGTCTGGGTGTCGGTTGGGAATTCAGACCTCAGGCTGTGCAAGACAGGGCATTAACGCCCAAGCGAAACTGTATAATTGGGGTAGAGGCAAGTGGCATGCAGGTTGATCCTTATTTGGTGTTTCTGGTTAGCCCCATAGGACAACGTTTCTCTTCTGGAGGGCAGTCAGAGTGCTGCATTGTGTCTCTCCAGAATTCCCTAACTGGAGGGCTGGTGGGCTCGGAGTGTGAGGACGAAGTCTGAGAACAATAGCTAGGTTTTGCTTCGGGGCGGGGTTTCGGCAGGCACACTCTGCAGAGTTGAATCAAGATTTCGTGCATCTGAAGTCAGGGCGAGGATTAGACGTTGGCTCAGGTTGGAGTTTCTGTCCAAGATGGCTCTTTCATGAAGGGGACGGTGCACCACGAGGCCACAGAGCTTTTTCCATGATGGGAGTTGTGAGGTGCTCCAAAGCGCAAGGATTCCTTCTGCAGGACAGCTGTGACCTGTTGGATGGCTCCAGGACATCCCATATGGAATTACTTCAGAGTAGTTTTCTACAGATGGATGCCTAGCCAGCCCGCCTCACATTCCAATTGTCTCCTAGTGACAAGATAGGTTCGATCTGCTGGCTCTAGGGGAGCACCCAAGGGCACTGAGTTGAAATAGACTCTCCTGCAGATGTGTCCTAATGTGGGATTGTGTCCATGGAGACCTTGGAATGAGGTGGTGGCACCGGGGCCCTGAAGGATTTTCCTAGCCGGAGGTTTTGACACAGCTTGAAAGAGCACGTTTCCCATGTAGAGAAGACATTTGTTCTGATTGATGCCTCAGGAAACCCCCATATGATGGTATTGAAAACCAGGCCTCTGAGGTTCTGACATAGCTCCACGAGCAAGTTTCCAATGTGCAGACAAGACTTGCTCTGATGGGGCCTCTGGAAACCCCATAGGCTGGTATGGGAAACCAGGCCTCTGAGAAGAGATGCCTGGAAACCAAAGCAATGGATCTGATTAGGGCCTAGGGGCCTGTCCAGTTCAATGTGTGGAGCTAGTTGCTCAGCTAGTGTCAGATCACCCCTGTTTGTTCCGAGCGGCCTACAATATTGGGATGGTCCCAGGGACATTGGAGATTTCTCCTGATTTATATGGTTGTGGCCAATGGAATATGAAGAATTCCCTTTGAGAGGGCAGGAACAATCCTGAGGTGTGGTTCCAGGGGCCCTAGCCTGGAGGTTGTGTGGGCCAGGGCCGTGGGGACAAAAGTCTAAAAACAGCAACTCAGCTTAGGTTTGAGGATGTAGGTATGGCAGGCCCATCTACAGATCATTAGAACTCTTTGGGATATGAACAAAGGGTGAGAGTGAGGCGCTTGCTCAGGCTTTTGTCTGGATTTTGTGTCAACGATGGTCGTGGAATGTCGGAGTGGCACCAGTCAGAACAAATTAGGACAAAGCTCCAGAGTCCCCAAGGCTATCCTAAGTGTGTAGGCTACCCGGGACAAACAGGGGCTATCTGCCACCAGCTGAGATACTACCTGCACTCAGACCTTGAGACAGATGTCCAAAGAGAAGAAAATTGAACTGGACAGGCCCCTAGGACTTCAGCAGATCCATTGCTTTGGTTTCTAGCCATCTCTCCCCAGAAGCCTGGTTTCCAATAGCAACATATGAGACTTTCCTGAAGCACCCACCAGAACAAATCTCGTCTCCATATGGGAAACTTGCACATGGGAACTGTGTCAAAACCTCTGATTAGTAGAAAACTTCATGACCATGGTGTCACCGACCCATTCCAAGGTCCCCATGGACACAAACCCACATTATGACCCATGCGCAGGAGAGTCCATTTCAACTCAGCGCCCTCGGTTGCTCCACCAGAGACAAGAGATTCAACTTGTCTTATCGCAATGAGACGATTTGAATGCGAGGTGGGAAACCCAGGCATCCCTCTTTAGTACCCTGCTCTTGAGTCGTCCCTATGCGATGTCCTGGAGCCATCCAACAGGTATCAATTGTCCCGCAGAAGGAATCTTTGCTGTTTGGAGCATCTCACAACTCCCAACATGGGAAAACCTCGATGGCTTTGTGATGCCCCCACCCTGCTTCATGAAGGGGCCATCTTGGACAGAATCTCCAAACTGAGCCATCGTCTGATCTTCTCCCTGACTTCAGATGCACGAGATCGCAGAGTGTGCCTGCCTTTCCCTCGCCCTGAAACCTAAGTCTAGCTTGTGTTCTCAGACTTCTGTCCTCACATCCCGGCCCCCACGCCCTCACGTTTGGCAATTACAGACCCACAATGCAGCAATCTGCCTTCCCTCCAGAAGAAAAATGTTGCCCTATGGAGCTTTCCAGACACCCCAAATGAGGATAAACCTACACGGCACTCGACTGTACCTAAATTGTATAGTCTAACCTGGGCACTAATGCACTGTCTGACACAGCCTGAGCCCGGACGTTCTGACCAACACCCAGGCAGCTGACCGCACACTGAGCGCATCCGACCCTCCATGGCCTTAGGTCATCATTTTATCCCAAACTCGGTTTTCAGGCTTCAGAAGCTAGACCTTATCTCCAATCACTGCCCAGGGGTGAACGTGATGCAAAACTCAGAACTCCTCCTTCCCCATGGCCAAAATCTTGTGGATAGCATGTTGTCCAACGTTCAGTATAGGAGACACCAGCGTGGTCCATGAGTCCCCGCTCATGCTTGAGGGCTACGTTCGGCACAAACATGCATTGTGACCCTCAGTGTGAGCTCAGTGTCCTCAAGTAAGGCCTCTCAGTGGCTGGACCAAGAGCCCGCATATGGGGATTGCCATGCCCCTAGGCCCCCAATCTGAACCAGATTTCGTGTTGTCCAGTCGCCCCTCCCCAGGACTCTGCTCTGGAATCCGTCTTTTAGTGACACACCTGAGGTAAAAAAAAAACCAGAACGGACTCCTCCCATCATACAGAATGACCCCAAAAATCTTGGGATCGGGCCAATATCCCAGAGAGGGAGACTTGTCCATGGCTCATGAAGCCACCCCGACATTCCACAGCCATTGGTGACACAAAATCCAGAGACAAAAGCCTGAGCAAATGCCTCACACTCGCCCTTTGTTCATATCATGAAGATTTCCCAAGGTCTGTAGATCGGGCCTGCCATAGCTACATCCCCAAACCTAAGCCGAGTTTCTGTTTTCAGACTTCTGTCCCCACAGCTGTGACCCACACACCCTCCAGGCTGGGTACCCTGGAGCCACACTTCAGGACTGTGCCTTCCCTCCTCAAAGGAATTCTGCCCATTTCATTTGCCAAAAACTTGCAAATTAGGAGAGACCTCCAAAGTCACTGAGGCCATCCCAATAGTATAGCCCAACCGGGAGGAATAGTGGTGATCTGACACACGCTGAGGAACTACTTCCACTCAGACCCGTAGACAAATGTCCCCAGAGAATATTTAACTGGAAACAGATCCATTGCTTTCGTTTCCAGGCATCTCTCCTCAGAGTTCTGATTTCCATATGGGGGTTAACTGAAGCACCAATGAGAACAAATCTCATCTCCACATGGGAAACATGCTCTGTGGAGCTGTGTCAATACCACCAGTTAGGAGAATCCTTCAGGGCCCCGGTGCAACTGCCCCTTTCCAACGTCTCCATGGACATAAACCCACATTATGACACATCCTCAGGAGAGTCCATTTCAACTCAGCCCCTTTGGTTGCTACACCAGAGCCAACAGATCAAACGTATCCTGTTGCTAGGAGACAAATGGAATGTGAGGCGGGCTGCCCAGGCATCCATCCTTAGAACCCTGTTCTGCAATCTTTCCATATGGGATGTCCTGGAGACATCCAACAGGTTTCAATTGACCTGCAGAAAATCCCTGTGGTTTGGAATATCTTACTACTCCCATCACGGGAAAACTCCCATGGTCACTTCATGAAGGGGCCATCATGGATAGAATCTCCAAACTGAGCCAACGTCTGATCCTCGTCCTGACTTCAGATGCACGAAATCTTGATTCAGCTCTGCAGAGGGTTCCTGCCGTGCTCTCGCCCCAAAACCTAAACCTAGCTTGTTTTCTCAGACTTCCCTTCTCACAGTCCTGGCCCAAAAGCCCTCCAGTTTGGCAATTCCGGAGCCAGAATCCAGCACTCTGCCTGCCCTCCAGAAGAAAAACTTTACCCAAAGGGGCTAATGAGAAACTGCAAATGATTATCTTCTGCATGCCACTCGACTGTACCCCAATTATACAGCTTATCTGGGTACTAATGCTCTGTCTGACACAGCCTGAGCCCAGACCTCGTGACTGATATCCAGACAGGTGGTTGCAAACTGGGCACATCAGACATGGAGTGGCCTTAGGTCGTCATCTCTTCCTAACCTCAGTCTTCAGGTTTCAGAACCTAGATCTTATCTCCAATCACTGCCTAGAGGTGAACGTGATGCAGGAATCAGAACTCCTCCTTCCCCATTGCAAGAAACCTTGTGGTTGGCATGTTGTCCAACATTCAATGTAGGAAAAACCTGCATGGTCAATGATGCCCCACCCATGATTGAGGGCCGCTTTTGGCACAAACACGCATTGCGACCCTCAGCATGAGTCCCCTACTCAGTTAATGCCTCTCAGTGGCTGGAACAAGAGCCGCCCTGGACAAACAGGGGCAATCTGACACAAGCTGAGCAACTACCTCTACACAGACACGCAGAGAGATGCCCACGAAGACAGAAGATTGAAATGGACGGGCCCCTAGTCCCTAATCTGAACTCTTGCTTTGATTTCCAGGTGTCATTCCTCAGAGTCCTGGGTTCTAAGACAAGCATATGGGGCTTTCCTGAGGCACCAAACAGAACACTTCTTGTGTCCACACGGGAAGCTTCTTTGTTGGAGCTGTGTCAAACCCTTCAGGTTGGAGAATCCTACAAAGACCCTGAGCCACCACCACATTCCAAGGTCTCCATGGCCTCCAACCCACAATATGGCCCATCCTCAGCAGAGTCCATTTCAACTCAGCCCTCTGGGTAGCTCGCCCAAGAGCCCGCAGATTGAGCCTGCCTTATCCCAACCAGTCAATGGGAAGGTGAGGTGGTGTTTCCTGGCATCCATGCTTAGACCCTGCTCTCGAGTCTTTCTGTGTGGGGCATCCTGGAACCATCCAATAGGACTCGACTGTGTGTAGGAGGAAAACTTGAGGTTTGGAGAAGCTCACAACTCCCAGCATAGGGAAACGACTCTGGCCTCATAATGGCCCCACCCCCTTTAGGAAGAGGCCATAATGGACACAAACTCCAGCCTGAGGCAACTTCTGATACTCTCCCTGACCACAGATGCAGGAGATCTCAATTCAGCCTATGCAAAGTGGGCCTGCGTGCCCTTGGCCCCAGACCTCACGCTAGCTTGTGTTTTCAGAATTCCCTCCTCACACTCCTGTCAAACAAGCCATCCATACTGGGAAATATGGATCCACAACTCAGTCCTCTGCCTGCCCACCAGTAGAAAATCTTTGCCTGATGGGGCTCTCCAGAAACCCCAAATGAAAATCAACGTGCCTCCACCTCGACTGCACCCAAATTGGATAAGCGGCCCTTGGCACTAATGCTCTGTCTGACACAGCCTGAGGCCAGACATCTGGACAGACAAGGATACAGCTGGCCTCACACCCAGCACATCGGACACGCCGTGGCCTTAGGCCATCATCTCTTCCCAACCTAGGTTTTCAGACGTTTGAACCTAGACATTATATCAAATCCCAGCACAGGTGGGTATCTTAAGCACAAATCAGAACTCCACCTTCCCCATGGTTGTAAAGCTTGCTGTTTTCATGGAGTCACACCTTCAGGGTAGGAGAAACCCTCATGTCCCCTGAGGCCAAGCCAAAACTTGAGTTCTCCCTTGGACACAAACTCACATAGTGACCCTCAGCGTGAGCCCCATGTGGAAGTAAGGCCTCTCGGGGCCTGGACCAAGAGCCCGAATATGGGGCTTGCCAAGCCCCAATGCTCCCAAACTTCACCAGAGTTTGAGTTTTCCAGTTGCCCGATCTGTGATCTGGAGCCCCTCTCTTGGAGAGACCCCTGAGCCTGACAACAGGACTCCACCCTTCCCACAAATGACTCCAAAATATTGGGAGCTGGTCCAAATCCTCAGAGAGGGAGACTCTCCCATAGCCCCTGAGGCCACCCCTATATTCCATGGCTACTGGGGACACAGCATCCAGAGACAAAACCTTGAGTGACCACCTCCCACTCGCCATTCTTTCATAACCTGAGGAGCTCCCCTCACGCCCTGCAGATCGGGCCTGTCATACCCTCAGTGCCACACGTAGCCGAGTTTGTGTTATCAGACTTTTGTGCCCACAGCCCGGACACAAACACCCTCCAGAATTATAGTGCCTGTCCTCTCCAAGAAAACTGTGCCCAATCCATTGGCCACAACCCTACAGATTAGGACAAACTTCCAAGGCCCCCGAGGCCATGCCAATAGTGCAGGCCACCCTGGACTAACAGAGGCATTCTGGCACCAGCTGAGCAACTATCTCCACTTAGACCCTCAACAGTGTCCCTAGAGACAGAAGATTGAAACGGACAGGCACCTAGGCCTTAATCTAAATCCTAGCTTTGGTTTCCAGGTGTCTGTCCTCAGAGGACTGGTTTCGAAGACCAGCATTTGGGCTTTTCTGATTCACTAAACAGAACTTCTCTCATCTCCACATGGGGAGCTTTCTTATTCGAGCTCTATCAAACCCTTTGGTAAGGCGATTTCTGCAAGGCCCCTGAGCCACCAGCACATTCCATGGTCTCCATGTACACAAACCCACATTACAACCCATCCTCAGAAGAGTTCATTTCAACTCAGCCCCTTGGGTAGCCTACCCTAGAGCCAGGAGTTCAAACATGTTTTGTCGCTCATAGCCAATTGGAATGCGAGGTATGGTGTACAAGCATCCATCCTCCGAACTCTGCCCTCCAGTCCTTCCATATGGGACGTCCTGGAACCATCAAACAGGACTATACTGTCTCGCAGATGGAAACCTTGTGGCTTGGAGCAATGCACAAACTCAGCATATGTGCTGGTTTCTAAGGTGCTGTGCAGGATTCTCCATCCCTGAGGGTTTGGAACAGGTCGAAGGGCACAGTTTCCTTCTGGGAACAGGAGATGTTCTGTTGCGGGGCTCAGAGACCACATGTTCACTCCTAAGTTGGTATTCCAGAACAGGACCCTGGGGACAGATGCCTGAAAACCTAATCTAGGGTTTCAATGAGGTCCTAGGGGCATGTCAGGTTCAATCTTCTGACTCAGGACCATTGACTTGGATGTCTCCAGTGGATGTAGGTGATAAGGGTCTTTCAGACTGTGAATTTGTGTCCAGCACTGCCAACAATATTGGGGTGGGCTCAGGGGCCTTGCAGGTTTCTCCTAATCTGGAAGGTTTGGGCAACTGTGATGGGCACAGTTACCTTGGGGATTGCAGGCACAATCCTGTGGTGTGTTTTTAGAGACCCTATCCTGGAGAGCATGTGAGCCATGATATTGTGAGAAAGTCTGCAAACACAAATGCGGGTTAGGGTTAGTGGCGAGGTGATCACAGGCGCAATGCGTGGACCTGGAGTGGAGCTCATCAGGAACTGTAATTAGGGTGACTGAAAGGCGGTAACACAGGCTTTTTCTCTCTGGATTGTGTGTCCAGATGAGAGATGGACTCTGAATGCAGATGTTGTCTCTTGGGTCCATGGGAGACGTTACCTCACTTAGGATCTGGTGGCTCTCCATAGTTTTGTGACTTTTTCAGGGAAAGGAGGAGTGCTGTTTTTCGGGGAAGGGAGGAGTGCAGTTTTCCATCTTAGGGGTGACCCAAACAGAGATTTCAGAGACGGCCTCTGTGTCTGGGCACCAAGAAATTCTACCAAGGGTTAGGATTCGGGATGAGGGGTGTTCCAGGGCTGCAATGCGGGATCGTGGTGGCACAACTGAGAGGGCTTGTTTGAAAGCATGCTCAGGCTGAGGGCCACAATGCCTGCTTGTGCCAAGGGTGGACCTCATGAGTGGGCGTGGTCTCATTGGCCATGCAGCTGGCTCCCACTCTGAGGCTTGGACGCCCATCCCCACAGCCAGGTTTCCTTCTATGGGGAAGGAGGAGTTCTCTATTGTTCTTCAGGTTCCCCCATTGGCAGGGATTCCAGGTAAGGTCTGGGGACAGATGCCTGAATATCAAGGTTGGGTAGAGGGGATGGATTTGGGCTATAGCCGCACTAACATGCTGGATATGGGCCCCAAACTCTGGCTGGCTGACAATAGGTCGGGGCTCAAGCTCTGTCAGACACAGCACTAGTGGTCATGGAATCCTATAAAGCGTGCACCCTTGAGAGCCAAGCAGAAAGATCCTCATGTGGGGTTTCTGGCCTGACTCACCAGGCACTTCTTTCTATGGGGAATGCAGAATGTAGTGTTGTGATTCCAGATTTCCCTATCAAGAGGGCATGGGGACCAGTCGGGTGAGGATGTAACTGTAATCACAAGCTACAGTTTAATTTAGTGCCAAGCTGAAGCCATTCCAATGTGCATCAGCTTATGCGAGACATCCAGCAACTGAGTAAGGGCAAATGTCAGACTTGCTCACAGTGGAGTTTGTGTCTATGCTGACCGACAAATGGAGAAGTGGCGTCAAGAGACCATGGAGGATTTCCCATGCTGAGGTTTGTGAGATGCTCCAAACAACAAGGTTTCCTTCTACTGGACAGGAGGAGTCTGGTGTGTTTACTCCAGGGTCCCCCATGTGGAAAGTTTGGGGAGCAGAGCTCTCCCAAATATATGACGGGAAATCACAGCTCCTTTGACCATTGCTGCTGAAAAACATGGCAGTTTTTTGCTGATGGCTCTTGGGCAAAGCACCAAGACCTTGAGTTGACTTGGAATCTCTTGCACATGGGTCACAGTTCTGGTTTGATATGTGAGAGATCTTAGAATGTGCTGGTGGCTAAGGTGTCATGCAGGATTCTCCTACCCTGAGGGATTGGAACAGGCTGAAGATCACAGTTTCCTTCTGGGGAAATGAGATGTTCTGTTGTGTGGCTCACATGTATCATAAGCTAATATTCCAGAACAGGCCTCTGAGGACAGATGACTGAAAACATAATCTAGGGTAAAATGAGGTCCTAGGGTCATGTCACGTTCAATCTTCTGACTCAGAGACATTAACTTGGGTGTCTGCCTAGATGTACGTGATCAAGAAGTTTCAGACCGCACATTTGCGTCCAGAGTGTCCACCAGTATTGGGGTGGGTCAGGTGCCTTACAGGTTTCTCCTAATCTGGAAGTTTTGGGCAACTCTGACGGGCACAGTCTCCTTGGGGATGGCAGCACAGTCCTGTTGTATGGCTCTAAAGAACCGATTCTGGAGGGCAAGAGAGCCATTGTTTAGGGAGAGAAGTCTGCAAACACAAATTTGAAGTAGGGTTAGTGGTAATATGATAGAGGGCCAATGTATAAACCTGGAGGGCAGAGCATCTGGAACTGTAATTAGGGTGACTGGAAGTTGGTAGCAGAGGCTTTTATCTCTGGATTGTGTGTCCAGGATGGCCTCCAAATGCAGGTGTGTTCTCATGGGTCCATGGGAGACTTTTCCTCTCTATGGATCTGGTGGCTCCCCATAGTTTGGTGGCTTTTTCGGGGAAGAGAGTGCTGTTTTCCATCTTAAGGGTGCCACAAAGTAGGGAATCCAGAGACAGGCTCTGGGTCTGGGCGCCTGGAAAATCCCACCAAGTTTTAGGATTTGTGCCTAGAGGCGTACCAGGCCTGCACAGCAGGATTATGGTGGTGCAACTGAGAGGGATTGTTTGAAAGCATATTCAGGCTGAGGGACAAAATGCCTGTTTGTCTCCAGGGCGGCCCTCAGGAGTGGGCGTGGTCTCACTGGTCTTGTAACTGGCTCCCACTTTGAGGGTTGGACATCCATCCCAACAGCGAAGATTCCTGCCATGAGGAAGGAGGAGTTCTCAATTGTGCTTCAGGTTCCCACATTGGCAAGGGAAAGGTCTGGGGACAGGTGCCTTAATACCAAGGATGGGTAGAGATGACGTACTTGGGCCATGGCAATCCCAAATGCTAGATGTGGGACCCACTGTCTGGGGACAGACACTAGGTCGGGGCTCAGGCTCTGTCAGACACAGCACTAGTGGCCAGGGCAACCTATAAATGGGTTGCCTCGAGGGCCGAGCAGATTGATCCTCATGTGTGGTTTCTGGCCTGACTCACCAGGGACTTCTTTCTATAGGGAAGGCAGAATGGTGCGTTGTGGCTCCAGATTTCCCTATCAAGAGGGCTTGGGGACCAGTCGGGTGAGGATGGAATTGTAAACACAAGCTACGGTTCAATTCAATGCCAAGCAGAAGGCAGTCCCTATGTGCAGCGGCTTATTCGAGATATCCAGCACCTGAGTAAGGGCGGATGTCAGATATTTGCTCACCCTGGAGTTTGTGTCTATGATAACTGACAAATGGATGGGTGGCGTCAAGAAGCCATGAAGGTGTTTTCACGTTGAGACTTATGAGCTACTCCAAATAGCAAATTTCACTCTACTGGCCAGGTGGAGTGTGACTGATTTGCTCCAGGTTCCCCTATGTGAAAACTTTGGGTACCAGAGCTCAACACATGGATGCCTGGAAAGCTCAACTCCACTGACCAGTGCAGCTGAGGAACATGGCAAATTCGTTCTGGTGTCTCTGGAGTGAAGTACCAAGTCCTTGAGTTGACATGGAATCTCTTGCAGATGGGCCACAATGCTGGTTTGTTACTAGGGAGATCTTATAATGTGCTGGTGGCGAAGGGGCTGTGCAGCCTGGGCTACCCTGGGCTTTGGCACAGATGGAAGGGCACGGTTTCCTTCTGGGTTCAGGAGATGTTCTGTTATGTGGCCCAGGGACCACATGATGTATCATAAGCTCACATTCCAGATCAGGCCTCAGAGGACAGATGTGTGAAAACTGAATCTAGGGTTCCAATGACGTCCTAGGGGCATGTTAGGTTCACTATTCTGATTCGGGACCATTCCTTTGGCTGTCTGCCTAGATGTAGGTGCGCTTTTGCATTCAGAGTGGCCGCCAATATTGGGGTAGGCTCAGGGGACTTGCAGGTTTCTCCTAATTTAGAAGGTTTGTGCAACTTTGATGGGCACAGTTTCCTTGGGGATGGCAGGACAGTCCTGTGGCGTGGGTCCAGAGACCCCATCCTGGAGGGCATGTGTGCCATGGTTTTCATAGAGAAGTCTGCAAACATTAATTCGGATTAGGGTTAGGGGCGAGGTGATCACAGGCCCAATGCATAGATCTGGAGGGGAGCTCGGCTGGAACTGTAATTAGGGTGACTGGAAGGCGGTAGCACAGGCTTTTCTCTCTGGATTTTGTGTCCAGGATGGCCTCGGAATGCCGGTGTGTTCTCATGGACTCATGAGAGACTTTTCCTCTCTATGGATTCTGGTGGTTCCCCATAGTTTGGTGGCTTTTTCGGGGAAGGGAAGAGTGCTGTTTTACATCTCCTGGGTGTCCCAAAACACGAATTCCAGAGACGAGCCCTGGGTCTGGGCACCTGGAAAGTCCCACCAAGTTTTAGGATTTGTGCGTAGAGGCATTCCAGGCCTGCAATTCTGGATCATGGTAGTGAAGCTGAGAGGGATTGTTTGAAAGCATGCTCAGGCTGAGGGTCACAATGACTGTGCCCAGGGTGGCCCTCAGGAGTGGGCGTGGTCTCATTGGTCTTGTACCAGGCTTCTGCTTTAAGGATTAGACACCCATTCCAACAGCCAGGTTTATTGCCATGGGTAAAGTGGAGTTCTCTATTGTGCTTCAGGTTCCCCATTGGTAGGGATTCCAGCAAAGATCTGGGGACAGGTGCCTGAATACCAAGGATGGGTAGAGATGACGTACTTGGGCCATAACCATCCCAAATGCTAGATATAGGGCCCACTCTCTGGTAGCTGAAACTCGGTAGGGGCTCAGGCTCTGTCAGACACAGCACTGGGGGCCAGGGCAGCCTATAATTCGGCGTTCCCTTGAGGACCGAGCGGATGTATCCTCATGTGGGGTTTCTCCCCAGACTCACAAGGCACTTTTTCATTTGGTGGAGAAGGCATAATGCTGCATTGTGGGTCCAGATTTCCCTATCAAGAGGGCTTGGGGACCAGTTGAGTGAGGATGGAATTGCAAACACAAGCTACGGTTCTATTCAGTGCCAGGCGGAAGGCAGTTCCAATGTGCAGTGGTTTATTCGAGACATCCAGCACCGGAATAAGGGTGGATGTCAGATGTTTGCTCACACTAGATTTTGTGTCTATGATGACCAACAAATGGGGGGGGGGTGGCGTCAAGAGGCCATGGAGTAGTTTACACGCTGAGTCCTGTGAGCCGCTCCAAACAGTAAGTTTTCCTTCTACTGGGCAGATGAAGTCTGGTTTGTTTGCTCTAGGTTCCCCCATGTGGAAAGTTGGTGAAGCAGAGCTCTCCGGCATGGATTCCTGGAAAGCACACTTCCATTGACCATTGCAGCTGAGGAACATGGCAGGTTCGTTCTGGTGGCTCTGGGGCAAAGTATCAATTCCTTGAGTTGACATGGAATCTCTTGCAGATAAGCCACAACGCTGGTCTGTTTTCAAGGAGATCTTAGAATGTGCTGGTTGCTAAGGTGCCATGCAGGATTCTCCTACCCTGACGGTTTGGCACAGGTCGAAGAATGCTGTATCCTTCTGGGGACAGGAGGTGTTCTGTCGTGTGGGTCAGGGACCACATGATGTGTCATAAATTGGTATTCCAGAACAGGCCCCTGAGGACAGATGCCTGAAAACCTAATGGGGTTCCATTGAGGGCCTAGGGACATTTCAGGTTCAAACTTATAACTCAGGATCATTAACTTGGCTATCTCCCTGGAGGTAGGTGATCAGGGTGTTTCAGACTGCGCATTTGCATCCTGTGTGGCCAGCAATATTGAGGTGGGCTCAGGGGCCTTACAGGTTTCTCCAAATCTAGAAGGTTTGGGCAACTCTGATATGCACACTGTCCTTGGGGATAACAGACAGAGTTCTGTGGTGGGGCTCCAGCGATCCCATCCTGGTTGGCATGTGAGCCATGGTTTTGGTAGAGAGGTCTGGAAACACAAATTTTGGTATGTTTAGTGGCGATGTGATCGCAGGCCCAATGCATAGACATAGAGGGAAGTTCGTCGGGAACTTTAATTAGGGTGACTGTACGGCTGTAGCACAGGCTTTTATTTCTGGATTGTGTGTCCAGGATGGTCTCAGAATGCAGGTGTGGTCTCATGGGTCCATGGGAGACTTTTCCTCTCTAAGGATCTTGATGGCGCTCCAAAATTTGGTGGCTTTCTTGGGTAAGGTAAGAGTGCTGTTTTCCATATTAGGGGTGCCCCAAAACAGGGATTCCAGTGACGGCCTTTGGGTCTGGGCACCTGGACAATCCCGCCAAGGGTTAGCGTTTTGGCCTTGGGGAGTACCAGGCCTGTAATGCGGGATCCTGGGGGTGCAATTGAGAGTGTTTGTTTGAAAGCATGTTCAGACTGAGGGTCACAATGCCTACCTATGCCCAGGGCGGACCTCATGAGTGGGCGTGGTCTCATTGGCCATACAGCTGGCTCCCACTCTGAGGGTTGGACACCAATCCCAACAGCCAGGCTTCGTGCCATGAGGAAGTAGGAGTTCTCTACAGTGCTTCAGGTTCCCCCATTGGTAGGGTTCCAGCAAAGGTCTGGGCAGAATGGCCTGAATACCAAGGATGGGTAGAGATGACGGTCCTGGGCCATGCATGGTCTCACATGCTGATAATGGGCCCTGCTCTTTGGGTGTCTGACACATGGTTGGGGCTCATGCTCTGTCATACACAGCACTAGAGGCCAGGGCAGCCTATAAATCGGGGTTCCCTCGAGGGCCAAGCAGATTGATCCTCAGGTGGAGTTTGTGTGCAGACCTCATCAGGCACTTTTTCTTTCTATGGGGAAGGCATAATGCTGCATTGTGACTCCAGAATTCTCTATTAAGAGTGCTTGGGGACCAGTAGGGTGAGGATGGAATTGTAAAACAAAGCTACAGTTCAATTCAGTGCCAAGCGAAAGGCTGTTCCAGTGTGCAGGGGCTGATTGGAATATCTAACATCTGAGTAAGGGCAGATGTCAAATGTTTCTCAAGACGGAGATTGTGTGTATGATGACCGACAAATGGAGGGGTGGTGTCAAGAGGCCATGGAGGATTTCACACACTGGGACTTGTGAGATGCTCCAAACAGCAATGTTTCCTTCTACTGGAGAGGTGGTGTCTGGTTTCTTTTCTCCAGTGTCCCCCATGTGGAACATTTGGGTAGCAGAGCACTCCCACATGGATGTCTGGAAAGCACAACTCCATTGACCATTGCAGCTTAGGAACATGGCAGGTTCATTTTGTTGGCTTTGGGGCGAGTACCAATGCCTGGAATTGACATGGGGTTTCGTGAAGATGGGTCACAATTCTGGCTTGTTAGCAGGGAGATCTATGAATGTGCTGGTGGCTAAGGGCCCATGTAGGATTCATCTACCCTGAGGGTTTGACACCGGTCGATAAGCACGGTTTCCTTCTGGGGACAGGAGATGTTCTGTTGTGTGGCACAGGGACCATATGTTTTATCATAAGTTGGTATTCCAGACCATATGGTTTCAATCTTCTGACTCAGGACCATTGACTTCAGTGTCTTCCTAGGCGTAGGTGATCATGGTGTTTCTGACTGTGCATTTGTTTGCAGAGTGGCCTCAAATATTGGGTTGTGCTCTAGGGCCTTGCAGGTTTCTCCTAATATGGAAGGTTTGGGCAACTTTGATGGCACATTTTCCTTGGGGATGGCAGGCACCATCCTGTAGTGTGTCTCCAGAGACCCCATCCCGGAGGGCATGTGAGCCATGGTTTTGGGAGAGAAGTCTACAAACACAAACTCGGGTTAGGTTTAGTGGCAAGGTGATCATGGGCCCAATGCTTAGGCCTAAAGGGAAGATTGTCAGGAACTGTCAATCGGGTGACTCGAAGGCAGTAGCAGAGGCTTTTGTATCCGGATTGTGTGTCCAAAATGGCCTCAGAATGCAGGTGTGGTCTCATGGGTCCATGGGAGATTTTTCCTCTTTAAGGTTCCTGTGGCTCCCAAGAGTTGCTGGCTTTCTCGGGGAAGGGAAGAGTGCTGTTTTCCATCTTAGGGGTGCCCCAAAATAGGGATTCCAGAGATGGGCTCTGGGTCTGGGCACCTGGAAAATCCCACCACGTGTTAGGATTTGGGCCTAGTGGCATACCAGGCCTGCATGCGGGATCCTGGAGGTGCAACTGAGAGGGCTTATTTGAAATCATGCTCAGGCTGAGTGTCACAATGCCTGCTTGTGCCCAGGGTGGCCATAATGAGTGGGCGTGGTTTCCTTGGCCATGCAGCTGGCTCCCACTTTGAGGGTTGGACTCCCATCCCAACAGCCAGGATTTATGCCATGGGGAAAGAGGAATTCTCTATTGTGCTTCAGGTTCCTCCATTAGCAGGGATTCCAGCAAAGTCTGGGGACAGATGCCTGAATACCAAGGATGGTTAGAGATGACGGACATGGGCCATAGACGGTCTCAAATTGTGGATATGGACCCCGATCTCTGGGTGGCTGACACTAGGTCTTGGCTCAGGATCTGTCAGACACAGCACTAGTGCCCAGGGCATCCTATAAATAAGGGTTCCCTAGAGTGCCTAGCAGATTGAACTTTAAGTGGGGTTTCTAGGCAGAACCACCAGGCCTTTCTTGTTTCTAAGGGGAAGGCAGAACGCTGCATTGTGGCTCCAGAATTCCCTATCAAGAGGGCTTGCAGACCAGGAGGCTGAGGATGGAATTGTTAACCCAAGCTCTGGTTACATTCAGTGTCATTGGAAAGGCACTTTTTGTGTGCAGCAGTTGAATCGAATATCCGGCACCTGAGTAAGAGTGGATGTCAGATATTTGCTCATGCTGGAGTTTGTTTCTATGATGACTGACAAATGGAGGGATGGTGTCAAGAGGCCATGGAGGATTTCCCACTCTGGTGCTTGCTAGATGTTCCAAACAGCAAGGTTTCCTTCTACCGGAAATGGGCAGTCTAGTTTGTTTGCTCCAGGGTCCCACACGTGGAAAGAATGCGTAGCATAGTTCTCCTGCATGGATGCCTGGAAAGCACACCTCCATTGACCAATGCTGCTGAGGAACATTGCAGGTTCATTCTGGTGGCTCTGTGGCGAAGTACCAAGGACTGGATTAGACATGGAATCTCATGAAGACAGGTCACAGTGCTGGTTTGTTACCAGAGAGATCTAAGAATGAGTTGGTGGCTAAGGGGCCGTGCAGGATTCATCTACCCTGATGATTTGACACAGGTCTAAGAGCCCAGATTCCATCTGGGGACAGGAGATGTTCTGTTGTGTGGCTCAGGGACCATATGTTGTATCATAAGTTGGAATTTCAAAGCAGGCCTCTGAGGACTGAGGACTGAAAAACTAACCTCGGTTTCCTATGAAGTCCTAGGGGCATGTCAGGTTCAATGTTCTGACTCAGGACCATCGACTCTGGTGTCTGCCTGGATAGAGGTATCAGGGTATTTAAGACTGTGCATTTGCGTCCAGAGCAGCCTCCTATATTGTGGTGGGCCCATGGTTCTGGCAGTTTACTCCTTATCTAGATGGAATGATGCCAGAGCAGGGTTCTAAGGATGGATGCCTGGACAGCCCACCTCGCATTCCTATTGTGTTTCCTAGTGACAAGACAGGTTCGATTAGTTGACTTTTGTAGAGAAAGAGAAGGGGTTGAGTTGAAATGGACTCTCCTGCAAATGGGACTTAATGTGGGTTTGTGTCCATGCAGACCTTGGAATGGGGTGGTGGCACCGGGGCCCTGAAGGATTCTCCTAACCGGAGGTTTTGACACAGCTCCAACATGAAATTTTACCATGTGGAGACGATATTTGCTCTGATGGTGCCTCAGGAAGCCCCCATATTCTGGTATTGGAAACCCGGCCTCTGAGGAGAGATGCCTGGAAACCAAAGCAATGGATCCAATTCCAACCTAGGGGCCTGTCAGGTTCAATCTTCCTCTCTGTGGACATCTGTCTACGGGTATGAGTGGAGGCAGTTCCTAAGCTGGTGTCAGATCGCCCCTGTCTATCCTGGGTGGCCTAAACTATTGGGACGGCCTTGGGGACTTTGGAGGTTTTTCCTAATATGTACGGCTGTGGCAAATGGAATGGGCAGAATTCCCTTGGAGAGGACAGGCGCAGTCCTGAGTTGTGGCACCAGGGGCCCCAGCATGGAGGGTGTATGGGCCAGGACTATGGGGACAGAAGTCTGAAAACACAAATTCGGCTTAGGATTGGGGAGGTAGGTATGGCAGGCCCGATCTACAGACCGTGAGGGGACATCTTTGGGATATGGACAAAGGGCGAGTGTGAGGCACATGCTAAGGCTTTTGTCTCTGGATTTTGTGTCATTGGTGGCCATGGAATGACTGTGTGGTCTCATGGGCCATGGATGAGTCTCCACATTTAAGGGATTTGGCCCAATCCCAAGAGTTAGGGGTCATTATAGGGATGGTAGGAGTCCTTTCTGTTTCCTAACCAGGTCTCCCAACAAAAGAGGGATTCTTCAGCAGAGCCCTGGGGAGAGGCGACTGGACATCCTGACCTCTGGTTAAGATTGGGGGCCTAGGGGCATCGAAAGCCCTATATGTGGGCTCCTGCTCCAGCCACTGAGAGGCCTTACTTGAGGACAGGGCTCACACTGAGAGTCACAATTTGTGTTTGTGCCCATTGCTGCCCTCAAGCATGGGCGGGGATTCATGGGCCCCAAGGTTTCTCCTACACTGAATGTTGGACAACATGCCAACCACAATATTTATTGCCATGGAGAAGGATGAGTTCTGATTTCTGCATCACGTTCAAACCTGGTCAGTGATTGGAGATAAGGTCTAGTTTCTGAAGCCTGATAAACGAAGTTGGGAAGAGATGACGACCTAAGGCCATGGCGGGTCCGATGTGCTCAGTGTGTGCCAGCTGTCTGAGTGTCAGTCGGGAGTTCCAGGCTCAGACTGTGTCAAACAGTGCATTAATGCCCAGGGTAGACTGTATAATTGTGGTACAGTTGAGTGGCGTGCAGGTTGATCCTCATTTGGGGTTTCTGGGTAGCCCCATAGGGCAACGTTTTTCTTCTGGAGGGCAGCTCGATTGCTGCATTGTGGCTCCAGTAATGCCAAACTGGAGCACTTGTGGGCCAGGAGTATGAGGACAGAAGTCTGAGAACACAAGCTAGGCTTAGGGGCGATGGCACGGAAGGCACACTGTGTAGAGCTGACTCGTGATCCCGTGCATCTGAAGTCAGGGCGAGGCTCAGACGTAGGCTCAGGTTAGGGGTCCTGTTCATGATGGCTCCTTCATGAAGGGGCCGGGCAACACAAGGCCATGGAGGTTTTCTCATGGTGGGAGTACTGAGATGCTCCAAACCGCAAGGATTCCTTCTGCAGGACAGTCAGGACCCATTGGATGGCTCAAGAACGTCCCGTACGGAATGACTCCAGAACAGGGTTCTAAGGATGGATGCCTGGGCAGCCCGCCTCACATTCCAATTGTCTGCTAGCAACAAGACAGGTAAGATCTTTTGGCTAGGGGAGCAACCAAGGGGGCTGAATTAAAATGGACTATTCTGAATATGGGTCCTAATGTGGGTTTGTATCCATGGAGAGTTGGAATGGGGCGGTGACACTGGGGCCCTGAAGGATTCTCCTAACCAGAGATATTGACAGAGCTCTAACGAGCAATTTTCCCGTGTGGAGACGAGTTATGTTATGATAGGTGCCTCAAGAAATCCCCATATGCTGGTACTGGAAACCAGGCCTCTGAGGAAAATTCCTTTGGAGAGGACAAGCACAGTCCTGAGTTGTGGCAACAGGGGCCCCAGCATGGAGGGTGTTGGGTCAGGGCTATGTGGACAGAAGTATGAAAACACAAACTCGGCTTAGGTTTGGAGATGTAGGTATGGCAGACCCAATCTACAGACCGTGAGGAGAACTCTTCAGGATATTTATGAAGGGTGAGTGTGAGGCGCTTGCTCAGGTTTTTGGCTCTGGATATTGTGTCAGCGATGGCCATGGAATGTTGGGGTAGCCTCAAGGGCCATGGACGAGTGTCACTTTCTGGAAATGTGGCCTGATCCCAAGTTTATGGGCACATTTTGTGGGATGCATTTTTTTTAACCTTTGTTGTCTCACCAAAGTGGGATTCTAGAGCAAAGCCCTGGGAAGGGGCGACTTAACAGCCCGACTTCCAGTTAAGGATGGAGCCTAGAGACATGGCAAGCCCCATAAGGGGGCTCTTGGTTCAGCCACTGAGAGGCCTTACTTCACTATGCATGTTTGTGCCAAACACAGCCCTCAAGCATGGGCAGGGCCTCATGGGCCACACTTGTTTCTCCTACACTGAATGTTGGACAACATGATACCCACAATATTTCTTGCCATGGGTAAGGATAAGTTCTGATTTCTGCATCACATTCAACCATTGGCAATGACTGGAGATTCCAAAGCCTGAAAAACAATGTTGGGAAGAGATGACGACCTAGACCATGGAGGGTCTTATGGGCTCAGTGTGTGGCCAGCTGTCTGGGTGTCGGTTGGGAGTTCCATGCTCAGCCTATGTCAGACAGGGCATTCGTGTCCAGATATAGACTGTATAATTGGGGTATAGTCTAATGGCATGCCGGTTGATCCTCACTTGGCGTTTCTGGGTAACCCCAGAGGGCAACGTTTTTCTCCTGGAGGGCAGGCAGAGTGCTGCATTGTGGCTCCAATACTGCCAAAATAGAGCATTGGTGGGCCAGGAGTGCAAAATTTTTCTTCTCGAGGGCAGGCAGAGTGCTGCACTGTGGCTCCAGAATTCCCAATCTGGAGGTCTTGTGGGCGAGGAGTGTGAGGACGGAACTCTGACAACATAAGCTAGACTTAGGTTTCAAGGCGAGGGCAAGGCGGGCACACTCTGCAGAGCTGAATCAAGATCTCGTTCATCTGAAGTCAGGGCGAGGATCAGATGTTGGCTCAATTTGGTGTTTCTGTCCATGACGGCCCCTTCATGAAGTGTGGCCAATGGAATGGGCAGAATTCCCTTGGAGATGGCACGCACAGTCATGAGGTGTGGCTCCAGTGGCCCCAGTATGTAGGGTGTGTGGGCCAGGACTGTGGCAACAGAAGTCTGAAAACACAAACTCGGCTTATGTTTTGAGATGTAGGTATGGCAGACACGATCTACAGACTGCATAAATATCTTCGGGGTAAACTTTTTGGTATATGAACAAAGGGGGAGTGTGAGGCGCATGCTCAACCTTTTGTCTCTGGATTTTGTGGCACCAATGGCCGTCCAATGTCAGGGAGACCTCAAAGGCCATGGATGAGTCTCCCTCTCTGGCGTTTTAGCCCGATGCAAGAGTTTGGGGTCATTCTGTGGATGGGAAGAGACATTTCTGTTTTTATACCTCAGGTGTGCCTCCAAAGGAGTGTTTCCAGAGCAGATCCCTGGGGAGGGGCAACTGGACAGCCCAAACTCTGGTTAAGATTGGGGGCCTAGGGGCATCGCAAGCCCCATGCGCTGGCTCTTGGTCCAGCCACTGATAGGCCTTACTTTAGGAAAGGGCTCACGCTGAGGGTCACAATGTGTGTTTGTGCCCATCACAGCCCTAAAGCATAGGTGGGGGCTCATTGGCCACACTGGTTTCTCCTACACTGAATGCTGGACAACATGCCAACCACAAGGTGTCTTGCTATGGGGAAGGAGGAGTTCTGATTTTTGCATCACGTTCACCCCTGGGCAGTGAGTGATTGGAGATGAGGTCTAGGCTCTGAAGCCGAGATTGGGAAGAGATGAAGAGCTATGGCATGGCGGATCTGAATGTGCTCAGTGTGCGGCCAGCTGTCTGGGTGTGTGTCAGGAGATCCAGGCTCAGGCTGTCAGACAGGGCACTAGTGCCCAGGGTAGACTGTATAATTGGGGAACAGCTGAGTGGTGTGCAGTTGATCCTCATTTGGGGTTTCTGGGGAGCCGCAGAGGGCAACTTTTTTTTTTCTTGAGGGCGGGCAGAGTACTGCATTGTGACTCTGGAATTCCCAAACTGGAGGGCTTGTGGGCCAAGAGTGTGAGGACAATAATCTGAGAACACAAGCTAGGCATAGGTTTCGGAGCGACGGCACAGCAGGCACACTCTGCAGAGCTGAGTCAAGATCTTGTGCATCTGAAGTCAGGGCGAGGATCAGACATTGGCTCAGGTTGGAGTTTCTGGTCATGATGGCCCCTTCATGAAGGGTGGGGTCATCACGAGGCCATGGAGTTTGACCCCCGATGGGAGTTGTGAGATGCTCCAAACTGCAGGGATTCTTTCTGCGGGAAAATTGAGACCTGATGGAATGCTCCAGGACGTCCCAAATGGAATGACCCCAGAGCAGGGTTCTAAGGATGGATGCCTGGGCAGCCCGCCTCCCATTCAAATTGTCTCCTAGTGACAAGACAGGTTCAATCTGCTGGCTTTGAGGGAGCAAAAGAGGGGCCTGAGATGAAATGTACTCTCCTGAGGTTGGGTCCTAATGTGGGTTTGTGTCCATGGAGACATTGGAATGGGGTGTATTTTCTTCTGGGGACAGGAGATGTTCTGTTGTGTGGCTCAGGGAACAGATGTGTATCATAAGTTGGTATTAGAGAATAGCCATCTGAGGACAGATGCCTGAAAATCTATTCTTGGGTTCCAGTGATGTCCTAGGGGCATGTTAGGTTCAATTCTCTGACTTCAGCATTCAGTGTAGGAGAAACCAGTGTGGCCAATGAGGCACTCTGAAAATTGAACCTGACCCAAGTGTCTGCCTGGATGTAGGTGCTCAGAGTGTTTCAGACTGTGAATTTACATCCAGAGCCGCTTCCAATATTGGGGTGGGATCAGGGGCCTTGGAAGCTTCCCCTAATCTGGAGGGTTTGGGCAAATGTGATCGGAAAAGTTTCCTTGGTGATGGAAGGCACAGTCCTGTGGTGTGGCTCCAGAGACCCCATCCTGGAGGACATGTGAGGCATGGTTTTGGGAGAGAAGTCTGCAAATGCAAACTAGGTTTATTCTTAGTGGCGCAGTGATCACAGCCCAATGCATTGACCTGGAGGGCAACTCGTCAGAAACTGTAATTAGGATGACTCAGTGGCGGTTGCACAGCCTTTTCTATCGACATTGTATGTCCAGGATGGCCTCGGAATGCAGGTGTGTTCTCATTGGTCCACGGGATATTTTTCCTCCCTGAGGATACTGGTGGCTCCCCATACTTTGGTGGCTTTTTCAGGGAAGGGAAGAGTGCTGTTTTCGATCTTCGGGGTGCCCCAAAACAGGGATACCAGAGATGGGCTCTGGGTCTGGGCACCAAGAAATTCCCACCAATGGTTAGGATTTGGGCCTAGGGGAGTACCACCCTGCAATGTAGGATCCTTGTGATGCAAGAGAGAGGGCTTGTTTGAAGGCATGCTTAGGCTCAGGGTCAGAATCCCTGTTTGTTCCCAGGGCACACTTCAGGAGTGGCTATGGTCTCGTTGCCCATGCAGCTGGCTCCCACGCTGAGAGTTGGACACTCTTCCCAACAGCTAAGTTTCCTGCCATGGGGAAGGAGCAGTTCTCTATTGGGCTTCAGGTTCCCCCATTGGAAGGGATTCCAGCAAAGGTCTGGGAACAGATGCCTGAATACCCAGGATGGGTAGTGAGGACGGGCTAGACCATGGCCGGTCTCACATGCTGGATATGGGCCCTGCTCTCTGGTTGGCTGACACGAGGTCAGGTCTCAGGCTTTGTCAGACCCAGCACTAGTGGCCAGAGCAGCCTCAAAATCGGGGATCCGCGAGGGCCGAGCAGATGAACTTCATGTGGGTTTTTGGGGCAGTCTTACCAGGCACCACTTCTTTCTATGGGAAAGGCAGAATGCTGCGTTGTGGCTCCAGAATTACCTATCAAGAGGGCTTCAGGACCAGTAGGGTGAGGACAGAATTGTAAACAAAAGCTAGGGTTAAATTCAATTCAAAGCAGAAGACAGTTCCAATGTGCTCATTGGAGACGTCCAGCACCTGAGTAAGGGCAGATGAAAGACGTTTGTGTCTATGATGACCGACAAATGGAGAGGTGGCTTCAAGAGACCATGGAGGATTTCCCATGATGAGGATTGTGAGATGCTCCAAATATCAAGGTTTCCTTCTACTGGACAGATGGAGTCTGGTTTGTTTGCTCTGGGGTAACTCATGTGGAAATTTTTTGTAGCAGAGCCCTTCCACATGGATTCCTAGAAAGCACAAGTCCAATGACCATTCCAGCTGACAAACATGACAGGTTTGTAATGGTGGCCTGTGGCCACATGCCAAGGTTTCAGTTGACATAGAATCTCTTGCAGTTGTGTTCCAATGCTGGTTTGTTACCAGGGAGGTTTTAGAAAGTCCTGGGGGTTAAGGGGCCATGAAGGATTCTCCTACCCTGACAGATTGGCACTGGTCGAAGAGCACAGTTTCCTTCTTAGGACAGGAGATGTTGTGTTCTGTGGCTCAGGGTCAATATGTTGTATCCTAACTTGGTATTACAGAACAGGCCTCTGAGGACAGATGCCTGAATCCTAATCTAGGGTTCCAATGATGTAGTAGGTGCATGTCAGTTTCAATTTTCTGTCTCAGGACCATTGACTTGGGTATCTGCCTGGATATAGGTGATCAGGGTGTTGCAGACTGAGCAATTTTGTCCAGAGCACCTTCCAATATTGGGGTGGGATTATTGGCCTTGAATGTTTCTTTTAATCTGGAAAGTTTGGGCAAATGTGATGGGCAAATTTTTCTTGGAGATGGAAGGCACAGTCCTGTGGTGTGGCTCCAGAGACCCCATCCTGGAGGACATGTGAGGCATGGTTTTTGGAGAGAAGTCTGCATACGTTAACTAGGTTTATTCTTAGTGGCACGGTGATCGCAGCCCAATGCATCAACCTGGAAGGCAGTTCGTCAGAAACTGTAATTAGGATGACTCGATGTCGGTAGCACAGCCTTTTTTATTGGCATTGTCTGTCCAGGATGGCCTCGGAATGCAGGTGTGGTCTCATGAGTCCATGGGAGATTTTTCCCCACTAAGGATCCTGGCGGCTCCCCATACTTTGGTGGCTTTTTCAAGGAAGGGAAGAGTGCCGTTTTGCATCTTAGGGGTGCCCAACAACAGCGATACCAGAGACGGGCTCTGGGTCTGGGCACCAAGAAATTCCCACCAAAAGTTAGAATTTGGGCTTAGGGGCATACCAGGTCTGCAATGCGGGATCCTGGTGGTCCAATAGAGAGGGCTTATTTGAAAGGATGCTTAGGCTGAGGGTCACAATGCCTGTTTGTTCCTGGACACCCTTCAGGAGTGGGAATGATCTCATTGCCCATGCATCTGTCTCCCTCTCTGAAGGTTGGACACCCATCCCCAAGAGCTAGGTTTTCTGCCATGGGGAAGGAGCAGTTCTCTATTGGGATTCAGGTTCCCCCATTAGAATGGATTCCAGCAAAGGTCTGGGACAGATGCCCAAATACCAAGGATGGGTAGTGAGGACGGACTCGGCCATGGCCAGTCTCATATGCTTTATATGGGTCCTGCTCTCTGGGTGGCTGACACGAGGTTGGGGCTCAGCCTCTGTCAGACAAAGAATTAGTGGCAAGAGCAGCTTATAAATCAGGGATCCGCTAGGGCCGAGCAGATGATACTCATGTGGGTTTTTTGGGAAGTCTTACCAGGCACTTCTTCTTTCTATGAGGAAGGCAGAATGCTGTGCTGTGGCTCCAGAATTCCCTATCAAGAGGACTTTCCGATCAGTAGGGTGAGGATGGAGAAAACCTAGTAAACTCTTTATCTGCATACTTAAAAAAAAAAAAAGACACTGGTATAGAAAAGCTGGTTTTCTCTCTGTTTAAAAAGACAAAGTTTTCTTAAGTTAATCGATCTGTTATGGTTTTCTCTTTGCCTGCCAAGAAAATTCAGTTTCTATGCTTTGTTTTATCGGGTGTTTAACATCCCTAATTATATTTAGGCATGTGTTTTAAAACTTTCTAAGGTTTTAGCAATTGTGGATAAGATTTAAACCAATAATAAAGCTTGGGTTACATTTGGGAAAATGCCATGCATTTCCTAAAGTTTTAATACGTTGATAGATTACCACTTGATATTGTGATTATGGAAATGTTATGTGTCACAGAAGTAACCTGATTTTCTTGCCAGTTTCATTGTAAATTCTCATATCAGCAGCTCTTTTTGTCATTTGTAATTGTTTTAATTCTCTTGGAAGATAAATTCTGTCTCAAAGAAAATTCATATGGGAGACTTTCAGGACAAATACAGGTCTTTGATATGTTGAAATTCTGGAACTGAAATGGGTAAGAATTTACAGAAGGAAAAGCTGCATTCAGACTAAACCAGAATTATTAACATGGGACTAGGTAAACTGAAAGACTATAATGTTCTATCTCTTGATGTTTTGTCTTATGTTTGATCTTCCAGACTAGGGAAAATCTCCTTAAGTTATCTGTAACGTGGAGGGGACAAGATGGCGAGGAAGTAGGAGGAGGCGCCTTTTCAACCTGTACCCTAAAGTGAGCTGATTGCCTAACAAAGAACTCCAATTACTCATGAAATTAGCCTTAGATCAGAATTATACACGTCTGGATCTCTACAAGTGCAGAAGACGCCAGTGGGCAGGTAAAGTGGTGTGGGAATGGGGAACTGATATCGGAAGATAAACAACAGGAGGAGGGAGCCACCAGAGGCGACCAGTTGGAAAGTAATACCCCAATATGAGCGAGAGTGCCCTGCATCTGGGGACCAAGTTTAACTTAGGGACTTTTTGAAAGCACTCCAAAAGAGCAAAGGATAGTGGGGTGGGGAAATTGTGGGATTGGGGTGGCTAGGGACAGGGGATTAAATCTCTGGTTCCCGGACAGCCTTCCCTGGTGCTGAGCCAGAGATGGTGTAGCAGAAAAAGCAGGTCTTGGACTCTAAGCTATGAGAGCACCCGAGAACACGTGGCGTCCTGCTCCTGTGAGGGGATGGGAGCCATGCTGGACACCAGAACGTGCGAGCCCTGCTATAGAGCCTGAGATGCGTGTGCTGCTCATCCTCCCCTGAGAGAGGTACAAAGGGCCAGCCTGTGGCCTTTGATACACACCATTGTTTCAGAGCCTAAGGTGCGTGCACCAAACTCTACCCCCAGAGAGTTGCACGAAGGCCCAGCCTGGTGCTTTCAGACCTGCACCCCATTCTCAGAGCCTGAGACCCGTGTGTGACCCACAGGCTCTCCTGAAAGAGGTGTGGGCAAGCCGGGTGCTCTTAGACCCAGAAAGACCAGGCACTCCCAGCCTCGGCCATCGGGAAAATCTCAGTGTGCGATTGCTGCTTGGAACCTCTCTGGCGGTCTGGAGCATCCCAGACAGCTGCCACTGCCATGGCTTTGGGTACAAGCAAAGGATCCTGCATGCCCAGGGACTGCGACTCGGAATCTGCTTTGCCAGTGGTTAAGGGGAAACATATTTGGGCTCTGAAGCCAGACTAAGGCTTCTCTCTGAGAGGGAGGTCAGGGTGCAATATATTTTCCTCTAAAACTACAAAAACCATCAAGGTGAGAGAAAAAAAAGTGAACAAACATAAAAACCGCCCAAGTTTAAAAGCCTGATTAAAAACAAGTTTCCTCAGAGCCCACTCCCTTGAGGGGGGTGGGAGGACTTAACTCAGGGAACATCACTGAAAACCCACGTGGCAGCCCCCTCACCCAGAAAACAAACCAAGAAAGGAAAAAAAAAAAAAAAGGACGACAAGGGAACAACCACCTCTACTTCAAAGGAAAACTTTTATTTTTTACTCATTCCCACTACTCTGGTTTATTTTTTTTTATATAGATAATTTTTTAAACATATTTACCATCACAGTGAGCTGTCCAGTACATCAAATTCCATAATAACCTTCTAACCTGAACTTTTTAAAAATTTATATTTTATTTATTTTTAGCATAACAATATTCATTATTTTTGCACTACAACCAGTTCTCCATGCAAACCGTGCCGTCTATAATACCCACCACATGGTACCCCAACCTTCCACACCCGCCCCTTCAACCCCCTCATATTATTTTTCAGAGTACATAGTCTCTCATGGTTCACCTCCCCTTCCAATTTCCCCCAACTCCCTTTTCCTCTCTATCTCCCCATGTCCTCCATGCTCTTTGTTATGTTCCACAAATAAGTGAAACCATATGATAATTGACTCTCTCTGCTTGACTTATTTCACTCAGCATAATCTCTTCCAGTCCCGTCCATGTTGCTACAAAAGTTGGGTATACGTCCTTTCTGATGGAGGCATAATACTCCATAGTGTATATTAACCTAAACTTTTTGATACATACACCTATGTTTTTTTTTTGCATTTCTATTTTTTGAATTTATTTTTTTTAATTTTAGTTTAGTTTAGTCCAGTTTATTCCTTTTTATTTTTATTTTCTAATATTCAGATAGAATTAACTTCAAAGTACTCCCCTTTCCCCAACCAATACTCTCCTATAGCTAATCAAATTTTTAATCCCCCTTTATCTTAGGAAACATGAGGCCTTTAACAAAGATATCAAGATACATCCAAGAAGAAGCAAAACAATCTTCTTGGCTCACACTGAGAATTTATAACCACTCTCCCATCTTTTTCTTCTGCCAGTGTTTCTGTGTTTTTGTGTTTGTCCTGATAGTATATAAATCTTACACTTGGGGTTCTTTTTGACGAGGTTCTTCCTTTATTTGCATATATATATATTTTTTTCTGTTGTCATATACTTTTATCAGTCTTTTTGTTTATTTTTGTTTGTCTACTTCATAAATCTTACCTTGGGGCTCATCTGAGCTGAACCTTCTCTTTCATCTTCCCTTTCTTTCCTGTCTCTCTCTCTCTCCTTTTTTTCTTTTTCTTTTCTTTTGTCTCTCATTTGGGTAGGAAATCCTGATTGCTCAGAAGTGTTCCAGGGTGCACCTTGACTATAACACTGTCAAAACATCCAGCTACATCTATTCAGTCATCTCTCACCAAAATGACTAGGAGGAGGAATGCCCAACAGTAGAAAAATATAGAGTATGGACCTTCAGCAACAGAGCTAATGGCTATCAACATAGACAATATGTCGGAAAGAGAATTCAGGCTAACAATTATCCAGGCAATAGCTAGGTTGGAGAAAGCCATGGATGACCAAATGGAATTGATTAGGGCTGAGCTGAACGTGAAGAGAGATGATGTTCACAATGTTAGGGCGGAGCTTAAAGCTACCAGGGCTGAGGTTCACAATGCTCTCAATGAGTTCCAAACTAATCTAAATTCTCTCAAAGCTAGGGTAACTGAGACAGAAGTTAGAATTAGTGATCTGGAGGACAAACAGATAGAGAGAGGGGATCAGGAGGAGGGCTGGAACAAACAGCCTAGAAACCATGAAAACAGAATCAGGGAAATAAATGATGCCACGAAACCTTCCAAAGTCAGAATTATTGGAATCCCTGAAGGGGAGGAGAAAGAAAGAAGTCTAGAAGATATAGTGGAACAAGTTCTTCATGAAAATTTTCCCAAACTCCTGAATGGAATCTGCGTTCATGTACTAGAGTCTGAACGGTCTCCACCCAAGATTATCCATTCCAAAAAACCATCACAACACATGGTAGTCAAATTGAGGAATCATAATTGTAGGTATAATCTCATGAAAGCCGCTAGGACAAAGAGGCTCCTTTCTTACAGAGGAAAGCCCATCAGAATAACATCAGACCTGTCCACAGAGACCTGGCAAGCCAGAAAGAGCTGGAAAGATATATTCAGGGCATTAAATGAGAAGAATATGCAGCCAATAATACTTTATCCAGCAAGACTGACATTCAAAATGGATGGGGAGATATAGATTTTCCAAGACCGGCAAGGCTTAAAAGACTATGCAACCTCCAAGCCGACACTGCAGGAAATATTAAAGGGGGTTCTATAAAAGAGGAAAAAATCCTAAGAATAGCATTGAACAGAAATATAGAGACAGTCTACAGAAAGAAAGACTTCAAAGGTAACTCGATGTCAATAAAAACGTATCTATAAATAATCACTCTCAATGTGAATGGCCTAAATACGCCCATAACATGACACAGGGTTGCAGATTGGATAAAACGACAGGACCCATCCATGTATTGTCTACAAGAGACCCATTTTGAACCTAAAGATACATGCAGACTGAAAGTGAAGGGATGGAGAAGCATCTTTCATGCCAATGGGCCTCAAAAGAAGGCTGGGGTAGCAATTCTTGTATCAGATAAATTAGACTTTAAACTAAAGACTGTAGTCAGAAATACAGAAGGACACTACATCATTCTTAAAGAGACTATCCACCAAGTTGATCTAACAATTGTAAATATCTATGCCCCCAATATAGGAGCAGGCAATAATAAAACTGTTAATCAAGATAAAGAGTCATATTGATATAAATACACTAATTGTAGGAGATCTTAACACGTCTCCCTCAGAAATAGACAGATCATCAAAGCAGAAAATCAATAAAGAAACAAAAGCATTGAATGACACATTGGACCAGATGGACCTCATAGATATATACAGAACATTCCACCCTAAAACAACAGAATACTAATTCATCTCAAGTGCACATGGAACCTTCTCAAGAATAGACCACAAACTGGGTTACAAATCAGGACTCAACCGATACCAAAAGACTGAGAAGATTCCCTGCATTTTCTCAGATCACAATGCTTTGAAACTGGAGCTCAATCACAAGGAAAAGTTCAGAAGGAACTCAAACACCTGGAAGCTAAAGACCACCTTGCTTAAGTATGCTTGGATCAAGCAGGAGATCAAAGAATAACTGAAAAAAAAATCATGGAAACCAATGAGAATGAAGACCCTTCGGTCGAAAATTTATGGGATAGAGCAAAGGCGGTCCTAAGGGGGAAATATATAGCCATCCAGCCCTCCCTCAAAAAAATTGAAAAATCTAGAACACAGCAGCTGACTCTACACCTTCAGGAACTGGAGAATCAACAACAAATCAAACCAACTCCACACATAAGAAGAGAAATAATCAAGATTAGAGCTGAGATCAATGAGGTAGAAACCAGAGATACAATAGAACGTACTAATGAATCTAGAAGCTGGTTTTTTGAAAGTATCAATAAAATCAATAGACTACTGGACACACTAATCCAAAAGAAAAGAGAGAAAGCCCAAATTCATAAAATTATGAATGAAAAGGGAGAGATCACAAGTAACACCAAGGAAGTAGAAATAATCATCAGAAGTTTTTATCAACAGTTATATGCCAATAAGCATAGCAACCTAGATGAAATGGATGCATTCCTGGAATACTATAAACTCCCAAAATTGAACCAGGAAGAAATTGACAACTTGAATAGACCAATATCTAGTAACGAGTTTGAAGCAGTGATCAAAAATCTCCAAAAAAACAAGAGCCCAGGACCTGACGGATTCCCTGGGGAATTCTATCAAACTTTCAAAGAAGAAATAAGACCAATTATCCTGAAGATGTTTCAAAAAATTGAAGCAGAAGCCAGCATTGCCCTGACCCCTAAACCAGGCAATGACCCTTAAAAAAAGGAGAATTTCAGACTAAAATCACTGATGAATACGGATGCTAAGATTCTCAACAAGATCCTAGCAAACAGGATCCAACAGCCCATTAAAAAGATTATCCGACATGACCAGTTGGGATTCATCCCTGGGCTACAAGGATGGTTCAACATTCGCACATCAATCAATGTGATAGAACAAATGAATACGAGACGAGAGAAGAACAACATGGTCCTCTCAATCGATGCAGAAAAAGCAGTTGAAAAAATCCAGCATCAGTTTCTGACAAAAACGCTTCAAAGTATAGGGATAGAAAGAACATTCCTGAACGTCATCAAATCTAGCTATGAAAGACCCACAGCAAATATCATCCTCGATGGGAAAAAGCTTGCAGTCTTCCCGTTGAGATCAGGAACAAGTCAAGGATGCCCTGTCTTACCACTCTTGTTCAATATAGTATTAGAAGTCCTAGCAACAGCAATCAGACAACAAAGAGAAATAAAATGTATCCAATCTGGCAATGAAGAAGTCAAACTCTCTCTCTTCGCAGATGACATGATTCTTTATACGGAAAACCCAAAAGACTCCACCCCCAAACTACTAGAACTCATACAGCAATTCAGCAACGTGGCAGGATACAAAGTCAATGTACAGAAATCAGTGGCTTTCTTATACACTAACAATGAAAACACAAAAAGGGAAATTAGAGAATCAATTTCATTTACTATAGCACCAGAACCATAAGATACCTGGGAATAAACCTTACCAAAGAGGTAAAGGATCCGTACTTGAGGAACTACAGAACACTCATGAAAGAAACTGAAGAAGACACAAAAAGATGGAAGACCATTCCATACTCTTGGATCGGAAGAATAAACATTGTTAAATTGTCTATACTGCCTAGAGCAATCTATACTTTTAATGCCATTCTGATCAAAATTCCACCGGTATTCCTCAAAGAGCTGGAGCAAATAATCCAAAAATTTGTATGGAATCAGAAGAGACTCTGAATCGCTAAGGAATTGTTGAAAAACAAAAATAAAACGGGGGCATCACATTACCTGATTTCAAGCTTTATTACAATGCTGTGACACCAAAACAGCATGGTACTGACATTAAAACAGTGGAACAGAGTAGAGTGCCCAGATATGGACCCTCAACTCTATGGGCAAATAATCCTCGACAAAACAGGAAAAAATATACAATGGAAAAAAGACAGTCTCTTCAATAAATGGTGCTGGGAAAACTGGACAGCTATGTGTAGAAGAATGAAACTTGACCATTCTCTAACACCGTACACAAAGATAAACTCAAAATGGATAAAAGACCTCAACATGAGACAGGAATCCATCAGAATCCTTGAGGAGAACATAGGCAGCAATCTCTTCGATATTAGCCACACAATCTTCTTTCAAGTTATGTCTCCAAAGGCAAAGGAAACAAAAGCGAAAATAAACCTTTCAGACTTCATCAAAATCAAAAGCTTCTGCACAGCAAAGGAAACAGTCAAAAAAACAAAGGTGCAACCCACGGAATGGGAGAAGATATTTGCAAATGACAGTGCAGAGAAAAGATTGATATCCAGGATCTATAATGAACTCCTCAAATTCAACATGCACAAAACAGACAATCATATCAAAAAAAATGGGCAGAAGATATAAACATAAACTTCTCCAATGAAGACATACAAATGGCTATCAGACACATGAAAAAAATGTTCATCATCACTAGCCCTCAGGGAGATTCAAATTAAAACCACATTGAGATATCATGTTTCAGCAGTTAGAATGGTCATTAGCAAGACAGGAAACAACTTGTGTTGGAGGGGATATGGTTGGTGGGAATGTAAGTTGGTGCAGCCTCTTTGGAGAACAGTGTGGAGATGTCTCAAGAAATTAAAAATAGAACTTCCCTATGACCCTGCAATTTCACTTCTGGATATTTACCCCAAAGATACAGATGTCATGAAAAGAAGGGCCATCTGTACCCCAATGTGTATAGCAGCAATGGCCACGGTAGACAAACTATGGAAAGAACCAAGATGCCCTTCAACGGACGAATGGATAAGGAAGATGTGGTCCATATACACTATGTATGCATACCCAACTTTTTAGCAACATGGACGGGACTGGAAGAGATTATGCTGAGTGAAATCAGTCAAGCAGAGAGTGTCAATTATCATATGGTTCACTTATTTGTGGAGCATAACAAATAGCATGGAGGACATGGGGAGTTAGAGAGAAGGGAGTTGGGGAAATTGGAAGGGGAGGTGAACCATAAGAGACTATGGACTCTATAAAACAATCTGAGGGGTTTGAATTGGCGGGTGGGTGGGAGGTTGGGGTACACAGGTGGCCGGTATTATAGAGGGCAGGGATTGCATGGAGCACTGGGTTTGGTGAAAAAATAATGAATACTGTTATGCTGAAAATAAACAAAAATAATAATACGCACTTGAGTCCAGAGTGTTGTTTGAAATTAAGGTCGGCACAGGGAATTTGTACTTTGCTTCTAATCTTCAGGGTTTGAGCAACCGTGAAGGGCAGAGTTTTCTTTTGGGTGGTAAACATACTCATCTGGTGTGGCACCAGAGGCCCCATCCTGGAAAGCATGTGGTCCAGGGCCTTGGGGACAGAAATTTGCAAATGCAAACTAGGTTTATGGTGAGGGCGGAGGCGATCACAGGCCCAATCTGCAGGCCTGAGTGCACCTCATAGTGTACTGAAATTAAGGTGTCATGGAGGCAGTATCACAGGCTTTTCTGTCTGGATTGTGTGTCTAGGATGGTCGCAAAATGTAGGGGAGTCTTCATTGGGCCAAGGGAGATTCTTCATCTCTGGGCATTCTGCCCAGCTCTCTAGAGTTTGGTGTCTCTGGGGAAAAGAAGACTGCTGTTTTCCGTCTCAGCAGATCCCCAAAAGAGGGATTTCAGAGACAGTTTCTGGGATTTTTCAGGGCCCCTGAACAACACGAATGAGGGTGAGGATTTGGCCCTAGGGACCTGGCAGGCCCGCCTTGTGTCCTTTCTGTCCAGCTACCAAGGGGGTTTGTTTGAAAGCAGGCTCACTCTGAGGGTCATAATGCCCAGGGCAGCTCACATGAGTGGCCGTGGTCTCATGGGCCATGCAGCTGGTTCCCACTCTGAGGGTTGGAAACCCATCTCAACAGCCAGGATTCCTGCCATGGGGCAGGAGGAGTACTCTTGTGCTTCAGGTTCCCCCATAAGCAGGGATTTGAGCTACAGTATGAAGGAGAGATGACTGAATATCCAGGTTGAGTATATGTGATGGCTTCTGGCCACAACAGGTCCCACCTGCAGGATATGGGGCAAACTGTCTGTGTGGCTGATTAGAGGTCGTGGCTCAGGATGTGTCAGACCAAGCCTGATTGCCCATGGTGGCCGATGATATTAGGGTACCGTCGAGGGCCATGCCGCTGTATCCTCATATGGAGTTTCTGGGCAGAATCACCAGGCACTTCTTTTTTCTGTTGGGCAGGCAAATTCTGCATTTTGTTACCAGATTCCCTATCAAGAGGCCTTGGGGATGGATGGAATTGAGGATGGAATTGTAAACACAAGCTACAGTTAAATTCAGTGCGAAGCAGAAGGCAGTTCCCGTGTGCAGTGGCTGATTCGAGATATCCAGCACCTGAGTAAGTGCAGATGTCTGAAGTTAGCTCACACTGTAGTTTGTGACTATAATGACCGACTAATGGAGTGGGGGCGCAAGATGCCATGGAGGATTTCCCACACTGTGGGATGCTCCAAACAGCAAGGTTTCCTTGTACTGGACAGGGGGAGTCTGGTTTGTTGGCTCCAGGATCCCCATAGTGAAAGTTTGGGTAGCAGAGATCTCTCACATGGATGCCTGGAAAGCACACCTCCATTGACCATTGCAACTGAGGAACAAAGCAGGTTCCATTGGTGGCTCTGGGGTGAAATTCCAAGCAGCCTGAGTTGACATGGAGTTCCATGCTGTTGGATCATAATGATGGGTTGTATCCAGGGAAACGTTAGAATGTTTGAGTGGTAGGGGCCATGCAGGATTCTCATTCACTGAGTCTTGGACATATCTACCAAGAGCAATGTTTTTTACTGGGGACAGGAGGCGTTCTGTTGTGTGGCTCACAGACCATATGTTGGAATATAAGTTGGTTTTGGAAAAAAGGCCTCTGGGGACAGGCGCCTGAAAATATAAGCTATGGTATAAATGAAGTCTTATGGGCATGTCAGGTTCAGTCATCTGACTCAGGGCCTTTGACGTGGATATCTGCCTGGAAATAGGTGCTCATGGTGTATCAGAATGCGCATTTGGGTCCAGAGTGTTCCTCAGAATTGAGGTGTGCTCAGGGGTTTTGCATATTGCTACTAAACTTCAGGGTTTGGGCAACAGTGAAGGGCAGAGTTTCCTTTGAGTACGTAGGCACAATCATCTGGTTTGGCTCCAGAGACCCCATCCTGGAGGGCTTCTGGTCCAGGGCTTTGGGAATTAGGGTTAATGTGAGGGCCAAGTTGATCACAGGCCCGACATGCAGGCCCTGAGGGCAGCTCATAGTGTACTGAAATTACACTATCATGGAGGCGGTAGTGCAGGCTTTTCTGTCAGGTATGTGTCCAGGACAGTCACAAAAGGTAGGGGTGGCTTCATGAGGCCATGGCAAATTCTTCGTCGATAGGGATTCTTCTCAGCTCCCAAGTGTTTTGTGTCTCTGGGAGAAAGGAAGACTGCTGTTTTCTGTCTCAGGGCACCCCCAAAATAGGGATTAGAGACAGGTTCTTGGTCTGGTCGCCAGGAAAACACGATCGATGGTGAGAATTTGGCCCTAGGGATCTGGAAGCCCCACTCTGCGGGCTCCTGGGCCAGGTTCCGAGGGGGTTTTGTTTGAAATCAGACTCCCACTGACTATCACAATGACTGTTTGTGCCCAGGGCGGCTCCCATGAATGGCCATGGTCTCATGGGCCATGCAGCTAGTTCCCACTCTGAGGGTTAGACACCCATCCCATCAGCCAGGTTTCCTGCCATCAGAAAGGAGGACTCATTCTGTGCTTCAGGTTACACCATAGGCAGGGATTTGAGATTTGAGCTACGGTCTGGGGACAGATGCCTGAATACCCAGGTTGTGTAGAGATGATGGCTTCGGGCCATGGCAGGTCCAGCTGCAGGATATGGGGCCCACTCTCTGCGTGGCTGACTGGAGGTCGTGGCTCAGGCTGTGTCAGACAGAGTCTTAGTGTCCATGTCAGCCTATTTATTATGGTGCTGTCGAGGGTCATGCAGGTAGTTCCTCATGTGGGATTTCTGGTCAGACTCACCAGCCACTTCTTCTTTCTGTGGGGCATGCAGAATGCTGTGTTATGGCTCCAGAATTCCCTATCAAGAGGGCTTGGGGACCAGGAAGTTGAGGATGGAATTGTAAACACAAGCTATGGTTCAATTCAGTGACAAACAGAAGGCACTTCCAGTTTGCAGTGGCTGATTCGAGACATCTAGCTCCTGAATAAGGGCAGATGTCAGATGTTTGCTCATGCAAGAGATTGTGTCTATGATGACCAAGAAATGGAGCAATGGCATCAAGAAGCCATGGAGGATTTCCCACACTGGGGCTTGTGAGATGCTCCAAACAGCAAGGTCTCCTTCAACCGGACAGAGGAGTCTGGTTTGTTTGCTCCAGGGTCCCCAATATGGAAAGGTTGGGTAGCAGAGTACTCCCTCATGGATGACTGGAAAGCACACCTTCATTGACCATTGTAGTTGAGGAACATGGCAGGTTCGATCTGCTGGCCCTGGAGCCAAGTTCCAAGGGGGCTGAGTTGACATGGAGTTTCATGCTGTTGGATCACAATGCTGGTTTGTATCCAGGGAGACGTTAGAAAGTTGGGGTGGTCAGGGGCCATGCAGGATTCTCCTACACTGAGTCTTGGACACAGATACCAAGAGCAAGGTATCTTTCTGGGAACAGCAGGGGTTCTGTTGTGTTTCTCAGGGACCACATGTTGGAATATAAGTTGGTATTAGAGAACAGGCCTCTCAGGACGGGCGCCTGAAAACCTAAGCTAGGGTCAATGAAGTCCTTGGTGTATGTCACATTCAAACTTCTACTCAGGGCCTTTGACTTGAATGTCTGCCTGGAGACAAGTGCTCATTGTGTGTCAGAATGTGCATTTGGTTCCAGAGCTTTCTTTGAATTTGAGGTGGGCTCAGGGGCTTTGTACTTTGCTCCTAATCTTCAGGGTTTGGGCAACAGTGAAAGGCAGAGTTTCCTTTGGGAGGGTAGTCACAGTCTTCTGGTGTGGCACCAGAGGCCCAAGTCTGGATGGCATGAGGGCAGGATTTTGGAGACAGAAATCTGCCAATGCGAGCTAGGGTTAGGGTCAGGCCCGAGGTGATCACAGCCCTGATCTTTAGGATCTGAGGGCAGCTCATTGTGTAGTGAAATTAAGGTATCATGGAGGCGGTGGGTAGACTTTTCTGTCTGGATTGTGTGTCCAGAACGGTGGCCAAATGTAGGGATGGCTTCATGGGGCCATGGAACATTCTTCATCTCTGGGGTTTCTGCCCAGCTCCCAAGAGTTTGTGTCTCTGGGGGAAGGGAAGACTGCTGTTTTCCGTCTCAATGGATCCCCACTAGAGGGATTCCAGAGACAGTTTCTGGGTCTCAGCGCCAGAAAACACCACCAAGTGTGAAGATTTGCCTCTAGGCACCTGGAAGGCCCACTCTGCCGGCTCCTGGTCCAGCTACCATGGGGGTTTGTTGGAAATCAGGCTCATGCTGAGGATCACAAAGCCTGTTTGTGCCCAGGGCAGCTCCCATGTGTGGTCGTGGTCTCATGTCCATGCAGCTGGTTCCCACTCTGAGGGTGAAACACCCATCTCACCAGCCAGATTTCCTGCCATCAGGAAGGAGGTGTACCCTTGTTCTTCAGGTTCCCTCATAGGGTAGGATTTGAGCTAAAGGCTAGGCACAGATGCCTGAATATCCAGGTTGAGTAGAGATGACGGCTTTGGGCCACAACAAGTCCCATCTGTAGTATATGGGACCCACTGTCTGGGTGGCTGACTAAAGGTCGTGGTGCAGGCTGTGTCAGACAGAGCCTTAGTTCCCATGGTGGCCTATGACATTAGGGTGTCGTCGAGGGCCCTGCAGGTGGATCCTCATGTGGGGTTACTGGGCAGACTTACCAGGCTATTCTTCTTTCTTGGGGCAGGCAGAATGCTGCGTTGTGGCTACAGAATTTCCTATCAAGAGTGTTTGTGGACCAGGAGCATGAGGATGGAATGGTAAACACACGCTAATGTTAAATTCAGTGCCAAGCGAAAAACAGTTCCAATGTGCAGTGGCTGATTGGAGATATCCAACACCTGAGTAAGGGCGGATGTCAGATGTTTGCTCACACTGGAGTTTTTGTCTATGATGACCAACAAATGGAGGGGTGGCGTCAAGAGGCAATGGAGGATTTACCACGCTAGGGCTTCTGAGATGATCCAAACAGCAAGGTTTCCTTCTACCAGACAGGGGGAGTCTGTTTTTTTTTTCTCCAGGGTCCCCCATGAGGGAAATTTGTGTAGCAGAGCACTCCCTCATGGATGCCTGGAAAGCACACCTGCATTGACCATTGCAGCTGAGGAACATGGCAGGTTTGTTGTGGTGGCTATGGGGTGTAGTTCCAAGGCCTTGAGTTGACATGGAGTCTCATGTAAATTGGGCACAATGCTGGTTTGTTACCAGGGAGATCTTAGAATGTGCTGGTGGCTAAGGGGCCATGCAGAGTTCATCTACCCTGACAGTTTGACACAGGTCCAAGAGCAAGTCTTTCTTCTGGGGACACGAGATGTTCTTTTGTTGGGCTCAGGGACGACATGTTTCATCATAGGTTGGTATTCCAGAACAGGTCACTGAGGACAGGTGCCTGAAAACCTCATCTAGGGTTCCAATGAGGTCCTAAGGACATGTCAGTATCAAACTTCTGACTCAGGACCATTGACATGGCTGCCTGCCTGGATGTAGGTGATGAGGGTGTATCAGACTGGGCATTGCATTCAGAGGGTTCACCAATATGCTAATTGGCTCAGGGGCCTTACAGGTTTCTCCTAATCTGGAGGGTTTGGGCAATTGTGGCCGTCAGAGTTTCCATGGGGATGGCAGGCACAGTCCTCTGGTGTGGCTCCAGAGACACCATCCTGAAGGGCAGGTGAGCCATGGTTTTGGGAATGAAGTCTTCAAACACAAATTCCAGTTAGGGTTAGTGGCACGGTGATCACAGGCCCAATGCATAGACCTTGAGGGCAGCTTGTGAGGAATTGTTATTAGGGTGACTCAAAGGCGGTAGCACAGGCTTTTCTATCGGAATTGTGTGTCCAGGATGGCCTCGGAATACAGGTGTGGTCTCATGGGTCCATGGGATATCATGACAGGGTTGCCCACTCTCTCCACTCTTATTCAACATAGTAGTTGAAGTCCTAGCAACAGCAATCAGACAACAAGGAGAAATAAAATGTATCCAAATTGGCAATGAAGAAGTCAAACTCTCTCTTCACAGATGACATACTTTATATGGAAAACCCAAAAGACTCCACCCCAAAACTACTAGAACTCATACAGCACTTCAATAATGTGGGAGGATACAAAATCTTTGTACAAAAATCAGTGGTTTTCTTATCCTTTAACAATAAAAATACAGAAAGGGAAATTAGAGAATCAATTCCATTTACTACAGCTCCAAAACCATAAGATACCTGGGAATAATCCAAACCAAAGTGATAAGCAATCTATATTCAGGGAACTACAGAACACTCATGAAATAAATGGAAGAAAACCATAAAGATGGAAGACCATTCCATACTCGTGGATCAGAAGAATAAACAGTCTTTAAAAGTCTATACAACCTAGAGAAATCTATCCTTTTAATGCCATTCTGATCAAAATTCCTCCGGTATTTTTCAAAGAGCTGGAGCAAACAGAAGCCTAAAATTGGTGTGGAATCAGAGGAGATCCCGTATTGCTAAGGAAATGGCAAAAAGGAAAGAACGAAACTGGGTGCACCCTGTTGCCTGGTTTCAAGGGTTACTACAAAGCTGTGATCACCAAGACAGCAGGGGACTGGCATAAAAACAGGCCATTAAACCAGTGTAACAGAGTAGAGAGCTCAGATATGGACCATCAATCTATAGTCAAATAATTTTCAAGAAAGCAGGAAAAAATATACAAAGGAAAAAAAAAGTCTTTTCAATAAATGCTGCTGAGAAAATTGGGACAGCTTTGTGTAGATGAATGAAACTCGACCATTCTCTGACACCATACACAAAGAGAAACTCGAAATGGATAAAAGACCTCAACCTGAGGCAGGAATCCATCAGAATCTTGGAGGAGAAAATAGGCAGAAACCTCTTCAACATTGGCCATAGCAACTTCTTTCAAAATGTGTCTCCAAAGGCAAAGGAAAAAAATGTGAAGATGAACGTTTGGGACTTCATAAAGATCAAAAGCTTCTACACAGCAAAGGAAACAGTCAACAAAACAATGAGGCAACCCACGGAATTCGAGTAGATATTTGCAAATGACAGTACTGACAAAACCTTGATATCCAGGATCTATAAAGAATTACTGAAACTCAACACACACAACACAGATAATCCTATTAAAAAATGGGCAGAAGATACAAAGAGACATTTCTCCAATGAAGACATACAAATGGCTATCAGACACATTAAAAAATGTTTGTCATCACTAGCCATCAGGGAGATGCAAACTAAAACCACATTGAGATATCACCTTACACCAGTTAGAATGGCCTTAGAAAGATAGGAATCAACATGTGTTGGAGAGGATGTGGAGAAAGGGGAACCCTCTTACACTGATGGTGGAAAAGCAAGTCGGTGCAGCCACTCTGGAGAACAGTGTGGAGATTACTCAAGAAATTAAAAATAGAACTTCCCTAAGACCCTGCAATTGCACTACTGGGTATTTACCCCCAAAGAAACAGATGGAGTGAAAAGAAGGGCCATCTCTACCCCCAAATTTATAGAAGCAATGTCCATGGTCGCCAAACAGTGGATAGAACCAAGATGCCCTTCAATGGATGATTGGATAAGGAATATGTGGTCCATATACACTACGGAGTATTAGGCCTCCATCAGAAAGGATGAATACCTAACATATGTAGCTACATGAATGGGACTGGAAGAGATTCTGCTGAGTGAAATAAGTTAAATAAGTCAAGCAGAGAGAATCAATTATCATAAGGTTCCACTTATGTGTGGAGCATAACAAATAGCATGGAGGACAAGGGGAGTTAGAGAGGAAAAGGGAGTTTGGGGAAATTGGAAGGGGAGGTGAACCATGAGAGACTATGGACTCTGAAAAACAATCTTAGGGTTTTGAAGTGGCGGGGGTGTGGGAGGTTGGGTACCAGGTGGTGGGCATTATAGAGAGCACAAATTGCATGGAGCACTGGGTGTGGTGAAAAAATAATAAGTACTGTTTTTCTGAAAATAAATCAATTGGAAAAGAAAAAAAAAAGCAAATGGGGGCATCACATTTCCTGATTTTAAGCTTTACTACAAAGCTATGATAACCAAGACAGCATGGTACTGGCAAAAAAATAGACATATAGACCAGTGGAACAGAGTAGAGAGCCCTGATATGGACCCTCAACTCTATGGTCAAATAATCTTAGACAAAACAGGAAAAAATATACAGTGGAAAAAAGACAGTCTCTTCCATAAATGGTGCAGAGAAAACTGGGCAACTATACGTAGAAGAATGAAACTGGACCATTGTCTTACACCGCACACAAAGATAAACTCAAAATGGATAAAAGACCTCAATGTGAGACAAAATCCATCAGAATCATAGAGGAGAATATAAGCAGTAATCTCTTCGATGTCAGCCACAGCAACTTCTTTCAAGATATGTCTCCAAAGGGAAAGGAAACAAAAGCCAAAATAAACTTCTGGGACTTCATCAAAATCTAAACCTTCTGCATAGCAAAGGAAACAGTCAACAAAACAAAGAGCAACCCAAGGATTGCGAGAAGATACTTGCAAATGACAGGACAGACAAATGGTTGATATCCAGGACCTATAAAGAACTCCTCAAACTCAACACACACAAAACAGACAATCATATTTTTAAAATGGGCAGAAGATATGAAGAGACACTTCTCCAATGAAGACATAAAAATGGCTATCAGACACATGAAAGAAAAGGTTCATCATCATTAGCCATCAGACTGATGCACATTAAAACCTCATTGAGATACCACCTTACACCAGTTAGAACAGCCAAAATAAGCAAGACAGGAAACAACATGTGTTGGAGAGGATGTGGAGAAAGGGGAACCCTTTTACACTGTTGGTGGGATTGCAAGTTGGTGCAGCCTCTTTGGAGAACAGTGTGGAGATTCCTCAAGAAATTAAAAACAGAACTTCCCTATGACCCTGCAATTGCACTCCTGGGTATTTACCCCAAAGATACAGATGTCGTGAAAAGAAGGGCCATCTGTACCCTAATGTTTATAGCAGCAATGGCCACAGTCGCCAAACTATGAAAGAACCAAGATGCCCTTCAACGGACGAATGGATAAGGAAGATGTGGTCCATATACACTATGGAGTATTACGCCTCCATCAGAAAGGATGAATACCCAACTTTTGTAGCAGCATGGACGGGACTGGAAGAGATTATGCTGAATGAAGAAAGGCAGAGAGAATCAATTATCATATGGTTTCACTTATTTGTGGAACATAACAAATATCATGGAGAACAAGGGGTCTTAGAGAGGAGAAGGGAGTTTGGGGGAATTGGAAGGGGAGGTGAATCATGAGAGACTATGGACTCTGAAAAACAACCTAGGGGTTTGAAGTGGCGGGGGGTGGGATCTTGGGGTACCAGGTGGTGGGTATTATAGAGGGCACAGATTGCATGGAGCACTGGGTTGGTGAAAAAAATAATGAATACTGTTTTTCTGAAAATAAAGAAATTAATTTAATTAAAAAAAAAACATTGTTAAAATGTTATACTGGAGACAAGATGGCGGAGAAGTAGGAGGAGGCTCCCTTTCAACCTGGACCCTACTTCTATTGAACTCCACTCACCGACAAAATCAGACTGAGACCCGAATTATACACATCTGGATCTCTACCAGAGCAGAAAACGCCAGTGGGCAGGTAAAGCAGAGTGGGAAAGTCGGACTGATATCGGAAGATAAACAAAAGTGGGAGGGTGCTACCAGAGGTGACCCACTGGAAAGTAATATCCCAATACGAGAGTGCCCTGCGTCTGGGGACCAGCATTATCTCAGAAGTATGGTAGAAAGCACTCAAGAAGAGCAAGGGATCACTGGGAAGAAATTGCAGGAATCGGGGTGTTAGGGTCAGGGGCTTAAGTCCCCAGACCCAGGACAGCCACCCCTGGTGCAGAGCCAGAAAGAGTGCGGCAGAGAAACCAGGTCTTGGTCCCTGAACCACCAGCAAGCTGGCCTGAGAGCGTGTGGTGCCCAGCTCCCATGAGGGGCTGGGAGCCTCGCCAGCCAACAGAAGCACAGCTTTTTTGCAGTCCCCATGCAAGTGCCCTGCCATGCCATCAGAGTCCGAGTCGTGCCCTGCGCCCTCCAGAGAGAGAGGTGGCACAGGCACCAGCCTGGTGCTCTCGGACCTGGAAATACCAGGCACTCCCAGCTTGTGCCAGTGGGAAAATCTCAGTGTGCGATTGCTGCTTGGAACTTCTCTGGCAGTCTGGAGCTGCCCAGACAGCGGCCACTGCTGTGGTTTTGGTACAAGCAAAAAATCTTGAGTCCCCAGGGAACGCGACTGGGAACCTGCTCTGCCAGTGTTGAAGGGGGATTTTATTTGGGCTCTTTGGACAGATTGAGGCTTCTCTCTGAGACGGAGGACAGGGTACAGTTTGCTTTCCTCTAAACCTACAAAAACCATCAAAAGCCCTCAAGGCAAGAGAGAAAAACAAAAGTGAACAAATATAAAAACCTCCAGAGAACAAAAGCCTGAAAAAAACAGTTTCCTAAGAGCACACCCCCTTGAGGGGGGTGGGAGGACTTAACTCAGAGAACATCATTGACTGAAATCCCACGTGGCAGGCCCCTCCCCCAGAAAACCAACCAGGAAAGGAAAAAAAAAAAAAGACAACAAGAGAGCAACCACCACTACTTCATAGGACAATTTTTATTATTAATTTGTTCCCACTATCCTGGCTCATTTTATTAAAGATAATTTTTTATTATTATATAGAAAATTTTTTAACCTATTTACCGTCACAGTGAGATGTCCAGTACATCAAATTCCATAATAACCTTCTAACCTGAACTTTTTGATACATACACCTGTGTTTTCCTTTTGCATTTCTGTTTTTTAAATTTATTTTTTTTTAATTTTAGTTTAGTTTAGTCTAGTTTATTCCTTTTTTTAATTTTTATTTTCTAATATTCATATAGAATTAAACTTCAAGGTAATCCCCTTTCCCCAATCAAAGCCACCCCTATAGGTAAAACAATTCCTAATCCCCATTTATCTTAGGAAAGTGGAGTCTTTAACAAATACATCAAGATACATCCGGAAAAAAACAAAAACAAAAAAACAAAAAAACAAAAAACTTCCTCACCCACACTGAGAATTTACAACCACTCTACAATCTTTTTCTTCCACCAGTATTTCTGTGTTGTTTTTTATTTATATATTTGACAAAGAGAGATCACAAGTAGGCAGAGAGGCAGGCAGAGAGAGAGAGAGAGAGAGGAAGCAGGCTCCCTGCTGAGCAGAGAGCCCGATGTGGGACTCGATCCCAGGACCCTGAGATCATGACCTGAGCCGAAGGCAGCGGCTTAACCCACTGAGCCACCCAGGCGCCCCTATTTGTGTTTTTGTGTTTGTCCTGATAGTATATAAATCTTACACTCGGGGTTCTTTCTGATGAGGTTATTCCTTTATTTGCATTTATATATGCAAATATATATATATATATATATATATATATATATATATATATATATAATTTTCTCTTCTCATATACTTTTATCAGTCTTTTTGTTTGTCTGTTTTTGTTTGTAAACTTCATAAATCTTACCTTGGAACCCATTTGGGCTGAACCTTCTCGTTTATCTCACCTTTCATTCTTGTCTCTCTCCCTCTCTCTTTTTTTCTTTTCCTTTTCTTTTTCCTCTCATGTGGGTGGGTAACTCTGATTGATCAGAAGCGTTCCAGGGTGCACCTTGACTGCACCACTGTCGATACATCCAGCTACACCCATTCAGCCATCTCTCACCAAAATGACTAGGAGGAGGAATGCCCAAAAGAAGAAAAATACAAAAAATGAACCTTCTGCAACAGAGCTAATGGCTATCAACATAGACAATGTGTCAGAAAGAGAATTCAGGCTAACAATTATCCAAGAAATAGCTAGGTTGGAGAAAGCCATGAGTGACCAAAAGGAAATGATTAGAGCCGAACTTAAAACGACCAGAGATCACGTTTTCAATATTAGGGAATAGCTGAAAACTAACAGGGATGAGCTTCACAATGCTCTCAATGAGTTCCACTCTAATCTAAATTCTCTGAAAGCTAGAGTAACTGAGACAGAAGTTAGAATTAGTGATCTGGAGAATGAACAGATAGAGAAAAAGTATCAGGAGGAAGCCTTAAACAAACAGCTTAGAGCCATGAAAACAGAATCACAGAAATAAATGATGCCATGAAATGTTCCAACGTCAGAATTATTAGAATCCTTGAAGGAGAGGAGAAAGAAAGAAGTCTAGAAGATATGGTGGAACAAGTTCTTCATGAAAATTTTCTGAATCTCGTGAATGGAACCAGCATTCCTGTACTAGAGGCCGAACGGTTTCCCCCCAAGATTACAGATTCTCAAAAGTCCTCGAGACACCTAGTAGTAAGAATGAAGAAATATAATTGTAGGCAGAACCTCTTGAAAGTAGCTAGGACAAAGAAGATCCTTACGTACAGAGGAAAGCCCATCAGAATAATGTCAGACCTCTAAACAGACACCTGGCAAGCCAGAGAGAGCTGGCAAGATATATTCAGGGCATTGAATGAGAAGAACATGCAGCCAAGAATACTTTACCCAGCAAGACTGACATTCAAAATGGATGGAGAGATAAAGAGTTTCCAAGACCGGCAAGACTTAAAAGACTATGCTACCACCAAGCCGACACTGCTGGAAATATTAAGGGGGGTTCTATGAAAGAGTAAAAATCCTAAGAATAGCATGGAAGAGAAATATAAAGACAATCTACAGAAAGAAAGACTTCAAAGGTAACTCGATGTCAATAAAAATGTATCGATCAATAATCAATCTCAATGCGAATGGCCTAAATGTGCCCATAAAACAGCACAGGGTTGCAGATTGGATAAAACGACAGAACCCATCCATATGTTCTCTACAAGAGACCCATTTTGAACCTAAAGATACACCCAGACTGAAAGTGAAGGGACGGAGAAGCATCTTTCATGCCAATGGGCCTCAAAAGAAGGCCGGGGTAGCGTTTCTCATATAAGATAAATTAGATTTTAAACTAAAGGCTGTAGTCAGAGATACAGAAGGACACTACATAATTCTTAAAGGGACAATCCACCAAGATGATCTAATAATTGTAAATATCTATGCCTCCAATATGGGAGCATTCAATTACATAAGAAAACTGTTAATCAAGAAAAAGGGTCATATTGATATGAATACACTAATCATAGGAGATCTTAACATGCCTCTCTCAGAAATAGATCATTAAAGCAGAAAATCAATAAAGAAACAAGAGCATTGAATGACACACTGGACCAGATGGACCTTATAGATATATACAGAACATTCCACCCTAAAACAACAAAATACTCATTCTTCTCAAGTCCACATGGAGCCTTCTCAAGAATAGACCACATACTGAGTCACAAAACAGGACTCAACTGATACCAAAAGACTGAGATTATTCCTTGCACATCCTCAGATCATAATGCTTTGAAACTGGAGCTCAATCACAAGGAAAAGTTCAGAAGGAACTCAAACACCTGGAGGCTAAAGACCACCTTGCTTAAGAATGCTTGGATCAACCAGGAGATCAAAGAAGAACTGAAACAAATGGAAACCAATGAGAATAAAGACACTTCGATCCAAACCCTATGGAATACAGCAAAGGCGGTCCTAAGGGGGTAATACATAGCCATCCAGGCATCCCTCAAACAAACAAACAAACAAACAAGCAAAAAAACTGAAAAATCCAGAGCACAGCAGCTGTCTTTCCACCTTAAAGAACTGGAGAATCAACAACAAAACAAACCAACTCCACACACAAGAAGGGAAATAATCAAGATTAGAGCTGAGATCAATGAGGTAGAAACCAGAGATACAGTAGAACATATCAGTGAAACTAGAAGCTGGTTTTTTGAAAGAATCAATAAGATCGATAAACCATTGGCCACACTAATCCAAAAGAAAAGAGAGAAAGCTCAAATTCATAAAATTTTGAATGAAAAGGGAGAGATCACAACGAACACCAAGGAAATAGAATCAACTATCAGAAGTTATCAACAGTTATATTCCAATAAGCTAAGCAACCTAGATGAAATGGATGCATTCCTGGAAAACTATAAACTCCTAAAATTGAACCAGGAAGAAATTGACAATCTGAAGACCAATATCTAGTAATGAGGTTGAAGCGGTGATCAAAAACCTCCCAAAAAACAAAAACCCAGGCCCTGATGGATTCATTTGGGAATTCTATAAAACATTCAAAGAAGAAATAACACCTATTCTCCTTAAACTGTTTCAAAAAATTGAAGCAGAGAGAGGTCGACAAGATGGCAGTGAAGTAGGAGGAGATGGCTTTTCAACCTGTACCCCAAAGTGAGCTGATTACCTACCAAAGAACTCCAATCACCCATGAAATCACCCTGAGATCAGTATTATACACGTCTGGATCTCTACAGGGGCAGAAGACACCAGTGGGCAGGTAACACGGAGTGGGAATGGGGGACTGATATCAGAAGATAAACAAAAGGGGGAGGGAGCCACCAGAGGCGACCAGTTGGAAAGTAATACCCCAATAGGAGCGAGAGTGCTCTGCATCTGGGGACCAGCATTAACTTGGAGACTGGTGGAAAGCACTCCAAAATAGCTAAGAATCTCGGGGGGGGGGGATTGTGGGAATAAGGATGGCTAGCAACAGGGGCTTAAGTCCCTGGTCCCAGGACAGCCTCCTCTGGTGCTAAGCCAGAGAGAGTGCAGCCAAGAAACCAGGTCTTGGTCCCTAAGCTGCCAGCACACCTGAGAATGCATGGGTTCTGGCTCCTGTGAGGGGATGGGAGCCACGATGGATGGCAGAATGCATGAGCCCTGCTATAGAGCCTGACATACTCCCCTGACAGAGGTATAAAGGCCCAGCCAGTGCCCTTTCATATGCGCCATTGTTTCAGAGCCTGCATCAAATTCTCCCCTGAGAGAGGTGCGTGAAGGCCCAATCTGGTGCTCTCGGATCTGCACCTTGTTCTCAGAGCCTGAGACCTGCGCGTGAACCTCAGCCACCCCTGAAATTGGTGCATGCAAGCCGGGCGCTCTTAGACCCAGAAAGACCAGGCACACCCAGCCCAGGCCAGCAGGAATATCTCAGTGTGTGACTGCTGCTTGGAACCTTTCTGGCGGTATGGAGCTTCCCAGACAGCCGCCACTTCCTTGGCTTTGGGTACCCCAGGGACAGCGACTTGAAACCTGCTCTGCCAGTGGCCCATGGGGAACTTACTTAGACACTGCAGCCAGACCGAGGCTTCTCTCTGAGGGAGAGATCAGGGTGTGGTTTATTTTCCTCTAAAACTACAAAAACCATCAAAAGCAGTCAAAGTGAGAAAAAAAGTGAATAAACATAAAAACCTCCAGAGAACAAAAGTCTGAAAAAAAAAAAAAAACAGTTTCCTCAGAGCCCACCACCTTGAGGGGGGCAGGAGAACTTAATGCAGGGAACATCACTGACTGAAAACCCACGTGGCAGGCCCCTCCCCCAGAAAACAAATGAAGAAAGAAAAAAAAAAGAGAGAAAAAAATAAAAAATGACTACAAGAGAACAACCACTACTTCATAGGAAAAGTTTTCTTTTTCATTCATTCCCACTATTCTGGTATATATATATATGTAATTTTATTAACCTATTTACCATCACAGCGAGCTGTCCAGTACATCAAATTCCATAATAACTTTCTAACCAGAACTTTTTGATACATACACCTATGTTTTCCTTTTGCATTTCTATTTTTTTATTCCTACATTTTTTTATGTTTTAGTGTAGTTTAGTTTTTTTCCTTATTTTTATCTTCTATTATTCATATAGAGTTAAACTTCAAATTAGTCCCCTTTCCCCAATCAATAATACCCCTATAGGTGACTAATTTTTAATACTCCTTTATCTTAGGAAAGTTGAGTCCTTTAACAAAGATATCAAGATACATCCAGGAAGAATTAAAACAAACTTCCTCGCACACACTGAGAATTTATAACCACTCTCCAATCTTTATCATCCACCAGTGTTTCTGTGTTTTTGTGTTTGTCCTGATAGTATATAAATCTTACACGTGGGGTTCTTTTTGACGAGGTTCTTCCTTTTTTTGTATATATATATATATTTTTTTTTTTCTCTTGTCATATACCTTTATCAGTCTTTTTGTTTGTCTAATTCATAAATCTTACCTTGGGGCCCATTTGGGCTGAAATTTCTCTTTAATTGTCCCTTTCTTTCCTGTCTCTCTATCTCTTTTTTTGTTTTTTTTTTCTTTTTCTTTTCTTTTGTCTCTCATTTGGGTGGGGAATCCTGATTGTTCAGAAGTGTTCCAGGGTGCACCTTGACTGCACCATGGTTGATACATCCAGCTACATCTGTTCAGTCATCTCTCACCAAAATGACTAGGAGGAGGAATGACCAACAGAAGAAAAATACAGGGGATGGACCTTCTGCACTAGAGCTAATGGCTATCAACATAGACAATATGTTGGAAAGAGAATTCAGGTTAACAATAATCCAGGCAATAGCTAGTTTGGAGAAAGGCATGGATGACCAAACATAATTGATTAGGGCCAAGCTGAAAGCAATGAGACATGATGTTCACAATGTTAGGGCAGAGCTTAAAGCTACCAGGGAGGAGGTCCACAATGCTCTCAATGAGTTCCAATCTAATCTAAACTCTCTCAAAGCTAGGGTAACTGAGACAGAAGATAGAATTAGTGATCTGGAGGACAAACAGATAGAGAGAAAGGATCAGGAGGAGGCCTGGAACAAACAGCTTAGAAATCACGAAAACAGAATCAGGGAAATAAATGATGCCATGAAACGTTCCAACCTCAGAATTACTGGAATCCCTGAAGGGGAGAAGAAAGAAAGATCTAGAAGATATAGTGGAACAAGTCCTTCAAGAAGATTCTCCCAATCTCGCGAATGGAACCAGAATTCATGTACTGGAGGCTAAACGGTCTCCACCCAAGATTATACATTCCAAAAAAAAAAAAAAAACACGACACCTGATAGTCAAATTGAGGAATTATAATTGTAGGTATAATCTCATGAAAGCTACTAGGGCAAAGAGGCTCCTTACTTACATAGGAAAGCCCATCAATATAACATCAGAACTGTCCACAGAAGCCTGGCAAGCCAGAAAAGGCTGGCAAGATATATTCAGGGCACTAAATGAGAAGAACATGCAGCCAAGAATACTTTATCCATCAAGACTGACATTCAGAATGGATGGAGATATAAATAGTTTCCAAGACCGGCAAGACTTAAAAGACTGCTGTGAAGTGTGTAAACCTGGTGATTCACAGACCTGTACCCCTGGGGATAAAAATATATGTTTATAAAAAAAAAAAAAAAAAGAAAGACAAATACCCAACTTTTGTAGCAGCATGGACGGGACTGGAAGAGATTATTATGCTGAGTGAAATAAGTCAAGCAGAGAGAGTCAATTATCATATGGTTTCACTTATTTGTGGAGCATAACAAATAGCATGGAGGACATGGGGAGTTAGAGAGGAGAAGGGAGTTGGGGGAAATTGGAAGGGGAGGTGAACCATGAGAGACTATGGACTCTGAAAAACAATCTGAGGATTTTGAAGGGGTGGGGGGTGGGAGTTTGGGGTACTAGGTGGTGGGTATTATAAAGGGCACGAATTGCATGGAGCACTGGGTGTGGTGAAAAATAATGAATACTGTTATGCTGAAAATAAAAAATAAATTTAAAAAAAAAAAAAAAAAAGACTATGCTACCACCAAGCCGACACTGCTGGAAATATTAAGGGGGGTTCTATAAAAGTCTAAAAATTCTAAGAATAGCATGGAAGAGAAATATAGAGACAATCTACAGAAAGAAAGACTTCAAAGGTAACTCGATGTCAATAAAAACGTATCTATCAATAATCAATCTCAATGCGAATGGCCTAAATGCGCCCATAAAACAGCACAGGGTTGCAGATTGGATAAAACGACAGAACCCATCCATATTTTCTCTAGAAGAGACCATTTTGAACCTAAAGATACACCCAGACTGAAAGTGAAGGGACGGAGAAGCATCTTTCATGCCAATGGGCCTCAAAAGAAGGCCGGGGTAGCGTTTCTCATATAAGATAAATTAGATTTTAAACTAAAGGCTGTAGTCAGAGATACAGAAGGACACTACATAATTCTTAAAGGGACAATCCACCAAGATGATCTAACAATTGTAAATAACTATGCCTCCAATATGGGAGCATCTAATTACAAAAGAAAATGTTAATCAAGATAAAGAATCATATTGATATGAATACACTAATCATAGGAGATCTTAACATGCCTCTCTCAGAAATAGACAGATTATTGAAGCAGAAAATCAATAAAGAAACAAGAGCATTGAATGACACATTGGAACAGATGGATCTCATAGAAATATTCCGAACATTCCACCCTAAAACAAAAGAATACTCATTCTTCTCAAGAGTACAGGGAACCTTCTCAAGAATAGACCACAAGCTGGGTCATAAATCAGGACTAAACTGATATCAAAAGACTGAGATTTTTCCCTGCATATTCTCAGATCATAATGCTCTGAAACTGGAGCTTAATCACAAGGAAAAGTACAGAAGGAACTCAAACACCTGGAAGCTAAAGACCACCTTGCTTAAGAATGCTTGGATCAACCAGGAGATTAAAGAAGAACTGAAACAAATGGAAACCAATGAGAATAAAGACACTTCGATCCAAACCCTATGGGATACAGCAAAGGCGGTACTAAGGGGGAAATACATAGACATCCAAGCCTCCCTCAAAAGTTTGAAAAATCCAGAATACACCAGCTGTCTCTACACCTTAAAGAACTGGAGAATCAACAAAAAAATCAAACCAACTTTACACATAAGAAGAGAAATAATCAAGATTAGAGCTGAGATCAATAAGGTAGAAACCAAAGATACAGTAGAACGTATCAATGAAACTAGAAGTTGGTTTTTTTGAAAGAATCAAGAAGATCAATAAGGCACTGGCCACACTAATCCAAAAGAAAAGAGAGAAAGCCCAAATTCACAAAATTATAAATGAAAACGGAGAGATCACAACTAACAACGAGGAAGTAGAAACAATCATCAGAAGTTATTATCAATAGTTATATGCCAATAAGCTTAGCAACCTTGATGAAATGGATGCATTCTTGGAAAACTATAAACTTCCAAAATTGAACCAGGAAGAGATCGACAACCTGAATCGTCCAATATCTAGTAATGAGATATAAGCAGTGATCAAAAACCTCCCAAGAAACAAGAGCCCAAGACCTGATGGATTGCTTGGGGAACTCTACCAGACTTTCAAAGAAGAAATAACATCTATTCTCCTGAAGCTGTTTTCAAAAAATTGAAGCAGAAGGAAAACTTACAGACTCTTTCTATGAAGCTAGAATTACCCTGATCCCCAAACCAGGCAAAGACCCTACCAAAATGGATAATTTCAGACCAATATCACTGATGAATATGGATGCTAAGATTCTCAACAAGACCTTTGCAAACAGGGTCAAACAGCACATTAAAAAGATTATCTACCATGACCAGGTGGGATTCATCCCTGGGCTACAAGGATGGTTCAACATTCATAAATCAATCAATGTCATTGAAAAAATTAATATGAGAAGAGAGAAGAAACACATGGTCCTCTCAATCAATGCAGAAAAAGCACTTGAAAAAATCCAGCATCCATTCGTGATTAAAACGCTGCAAAGTATAGGGATAGAGGGAACATTCCTGAACTTTATCATATCTATCTATGAAAGACCCACAGCAAATATCATCCTCAATGGGAAAAAGCTTGCAGACTTCCCGTTGATATCAGGATCACAAGGATGCCCACTCTCACCAGTCTTGTTCAACATAGTATTAGAAGTCCTAGCAACAGCAATCAGACAACGAAGAAAGACAAAAGGTATCCAAATTGGCACTGAAGAAGTCAAACTCTCTCTCTTTGCAGATGACATGATTCTTTATATGGAAAACCCAAAAGACTCCACCCCCAAACTACTAGAACTCATACAGCAATTCAGCAACGTGGTAGGATACAAAGTCAATGTATCCTGTATCCACAGAAATCAGTGGCTTTTTTATGCACTAATAATGAAAATACAGAAAGGGAAATCAGAGAATCATTCCATTTACTATAGCAATAAGAACCATAAGATACCTGGGAATAATCCTAAACAAAGAGATAAATGTTCTGTACTCAAGGAACTACAGAATTCTCATGAAAGAAATTGAAGAAGACCCTGAAAGATGATAGACCATTCCATGCTCTTGGATCGGAAGAATAAACATTGTTACAATGTTGATAATGCCTGGAGCAATCTATACTTTTAATGCTATTCCAATCAAAATTACACCAGTATTTTTCAAAGAGCTGGAGCAAATAATCCAAAAATTTGTATGGAATCAGAAGAGATCCCGAATCACTAAGGAAATTTTGAAAAACAAAAATAAAATGGGGGGGGGCATGACAATACCTGATTTCAAGCTTTACTACAAAGCTTTGATCACCAAGACAGCATGGAACTCACATAAAAACAGACACACAGACCAGTGTAACAGAGTAGAGAGCCCAGATATGGACCCTCAACTATATGGTCAAATAATCTTCGACAAAACAGGAAAAAATATACAGTGGTAAAAAGTCAGTCTCTTCAATAAATGGTGCTGGGAACAATAGGCAGCTATATGTATAAAAATGAAACTCGACCATTCCCTTACACTGTACACAAAGATAAACTCAAAATGGATAAAAGATTTCAATGTGAGGCAGGAATCCATTAGAATCCTAGAGAAGAACATAGGCAGAAATCTCTTTGAGATCAGCCACAGCAACTTCTTTCAAGATATGTCTCCAAAGGCAAGGGAAACAAAAGTTAAAATGAACTTTTGGGGCTTCATCAAAATCAAAAGCTTCTGCACAGCAAAGGAAACAGTCAAGAAAACAAAGAGGTAACCCACGGAATGGGAGAAGATATTTGCACATGACAGTACAGTCAAAAGGTTGATATCCAGGATCTATAAAGAACTCCTCAAACTTAACACACACAAAACAGACAATCATATCAAAAAATGGGCAGAAGATATGACAAGACACTTCTCCAATGAAGACGTACAAATGGCTATCAGACACATGAAAAATGTTCATTATCACTAGAAAATTAATACCACATTGAGATATCACCTTACACCAGTTAGAATGGCCAAAATTAGCAAGACAGGAAACAATATGTGTTGGAGGGGATGTGGAGGAATGTGAACCCTCTTCCACTGTTGGTTGGAATGCAAGTTGGTGCAGCCTCTTTGGAGAACAGTGTGGAGATTTCTCAAGAAATAAAAAAATATAACTTCTCTATGACCCTGCAATTGCACTCCTGGGTATTTACCCCAAAGATACAGATGTTGTGAAAAGAAGGGCCATCTGTACCCCAATGATTATAGCAGCAATGGCCACGGTCACCAAACTGTGGATAGAACCAAGATGCCCTTCAATGGACGAATGGATAAGGAAGATGTGGTCCATATACACTATGGAGTATTATGCCTTCATCAGAAAAGACGAATACCAAAGTTTGGTAGCAACATGGATGGGACTGGAAGAGATAATGCTGAGTGAAATAAGTGAAGCAGAGAGAGTCATTTCTCATATGGTTTCACTTATTTGTGGAGCATTACAAATAGCATGGAAGACATGGGGAGATAGAAAAAGGGAGTTGAGGGAAATTGGAAGGGGAGGTGAACCATGAGAGACTATGGACTCTGAAAAAAAATCTGAGGGGTTTGAAGTGGCAGGGGGTGGGACGTTGGGGTACCAGGTGGTGGGTTATTATAGAGGGCATGGATTGCATGGAGCACTGGGTGTGGTAAAAAAATTAATAAATACTGTTATGCTGAAAATAAATAAATTAATTAAAAACTGAGGGTTTTGAAGGGGCGGGGGTTGGGAGGTTGGGGTACCAGGTGGTGGGTATAATAAAGGGCATGGATTGCATGGAGCGCTGGGTGTGGTACAAAAACAATGAATACTGTTATGCTGAAAATAAATTAATAAAATTAAAAAAAACATCCGTTGGGAAAAAAATATCTATACTGCCTAGTGCAATCGATCCTTTTAATGCCATTTGGATAAAAATTCCACCGGTATCATTCAAAGACCTGGAGCAAACACATGCCTAAAATTTGTGTGGAATCAGAAAAGTCCCCGTATTGCTAAGAAATGCCAAAAGAAAAATAAAACTGGGAGCATAATGTTGCCTGATTTCAAGGGTTACTATGATGATGTGATCATCAAGGCAGCATGGGGCTGGCATAAAAACAGACACATAGACCACTAGAACGGTGTAGAGAGTTCAGATAGGGATCATCAGCACTATGGTCAAATAGTCTTCAAGAAATCAGGAAAAAAATATACAGTGGAAAAATGACAGTCTCTTCAATAAATGGTGTTTGGAAAGCTGGGCAGCTATATGTAGAAGAATGAAAGTCGACCATCCTCTTACACCATACACAAAGATAAACTCATAATGGATAAAAGACTTCAATGTGAGACAGGAATCCATCAGAATCCTAGAGGAGAACATAGACATTAACCTCTTCAACACTGGCCATAACAACTTCTTTCAAGGTATGTCTCAAAGACAAAGAAAACAGAAGTGAAGAAGTACTTTTGGGACTTCATCAGGATAAAATACTTCTGCACAGCAACGGAAACTGTCAATGAAACAAAGAGGCAACCCACAGATTGCGAGAAGACATTTGCAAATGACAGTACAGACAAAAGGTTGATATCTAGGATCTATAAAGAACTCCTCAAACTCAACACACACAAAACAGAAAATCATATAAAAAATTGGACAGAAGATAGGAACAGACACCACTCCAATGAAGACATAGAAATGGCTATCAGACACATGAAAAAATGTTCATCATCACTATCCAACAGGGAAATGCAAATTAAAACCACATTGAGATAGAACCTTACACCAGATAGAATGGCCAAAATTAGCAAGACAGGAAAGATGTGTTGGGGAGGATGTGGGGAAAGGGGAAACCTCTTACACTGCTGTCCAGAATACAAGTTGGTACAGGCACTTTGGAGAAAAGAATGGAGATTCCTCAAGAAATTAAAAACAGAGCTTCCCTATGACCTTGCAATTACACTACTTGGTATTTACCACAAAGATACAGATGTAGTGAAAAGGAGGGCCATCTGTACCCCAATATTTAGAACAGCAATAGCCATGGTCGCCAAACTGTGGATAGAACCAAGATGCTCTTCAAAGGACAAAAGGATAAGGAAGATGTGGGCCATATACACTATGGAGTATTATGCCTCCATCAGAAGGAATGAATACCCTACTTTTGTAGCAACATGGACGGGACTAGAAGAGATTCTACTGCGTGAAATAAGTCAAGCAGAGAGTGTCAATTATCATATGGTTTCACCTATGTGTGGAGCACAACAAATAGCATGGAGGACAAGGGGAGATGGATAGGAGAAGGAGTGGAGGGAAATTGGAAGGGGGGGTGAACCATGAGAGACTATGGACTCTGAAAATGAATTGGAGGGATTTAAGGGGCAGAGGGTTGGGGGGTTGTGGGAAACAAAAGGTAAGTATTATAGAGGGCATGGATTGAATGGAGCACTGGATGTGGTTCTAAAACAATGAATAGGGTTACACTGAAAAGAGATTTAAAAAATGAACAGTTGTATGCCAATAAGCTAGGCCCCCTGGGTGAAATGGATGTATTCCCAGAAAACTATACAATCCCAAAATTGAACCAGGAAGACAGTCACAACTTGCATAGACCGTTAACCAGTAACGGTATTGAAGTCATGACCAAAAACCTCACAAAAGTTCCATCCACGTCCTCTGTTGATGGACATCTAGGTTCTTTCCATAGTTTGGCTATTGTGGACAGTGCTGCTAAAAACATTCTGCTGCATGGTCCCCTTCGGATCACTACATTTGTATCTTTTGGGCAAATACCCAGTAGTGCAATTGCTGGGTCATAGGGTAGTTCTATTTTCAACATTTTGAGGAACTTCCATGCTGTTTTCCAGAGTGGTTTCACCCGCTTGAATTCCCACCAACAGTGGAGGAGGGCTCCCCTTTCTATGCATCCTCGCCAGCATCTGTCATTTCCTGACTTGTTAATTTTAGCCATTCTGACTAGTGTGAGGTGATATCGCATCGTGGCTTTAATTTTTATATCCCTGATGCCGAGTGATATGGAGCACTTTTTCATGTGTCTGTTGGCCATCTGGATGTCTTCTTTGCAGAAATGTCTGTTCATGTTCTCTGCCCATTTGTTGATTGGATTATTTGTTCTTTGGGTGTTGAGTGTGATAAGCTCTTTACAGATTTGGACACTAGCTCTTTATCCGATATGTCATTTGCAAATATCTTCTCCCATTCTGTCAGTTGTCTTTTGGTTTTGTTAACTGTTTCCTTTGCTGTGCAAAAGTTTTTGATCTTGATGAAATCCCAATAGTTCATTTTTGCCCTTGCTTCCCTTGCCTTTGGCGATGTTCCTAGGAAGATGTTGCTGCTGCTGAGGTTGAAGAGGTTGTTGCCTGTGTTCTCCTCAAGGATTTTGATGTATTCCTTTCTCACATCGAGGTCCTTCATCCATTTTGAGTCTATTTTTGTGTGTGGTGTAAGGAAATGTTCCAATTTCATTTTTCTGCATGTGGCTGTCCAATTTTCGCAACACCATTTATTGAAGAGACTTTTTTCCATTGGACATTCTTTCCTGCTTTGTCGAAGTTTAGTTGACCATAGAGTTGAGGGTCTAGTTCTGGGTTCATTGTTCTGTTCCATTGATCTGTGTGTCTGTTTTTGTGCCAGTACCATGCTGTCTGGATGATGAAAGCTTTGTAATAGAGCTTGAAGTCTGGAATTGTGATGCCACCAACTTTGGCTTTTTTTTTTTTAATATTCCTTTGGCTATTCGAGGTCTTTTCTGGTTCCATGTAAATTTTAGGATTATTTGTTCCATTTCTTTGAAAAAGATGGATGGTACTTTGATAGGAATTGCATTAAATGTGTAGATTGCTTTAGGTAGCACAGATATTTTTACAATATTTATTCTTCCAATCCAGGAGCATGGAACATTTTTCCATTTCTTTGAGTCTTCCTCAATTTCTTCCATGAGTACTTTATAGTTTTCTGAATATAGATTCTTTGCCTCTTTGGTTAGGTTTATTCCTAGGTATCTTATGATTTTGGGTGCAATTGTAAATGGGACTAGAGGGTATCATGCTTAGAAAAATAAGTCAAGCAGAGAAAGATAACTACCATATGATCTTCCTGATATGAGGAGGTGGAGATGCAATAGGCGGGAGAGGTTAAGGGGTAGGAGAAGAATAAATGAAACAAGATGGGATTGGGAGGGAGACAAACCATAAGTGATTCTTAATCTCATGAAACAAACTGAGGGTTGCTGGGGGGAGGGAGGTTAGGTGAAGAGGGGCTGGGTTATGGACATTGGGGAGGTTATGTGCTATGGGGAGTTCTGTGAAGTGTGTAAACCTGTTGATTCACATACCTGTACCCTCAGGGATAAAAATATATGTTTATAAAAATAAAAAAAAATTAAAAAGAAAAAAGAAATGTCCCACCCCAACAAAAAGAGCCCAGGATCTGATGAATTTTCTGGGCAATTCTACCAAGCCTTCAGAGAAGAAGTATCACCTCTTCTCCTGAAGCTCTTTCCAAAAATTGAAGCAGAAGGAAAACTTCCATATACTTTTTATGAAGCCAGCATTATGCTCCTCCCGAAACCAGGCAAATAACTCACCAAAAGTATAAATGTTCATCATCACTAGCCATCAGGGAGATTCAAATCAAAACCACATTGAAATATCACCTTACACCAGTTAGAATGACCAAAATTAGCAAGTGAGGAAACAACATGTGTTGGAGAGGATGAGGAGAAAGGGGAACCCTCTTCCACTGTTGGTGGGAATGCAAGTTGGTGCAGCCTCTTTGGAGAACAGTGTTGGAGAATCCTCAAGAAATTAAAAACAGAACTTCCCTATGATCCTGCAATTGCACTCCTGGGTATTGACCCGAAAGATACAGGTTGAGTGAAAAGAAGGGCCATATGTACCCCAATGTTTATAGTAGCAATTGCCACGGTCGCCAAACTGTGGAAAGAACCAAGATGCCCTTCAACGGATGAATGGATTAGGAAGATGTGGTCCATATACACTATGGAGTATTATGCCTCCATCAGAAAGGATGAATACCCAACTTTTGGAGCAACATGGATGGGACTGGAAGAGATTATGCTAAATGAAATGAGTCAAGCAGAGAGTCAATGATCATATGGTTTCATTTATTTGTGGAGCATAACAAATAGTATGGAAGGCATGGGGAGTTAGAGAGGAGAAGGGAGTTGGGGTAAATAGGAAAGGTAAGTGAACTATGAGAGAGTATGGACTCTGAAAAACAATCTGAGGGGTTTGAAGTTGCGGGGGTGTGGGAGGTTGGGGTACCAGGTAGTGGATATTATAGAGGGCACAGATTGCATGGAGCACTGGGTGTGGTGAAAAAATAATGAATACTGTTATGCTGAAAATAAATTAATTAATAAAAAAAGAAATTAAAAAAAAGCTTGCTGCCTTCCCGTTGAGATCAGGGACATGACAAGTATGCCTAATCTTACCACACTTGTTCAACTAAGTATTAGAAGTCCTAGCAACAGCAATCAGACAACAAAGAGAAATAAAAGGTATCCAAATTAGCAATGAAGAAGTCAAACACTCTTCGCAGATGACATGATTCTTTATAGGGAAAACCCAAAAGACTCCACCCCCAAACTACTAGAACTCATACAGAAATTCAGCAACGTGGCAGGATACAAAGTCAATGTACAGAAATCAGTGGCTTTCTTATACACTAACAATGAACATACAGAGTGGGAAATTAGAGATTTACTACAAAGCTGAGATCATCAAGATAGCATGGTATTGGCATAAAAAAGGACACATAGACCAGTGTAACAGAGTAGAGAGCCCAGATATGGACCCTCAACTCTATGGGCAAATAATCTTTGACAAAACAGGAAAACATATACAATGGGAAAAAGTCAGTCTCTTCAATAAATGGTGCTGGGTAAACTGGGAAGCTCTATGTAGAAAAATGAAACTCGAACATTCTCTTACACCGTACACAAAGATAAACTCAAAATGGATAAAAGACCTCAACATGAGACAGGAATCCATCAGAACCCTAGAGGAGAACATAGGCAGTAATATCTTCGATATCAGCCACAGCAACTTTTTTCAAGAAATGTCTCCAAAGACAAAGGAAAAAAAGTGAAAATGAACTTTTGGGACTTCATCAAAATCAAAAGCTTCTGCACAGCAAAGGAAACATTTAAGAAAACAAAGGGGCAACCCACGGAATGGGAGAAGATATTTGCAAATGACAGTAGACAAAAGGTTGATATCCAGGATCTATAAAGAACTCCTCAAACTAAACACACACAAAACAGACAATTATATAAAAAAAATCAGAAGATATGACAAGACACTTCTCCAATCAAGACATACACATCGCTATCAGACACATGAAAAAATGTTAATCGTCACTAGCCATCAGGGAGATTCAAATTAAAACCACATTTAGATATCACCTTACACCAGTTAGAATGACCAAAATTAGCAAGTGAGGAAACAACATGTGTTGGAGAGGATGTGGAGAAAGGGGAACCCTCTTCCACTGTTGGTGGGAATGCAAGTTGCTACAGCCTCTCTGGAGAACAGTGTTGGAGAATCCTCAAGAAATTAAAAACAGAACTTCCCTATGACCCTGCAATTACACTCCTGGGTATTGACCCGAAAGATACAGGTTGAGTGAAAAGAAGGGCCATCTGTACCCCAATGTTTATAGCGGCAATGGCCGCAGTCGTCAAACTGTGGAAAGAACCAAGATGCCCTTCAACGGATGAATGGATTAGGAAGATGTGGTCCATATACACTATGGAGTATTATGCCTCCATCAGAAAGGATGAATACCCAGCTTTTGGAGAACAGGGATGGGACTGGAAGAGATTCTCCTTAGTGACATAAGTCAAGCAGAGAGTCAATGATCATATGGTTTCACTTATTTGTGAAGCATAACAAATAGCATGGAAGACATGGGGAGATAGAGAGGAGAAAGGAGTTGGGGGAAATTGGAAGGAGAGGTCAACCATGAAAGACTATGGACTCTGAAAAACAATCTGAGTGTTTTGAAGGGGCAGGGGGTCGGGGTACCAGGTGGTGAGCATTACAGAGGGCATGGATTCCATGGAGCACTGGGTGTGGTGCAAAATAATGAATACTGTTATGCTGGAAATAAATAAAAAATAAATTAAAAAAAAAGAAAAAGAAAATTGGGAGCATCACTTTGCCCAATTTCAAGGGTAACTACAAAGCTGTGATCACCAAGACAGAATGGTACTGGCATAAAAACAGACACATAGACATGTGGAATAGAGTAGAGAGCTCATATATTGACCATCAACTCTATGGTCAAATAAACTTCAACAAAGCGGGAAAATATACAGTGGAAAAAATACAGTCTCTTCAATAAATGGTGCTGGGAAAATTGTGCCAGCTCTGTGTAGATGAATGAAACTCGACCATTCTCTTCCACCAAACACAAAGAGAAACTCGAAATGGATAAAAGAGCTCAACATTGGGGGGAGGGGACAAGATGGCAGGCAAGTAGGAGGAGGCGACTTTTCAACCTGTACCCTAAAGTGAGCTGATTACCAACCAAAGAACTACGATCACCCATGAAATCAGCCTGAGGTCAGAATTATACACGTCTGGATCTCTATAATGGCAGAAGATGCCGGTGGGCAGGTAAATTGCGGTGGGAAAGGCTGACTGATATTGGAAGATAAACAAAAGGGGGAGGGAGCCACCAGAGGCGACTGGTTCGAAAGTAATACCCCCAATATGAGCGAGAGTGCCCTGCGTCTGGGGACCAGCATTAACTTGGAGATTGGTTGAAAGCACTCCAAAAGCGCAAAGTATCATGGGGGGGGGGAATGTAGGAATTGGGGCGGCGAGGGACAGGGGCTTAAGTCCTTGGTCCCAGGACAGCCTCCCCTGGCACTGAGCCAGATGGAGTGCAGTTGAGAAACCAGGTCTTGGCCCCTGAGCCGCCAGCATGCCTGATTGCCTGGGGTCTGGCTCCTGTGAGGGGCCAGGAGTCACATCATAGGACAGAATGCTCGAGCCCTGCTACAGAGCCTGAGATGCACGCACCCCACATCCTACCCTGAGAGATGTACACAAAAGCCCAGCTGGCGCTCTTTGACCCGCGCCATTGTTTCAGAGCCTAAGACATGCGCCCCAAACTCTCCTGTGAGAGAGGTGCACGAAGGGCCAGGCTGGTGCTCTCGGACCTGCGCCCCTTCTCAGAGCCTGAGACATGCACAGGACCTACAGCCCTCCTGAGAGAGTCCTGCGCAAGCCTGGCGCTCTTAGACCAAGAAAGACCAGGCACTCCCAGCCCCGGCCAGTGGGAAAATCTCATTGTGCGATCACTGCTTGGAACCTCTCTGGCGGTCTGGATCTGTCCAGACAGCCAACACTGCCATGGTTTGTGGTACAAGCAGAAGATCCTGCGTCCCCAGGGACCGTGACTCAGAACCTGCTCTGCAGGCGGCCAAGGCGGATCTCATCTGAGCTCTGCAGCCAGACTGAGGCTTCTCTCTGAGAGGGAGGTCAGGGTGCAGTCTGTTTTCCTATAAAACTACAGAAACCATCAAAAGTGGTCAAGGCGAGAGGGAAAAAATAAGTGAACAAACATATAAATCTCCAGAGAACAAGAGTCTGAAAAAAAAAAAAAAAACGGTTTCCTCAGAGCCCACCCCCTTGAGTGGGACTGGAGGACTTAACTCAGGGAACACCATTGACTGAAAACCCACGTGGCAGGCCCCTCCCCCAGAAAACCAACCAGGAAAGATGTTCACCATCAACCATCAACAGGAAAATCCAAATAAAATATCTCCATGAGATATTAACTCACACTATCAGATTGGCTAACAGCACCAGCACAAGAAAACAGATGTTGGGAGGATGTGGATAAAAGGCTACCCTCTTGCACTGTTGGGGAGTGCAAGATGCTGAACCCAGTGTAGAAAAGAGTATGACTGTTCCTCAAAGCGTTAAATATAGAACTACATTATGATCCAGCAATCACACTACCGTGTGTTTACCCAATGAACATGAGAACAATAACTCAAAAGGATACATGTGCCCCTATGTTTTTTTGCAACATTATTTACAGTATTACAATATGGAGGCAATCCAAGGATCTCTTGATAAATTGATAAATGAGATGATACATGTACACACACACACACACACACACACACAGTGGGAAATTACTCATCCATAAAAAAACGAAATCTTGCCATTTGCAGACACATGGATGGAGCTAGAGAGTACTGTCCTAAGTGAAATCCATCAGTCGGAGAAAGACAAATGCCTTGTGATGTCACTCTTACATGGAATTTAAAAAATGAATATACATAAATAAAGGAGAAAGAAGATACAAAGCAAAATGCTGAATCTGTGGTTACCATAGTGGAAGTGGATGGAGGGATGAGTGAAATGGATGATGGGGACTAAGAGTACACTTTTCTTGATGACAGCTGAGTAAACATAGAATCACTGAATCACTACATTGTACACCTGAAACTAATATACCACTGTATGTTAACTCTACCTGAATTAAAATAAACAATAAAAGAGTTTTTCTTTCAGTAAACTATTTGAAAAATCTTTTGCTGTGCAATGTTCATAAGACATACTTGTGAGAGTATAACTGTACAATAATTATTCACTCTATGCTTGGAATTCAAATTACACTGAATTCTTATACTTCTCCTGTTAACTGTAACAGGGTGAGGACCTATGATTTCAAGAGTGTAAGTAGAGACGGATGTCACTTCACTGTCCAGAAATCTATTATTGTTTCTGTTTTCATGTGAGATTGTCATACAGTATGAGACAGATTTCAGAGCAGGTTTGTTATGCATCCTGGATCTCTAATTCAGTGGTCATTACCTAAATCTGTTTGGATGGTAAGTTCCTATGGATGGGCTTCCTTCCAAGCACATACCTGGAAGACAAATGTGGGTGGGCTGGGTGTGGGACAGAAAGAGTACCAAGTACATAAAAGGGTTGGATCCTTCCCCTGATCTATGAATGGCCATGGGAGTGGGTATGGGAGGCAGAAGCAACAGGAAACCGCTAAGGTCACCAGCTGAAAGCAGGGTGTCTGGGTCAAGTGATCTTGAGATGCAGGGCTTGAAGTCTGTTCTGAGCTACCTCTGGGTGGAAAAGGAGGAAGGAAAAAGAAGGAGAAATTGCCTGCACCTGTCCCATACCAGCTTCCCACCACTACTGGTACACATCAGTCTACACAGCAGACACCGCCTGGGCTAAAGATGGGCTGTCTTGGATCCCTCAGCCCTCAGTGGGACAGATGGCTCCAGGGCTCAGGGACATGCTGAGGGAGATGGGAAGGAAGCCTGCCTCTCCCAGGTCATCCCCTCCTTGAGCAGGAAGACCTCCAGGACTGCTAAAAACCCACTGGCAGTTTTTTTAAAGATTTTATTTATTAATTTGGCAGGCAGAAATCACAAGTAGGCAGATAGGCAGGAAGAGAGAGAGAGGAGGAAGCAGGCTCCACACTGAGCATGGAGCACGATGCAGGGCTTGAGCCCAGGACCCTGGCTTCAACCCACTGAGCCACCCAGGTGCCTCCCCACTGGCAGTTTTGAAAGATATGCCATAAATGAACTAAGGCATTGAAAAATATAAAACAATATTCGTTTTTAAGTTCAGAGCTGTCAGCTCATGAAGTGAGAAGATCTTCCCTGAGGAATACTGAGGGAAGGGCAGGTCAGGTTGCAAAGAGAGATGTGGATTTCTTGATTGGGGAACTGTAGCCCCCTTCCAGGACAAGGTATTGTCCTCACCTCACAGAGGAACCATAAAAGTTAGGGTTAGGGTTAAGGTTAGGGTTAGGGTTAGGGAAGCCTTCAAACAAGAGATACATTCTCATTCATTCCCCCACGGAGGCCAGACCCATGCCTGGGCTCCCCAGCCTCCCGAAAAGTTGGAGGAAGATGAATGGCTACTACCCACCCCTCAACTCTGCTCCTGGAAAGCTCCCCTTCACCAGGGGCCCCGGGTGTTCCGCATCATCTTGACGCATATTCCGGGCGGCCGGGACATTCCCCAAGCGAGAAAGGGCCCTCAGCCATGGGTAACAGGGTGGGCCCCAGGGCTGCCCAATGCTGGCCAATTCTCACGATCGTTCTGCCCAAATCAGTATTGATTTGGCCGGTAAAAGCCTGGCGAACTCGCTTCGGGTGCCGAGAAAGGGCCCTCAGCACGGAGAACATAGCATCCACAGGGCTGCCCAACGCCGGCTTACTCTGATGAGCATTCTGCTCAAATAGATAACAATATGGGAAAAATGCTTGTGAGAATTGGCGGCCCTATTGGCTAACTCACTTTAGGCGCACCAGGTCTACAGGGTTGATCTTAACCCTCAACTAAGGCTTCTGGGTGGGTCACCACAGTGTCGGCATATAGGTGCTGCCCTGCCCCTACCACCTAACCCTAACCCTAGTTTGGGTGTTCAAGCTTCCATATTCAGAGGACTGGCTCCCTAGACTTTGAGACTAGGGACCCCATATTCCCAACACAGGACTCTGGCAGCCACCAGTGAGGAAATTAGACCCCATGGCCCTGTGCAAAACCCTCCTGGCTAGAGTAACTTACATGCTTCCTAAAGACACCCACAGCTTACAAGGACCCAAACACCACAATCCTGGAGCCTGATGGGCCACCAGAGCAATGCCCTCAACTCAGCCATCTGGAGATCCTGGGTCTGCACTGGCATATCAGGCCTGCCATTCTCCAAGGACCAAACCCTAACCCTACTTCAGTGTTCAGGCTCTGGACCCCAGAGGTCTAAAACCCAAACCCTCCCATGGATGGGAGCATCAGATTGATGGCCTTACTCAGACCCTTAGTCAGGAGGAGACCATTTCATTTTGTGCTCTCTAACACCCTCAGAGCCCTAGAACTCGGCATGCTCCCCTGAGGCCATTTCTGCCATCTTTGATCCTCCAGACCAAAGACTGAGGAGCCTCCTGATTCCCGCCCTCAACTATGCCCTTGGATGTGTCGATATCTGTGCTGGCAGATCCGACCTGCCTTGTCTCTAAGACATAACAGTAACCCTATCCCTAAGCCAAACCCTAATACTAACCCTAGCCCAGGTTGTGTGTTCCACTGTCAATCCTCCAATGCCTGGTCCCTAAAGCGCTGAGATGGGGGACCCCTGAGCTGCACACCATCATTGCACCTGATCCCAGGAGGACACACTGCCATTTGGAAATGTGCTGAACCCACGGAGCAGAAGAAACCTGCATGGCTTCTTGAGGCCATCCCCACTTCTGGCGGCCCCAAGGAAAAGGAACCAAGTCTCACGGTCCTGTAGACATGCGCCCCCAACTCAGGCATCGAGCAGGGTCACCACAGCACTGGCAGGTAGGGGATGACATACCGCTATGACTTAACCCTAAACTTCATTTGCATATTCTGGCTTCCCACCCCAGAGGTCTGGCTCCCTAGCCCTCCAGACTGGGGACCCCGTATTCCCAATGCAGGAATCTGGCTGCTAACCCCGAGGAAACTGGACCCCATGGCCCTGTGCAGGACCTCCTGTGCTGGAGAAAACTCCATGCCCCTAAAGTATTCCTACCTTCCGAGGACCCACACACCACAATCCCAGAGCCTGATGGACCACCAGACCAATGTCCTCAACTCAGCCCTCCAGAGAGCTTGAGTCTGCACTGGCCCATCAGGCCTGCTGTTCTCCCAGGACCAAACCCTAACCCTAGGTTGGGTGCTCAGGACCAGGACCCCGAGACATGACACCCAATCCCTTCCATGGATGGGAGCATCAGACTGATACCCATATTCAGAGTCTCAGACAGAAGGAGACCATTTCATTTGGTGCTCTCTAACACCCTCAGAGCCCTAGAAACCAGCATGCTCCCCTGATGCCATTCCCGCCATCTTTGCCCCTCCAACCAAAAACCCATGGCCTGAGGAGGCTCCTGCATCCCGTCCTGAACTCAGTGCTTGTGTGACCCTATATCTGTGTTTCCAGATCCGACATGCCTTGTCCCTAAGACATAGTAATTACCATAGCCTAACTGTAACCCTAATCCCTAACTCTAACCCTAATCTTAAACCTTAACCCCACCCTATCCCTAACTCTGACTCTAAACCTAACCTTTTTCCCTAAGACATAACCCTAACCCTTGTCCCTAAGACATAACACTAACCCTAACCCCTAACCCTAACCCTATCCCTAACCTATATCCCTAACTCTAACCCTCCACACAGGGGATTCAACATCCACACCAGGAGACTCTGCCTGCCCTCCAGAAAGAAAGATGCATAAGCACCTACACACACTCGCATCATCTGCAGCACCCCGGACATAATGCCGGATTCTGCCACAAGCCAGATGCATGTCCACTCAGCCCCGAGGGAGCCCACCTCAATACCAGCATATCAGAGCTTCCATGCCAATAGTCCTTAATCCTAACCCTAGGTTGTGTGTACAGGCTTCCGTAGCCTTAGGTCTAGCCCACAAACTGGCCAGATTGGAGACGCCTGAGACTCACTCTGGCAGTCTGCCAGCTGCCTATGTTGTTATGGTGCCATTTGTAGCTAGTCAGACCTCAGAGCAGGGAATAACTTCGTGTCCCCTTAGGCAAGCCTCAGCATCTGAGCCCCTCCTGAACAAAAACGCAGATTCACACGAGCCACCTATTACCCGCCCTCAACTCAGCCCTCCATGGAGCCCGCCTCAGCACTAGCAGATCAGACCTGGCATGCCCCTAGGACATAACCCTAACCCTAGTTTGGGTTTTCAGGCTTCCATTCTGAGATTCCAGGCAACAAACCCCCTGGATTAAGGAACCTTGACATGCACCCTAGGACTCCACTCGCCATAGAGTAGAAACCTATGCCATTTGGAGTTCTGCTGAACCATCAGAGGGGGAGAAACCTGTCCCTATAAAGACACTCCCACCATCTGTGGCCCCCCGGTCATAAAATCGGATTCTGCTGAGCTGATGGACACACGGCCTCAACTCAGCCCTGAGGGTACCCCACCTCAACATCAGCAGATTGAGTCACCATGTCCCTAGGCCCTTACTATTACCCCTGTTTGGGTTTTAGGGCTTCCATCCCCAAGTCCCCTAGATTAAGGACTACTGAGCTACACCACAGGACTCCACCTGCCACACGGGAGGAAACCTTGTGGTTTGGAGCTGCACCAAACCCTCAGACCTGGAGAATCCTGTAAGCCCCCCTAACGCCATCCCTACCATGAGTCACCCCCATGGCCATAAAACCTGATTCTGCTGTGATACCATATCTATGCCCTCAACTCAGCCCTTAGAGGAGCCCACATCAGCACCAGCACATCGGGCCTGCCATGTCCTTAGCCCTTAACCCTAACCCTAGGTAGGGTGCACAGGCTTACATGCTCAGATGCCTGTCCCCCAAGCCCACCAGATTGGCCACTTCTGAGATTCATGCCGGTATAGATTAAGGATGCCTCAGTGACACCCCAGGATTGCGTCCACCACACAGGAGGAAACCATGCCATTTGGAGCTCTGCAGAACCCTCAGGGTTTGAGAAAACTCCATGCAACCCTGAGTTCACCCCCAGGGCACAAAGTTGGAGTCTGACATGCCCCCTGATACCCACCCTGAAGTCATCCCACCAGGGAGCCCATCTCAGCAACAGCAGATTGAGCATGCCATGCCCCTAGGACCTTAGCATAACTCTAGTTTCTGAATTCAGGCTTCCTGAATTCATGCTCCCCAAAGAGGCCTGGTCCCCAAACTCCCCAGATTCAGGACCCCTCTGTAACATGCCAGAAACCTGACCACCATGCAGGGGGAAGCCATGTCATTTGGAGCTCCATAGTTCCCTCAGAGAGGGAGAAACCAGCATGCCCCTCTAAAGCCACCCCCACCATCGGCCATCCCTCTGGCCAGAAACCCTGACTCTTCTACGTTGCAGGACACATAGCCTCAACTCAATCCCAAGGGTATCCCACCTAAGTGTCAGCAGATCAGGCCTGCCATGCCCCAAGGCCATGACCCTAACTCTTGGTTGCATTTTCAAGCTTCCTTCCCCAGAGGCCTGTCCCCAGAGCCCACTAGATTGGTAACCTTGGACCCACATTGTAGGAGTTCACCTGCCACCCAGCAGGAAACTAGTCCCTTTGGATCTGTGCAGAACCATCAGAGACAGAGAAACCTGCATGCCCCCATCAGGACCCCTGCTTGTTCTGCAGCCCCCTGGCTACAAACCCAGAGCCTGATGCACCACCCGACCCCCATCATCAACTCAGATCCTTGGGGAACTCACCTCATCACCAACATTTCGGGCCCACCATGCCACTAGCTCAGCTCTCCTCAAAGAACCCTGTCCGCTCTAGGCAGACCTGGAACTCCCCTGTCTGCGGCAAAGCTCTGGGACCCCCCCCTCCTCCTTCTCAATTTACACTGTCCCAGGCATTCATGAGAAAGGGGAAAGCTACCTCCTGAAGGCTTAATACCTCCTTTCCTCTTCTGCCATATTTTTCCACAATTACCTTTGTACCTGGGCAGACTGGAAGGAACATATCTATGGAACATGAACATGCTCTGACATCTGAATCTTCCTGGAAGTTTTTTGAGGGCGCCGTATGCAAACAGAAACTAGTGTATCATACAACAGTGTGTTGGAAAGTGATCATTGACAGAACAGTAGAGCAAAAATCCCTCCATATTTACCTCACTCCTCATGAAGTAGAACATGGTGTTCTTTTTTCCTTCCTTGACTTCCATTCCAATTTGTTTCCATGCAGTGTTCATTCCTTTACTTCAAGGGTAGGATTTTGTGATTCCCCACCTGCATAGAACACCCAGAGCTCATCACAGCAAGTACTCTCCCTAATAGTTGTCACCCATTTAACCCTTCCACCCACACCCCTGTCCTCTAGCAACGATCAGTTTGTGCTCTAAGTTTGAGTGTGTTTCTTCATTGGCCTTCTCCCCTCACTATGTTCATCTGTTTTTGTTCTGAAAATCTACAGAATCCAAGTTACAGGCTATTGGTCTTTTCTTACTGATTTTACTTAGCTAAATCCACTGTAGATCCATCCACATCCTTACAGATATTAAGATTTCGTCCTTTTTGAACCTGGCTCTTATTCCATTAAGAAGATGTGGGAGACAATGTTTAGAGCACCAATGGCCATGGTCGCCTAACTGTGGAAAGAACCAAGATGCCCTTCAACAGACAAATGGATAAGGAAGATGTGGTCCATGTACACTATGGAGTATTATGCCTCCATCAGAAAGGATGAATACCCAACTTTTGTAGCAGCATGGACGGGACAGGAAGAGATTATGCTGAATGAAGTAAGTCAGGCAGAGAGAGTCAACTATCATATGGTTTCACTTATTTGTGGATCATAACAAATAGCATGGAGGACAAGGAGAGTTAGAGAGAAGGGAGTTGGGAAAAATTGGAAGAGGAGGTGAACCATGAGAGACTATGGACTCTGAAAAACAATCTGAATGAAGGGGCGGGGGTGGGAGTTTGGGGGAACCAGGTGGTGGGTATTGGAGAGGGCACGGATTGCATGGAGCAATGGGTGTGGTGCAAAAACAATAAATACTGTTATTCTAAAAAAAATTAATTAAAAAAAAGAAGAAGATGATGTGAGTGAATGAAAATACACACATATATATATATATATATATATATATATATATATATATAATCACTCATCAGTGAATGGACATTTGGACTCCCTCCATTGTTTTACTATGGTTGATAATGTGCTATGGTTGATAATGTTACTATCGTTGATAATGCTGCTGTAAATATCACGGTGCTTGTACCACACCGAATGTACATTTTTGTGCCCTTTAAGCAAATACCTAGGAGGACAATTGCTGGATCCTAGTGTTGTTCTGTTCTTAGGTTTTGGAGGACACACCATTTTCTTTTCCAGAGTGGCTGCAACAACCCACATGCCCACCAACAGTGTAGGAGCATTCCATTTTAGGGTGTTTTCTTTTTTTTTTTAGATTTTATTTATTTATTTGACAGAGAGAGATCAGAAGTAGGCAGAAAAGCAGGCAGAGAGAGAGAGCATGAAGCAGGCTCCCTGCCGAGCAGAGAGATTAAGGCAGGGTTCCATCAGAGGAACCTAGGATCATGACCTGATCCAAAGGGAGGTGCTTAACCCACTGAGCCACCCAGGTGCTCCTGAGAATTCCACTTTAAGCAGAACATTCCCTGCCAGCCATTTCCTATGGAGGAAATGTAAAACCTGAGGGATAACCTGACTCACTGAGCATCAGGCAAGCAGCCACAGAAATTCACCCCATGGTTCCTGACGCCAAGTCCCTTGAAGCCACCAGAATGCCTTTATTCAGGGAAATTCCCAAACACTCTCCTTCACCACCCACAAAACCCACCAACTGCACAGAAAATAGAGCATGCTCAACCATATATAGCTGTTTGAGTGAACGTAGGAAGACAAGCATCCCTTTTAAATTGTCCAAGGCTTCTTGGAATCATTTTGAATTTTCCCTCACCCCTCATTGGAACTCTTTGGATGCAAAGACCAATCCATTAGGATACATCACCTTGGACAAAGGAGAAGCCATCATCCAAGTCTCTATCTGACCCAAACATCCACCTCACTGCTAGATGAAGGAATACTTTCTATATTCAAAATGCACACCAGTCAATCTCATCTTCCCTTTCGAATCCAAGGGATTACCTAGGAAAGAGATGGTCCAAATACCTTTGTAATCCAGAAATAAACAGAGAAAATGATATCCCTGCCAGGTGTTCCCTGCAGAGAAACTCGGGAACTCTGGCACCCACACTAGATTGCTTACAGCTGGTCCAGTGTGCCAATTGTGAACTCCACCAGAGACAAGAGAAAAGCCCAGGAGGTTTGGGGTGAAAGAAAAGTTTTACCTCATGTCCTGGCATGGATGTGACATTGTGTCCCACCGGCCTGCTGTTTTCTCTGAATGCTTACGTCCTGGGACAAGCTGCATGACTGACTCAGATGCTGATTTTCAAAGTTCAGGTCTTGTGGAGCCAGAGTGAAGAAGGGTTGTCAGGTGTGGATAAGCAGGAGTCTTCCACCTAGTCTTCACACCTGCTCCAATTCCTGGGAGAAGGAGAGACATATGCTTATTTCTTTTTTTTTTAAGATTTTATTTATTTATTTGACAGAGAGAAATCACAAGTAGATGGAGAGGCAGGCAGAGAGAGAGAGAGGGAAGCAGGCTCTCTGCTGAGCACAGAGCCCGATGCGGGACTCGATCCCAGGACTCTGAGATCATGACCTGAGCCGAAGGCAGCCGCTTAACCCACTGAACCACCCAGGCGCCCCCATATGCTTATTTCTTAAGTGGTCATCCAATTCCTTCTCAAGCCGACCAATGCCCTTGTCCTTTTTGGAGAAACAAACATACTCTTCCAAACAAACACTCAACTCCTCAGTTCCAAATGCACCATGAGTCAGGTTTGGTTTCCCCTGTCTCCAGAGCCCAGCTGGGAGGACCCTCCTGAGCCATCCTGACAGCAGACTACCAGCAAACCTGGGGAAACAGGGCACAATGCTGAGTGGGGGCCAGGCTACAGTGTTTCTTATGACCACTCTTAAGCCTGGAGAAACAGAGACTATACAGCTCACCACTCCGTCCTGCAGAAACAATCTGTAGTTCCTCAGGATTCAGGGTCTCTCACCCAGCACTTCCCCACTGCCCTCAGAGCCAGCAGGCAGCACTGACTCTTCTTCAGGTGGGTTTCCCATGGCAGCTCGCCACTGCCTCCAGTGGTCGCAAGCAGCATTGCCACCCCTACCGTGCTCTCTAGCACCACAGCTCACTCACCACCTCCAGTGGCATGAACTGGCACTCTTGGGCTTTCCACAGACTCCTAAAGCAGCCCCCAAACCCTCCACAGGTGTAAAACCACACTGGCACTGTCCCTCCAGATTGGGGTCCTCTGGGCCACACCCCAGGTGTCCGCCTGCCACCCAGGAGGAAACTGTACCATTCGAAGCTGAGCAAAACCCTCAGAATGAAACAAACCCACATGACTCCCTGAGGACACCCCCAACTTCGATGGTCCCCGCAGTCACAAACTCATTCTGATGTGCTTCCTGACCCCCATGTTTGACTCAGCCCCTGGGGATCCAGCCTCAGCACCAGGAGGTAGGGCCATAATACCCATAAGCCCTAACCCAAACCCTAGGTTGTGTTTTCAGGCTTCCATGCCCAGAGACATGGCCAAAAATCCCTCCAGATTCGGAATCCCTGAGCCACAACCAAGGACTCCGCCTACCATCCATGTTCTCCTGGGTGCCCTTCGGAGCTACCCAGAACCCTCAGACCAGGAGAAGCCCACATGCATTCCAGAGGCCGCCATCACCTCTGATGGCCCACATCGCAACAAAACCAGAGATTTACATACCACTTGACCCCCATCCTTGACTCAGCCCATGGAAGATCCCGCCTCAGCACTGACAGTTTGGGCCTGCCATGGCCCTAGGCCCTAACCCTAATCGTACGTTGGCTTTTCAGGCTTCTGTCCCCAGAGACCTGTCCCCCAAGCCCTCCAGATTGGGGATCCCAGGGCCACACCCCATGAGTTCTCCTGCCACTCAGGAGGAAACCACACCCACGCAGAACCCTCAGAACAGAACAAACCCGCATGCTTCCCTAAGACCACCCCCACCTCCAGCGGCCCACCCGGGCACAAAACCAAGCCCCTGATGCACTACTGGACCCCTGTCCTCAACTCATCCCCCTGGGGAACTGCTTCAGTATGGGCATATTGGACCTGTCATACTCCTAGGCCCTAATAGTAACCCTAGGGTAGTTTCTCAGGATTCTGTCCCCATAGAACTAGCCACCAATCCCTCCAGATTATGGACCCCTGAGCCACAGCCCAGGACTCCGCCTGCCACCCAGGAGGAAACCGTGCTGCTTGGAGCTGTGAAAAACCCTCAGAGTGAGAGAAACCTGCATACCCTCCTTGAGACCCACCCCCACTTTTGGCCCCCACCAGACCACAAACATGCAGACTGGTGCTCAGCTGGATCCCCCTCCCTCAACTCTGCCTGCAGGGCCCTCTCCCTTCATGGGGGCCTTCAGGGGAGCCACATGGGCCCTACCCATGTTCCCGGATGGCCACGTCAACACTGAGTGAGAAAGAGCTCTAGATTGCATATGCCAGCATGGCCTGAATCACTGCCAAATGCTGGCCAATTCTCACAGCTTTCTGCCCAAATCTATATCAATTTGGTCATAAAAAAAAAGTCAGATTTAGCCAGAAAAAACCAGTGAACTTGCATTTATCAGCATGGGCTGTCAGGTCCACTGCCTGAGCCTGGCCTGGGGCCCCAATATTTGCAATCCTAGCCCTGAAAAAAAGCCCTCTGTGAGGTAGGTGCACGTGATGCCAACCACTCCCGCTCCCTTTGAGGTGCGGGCCCTGGCACTGGCAGATCACATCTGCGATGCCCCTAGGCCCTTGCCTTAAACCTAGGTTGGGTTTTCAGGTTTCCTTCTCCAGTGGTCAGTAGCCTGAGTCCTCCACACCAGGGACCTCAGAGCCACACTGCAGGAGTACACCTGCCCCCAGGAGGAAACCGGGTCGTTAGGAGCTGTGGGAGTGGGAGAAGGGGAGAAACCTGCATGCCCTCCCCAGTCCACCCCCACCCTTGACTCACCACTGGGCTGCAAAAACAGAGGCTGAGTAGCTTTTCAGGCTTCTGTCCCCAGAGACCTGGCCCATGAGCCCTCCAGATTGCAGACCCCTGAGCCACACCCCAAGACTCTGCCTGCCACCCAGGAGGAAACTGTACCTTTTGGAGCCTCCCAAAACCCTCAGAGCAGGAGAAACCTTCATGTCCCCCCAAGGCCACCACAACCTTCGGCGCCCAGCTGAGCCACAAACATGGAGCCTGATGCTCAGCCAGAACCCCTGCCTCAACTCTGTCCACAGAAAATCCTCTATGTGGGGGCCCTCTAGGGAGTCTCATGGTCCTGGCCCATGTTTCCAAGATGTCCACTATAAGCACCTAGTGAGAAATTGCTCTAGACTGCGGGTGCCAGTGTGGCCTGAATTGCCACACAACAACAACCATTTCTCATGATCTCTCTGCCAAATTGATATCGACTTGAACAGAAAGCTTGTGAGAATTGGCTGGAAAACCCCCAGCAAACTTGCTGCCTGTGACTCGGAGCCAGAGGGCAACCGCCTGGGCCTGGCATGGGGTCTGGAGTAGTGCAACCCGAAACCCGCAAGAAAGCCAACTACGAGCCAGGTGCACATATGCCCAACCATTCCGGCTACTCAGTCCCCTGGTGTGCTCACCCTGGTGCTGGCAGATCAGGCCTGCCATGCCCCCAGACCCTCAACTTAATGCTCAGTTGGGTTTTCAGGCTTCCATCCCCAGGGGCCTGTCCCCTGAGCCTTCCAGATTCGGGATACCAAAAACACACCCCAAGAGACCGCCTGCCACCCAGAAGGACAGCCGTGCCTTTTGGAGCTGTGTAGAACACTCCGACAGGGAGAAACCTGCATTCCAACCTGAGGAAACACCCACCTGTGGCAGCCCCCTGGCCACAAAACCCGGCGCCTGATGTACCGCCTAACCACCATCCTCAATTCACCGTCTAGAGAGTCTCACCATAGCTTGGTTTTTCCGGCTTCTGTTCCCAAAGACCTGGGCCCCCATGCCCTCCAGATTCCGGACCCCTGAACCACACCCCAGGACTCCACTGCCACCCAGGATGAAACTGCTGTTCAGAGCCGCCCAAAACCCTCAGAGTGAGAGAAAACCTGCATGCCCTTCTAAGGCCACGCACATCCATCGCCCCACCAGGCCACAAACAAAAAGGGTGATGCTCAGCCTTACCCCTCCCTCAACTCTGCTCCTGGGATGCTCCCCTGGTGGGGCTACTCGGTGGAGCCACGTTGGACCAGCCCGTGCTCCCACATGGCCGTGAAATGCACCTAGTGAGAAAGTGCTCTAGACCAAGCCACATGTGCAGCCCATAAAGCCGCCCATGCTGGCCAATTCTCATAAGCTTTATGCCCAAATCAATATTAATTTGGGCAGAAAAATTGTCATAATTGTCAGGAAAATGCCAAGAGACCTTGTTTGGGCAACTAGGCTGTGGCCGAGGCCTGGGCCAGAGTCCCGATTGGTTGCAGACCAAACCCTGAGGGAAATCTCTCTGCGAGGCAGGTGCATGTGGGTCAACCTCTCCTGCTACTCAGCCCCCTGGGATGCCCCCGGTGGCACTGGCAGATCTGATCTGTCATGCCCCTAGGCCCTGGACCCATAGATTAGTTTGGTTTTCAGACTTTCATCCCCAGGAGCCTGTCCTCTGAGCCCTCAAGATTGGGGACCCCAGAGCCACATCCCAGGAGTACACCTGCTATCCAGGAGGAAACCATGCCATTCATAGCTGTGCAAAACCCTCAGAGCAGCAGATACCTGCATATCCCCCTGAAACCACCCTCACCATCAGCATCCCAATGGGCAACAAACACAGAGGGTGACACTCAGCCAGACACCCTCCCTCAGCTCTACCCCTGGAAAGTTCTGGTGCATGGGGGCCCTCAGGGGAGCCGGGTGGGCCTGGCCCATGTTCCTGGATGGCCGAGACACCCACCTAGCTAGAAAGAGCTGTAGAGCGGGTGCCACCATGGCCCAACTCGCTGCCCAACCACAATATCAATTTGGGCAGAAAGCTTATAAGAATTGGACAAAAAAACCCAGGAGCTCGCTTCTGGTGTCATGGGCCCACAGCGCTGCGCCTGGGCCTGGTCCAGGTTCCTGAATGTCGCAGCCTGAACCCTAAGAGATAGCCCTCTTTGAGCCAGGCATATGGGTGGCCAATCCCTCCTGCTAGTCACTTCCCTGGGGCGCCTACCCTGGCGCTGGCAGTTCAGGCCTGCCAGGCCCCTAAGCCCTCGTACTAACCCTCAGTTTGCTTTTGACACTTCCATCTCCAGGGGCCTGTCCCCCAAGCCCTCAAGATGGGGGATATCTGAGCCACACTGCAGAAGTCTACCTGGCACCCAGGAAGAAACCATGCTATTCAGAGTTGCTCAGAACCCTCAGACTGGGGGTAAAACCACATGCTTCCCTGAGTCCACCCCTACATCTGGGGACCCCTCAGTCACAAAACACAGAGCTTGACATACCGCTGGTCACCCATTCTTGACTCAGCCAATTGGGGATCCTGCCTCAGTGCCAAAAGATCGGGCCTGTCATGCTCCTAGGCCCTAACCCTAACCCTAGTTTGGCTTTTTAGGCTTCCATCCCCAGAGACCTGGCCCCCAAGCCCCCCAGATTGGGAAGTCCTAAGCCACAACCCAGGGCTCCTCCTGCCACCGAGGAGGAAACTGTGCTATTCAGAGCTGCACAAAACCCACAGAGCAGAAGAAACCTGCATGACTCCCTGAGGCAACCCCAACACTCATTGCCCCACGGGGCGACAAACATGGAGGCTGATGTTCAGCAAGACACCCTGATTCAGCCCAGCCCCCAGAAAGCTCCACTTGATGGGGGCCCTTGGGGGAGCCACGTGATCCCAGCCAGTGTTCCCGGATGGCCAGGACACACACCTAGGGAGAAACTGCTCTAGACCATGGGCGCCAGCACAGCTCAAATCACCACCCAACACTGGCCAACTCTCATAAGCTTTCTACTCAGATCAATATTGATTTAGGAAGAAAACCCATGAGAATTGTTCAGAAAACCCCCAGTGAACTATCTGGCAGCGCTGCAGGCCACTGCCTGTGCCTGCCCTTTAATCCCGAGTGGTCGTGACACAAACCCTGTGATATAGCCCTCTATGAGCCAGGGCCATGCACAGCCTACTACTCCTGTTATTCAGTCCTGTGGGGTGCCTGCCCCAGGGCTGTTGGATTGGGCTTGCCAGGGCCCAGGCCCTCACCTTAAGCCTCCTTTGGATTTTTAGGCTTCGGACCCTGGGATCTCTCCCCTGAGCACTCCAGATTGGGGGCCCTTGAGCCACACTGTAGGAGTCCACCTGCCACCCTGAAGGATACCGTGGCCTTCAGAGCTGTGCAGAACCCTCAGACTGGGAGAAAGTTGCATGCACCCCTGAGTCCACCCTTAGCTTTGGTGGCCCGCCCCATCCATAAAACCTGGAGTCTGACACGCTGCTTTACACTCATCCTCAACACACACCCCACTCTGGGGATCCCGCCTCAGAGTTGGCTGATCAGGCCTGTCATTCTCCTAGGCCCTAACGGTAACCATAAGGTGAGCTCTCAGGCTCCTGTCCCCATAGAACTGACCCCTAATCCCTCCAGATTAAGGACACCTGAGCCACAACCCAGGCCTCCGCCTGCCACCAGGAGGAAACCATGCAATTACAACCTGACCAAAAGCCTCAGAGCAGGAGAAACCTGCATGCCCCACCCACGAGGCCATCCCCCACTTTCAGCACTCGAGTGGGTCACAAACACGGTGGCTGACCCTCAGCTGTACCCCTTCCCTCAAGCTAGACTCTGACGTCCCGCCTGACCCTTTTCTTTGTCTCAGCCCCCCAATGAACCCGCCACAGTGCCAGAAGATTGGGCCTGCCATTCCTCCTGGCCCTAACCCTAAACCTAGTTTGCATTTTCATGCTTCCAACCAAAAACTCCTGGCCCCGACACCCCACAGATTAAGGACACCCGAGTGAAACATCAGGACTGCACCCACCACACGGAAGGAAGCCATGCCATTGTAGCTTCACAGTACCCTCAGACAAGGAGAAACCTGCATGTCACCCAGAGGGTACCCCCAGCTTCTACAGCCCCTGGACACAAATCCAGGCTCTGTCATGCTTCCTGATGCCCGCCCCCAAGTCAGCCCAGCTGACTTGAGAGCCTACCTCCTCATCAGAACATCAGGCCTGCCATGCCCCAGGGCCCTAAACCGAACCCTAGGTGTGGTTTATAGGTTTCCATGCCCAGAGGCCTGGCCCCTCGGCCCACCAGATTGGGGACATTTGAGACTCAACCCCAGGACTCCACCAGCTGCCCAGAGAAAAACATGTCCCTTTGGAGTTGTCCAGAACCCTCAGAGCAGGAGACACCTGCATGTCGCCCGAGGCACCCTCAGCTTCTGCGGCACCCCTGGACACAAACCCAGAGTCTAACATGTCACCTGATGCCCACCTTCAACTCAGCCCACCATGGAGCCTGCCTCAACACTGGCAGATCAGATTTGCCATACCCCTAGGCCCTAAACCTAACTCTAAGTTGCATTTTCAGGCTTCCTTCCCCAGGGGTCTGTCCCCCAAGACGTCTAGATTGGGAGCCCTGGAGCTACACTGTAGGAGTCTGCTTGCCACCCAGCAGGAAACCAGTCTCTTTGGAACTGTGCAGAACCCTCAGAGCTGGAGAAACCTGCATGCCCACATGAGAACTCCCCCACATTGTGCAGCTCCCTAGTTACAAACCCGGAGCCTGATGTACGGCCTGACCCCCATCATCGATTCAGCCCCTCGGGGAAATCACCTCAGCACCAGCAGTTCTGGCCTGCCATGCTAATAGCTTGTCTCTCCTCGGCAAACCCATAAGCTCTAGCCATAGCTAGAATTCCCCTGTCTGGGGCAAAGCTCAGGGATCCCCCATCCTTCTTCTTAATTTACACTCATCCAGGCATTCATGAGAAAGGGGAAGGCTACCTCCTGAAAGCTTAACACCTCCTTACCTCTTTTGCCATATTTGTTTCCATTTACCTTTGTACCTGGGCATACTGGAAGGAACATATCAATGGATCATGGATATGCTCTGACATCTGAATCTTTCTGCAAGCTTTCTGATGTCTCCTTATGGAAACAGAAACTAGTGTATTGTACCATACCATGTTTGGAAATGATCATTAGTAGAACAGGACAGCGATAACCCCTCCATTTTTACCCCACTCCTCATGAAGTAGAACATGGTCTTCTTCTTTCCTTCCTTGACTTCCATTCCAATTTGTTTCCATGCACTGTTCATTCTTTTGCTTCAGGGGTAGGATTTTGTGATTTCTCACCTGCATAGAACACTCAGACCTCATCGCAACAAGTACTCTCCCTAATAGCCGTCACCCATTTAACCCTTCCTGCCAACACCCCTGCCCTCTAGCAACCCTCAGTTTGTGCTCTAAGGCTGACACTGCTCACTCATTGTCCTATCTTTCTCCCCTCACTATGTTCATCTGTTTTCTTTCTGAAATTCCATAGGAGTCAAATCATAGGCCATTGGTCTTTTCTTACTGGTTTTGCTTACTTTAATCCACGCTAGATCCTTCCATATTCTTGCTGATGGCAAGATATCATTATTTTTGAGGCTGGCTCCTATGCTATTGGATAGTTAGATAGATAGACAGATCAATCTCTCACATCTTCTTTCTCCATTCATCAGAAAATGGACAGAGGGACTCCCTACTTTGTTTTGCTATTGTTGATAATACTGCTATAAACATCATGGTGCTTTTACCCCATTGAATGTGCACTTTTGTGTCCTTTGGATAAATACTTAGGAGTTCACTTTCTGGGTCCTAGTGTTGTTCAGATTTTCGCTTTTGGAGAAAACTCCATCTTCTTTTCCAAAGAGGCTGCAAAAATCTGCATGCCCACTGACAGTGCGGGAGGGTTCTGCTTTAAGCAGAACATTACCTTCCTGCAATTCCCTAGGAGGGGATGGAAAACCTGTGGGACAACCTGACTCACCAAGTTTCAGGCAAGCAGCACCAGATATTCACCCCAGGGTTCCTGATGCCAAGCCCCTTGAAGCCACCAGGATGCCTCTATCTGGGGGAATTCCCAAAGATTCTCATTCTGACTTCACCACCCATGAACTGCAGAGAAAATAAAGCTGTCCAGGTATCTATTTAGTAAAACTAGAAGGTCAGGTTTCCCTTTTAAATCATCCAAGCCTCCTTGGAATCATTTTGAATGTGCCCTCTGCCCTCACTGGAACTCTTTAGTTTAAATCACCTTTGACAAAGGAAAAGACATCATCCAAGTCACTATCTGACCTCAAACAGCCACATAACTCTAGATGCCTGCCATTCCCCCACCGCGTAGGCCCAATGGAATAAACAATGTTAGGTGAAGGAACAAATTCTATATTCAAAACACACACCAAGTGAATCTCATCTGTGATTCATGAACTAGCATGAGTCTCCTAATCCAGCTCACAACGCCTCACAGGTCTCAAGCCAAAATGGCACTGTCCCTCCAGACTGGGGGCCCCTGAGACAGACCACAGAACTAGACTTGCCACTCGGGATGAGACTGTGACTTTTGGAGATGTGCAAAACCTTCAAAGCAGTAAAAAACTGCATGCCTCCTGAGGTGACCACCACAATCAGAGCCCGCACAGGCAACAAAACCAGTGCCTGGTGTTCACTCTGACCCCCATACTCCATTCTGCCCTCATCAGTGTGAGCTCTCAGGGACCTCTGAAGGCCCAGCCCATGGTCACGGGTGGCTGCTACGTGAACCTAGCGACAAAGCAATCCAGACGTTAGGAGCACACGTGACCAAAATCACTCCTCAATGCCAGCCAATTCCCACAAAAATTCTGCCCAAATCAATATCAATTTGGGCAGAAATCTCATGTGAATTGGCCAGAAACCTCCTTTGAACTTGCATCCAGAGGTGGGAGCCCTCAGAGAAGCTGCCTGGATCTGGACCATTTTCCTGAGGGTTCACAGCCCAAACCATGCCAGAAAGAGTTCTAAACTCCAGAGGCACATGTGCTCGGAGTTGCCCCAGAATGCTGGCAGTCCTGGCCTCTACTCAGTCCCCTGGGAGGCCAGCCTCAGCACTGGCAGAATGGGTGTGCCATGCCCCTAGGACCTAAACCTAGCCCTAGGTTGGGTGTTCAGGCTTATATTCCCAGAGACCTGGTCCCCAAGCGCTCCAGATTGGGAACCCCAGAGCTGCACCCCAGGACTCCACTGCCACAAAGCAGGAAACATTACTGTTTTGAGCTGCAGAAAACCCTCAGATGGAGAGAAACCTTCATACCCTCCTGAGGCCACCCCCACCTTCAGCACCCAAAGGAACCACAAACATGAAGCCTCATTCTCAGCCCGAGACCCTCCCACAACTCTACCTCCGGAAATCTCTTATCAGCTGGGGCCCGCAGGGGAGCCGTGTGGGACCAGTCCAAGTTCCTGGATGGTCATAATGAGCATCTAGGAAGAAAGCACTCTAAACAATGGGTGTGAGTGCATCCCAAATTGCCTCCCAATGCCGGCCAATTCTCATGAGCTTCTCGCTCATGATAATTAGCCAGAAAATCCCCCACTGAAATGGCTTTTGGCAGCACGGACATGCAGGGCGGCCACCTGGGCCTGGCCCATGATCTCAAGTGGTCACGGTCCAAACCCCATGAGAAAGCAGTTTAAAATCCTGGTGCATACATGGCCATACCCTCACTCTACTCATACCCCTGGAGTGCCAGTCCCAGCGATTTCAGATCAGGCCTGCCATGCCCCAGACCCTAAACCTAACACTAGGTTGGGTTTTCAGGCTTCCATCTATAGATTGAAGACTCCAGAGCCACACCCCAGGAATCCACCTGCTACCCAGATGGAAACTGTGCCATTAGAGCTGTGCCCAACCCTCAGAGCAGAAGAAATCTACATGCCTCCCTGAGGCCACGCCCACTTTCGGTGTCACCCATGGTCACCAATCCAGAGACTGAGGCCCTGCATGATGCCTTCCCTTAACTCAGCCCACCAGAGAGCCCGCCTCAGCACCAGTAGATCTGGCCTGCCATGCCCTTAGGCCCTAACCCTAACGTAGTTTGGGTTTTCAGAATTCCACCCTAAAGGCCTGGCTCCAAAGCCCCCCAGATTAAGAACCCTGATTAACACCCCAGAATTCATTCCACAATGTGGTTGCAAACCAGATGATTTGGAGCTGTGCCAAACTCTCAGAGTGGGAGAAACTGCACTGCCTCGTAAAGCCAACACCACCTTCGGTGGCCCCCCGGCCACAAAAACGGACTCTGATGCAATGACTGACAAATCCTCAACTTGGCCCTGAGCAGAGCATGCCTCATAAATGGCAGTTCAGGCCTTCCATGCCCCAAGGCCCTAAGCCTAAACCTAGGTGAGGTGCACAGTTTATCATGCTCAGAGACCTGGCCCACAACCCAGACAGACGGGGGGCCCCTGAGACTTACACCAGAATTATGCCTCCCACTGAGGGCACAACTCTGCTGCTTGGAGCTGCACAGAACCCTCAGAATGGGAGATACTTCTATGACCCCATGAGGCCACCCCAGGTTCTGTGGAACCCCTTGACACAAACCTGGAATCTGATGCACCTCCAGACATTTGCCCTCAACTCAGCCCACTAGAGAACCTGCAATGGTCCTAACCCCCAACCCTAATCCTAGTTTGGGTTTTCTGGCTTCCATCCCAAAAGACCTGGCCCCCAAAGCAGCCTCATTAATGACCCCTGAGTGGTATCCCAGAATTCAGCCTCCTATGTTGTAGGAAGATGTGCCATATGAAGCTTCACAGAACCCTCAGAGAGGGAGAAACCCGCATACCCCACTAAAGTGACCCCCCCACACACACCATCTGCAGCCCCCCTGGCCACAAACCTGGATTCTGAGGCACCGCCTGACATATGCCCTCAACTCAGCCCCAAGGGGATCGTGTCTCAGTGCTGACAGATCGGGCCTGCCATGTCCCTAGGTCCTAACCCTATCCTAGGTGGGGTGTACAGGCTTCTGCACCCAGAGGCCTGGTCCTTAAGTCCAGATTAAGGATGCCTGATACTCATGCTGGGACTCTGCCTGCCACGCAGGGTACAGCTGTGCTGTTTGGAGCTGCGCTGAACCCTCAGAGCTGGAGAAACTTCCATGGACCCCTGAAGTCACTCCCAGGTTATGTGAATGCCTCGACACAAACCCAGACGGTAACGTACTGTGTGACACCCAAATTCAACTCAGCGCACCAGGGCACTTGCCTCAGCACTGGCATATCAGGTGTGCCATGCCCCTAGGCCATAACCCTATCCCTAATTTGGGTTTTCAGGCTTCCATCCCAAGAGGCGTGACCCCAAGCCCCCAAGATTAATAACCCCTGGTGACACCCCAGGACTCTGCCCACCATACAGGAGGAAACCATGCTGTTTGGAGCTGTGCCAAATCCTGAGAGCGGGAGAAACCTGCATGCCCCACCTGAGGCCATCCCCACCTTCTGCACACCATTGGCAACAAATGCGGGGGCTGACACTCAGCCTGTCACCCAGCAGGAAACCATGCCAATTGAAGCTGAGTAGAACCCTCAGAGTGGGAGAAACTGCATGTCCCCCTGAGCACACCCTACTCCACCTTGGTCAGCGGTCCCCTGACCACAAACCTGGACCCTGTCATGCCACTGGACCCCTGCCCTCAATTCAGCCCCCTGGGATCCCTCCTAAGTGCCAGCAAATTAGGTCTTCCATGCTCCTGGCCCTAAACTTAACGCTAGGTTGGGTTTTCAGTCTTCCTCCCCAGAGGCTGGGCCCCCTTTTCCTCCATATTTGGACCCCTGATCCCCAAACCAGGACTCCGTCTGCCACCCAAGAGGAAACTGTTCCGTTTGGAGCTGCACAGAACCCTCAGAATGGGAGAAACCTGAACAGCCCATGAAGCAACCTCCACCATCGGCCACCCATCAGGCACAAACCCAGAGTGTAATGCACCACTTGACCATGACCCTCAACTCATTGCCCTAGGCATCCTGCCTCAGCACCAGCAGATCAGGCCAGCCATGCCCCTGTGCTCTATCCCTAGCCCTAGGCTATACTTTCAGTCTTCTGTCCTCTGAGGATCCACACCAAAGCCCCACTGATGGGTTACACCTGAACTATACCAGAATATTTCGTGGCCCCGTGAGACGATCCCACTCTCAGCAACCCCCTATTCACTACCTGGATCCTAACACTCACACTGACCTACGTCCTCAACTCTGCTCCCCAGGTCGCTCCTCTCAGGGTGGCAGATTGAGCCTGACATGTCCTGAGCATTCCATTCCTAGGGGCCTGGCCCCCTGCCCCAGGCACTGGGGTCACCTTATCCATACAACAGGACTCAGCCTAACACACAGGAGGAAAGTGTGCCATGTAGACCTCTAGAAATATTCAAAGCAGGAGAAAATGCCTGCCCATCTGAGCCCATCCCAGCAAACCACCACTTTCAGTGGCCTCTAGGCTACAAACCCTGTGCCTGACCTGAACGGGAACACTCATCTTTAATTTCTTAATTCCACACACACTGCCAGCTCCTTGGCCCTGCAATGCCCCTTGACCCTAACTCTATCCCTATGTTGGGCTCTCAGGTAACTGTCCCTTAAGGGAGGGCTCCAAAGCCCTAGGATTTGGGGATGGCTGAGCAATACCAGTGGACTCAGCCTCCCACCCAGAAGGAAATCTTTCCATAATGGACTCCAATAAGTATATAGGTCAATGGAAATATGAAGGCCCATCTCTTTCCATCCCACGGAACTCCCACTTTCAATGGCTCATGGGTTGAAACCTTGAGCCGCACACTCACCTTAACCCATGCCCTCAACTCACCCCTCCAGGACACTCCCCACACGGTTGGCAGTTCGAACCTTCCATGCTCCTATGTCCTAACCATAACCCTATTTGGAGTTCTGAGAGCACCATCTGTAGAGGCCTGGCTCCCAAGTACCAGGTATTGGGAACACTTGAACAACACCAGAGGATCAGCCTGCCACAAAAAAGGAAATTCCCTTTTTTACTCCAGACTGGATTCAGAGCATGAGAAATCTGAATGCAAACCTGAGACAATGTCAGTGAACCTACACTTTCATGCACGCTCTGAACACAATCTCTGAGCTTCATATACACCCTAAAACTCCATTTTAACTCAGATCTTGTGAAGATCTCCACAGTTCTGGATGATTGTATCTTCCAGGCTTCATGGTCTTAACCCAATGTAAGGTCTAGATATGGGTGAAAATATGAACAGACATTTCTCCAATGACGACACACATGTGACCAACAGATATATGCATAAATGTTCCACATCACATGGCTTCTGGGAAACGCAAATCTAAACCACATTAAGGTGTCCTATCACACAAGGAAGAACGTCTAAAATTAACAAGACATGAAACCACAAGTGTTGGTGATGATACAGAAAATGGGGAAGCTTCCTACACTCCTGGTAGGAATGCAATCTGTTACATCCGCTCTGGAAAACAGTACAGGGTTTCTTCAAGAAGTTAAAAGTAAAGTTACCCTAAAACACAGCAATTGCACCACAGGGCTTTCACTACAAAAATAGAGATGTAATGAAAAGAACTGACACCTGCACCCCAGTGTTCATTGCAACAATATCCACTATACCTAAACTATGGAAAGAACCCAGATACCTATGGACAGAGGGATGGATAAAGAAGATGTGGTTCATATATTCAATGGAATATTACTCAGCCATCAGAAAGGATGATTATTTATCATCACATCAACCTGGATGGGTCTGGAAGATATTATGCTGAGTAAAATATGGCAATGAAAGAAGCACAACTATCATATGGTTTCACTCATATGTCAAATATCAGAAATAGGGCAGAGAACCATAGAAAAAGGAAAGGGAAACAGAATGAGAAGTCATCAGAGATGGGAAAAAACATAATAGTACCTAACTGTAGTAACAAACTGAGGGTTGCTGGATTGGGGCAGGGGGTACCTGGGTGATGGGCACTAAGGAGGGCACATGATGCAATGAGCACTTGGTGTTATACACATCTGATATATTATTTAACACTACATCTGAAACTAATGATGTAGGATAGGTTGGTTAATTGAATTTAAATTTTTTAAAAAATGAAACAACTCAAAGAAACTACCTTAAAAATTTCTATGGAATCACAAAAGATACTGAAGAACCAACACAATGTTATGATGGAAAACAAAGCTTGAGGCGTCACAATTCCATATTTCAAATTATAGTACAAAGTTTCAGTCATCCTAACAGTATGGGACTGGTGCAGAAATATACACAGTGACCAAGGGAACAGAATAGAAGCTCAGACATAAACCCACAATCACGTGCCCAATTAGTCTTCTGCAAAACAGGCAAAAGTATTAAAAGGGAAAAGAACAGGCTCTACAACAAATGGTTTGGGGAAAACTGGACAGCTATGCACAAAAGAATGAAATTAGACCGCTTTCTTACACCAGATGGACAAATTAACTCAAGACGGTTTCAAGACCTCCATGTGAGACCTGAAATCATAAAAATCCTACAAGAGGGCACAGAAAGTAACTTCTCTGCCATGAACCATACATTTTCTAGACATGCCTCCTAAGGCAAAGGAAACAAAAGCAAAAATAAACTACTGGAACTACATCAATATGAAAGCTTACCACACAGCAGAAGAACAATGAAAATGTAATAAGTAGAAGACAGCCCACTTAATTGGAGAAGATGTTTGCAAATACCATATGCAATAATGGGGTAGTGTCCAAAATATGTAGAACTGATACAACTCAACACCCAAAAAACAAATAATACAGTTAAAAAAAATAGAAGACATGAATAGACATTTCTCCAAAGAAGAAAAACAGATGTCAACAGTCACATGAAAATATGTTCACCGTCAACCATCAACAGGAAAATCCAAATGAAAAGTTCCATGAGATACTACCTCACACTATCAGAATGGCTAACAGCACCAGCACAAGAAAACAGATGTTGGGAAGATGTGGATAAAAGGGAACCCTCTTACACTGTTGGTGGGAATGCAAGCTGCTGCAGCCACTTTAGAAAACAGTATGACTGTTCCTCAAAACGTTAAATATAGAACTTCATTGTGATCCAGCAATCACACTACCGGGTGTTTACCCGAAGAATATGAGAACAATAACTCAAAAGGATACATGAGCCCCTATATTTCTTGCAACATTATTTACAATATTACAATATGGAAGCAATCCAAGTATTTCTTGATAATTTGATTAATGAGATGATATATGTATACACACACACACACACACACACACACACACACACACACAGTGGGAAATTACTCAGCCATAAAAAGAATGAGATCTTGCCATTTGCAGACACATGGATGGAGCTAGAGAGTACTGTCCTAAGTGAAACTCATCAGTTGGAGCAAGACAAATGCCTTTCAATGTCACTCTTACATGGAATATAAGAAACGAATATACATAAATAAAGGAGAAAGAAGATACAAAGCAAAATACCGACTCTGTGGTTACCAGAGTGGAAGTGGATGGAGGGATGAGTGAAATGGATGACGGGGACTAAGAGTACACTTTTCTTGATATCCGTTGAGTAATACATAGAATCACCGAATCACTACATTGTACACATGAAACTAATATACCACTGTATGTTAACTCTACCTGAATTAAAATAAACAATAAAAAAGTTCTTTTCTTTCAGTAAACTATTTGGAAAAACTTTTGCTATGCAATGTTCATAAGACTTACTTGTGAGAGTATTTACTGTACAATAATTATTCACTCTATGCTTGGAATTCAAATTTCACTGAATTCTTATACTTTTCCTGTTAATGGTAGCCCACAGGAGCCACGGTCCCTTTCCATCCAGGGTCAGCACCTATGCTTTCAAGAGTGTAATTAGAGACGGATGTCACTTCACTGTCCAGAAAGCTATTATTGTTTCTGTTTTCGTGTGAGATTGTCATAGAGTATGGGACAGCTTCCAGAGCAGGTTTGTTATGCACCCTGGATCTCTAATTCAGTGGTCATTACCTGGTTCTGTTGGCTGATAAGTTCCTGTTGATGGGCTTGCTTCCAAGCACATACCTGGAAGACAAATGTGGGTGGGCTGGGCGTGGGACCGGAGGAAGACCAAGTACAGTCAAGGGTTGGATCCCTCCCCTGATTTAGGAATGGCCATGAGAGTGGGTATGGGAGGCAGAAGCGACAGGAAACCACTAAGGTCACCAGCTGAAAGCAGGGAGCCTGGGTCATGGGATCTTGAGGTATAGGGCTTGAAGACTGTTCTGAGCTACCTCTGTGTGGGAAGGGAAGAAGGAAAAAGAAGGAGAAATTGTCTTCAACTGCGCATACCAGCTTCCCACCACTACTAATATACATCAGTCTATGCAGCTGACCCAGCCTGGGCTCAAGATGGGCTGTCTTGGGTCCCTCAACCCTCAGTGGGACAGATGGCTCCAGGGCTCAGGGACATGCTGAGGGAGATGGGAAGGAAGGCTGCCACTCCCAGGTCATCCCTTCCTTGAGCAGGCAGACCTCCAGGACTGCTAAAAACCCACTGGCAGTTTTGAAAGACATGCCATGGATGAACTAAGGCATTGAGAAATATAAAACGATATTCGTTTTTAAGTTCAGAGCTCTCAGCTCATGAAGTGAGAAGATCTTCCCTGAGGAAGACTTAGGGGAGGGGAGGTCAGGCTGAAAAGAGAGATGTGGCTTTCTTGACTGGGGACCTGCAACCCCCTTCCAGGGCAAGGTATCGTCCTCACCTCACAGAGGATCCATGGAAGTGTCCCATAAAGGGACTGACTGAGCTGCCTCTTGAGAAGGTATCCTGGCATCAGGTTACACAGGGCAGAGGAGAGGGCCAGATGGAGGGAGGGCAATACCCTGGAGGCCATGGGGCAAAAGCAGAGGCTCATGTCCATAAAGATGATGAAAAATAGGAGGCAGCAGCATCAGAGCTGGCACAGTGCTCTGGTGCTACAGTGACTGGATGCCTTCTGTGCCAGGTATGGTTGTCTTCAGTGGGCTCCAAACTAGTCTTGACCACAAACCTAGGAAGTGTGCACCACTACCGACCTCCTTTCCCCATGCTGTGGCTAAGAATGATGGTCACAGACCCTGGTCTATTTTTATGGAAATGGAGTGCTCCCTGGGCACACTGCCCCTCTGCTGTTGGTCCAGTGCAACCCTTGTGTTGACCAGATACTGCTGTCTACCTGTATCCACACAACTCAACAGACAGGAGGGTGTCCCTGAGTTCCACAGGACCTTATAAGACAGATTAACAGACCCCACGGCCCCACCCACCACCAACACCCAGTGGGTCACTCAGGACCTCGGCTATTGTCATGGAGCTCACCATGATGTGTTTCTATCACTTTCAAAGACAGTTCTGTTCCCGTACAATACCATACATCCTGGTTGCTTACCTGGGGACATGCCATGAACCCACATGGCACCTTTCTGTTAGAGAAGGTCAACCCTGCACCTCATAGAAAATGTTCCTAATTGGGGCGCCTGGGTGGCTCAGTGGGTTAAACCTCTGCCTTCAGCTCAGGTCATGATCTCAGGAGCCTGGGATCGAGCCTCGCATTGGGCTCTCTGCTCAGCAGGGGGCCTGCTTCCCCTTCTCTCTCTACCTGCCTCTCTGACTACTTGTGAACTCTCTCTCTGTCAAAAACATGCATGAAATCTTAAAAAAAAGAAAAGAAAATGTTTCTAACGAAGTGCAAATCCATCAGGAATACGGTGTAAACAGTGGTACACTGCCTTCATTGTAGTCAGTAATTCTAACAAGGGTTGACCACTCCCCACCATCTCACAAAATCTTCTCTAAGGTTTTATAGGCGAGATAAACACGCCAGGCAAAGTGGGTGCAAGGCAAGATTTATTAAAGGCACTCTCCTGCGAAGTTTCAGGGCTCAAGAGAAGGGGAGCCAGAAAAGTTGCTCTGGGAGGAGATGGGCACCCTCAGGAGAAGTTCCTTGACTCCGGAAAGGGAGAGGGGGAAGTCACACTGGGAGGGAGTTGGTGGGGGTCTTTTATCTGTTTCCTGCATAAGTATCAGTTTACCTATGGAGATGTGACCTGCGCATACATCCTTTTGGTGGGAGAGTCAAGGGTGAAGGAAAAGGGGGGGGCTGGAAGACAGCGGGACCCAGAAGCAGTCATTTCCATTGTTCCAACTGCACTCCACGAGCCTCTGGAGCCGGTGGTCATTTCTATTGTACCTTCTGCACTCCCAGAGCCTGCCAACCCAACATTCCGACCTTTTTGTTGTAATGGGGGCAGGGACTCAGATATGGCTACCTCCTGCTGTTAAAGGGGCGTCATCATAGGGTCCTTTGTATGTGGATAGGCAGGTATAGGGATCCAGGAGGAGTTGGTTGACAGTGACCCTGGAAACCTCACGTATTCATTCCTGAATGAAGCAAAGAACACAGGGGGTGATAAGTCCTAATAGGCAGAAGATAATAATGGGACTTAGGATTGGAAGGAGCCAGGTCGTTAAGGGGGAGAGCCACCATTGAGAGGGTTTTATTACAGGGTGATGCTGGCCACCAAGGGAGTCGCAGATTTTTGTCAGGGCACTGATATTGATTTCAACTACACTGGATTCATTGATATAATAGCATCATTCTTCATTGAGGAATAAACAGGTTCCTCCCTTGTCTGCAGTGAGCAGGTCCAGGGCTCGCTGGTTCTGTAGGGCTACCTGGGCCACTGAAGTAATCTGTCATTGTAGAGATGCCAAGGACTCAGCTGAGACTTCCATGGCTGTTCAGAGCTGTTCAAATAAATCTCGGGTAGCACCTATGGAGTGAGCTATGGCCCCGGTGCCCAGCCAGGTGGCCACTAGGGAAGACACCAAGGAGACCCCAATAACAAGAGGAAGAAACACAGCCCTTTTTTGTCACAGGAGGGGGGTGGAGAGGACGGCCATTTCCGCTTGGGCTGGCACCCTCCAGACTGGCAATCTGTGGTGACCAGCTGACTAGACCGTGTGGTGCCCAAGTTTCCACTAGGGAGAAGTACCACCTGAATTCAGGGTCACCTGAGGGACAGCTATGGGGGGGTGTAGAAGGAGGAGGGTGAGAAGAAGTGGTGCGGGAAATCTGCAACCATGTGGGCCCCAGGGTTTGGGAAGTCCAGCCATCCTGTTGTGGGGATGGTTTTAGAGAGGAGATGTGTACGCATGGGTGGTGTCCTAGGAATTTTGCCCCTGTGGGAGTTGTAAGAATAACAGTATGGGGGCTGGTTCACCTGGGCTGTAAGGACTTTGGGTGAAGTTCTCCTAGGAGAACTTGGTCCCCAGCATTTAGGGCCTGGGGAAGTCTCCACTCGGGCTGTCAGGGGCGAGGATGGTTGAACCTGCATGAGCCCTTAGGAGGGCTCGTAAGAGGGTCTGATAAGGCATACAAGATAGGAGAGGTGGAGCAGAGGCAGGCAGGTTGTGATTGAGTAGAAAGGGCCTGCTGTACAGGAGCTCAAAGGGACTGAGACCTGATGGGTGGCTAGGGGAGGCCCTAAGGCGGGTGAGTGCAGTGAGAAAAGGGTTGGCCAAGACAGTCAGGTTTCAAGAGTGCGTTTGGTGAGTTGTTCCTTGAGGAGGCCATTGGCCCTCTTGACCTTACCCGAAGATTGGAGGTGGTAGGGGATATGGAGTTTCCAGGTGACGTTGAGGCTCTCAGAGATCTGTTGTGTGATGCTGGAGATGAAGGCCGGTCCATTGTCTGCTTGTAGGGTTCGAGGGAGTCCAAACCTCGGAATGATGTGCTTAATGAGAACAGCGGCAACCACCTCTGCTGTTTCCCTAGTGGTGGGGAATGCCTCGATCCAGCCTGTGAAGGTGTCCACAAGAGTTAGTAGATATCTAAAGGTTTTGTGTCGAGGCATGTGATTGAAGTCAAGTTGCCAGTCCTCGCCTGGCTGATGCCCTTGGAGCTGGTGGGTGGGTCCTGGTCTGAGGAGGCCGCCCTGGGCATTGACCGCAGGACAGGTTCAGCAGGCCTTCTGTCCCTCCTTAATGGTCTTTTGGAGGAGGGGGTGGTGAAAGAGAGGTTGGAGAAATTGGTATAGGGCCTTTGGACCGATGTGGAGAGACTGGTGGATGTCAGTATAGAGGGTGTGGATTAGGCTGTTTGGGAGGGCAATTTTGTCCTGGACAAAATACCATCCATTGTAATCCAACCTGCCACCTAATGTTTTAGGGGCCCGAGTCTCCTCATCAGTGTACAGGGACTGTGAGGAGTGTTGAGAAACAGGAGAGGGGCTAGAGAGGAGTTTAAGGCCATCTGTCAGGCAACAGAGTCAGCTTTGTTGTTCCCCAAAGAGATGGGGTCTTTGGAGGCCTGACGGCCATGGCATTGGACAATAGCCACCTCAGTAGGGTACTTGAGAGCCTCAAGGAGTTTGGCAATTAGAGGCCCTTTGACTATGGGGGTTCCCTTGGTTGTGAGAAATCCCCTTTCTTGACAGAGGACAGAGTGAGTGTTGGTAATAAGGAGAGCATATTTGGAGTCAGTATAAAGAGTGACCCGTTGGCCCTCAGATAAGTGAAGAGCCTTGGTAAGAGCCAGGAGTTCTGCCTTTTGAGAAGTAATCCCAATGGGAAGGGGGGTTGCTTATATGACTGCATCCAGGTTGACCACTGCATAGGTCACACATCGCCGTCCATATGGAGCTATGAGGGAGCCCAAATCCATGAACATAGTGCGATTGGGTTCAGTCAGGGGCTGGTCCCAATGTGCTGGATGGGAGGGAGAGAGTTCTTCCAGGTGTTGAGCACAGGAGTGGAGAGGAGTGGGGGTAGATGAATGTGTCGGCAAGAGAGTGGTGGGATTTAGGCGAAGGGAGACAGAGTGTGACCTGGGGGTTTTCTATGAACAGCAGGTGGTAAACTTGGAGATGGGAAGGAGTGAGCTGTGCCAAGTATTTGTGGCTGACTCAGTCCATCAGTCTATGGGGGGAGAAGACCATGATGGGCTGTCCTAAGGTAAATTTGAGGGCCTCCTTTGTCAGAGAAGTGGCTGCCGCTAGGGCCTTGAGGCAGTGCTGCCATCCCTGGAAAGTGACATCTAGTTCCTTGGAGAGTTAATGTGAATAAGGAGACCCTGCTGCCAAAGGCGGTCACTGATAAACTTGAGTCCTCACTGGTGGGTTGCTACTACAGGTCTGGAAATGTCCCATATCTGTGGGTCTACAGAGGGGAGACAGTCTGGGATAGAGGACGAGTCATCGGGAAATAGAGGAAGGATGAGGTGAACATAAGTCAAGGGAGAGGGAGAGAGACAAATGGTGGCCTGAAGTTTGTGGAGGATGTCCCTGTCTAGTAAGGGAACAGGGCAGTAAGGGATAATGAGGAAGAAGTGTGAGAAAGGGAACGCATACAGGCTGCAGGTAAGGGGTTGGCTGGCCTTTGAAGTGGAGGAAGTACCATCAATTCCCATAACTGCAACGAGGAGGGATGATTAGGAGCTGAGTAAAAAGGCAGGAAAGCATGTGCCGTGTCCAATAGAAAGGAAAGGGACTTACCCACTACCTGGAGCATGACCCTGGGCTCGGCATGGGTGAGAGGGGTGTCTGAGACTGGGCTCCATCAGTCATCCAATAGGAGAAGTTGGAAGACAGAACTTACCATCTCAGGGTCTCCCCCACGTGGAGGCGCCGGGAATACCCTGAGGTTGGGGCAGTCCAATATCCAGTGGCCCATTATGCGGCATTGAGGGCACGGCCTAGTAGGCATTTTTGGATTGGGGCATTGACGGGCCCAGTATCCCTTGGCTCCACACGTGAAACAGGCCCCCAGAGGGACGCAGTTAGGTGCTCCCTTCTGTTGACCCCCAGAACCTCCCGGCCTTAGGGCTGCTACCAGGGCTTGGGTCCGCAGTTGGACCTTCGGTTGGAGTCTGGCTTGGTGCTTAAGTTCTGCCTCCTATTGGGAGTTAAAGACTTTAAATGCCATTTTCACCAGATCAGAAATGGGAGTTTGAGGGTCCTCCTCCACTTTCTTTAATTTTTGCCGAATGTCGGCGGCTGACTGAGAAATAAAGTGAGTAGCTAAAACAATCGCCCCTGCTGGAGAGGCCAGGTCTAGGCAAGTGTATTGAGTCAGCGCCTCAGTAAGTTGGTTAAGAAACATGGCCGGGTTTTCATTGGGTTCCTGAATGATTTCCCTTCACAAACCTTCTACAACTTTCCTTTGCATTCAGGTTTTGTCTCAAAAAGCCATCTCACTTAGGACAAAATTATCTCCTTTCACTTTCAATAAAATATACTCCCATTCCTTAAATATTTCTCATATATCTTCTACTTTCCTACACACAGAGTTGCTTCCTTTATTTAGCAGAATTTTGTACTCTTAGAAACACCTTTAGTTATTAACCTCTAGTCAGTTATTAATCATGAACGGCTATAACAGAATTCTTTAGATGCCAATTTATGAATCAGTTAAGCACAAGCCATGCTTACCAACAGATTTAAATATTCTTATTTTCTTTGCTGTAAGAAGTCAAAAGCACAAAGCTATGTTCAGTAATACATGACTTGGCATTTTATCCCTTTGGAAAATACCTAAATGTCCAACAGATTTAATCCCATTTGTCATCCAAGCAAAACTTAAAACTTTCAGGTTACCAAAGACTTTGAAAGCTATCTCAGCAATTACCCATTAAAACTTTGAGACAGACAATTAACCATCCGTTTAGTCATTTCTTTGGTAACAGATTTTAACAAATAACAAGAGCTTTATTAAACATTGATTAAAGTTTCATATTTACTGTGGATAAATTTGTCAGAAGTTCGGATAGGAGTGGGGAGAGGGACGGGTAAACAAGGGTGCTGGTTCAGAAATCCTGAACTTAAGGGACCTTGGCCCATCTGCCTTGGTGTCTATTGAGGTTATTTAGGTCCATGAAAATCTGATAATTAAACATGACTTCTGGAGACCATTGGGACTGACTGTCTAATCAGTATTGTGGCCAAGCTACAGTATAGTAACGTCATTTTTGCAGGTCCTGGCCCAGTTCCAGGGTTTTAAGATTGTCCAACAGGCCTAAAACACGCCCGGGATGTTTTAGGGTTGAATTTGGATTGGGAGGTCCCCAAGACTCCTTACCAGACAACCCGAGGGCAGGAGGAAGGCATCCCTTCATCCACCACTGGGTTGCAGAAAAACTGTGTCAAATACCCTAGAGGTTAGGATGTCTCCCAGCTTCTCAGAGTCACGGAGGTCACCTGGTGACCAGCGGGGTCTGCCTTGACGTGGGCGCCATTAGGGCAGGGCTTTTCAGACAGAGGCGCGGAATCCGGGGAAACTCACCATGGCTTCAGAAGTGGCGTTGGGAAAGGCAGGTCCAGGTCTGGCAAGGGAGAGGAGAGAGCCTCCTCACCAGGGTGGGAGGCTCTCAAAACCCTCCCGGGTTTTGGGCACCAAATGTAAGGTTTTATAGGCGAGATAAACACGCCAGGCGAAGTGGGTGCAAGGCAAGATTTATTAAAGGCACTCTCCTGCAAAGTTTCAGGGCTCAAGAGAAGGGGAACCAGGAAAGTTGCTCCGGGAGGAGGTGGGTACCCTCTGTCAAAGTTCCTTGATTCCAGAAAGAGAGTAGGGGAAGTCACACTGGGAGGGAGTTGGCAGGGGTCTTTCATCTGTTTCCCTCATAGGTATCAGGTTACCTAAGGGGACATGACCTGGGCATACATCCTTTTGGCTGGAGAGTCAAGGGTGAAGGAAAGTGGGGGTGGAGGCTGGAAGACAGCGGGACCCGGCGGCAGTCATTTCCATTGTTCTTCCTGCACTCCTGGAACTTGCCAACCCAACACCTTCCACTGTATGGAGCTCATTCTCTGCCCTCAGAAAAAAAGCCCAGTAAACAAAACTTTATCCTGAATGTTCCCCTCACCTGCTGATTCAAATATTGTCCAACCACAATGTTATGAAACTAGAAATCAATCACAAGAAGAAAATGCGAGAGTCAAAAATATGTAGAGATTTAACAACATGGTAATAAACTACCAACAGTCAAAGAAGAAATCAAGAAATTTTAAAAGTACCTCGAGACAAAAAGAAAAACCTACAAAAATGTAAGGGCACAGCAAAATTAGTTCTAAGGGGGAAGTTCATAGAAATTCAGGTCCCCATCAGTCCACAAGAAAGCTGTCCTGTAAACACTATAATTTTACATGATAAAGAAATGTTAAAAAAAACAAGCAAATCCCAAATCAGTAGGAATAAGGTAATAAAACGGAATGTGAAAATCAGTAATGATGACTAAAAAGACAAAAGATCAATGAAAATAAGAACTGCCTTTGTTGGAAAGATAAACAAAACTAACAAAGCCTTAGCTAGACTCACCAAGAAGGAGAGAGGTCTCAAATACAATCAGGAAAGAAAGATGATTAATTCCTGTCTCACACCAAAATCCTAGAGAACACAGGCAGCAACCTCTTCGATTTCCAACACAGCAACTTCTTTCAAGACAAGTCTCTAAAGACAAGGGAAACAGAAGCAAAAATAAACTTTCAGTACTTCATCAAGATGAAACGCTTGGAAACAATTAGCAAAACTAAACGGCAACGTGTAAAATGGGAGTAGATATTTGCAAATGCTATTAGAGTTAAAGGTCTGGTATCCAAGATTTACACAGAATTTCTCAAACTCAACACCCCAAAAAACAAAGAGTCCACTCAAGAAATGGTCAGAAGACCTAAAATGACACTTCTCCAAAAAGACATACAGATGACTAACAGACACATGAAAACATTCTCCACATGCCTTGCAATCAGGGAAATAAAAATCAAAATCACAATGAGACACCACCTTACACCTGTTAGAATGTCAAAAATTAAAAGACAGGGAACAACAAATGTTGATGAGGATGTGAAACATATTACACAACAGTGTAAGAGGGTTAAGAGGGAACCCTCTTACACTGTTGGTTGGAACGCAAGCTGGTACACTCACTCTGAAAAACAGCACGGAGTTTCCTCAAGACATTAAAAATAAAGCTACCCTATGACCCACCAATTGCACTCCTGGGTATCTACCATATGGATTTGGTAAAATGAAGAGGCACATGCACCCCAGTGTTTCTAGCAGCAATGTCCACAATAGCCAAACTGTGGAAGGAGCAGAGATGTCCTTCAACAGATTAATGTATAAAGAAGATGTGGTTCAGGGGCCCCTGGGTGACTCAGTGTGTTAAGCCTCTGCCTGTGGCTCAGGTCAAGATCTCAGGTTCCTGGGATCGAGCATGCATAAAGCTTTCTACACAGTGGGGAGCTGCTTCCCCTCCTATAGCTGCCTGCCTCTCTGCCTATTTGTGATAGTTGTCTCTCTCTCTCTGTGTCAAATAAACAAAATCCTTTAAAAAAAGAAGAAGAATATGTGGTTCATATATACAATGGAATATTACTCAGCCATCAGAAATGATGAATACTTACCATTTGCATTGACATGGCTGGAACTGGAGGAGATTATGCTAAGTGAAATACATCAAGCAGAGAAAGACAGTTATCATATGGTTTCACTCATATGTGGAATATAAGGAACAACACAGAGGATCATAGGGACAGGGTGGGAAACCTGAATTGGAAGATATCTGAGAAGGAGAAAAAACATATGAGACTCTTGACTCTGGGAAACAAATTGAGCAGCAGCAGCAGCAGGCTGCCCAGGTTTGGCCTCAGTCTTGCACATCAGGACTCAAGCACAACTAGAGCATCATGGAGAATGGAGTACTGTGTGGCCTTGGAATCTAATAGCAGGATCTGAGATTTCACTTCCAAATGAAAAATGGCCTCTTCCACACAGCACAGGAAAGTGAAGGATTTCTCAGGGGTGTGGCTCTGGAAGAAGTGCTTCTGATGGTTGAATTAATAGACACCAGGTAGAGAATACCTGCTGTTCCTCATCTGAGGAAGCAAGGGGCACCTGGACAAGAATCAATAAGGTTGCCTGTGGGTGGTTTCCCACCAACCACCCTGCTGAGCCAAGAGCATGAGAACCAAAGAGAAAATAACTTTCGTGGTACATCTGCAGTAGTAGGGCTGACCAGGTAGCAGAGCCCTATCCCTGGAGCAGTATGGCCTTCCCTCAAGAGTAATGGTCCACCACCATGGCCTCACAATCTCCCAGGTGTCTGATCTGACAATGCATTCCGGTTCAGACCTGCTCACACGATGAGTCCTAAGATCCAGAGACTGCTTTCCGCCCCAACTCAATGCTACTCACAGAGAAGCAAACTCCATCCTCAGAAATGTATTCATCATTAGCTCTGGAATTCCCTTAGTTTGTCTACACTGGCCCACCCAGGTGTCTTATCCAAATCATTCCTCAAGTGCCCTAGGGTTCCAAGCCACTTTCAAGCTCCCCTTAGGAAGGCAGGTACTGGTCCAAGTAGAAAGACCAGCCAAGTGACTCTACATGCTGGAAACTTGGACATCATCTTCCCTGAACACCAACACCTCCAAGTCCAAGATTCAAACCTTTGCTCACTGTGCACTGAGAACCATGTCAGCATGAACACTATTTTTTCAAATCTCTTATATCCCATTCCTTCAAATCAGAAACCAGGCTCCAGTCACCACTTCCTTTTCCCTTCAGAGAAGTAAGGAAAATGATAGAATAAAACACTACATGTGTTGGGCACCTGGGTGTCTCAGTGGGTTAAGCCTCAGCCTTCAGATTAGGTCATGATCTCAGCATCCTGGGGGTGAGCCCCGTATCAGGCTCTCTGCTCAGCAGGGAACCTGCTTCCCCCTCTCTCTGCCTGCTTCTCTGCCTACTTGTGATGTTTCTCCCTCTGTGTCAAATAAAATCTTTAAACACACACACACGCACACACACACACACACACACACACACACACACAAGATGGTTGAGAAGCAGCTGGTTAAGACAACATCAGGTAGCAGGAGATGGGCTACATAGCTTGTCAAAGCATTGTGAACACCTACAAATCCAACAGGAGATCAAATAGAAGAAGAGAAACAATTCTAGAAACAGAGAATCAACCACTTTATGAAAGGTAGGACCAGCAGAGAAGTGAATCCACAGTGACAGCAAGATAGACTTGTGGTGGGAGGAGCCAGCTCCTGGCAAGTGGCAGAACAACAGAGCACAAAATCAGGACTTTTAAAAGTCTGCTCCACTGAGGGACATTGCTCCAGAGGCTAAACTGGGATGAAGTCCATGCGGGGTCAGCTTGGCCCCAGAAGGTTCGGTCACAGATCCTTCTGGTCACAGATGGATCTGGGGTGTCTGATTATGAAAGAGCTCGCAGGTATTAGAGTGGGGAAGCTGGCTACAGAGACAGAGCAGAGAAGTGAGCTCTCAACTCGGGGTTACCTTGAACCCGGCACAGGCTGGGTGAGTTCTGAGTGTGGCTGGAGACCAGGGAGACGGGAGTAATTGAGCACTTTTCTCTGAGTGCGCACTGAGGAGTGGGGACCCAAGCTCTCGTCTACTCTGGGCTGCAGAGACGGGGAGGCCAGCATTTTCATTCCCGTCCTCCAGAACTCTACAGAAAGTGTTCAGGGAAGAAAAGCTCCCGAAGTTTACTTAGTCTGGCCCCTGGTAAAGGCGGTGTAATTCCACCTCCGGCAAAAGCACTTGAGAATCACTACAAGAGGCCCCTCCGTCAGAAGATCAACAAGAAATCCAGCCAAGACCAAGTTCATTTACCAAGGATAACAGCAAAATTCCAGAGGAGGAGAAAGCAAAGCAGAGAATTCATGGCCTTTTCCCCATGATTCTTTAGTCTTGCAGTTAATGTTTTTTTAATTTTCTTTTTTTTCTTCTGCTAATTTTTTTTAACTTTTACCCTTTCTTCTTTTAATGTTAACTAGTTTACCTTAACAATGCCTTTCATTTAAAAATAATATTTTTTTAACCTTCATTATTATAATCATATTTTATCCTTCATTGTATTGAACTTTATTTTTGTATACACATGGGTTTTTTCTTCTAAAAAAATTTGGGGTACAATTTCTTCTAATAGATCAAAATACACTCTAAATCTATCTTGGGCTTGTTCTAGTCTCCAGCCCGAGCAAATTCTCCCCACTTTATTTTTCCTTTTTATCCCAACCAACTTACTTTATCAACTCCTTTTTTTAGAAAATTTTTTTCATCTTTATAGGCATATTCCCTCCCTTCATTGTGTTTACGCTTAAATATGTTCTTCATTCTTTAAAATGTTGGGAGGTAGTTTCTTCTAAGAGACCAAAATACTCCCAAAATTAAGTAATTAAGTGGTGACCCAGTTCTAGTTACCAGACTAATATATATATATATATATATATATATATATATATATATATATATGTATATGGAGGGAGATATATATTATATATAATATATATCTCCCATATAATATATATCTCCCTTCAACGATTTGGAGTCTCTTCTTATTTAGTTAAAGCACATTTTCCTGGGGTCTTTGCCACTCTTCTTGAGATCAACCATCTCAAGAAGTGATTGAGACTTTCCTTATCTGAACAAAATGACAAGGCAGAAAAACTCATCACAAAAAAAAAGAACAAGGGCAGTACCAAAGGCTGGGGACCTAATCAATACAGATATTGGTAATATGTCTGATCTAGAGTTCAGAATGACAACTCTCAAGGTTCTAGCTGTGCTCGAAAAAGGCATGGAAGATATTAGAGAAACCCTCTCTGGAGAGATAAAAGTCCTTTCTGGAGAAATGACATAACTAAAATCTAACCAAGTTGAAAACAAAAAAGTTATTAATGAGGTGCAATAAAAAATCAGGCTCTTACTGCTAGGATAAATGAGTCAGAAGAAAAAATAGTGATATAGTAGACCAACTGACAGAGAATAAAGAAGCTGAGCAAAAGAGAGACAAACAAATACTGGACCATGAGCAGAGAATTTGAGAGTTAAGTGACACCATAAGATGAAATTATTAGAATAATTGGGATTCCAGAAGAAGAAGAAAGAGAGAGGGGAGCAGAAAGTATATTAGGGGGAATTATTATAGAGAATTTCCCTAATATGGCAAAGGGAACAAGCATCAAGAGATTCCCCACTCAAAATCAATAAGAATAGGTCCACACCCTGTCACCTAATAGTAAAATTTACAAGTCTTAGCAACAAAGAGAAAATCCTGAAAGACGCTCAGGAAAAGAAGTCTGTAACATACAATGGTAAAAATATTAGATTGGCAGTGGACTTACCCACAGAGACCTGGCAGGCCAGAAAGAACTTCAAAGCACTAAACAAGAAAAACATGCAGCCAAGAATACTATATCCAGCTAGGCTATCATTGAAAATAGAAGGAACGATAAAAATCTTCCAGGACAAACAAATACTGAATATGCAAAGAATTTGCAGACACCTAATCATCTGTGCAGGATATATTGAAAGGGGTCCTCTAATCAAAGAGAGAACCTAAAAGTACTAGATCAGAAAGGATCAGAGACAATACACAGTAACAGTCACCTTACAGGCAATACAATGGCACAAAATTCGTATCTCTCAATAGTTAACCTGAATCTAAATGGGCTAAATGCCCCAATCAAAAGACACAGGGTATCAGAATGGATAAAAAAACAAAACCCATCAATATGCTGTCTACAAGAAACTCAATTTAGACCCAAAGACATCTCCAGATTTAAAATGAGGAGGTGGAAAACAATTTACCATGCTAATGAACATCAGAAGAAAGCTGGGGTAGCAATCCTTATAGGATATCAATTAGATTTTAAGCCAAAGACTATAATAAGAGAAGAGGAAGGACACTATGTCATTCTCAAAGGGTCTGTCCAACAAGAAGATCTAGCAATTCTAAATATCTATGCCCCTAACTTGGGAGCAGCCAAATATATAAACCAATTAATAGTAACAAAATCAAAGAAACGCATTGACAATAATACAATAATAGTAGGGGACGTTAACACTCCCCTCACTGAAATGGAAAGATCTTCCAGCAAAAGATCAACAAGGAAATAAAAGCCTTAAATGACACACTGGACCCAATTGAAATAACAGATCTCTTCAGAACATTTCATCCCAAAGCAACAGAATACACATTCTTCTTTAGCACACATGGAACAGTCTCCAGAATGGATCACATCCTGGGTCATAAATCATGTCTCAACTGGTATCAAAAGATTGGGATCGGGGCGGCCTGTTGGCTCAGTGGGCTAAGGCCTCTGCCTTCGGCTCAGGTCATGATCCCAGAGTCCTGGGATCAAAACACTCATCAGGCTCTCTGCTCAGTGGGGAGCCTGCTTACTCCTCTCTCTCTGCCTGCCTCTCTGCCTACTTGTGATCTCTGTCTGTCAAATAAATAAATAAATAAACTTAAAAAAAATTGGGATTATTTCCTGCATATTCTCAGACCACAATGCTCTGAAGCTAGAACTCAATCACAAGAGTAAATTTGGAAAGAACACAAATACATGGAGACTAAACAGCATCCTTCTAAGGAATGAATGGGCCAACCAGGAAATTAAAGAAGAATTGAAAAAATTCATGGAAACAAATGATAATGAAAACACAACAGTTCAAAATCTGTGGAAAACAGCAAGGAAGTCCTGAGAGGAAAATATATAGTGATATACGCCTTTCTCAAGAAACAAGAAAGGTCTGAAATACAGAAAATAACCCTACACCTAAAGGAGCTGGAGAAAGAACAACAAAGGAAGCCTAAACCCAACTTTTCTGCTAAGGTCAGGAACACATCAGGGATGTCCATTATCACCACTGCTATTCAACATAGTACTAGAATTCCTAGCCTCAGCAATCAGACAACAAAAAGAAATTAAAGGCATCCAAATCGACAAAGAAGACAAACTATTACTCTTTGCAGTTATATGACACTCTGTGTGGAAAACGCAAAAGGATCCACTCCAAAATGCTAGAACTTGTACAGGAGTTCTGTAAAGTGTCAGGATATAAAATCAATGCACAGAAATCAGTTGTATTTCTTTACAACAACAACAAGACAGAAGAAAGAGAAATTAAGAAGTCAATCCCATTTCCAACTTCACCCAAAACCGTAAAATACCTAGAAATAAACCTAACCAAAGAGGCAAAGAATCTATACTCAGAAAACTATAAAGTACTCATGAAAGAAATTAAGGAAGACACAAAGGTATGGAAAAATGTTCTATGCTCCTGGATTAGAAGAACAAATATTGTGAAAATGTCTATTATACCTAAAGCAATCTGCACATTTAATGCCATCCTTACCAAAATCCCATCCATTTCTTCAAAGAAATGGAAGAAATAATCCTAAAATTTATATGGAACCAGAAAAGACCTCGAATAGCCAAAGGAATATTGAAAAAGAAAGCCAAAGTTGGTGGCATCACCATTCCGGAGTTCAAGCTCTATTACAAAGCTGTCATCATCAAGACAGTATGGTACTGACACAAAGACAGACATACAGATCAAAGGAAAAGAATAGAGAGCCCAGAAGTAGACTTCTGCTCTATAGTCAACTAATCTTCAACAAAGCAGGAAAGAATGTCCAATGGAAAAAAGACAGCCTCTTCAACAAATGGTGTTGGGAAAATTGGACAGTCACATGTAGAAAAATGAAATTGGACCTTTTCCTTGGACCACACATGGAAATAGACACAAAATGGATGAAGGACCGCAAGGTAAGAAAGGAATCCATCAAAGTCCTTGAGGAGAACACAGGCAAGAACCTCTTCAACCTCAGCTGCAGAAACTTCTTCCTAGGAACATCGCCAAAGGCAAGGGAAGCAAGGGCAAAGATGAACTATAGGAATTTCATCAAGTGCAAAAGGTTTTTAACAGCAAAAGAAACAGTTAACAAAACCAAAAGACAACTGACAGAATGGGAGAAGATATATGCAAACCGCTAGTATCCAAAATCTATAAAGAGCTTAGCAAACTCAACACCCAAAGAACAAATAATCCAATCAAGAAATGGGCAGAGGACATGAACAGACATTTCTGCAAAGAAGCCATCCAGATGGCCAACGGACACATGAAGAAATGCTCCAAATCACTCGGCATCAGGGAATTACAAATCAAAACCACAATGAGATACCACCTCACACCAGTCAGAATGGCTAAAATCAACAAGCCAGGAAGTGACATATGCTAGCAAGGATGCAAAGAAAGGGGAACCCTCCTACACTGTTGGTGGGATGCAAGCTGGTGCAACGACTCTGGAAAACATCATGGAATTTCCTCAAAAAGTTGAAAATAGAACTGCCCTATGACCCAACTTTTGCACTACAGGGTATTAACTCTAAAGATACAAGTCTAGTGATCCAAATGGGCATGTGCACCCGAATGGTTTTAGCAGCAATGTCCACAATAGCCAAACTATGGAAATAACCTAGATGCCCATCAACAGAAAAATGGATAAAGAAGATGTGGCACACACACACACACAATGGAATAATATTCAGCCATCAAAAGAAATGAAATCTTGCCATTTGTGACAACATGGATGGAACTAGAGAGTATTATGCTTAGTGAAATAAGTCAATCAGAGAAAGACAGCTATCATATGATCTCCCTGACATGAGTAAGTGGAGATGCAACGTGGGGGTGGTTCAGTGTTCGGAAAATAATAAATGTAACATGATGGGATCGGTAGGGAGACAAACCATAAGTGACTCTTAATCTCACAAAATAAACAGGGTTTCTAGGGGGTGTCAGGAGACGGTGGTGGGGTTATGGACATAAGGGAGGGTATGTGCTATGGTGAGTGCTGTGAAGTGTGTAAACCTGGTGATTCACAGATCTGTACCCCTTGGGCTAAACTTCCATTATATGTTTATATAAAAATCTTTAAAAATTAAAAAATAAAACAAAATAAATAAAAAATCCACACATACACTACACTTGCACAGCACACTTCGATCAAAATATAATTCCGTGGTCTTTCTCATATGGGCAGCCCTAAGTTACCCTTACCAATGAGAGATAACACAAGTTTAGTCATTATAAATATATATATATATATTATAAATATATATATATATATATATATATATATATATCCTTTTGTTTTTCCTTTTGACATTTGTATCTTGAAGACAGTGCCTACATTGCTTCCTTAAAATAACAATAATAATAATCCCATGGTCACATAAAAGTCTGGATCTTGGTAACCAGACAACATGGTTCTGGTTCAGATAAGGATGAAGACACAACCTCTTCCCAGGGAGCAAAGCCCACACACTCAGGGATCCTGACATGTTTCATGGGTGATGAGTTCCTTTGCTCCATGGAATTGTCTGAGTGCAAAAGATATAGGCACCCTTCAGGGTTCATTCTGTTTTCTTCATAAATTACCCAGTTCAAGTCAATAGTGATTCACTGGGTCAGGTTTCAGAGACCAGGATTGTCTACCAGGTGAGCAGCAACCCCTATCTCCCCCACCCACTGTCAAGGAAGGCTAACAGGGGCTTGTGTGCCACTGGGAGCATAATGAGCCACACCCCAAGCTCCTAAACAACCTACACTCCTCCTCTGTTTCTCCCCCTCACAAAGGGCACAGCACCCTGTTACAGCTCTGAGTCTGAGCTTTAATTTAAAAAAAAAAAGTTTCTACTATCAGAAAGTGGTTCACAGAAGAGAAAAACATGAGTCCCCATGAAGGGTTTTTTAATTCCTCAAAAGATTGTTTTCCCATTGTTTAATTTAAACAGGAAATAAAAACACACAGATCTCCCCTTCCACTAGCAGGTATGATTCACTGTGGTGAATTCAAGAGCAGGAAATAAGAATAATAGCCATTCTGATGACTCGCCATTTCCATAATCAAAGTTTTTTTTTTTTTACGATTTTATTTATTTTTCAGAGAGAGAGAGGAGCGAGAGTGAGCACAATTAGACAGAGAGGCAGGCAGAGGCCGAGGGAGAAGCAGGCTCCCTGCCGAGCAAGGAGCCCGATGTGGAACTCAATCCCAGGATGCTGGAATTATGACCTGAGCCGAAGGCAGCTGCTTAACCAACTGAGCCACCCAGGCGTCCCTTCCATAATCAAAGTTTTGAAACTTCACTGACATGCAAAGAAAGGAGCACAAACCAACCTCTCGTCCTGGCAGCACAGAGCAGTCAGAATTTGAGTGACAGGGACAGACAATGAGGTTGTGTGTGTTGGGTGAGGCTGGTGGCACAGAAGAAGGTGTTCTGCCAGTTCTCCACCTGTGGCTCACTTGTCCTCATCCAGGAAACTGCCCACGGCCGTCACACGGGAGACACAGCCACCCCCTGGAGCCAGTCCTGCCCACAACCTCTTGCAGAATGCACTCAGCTCTACTCTGGGACCCCTGTAAGCTCTACTCAGACCTGGAATTACCCTGTCTGCCAGAAAGCTCCAGGATTCCTTCTCCTTCTTCCAAAATTACACTGGCCCAAGGCTTTCATGAGAAATGCAGAATGCTACTTAATGAATGGTTAACACCTACTTTTGCCTTCTGTCATATTTCTATCCACTTACCTCCTACCTGGTAAATGGTCACTAACCTACCAATGGAATCTGAATGTGCTCTGTGACCTGACACTTTCATTATAGCCTTCTGAGGACTCCTTGTGCAATAAAATACCATATCTCATGACAGGAGGGTTTAAATCTATTTCTGTAAAGATTTTATTTATTTATTTAAACAGAGATCACAAGCAGGCAGAGAGAGAGAAAGGGAAGCAGGCTCTCTGCTGAGCAGAGAGCCTGATGTGGGGCTCAATTCCAGGATCCTGAGATCATGACCTGATCTCTACTGAAGGCAGAGGCTTTAACCCACTGAGCCACCCAGGTATCCTGTTGGGGGCAAGGATTAAAACTATTATTTACAGAACAATACAGCCAAATCATCTGATTTTAATTTGCTCTTCAATATACATTACAGTTTCTGTGTAAAAAGCCTTTCCATAGATATTACCTGCCAGCAGATTCATAAGGAGGAAACAGAAACTCTGTGGTATAACCTAACTCACGTAAGGTCAGGCAAGCAGTTGCAGAACTCACCCCAGTACTCCTGACACCAAGCTCCTTGGAGCCACCAGCAAGCATCTATCCATAAGAATTTCCAAAGTCTCTCCTTCTGACTCTACCACCAAAGAAACTGCAGAAAAAATACAGCACGTCAAAGTATCTAGATGATGCATTTAGTTAAATTAGAAAACCAAGGTCAACTTTTAAACAGTAAATGGATACTTTGAATAACTTTGAATTTTCCCTATACGTTAATTATAACTCTTCTGATGAAAAGACTGATAAATTAGGAAACATCACCTTTGACAAATGACATCATCCAAGTCTGTATCTGATGACAAAAAGCCACCCAACTCTATATGTTGGCCACCTAACTATACCCTAGGCCCAACGGAATAAACCTTGTTAGATAAGGGATGAAATTGTATGTTAAAAACACACAAAGAGCTGGGGCGCCTGGGTAGCTCAGTGTGTTAAAGCCTCTGCCTTTGGCTCAGGTCATGATCCCAGGGTCCTGGGATTGAGCCCCGCATGGGGCTCTCTGCTCTGCGTGGAGCCTGCTAACTCCTCTCTCTCTCTCTGCCTGCCTCTCTTCCTACTTGTTATCTCTGTCTGTCAAATAAATAAATAAAATCTTTAAACACACACACACACACTCACACACACACACACACACACACACACACACACACACACGGGGTAAATCTTATCACTTTTTTCCAATAAGTGATTTCCTCAGAAACAGATGTTCAGATGATATTTTGTAAGCAATAAATCAACAGATAAAAGGGTATTCCCTGAAATGGCCTACCTGCAGGGAAACTGAGTAACTCTTGAACCAAATCCAGAATGCTGACAATGACATAAGTTTTACTTCGTGGCTCAACTAGAGGAAAGAGAAAAGTCCAGGAGATTTTGAGTTAATGAGAAGTTTTACCTCTACTCCTGACATGGATGTGACATTGAGCCCACTGTATCTGCTGCTTTCTCGGAACATAAATGTCCTGTGACAAGCTGCATCACTGACCCAGATTCTGGTGTTCAAAACTTCAGGGTTTCTGGAGCCAGAGCAGAGAAATGCTGTCAGGTGGGCACAAATAGGCATCTGCAATCTATGGCCTGCACATCTGTTTCAGTTCCTAGGAGAAGGGGAAACACACACTTGTTTCTTTTTTTTAAGATTTTATTTATTTATTTGACAGAGAGATTACAAGCAGTCCAGAAGGCAGACAAAGAGAGAAGAGGAAAGAGGCTCCCTCCTAATCAGAGAGCCCAATTTGAGGCTCGATCCCAGGACCGTGGGATCACAACCTCAGCGGAAGGCAGAGGCTTAACCCACTGAGCCACCCAGGTGCCCCACACACACTTTTTTCTTAAGTAGTAATTATCTTCATCAAAAGTAGACTGATGACTCTGTCTTTGTTGGAAAAGTGAGATTACTCTTCCAAATGAAGACCTCAACTCACCTGTTCCTTGTGCAACTTGACTGAGGTCTGGTTTACTCCAGCTTCCAGGCCCCCAACTGGAGGACTCTCCTGCAGGATCCTGCAGCCTATGACCACCAACCCCAGGGCACGAGGCACAGTGTTGAAGATGGGGTACTACTCTAAAATTTGTTGCCACCACACCTGTGCCTGGGAGAACAGACACTTGGAGGACTCTCCTGCACAATCCTGACAGCCTATCGCCACCATCCATGAGGGACACAGGGCACAATGATAAAATGGATGGATGCCTCTGGGGCTGTTACCACCACACCTGTGCCTGCGGCCAGAGAAAGGAACTTGGAGGACCCACCTGCATGATCCTGAGGCCATTATCATCTCCTAGGGACACAGGGAACAATGCTGAAGTTGGTGGGTGGCTCTGAGGTCGGTGCTGCCACACTTGTGCCTGAACACGGGGACCCTGCTGAACTGGAGCTGCTGCTCAAGGTCCATTACCTGCACTGTGTCAGAGACCGGGGTGCAACTTAATGACGTGGGGACTGTGTGACGTCCTTAAATCCACTTTTCCTGGAGAACACTGGGAAACCTGAAATGTCCACAACTCACCCCACAAAACCTGGAGTGAGTGGGCGCCCTAGAGTTCAGGGATCTTGGAGATACGGCCAATTAATGGATATAGGGCAGAAGAGACTTTCAAGGGAAAAAGGAGATCTCATTTGAGTTCCCAAGATTAGCTCATTCCATGCCCCCTTCCCATATCCCAACCTCCCACGTGGGGCTCAACCTACCCCCAGGTCCCTACCCTGGTCCACAGTGTCTATTCACGCATGAGGGAACCCCCACAGATCAATCTCGCCTTCTCCTACCTCACTGCTGCATCCTGGGCAGCTGGGGGCATACCCACAGAAAGGTAGCTCCACCCCCACAGGATTATTCGTAAGGGAGGGTGGTGCCACACGCCCATTGCTTGCTGTGACTGCCTGCATCCAGCCACTGGAATTTATACTGGTGCCTTCCTGTATATGCAGGTGGTCCTAGAGTCCCTTCCCACCTGTACAGCTGACTGGGACACAGAGGCATGCGAGGAGTTTGTAGCAGGGCCCCCTCACACAGGGCCCATTCCCCACATCCCTCTAGCTGCAGACCACCCTCAGAGCCTTGCCCCTTCCATTCCTGCACCAACACTACCTGAGGAGCTGTGCCTGGATCCTGAGCAGGTCAGCTGTTCTCAGACCTTCTGAGTCTTGGGCTTCAGTAAATGCAATGGTTTCCCACATTTCCAAGACAATATTAAGACCCAAATACTAATGCTCCAAGTGGGATGAACTCTCACCCCTAGAGTGGGCAGTACTTCTTAGACCTTCAACGCACCCTCTAGGATGAGCCATTTGTGCTGCAATTTATATACATGTGCTTGCTTCTGCAGGGAAGCTCCAGGATGAATGAGAACAACCGCCCTTCTGTGCTGTTGGAGTTGTAAACCAGGAATACTCTTCACTTAAAAAGAAGACATATTGCTATTATTGACACTAAATGACAAACCCTTTTAAACATTTTAGAGAGAAAGGAAGAGATTTTTATTCAAACCCAAGTCAAGACAGCTGCCTGGGAGACACAATCTTCACAAAAAAGGGAGAGCCCATGGCACCTGGGTGGCTCAGCCTTTAGGTGTCTGCCTTCAGCTCAAGTCATGATCCCAGGATCCTGGAATCAAGCCCTGAATTGAGCTCCACATCAGGCTCCCTGCTCAGTGGTAACCTGATTCTCCCTCTACCTTGGCTTGTGTGCACTCTCTCTCTCTCTTAAATAAATAAATAAATAAAATCTTAAAGAATAGGAGGACTCCAGGGAAGGAACATTTGGGGAAAATTTCTATATTCTGTTTTGTTTGTACACATCATCATGAGGAAGAAAATTCCAGAACTTTTTCATATGTTTTCAGTTTGTGCAAATCAGTATGACTTTAATCTTATGGGAGCAGGAGAGGTTCTTCTGTTTTTCTTATCTTTATGTTTGCAATGGCAGTCTTTGGTGATCTTTTTCTTCTCATAGCAGATGTGAAACATGTGCTTAGGACAGAAATAGGGCCTATGCACTGAGGTTTTGCCCCATCATTTTGAGCTTGGTAAAATGTTAAGGGATAGCTTTCCTGGGAGCCCAGGATCTGGCCCCATGGATGGTCAAAGATAAAAATTCCCTTTATCATTCTAAGTACTTCTGAAGGGAAGAACTTGAGACAAAAGCATCTTTAACAATAGTACCAAGAAATCAAAATGATGTCTACAGACGTTTACCTGTTCCATGGTCAACACAGATAACAGAAATGTTCACAGACGCTGGGCTCCTCCCCTTCTCCTGCCCAAATCTCTGAAGCACACAGATAATTTAAAGTCAGAATTTTAAGCTGTCTGGCACCATTCCCTTGTACTATAGAACAAAACAGCATAGCTCATTGTCACAACACTAGTATTAACATGAAGTATCCCTAAAGTTGGGTACAATGTCGAAGTTCTTTCCTTGCAGATTTTGACTAATGTAAGTCATAGTCATACCATATAAACACTACGGTGGTTGGTAATAAGTAACCGTAGGTAAAGGAATAGTTCAGCAATGTTTACAAGCATTGTCTCCCTTTGTAGAAGAGGCTGAGCTGAGTGTTTTTAAATACTATCTCAGATCTGTCTTATAGAACATTCTGAACATACCAGAGTGTTAATTAATTTTAAAAAGGTAATTTCAGTGACTTTAATATCAGAAAAGTATTATAATGTCTGTATTCTTAAAGATCTTTGAGTATCTTACTGGAGGACCTCCACTGAGATAATTATCTTAATGATCATGATGGGCAGAGGTTAAAAGCCAGATGAATCTGTTCCAGCTGGCCATGCAAGAAAACCCTGAGACTTGAGATGTTTTCAGATTGAGAAGACCACATGGATAGGAGGGAAATAGTACCATGTATGGAATAACAAGGGATTTTGAATCAGTTTGGGGATGCCATTTAGGTTTATGACACTAAAATTCACTCTTACTGGAGTCATCTCTAAGCCCCTATTTAACCACCTAGAAAATGTGCCTACTAAAATTCCTACATCACAGTTTAGAAGTTTATGAGGGACAATTCCACAAAGAGCCACTGTTATGGCTCTCAAGAGCAGGTGCTCAGGAAGCCATGATTACTATTTGGGTTTCTTTCTTTCTTTTTTCTTTCTTTCTTTCTTTTTTTCTTTCTTTCTTTCCTTCCTTTTTCAGAAAAAGAAGACATGTTGAAATCATATTTCTAATAGATGACTCAAGATGATTTTCAAATCTTAAGAAGGTCAAGAAGCTGCTATTTATTTCACTGAGAAATCATGTTGTTGGACTGGTGAGAACAATACAATAGCGCCATCATCAATAGGGGTGTGAAACTTCCCATCTCCATATGACCATGTGGTCCCCACTAGCTCAGGGCCACCAGAAAGGGCATCTGGGGAGGGGGGAACAGGCCAAGGCTGCCAGGTATGGCTGAAGCAGGAATAACTCTGACTTAAGGCTCAAATCCTGCCTACCTTATTTATACTGCTCTTCAGAGATAGAGTGTCATTGTGAGCTCTGATGTAAGAATGGTTGAGAATCTCCATTGTGATTCCCTCTCTGACCCTTAGGATCTGTAGTAAAGTCACATTTAATTTTTTTAATTTTATTTTTTGAGTGTTCCAAGATTCATTGTTTATGCACCATATCTAGTGCTCCATGTAATACATGCCCTCCTTAATACCCACTACCAGGCTCACCCATCCCCCCACTCCCCTCCCCTCCAAAACCCTAAGTTTATTTCTCAGAGTCCACAGTCTCTCATGGTTCATCTCCCCGTCCGATTTATCCCAATTCACATTTCCTTTCCTTCTCCGAATGTCCTCCATGATATTCCTTAGGTTACACAAGTAAGTGAAACCATATGATAATTGACTTTCTCTGCTTGACTTATTTCACTCAGCTTAATCTCCTCCTGTCCCATATATGTTAATATAAAAGTTGGGTATTCAGAGGGACAAGATGGCAGGGAAGTAAGAGGAGGCGCCTTTTCAGCCCTTACACCAAAGTGAGCTGATTACCTACCAAAGAACTCTGATCACCCATGAAATCAGCCTGAGATCAGAATTATACACGTTGGATCTCTACTGGGGCAGAAGACACCAGTGGGCAAGTAAAGCAGAGTGGGAATGGCGACTGATATCGGAAGATAAACAAAAGGGGGAGGGAGCCACCAAAGGTGATTGGTTGGAAAGTAACACCCCAATATGAGCAAGAGTGCCCTGCTTCTGGGGACCAGCATTAACTTGGAGACTGGTTGAAAGCACTCCAAAAGAGCAAAGGATCGCGGGGGAAATGGTGGGAATCGGGGCAGCTAGGGACAGGGCCTTAAGTCCGAAGTCCCAGGAGAGCCTCCCTGATCACCATGACAGCATGGGACTGGCATAAAAAGAGACCCATAGACCAGTGGAACACAGTAGACAGATCATATATGGACCATCAACTCCATGGCCAAATAATCTTCAAGAAAGCAGGAAAAAAATATATAGTGGAAAAAAGACAGTCTCTTCAATAAATGTTGCAGGGGAAACTGAGCAGCTCTATTTAGAAGAATGAAAATCGACCAGCCTCTTACGCCATACACAAAGATAAACTCATAATGGATAAAAGACTTTAACGTGAGACAGGAATCCATCAGAATCCTAGAGGAGAACATAGGCAGTATCTCTTCAATATCAGCCACAGTGACTTCTTTCAAGACATACCTCCAAACCAAAGGGAAAAAAAGCCAAAATAAACTTCGGGAACTCACCAAAATCAAAAGATTCTGCACTGCATAGGAAACAATAAAGAAATAAAAGTGGCAACCCATGGAATATGATAAGATATTGGCAAATGACAGGACAGACAAAAGGTTGATATCAAGGATCTATGAAGATCTCTTCAAACTCAACACAAACAAAACAGATAATCATATGATAAAATGGGCAGAAATCATGAAAATACACTTCTTCAATGAAGACATACAAATGGCTATCAGAGACCTGAAAAAATGTTCATCATCACTAGGTATCAGGGAGATTCAAATGAAAACCTCATTAAGATGTCACTTTACACCAGTTAGGATGGCCTAAATTAGCAAGACGGGAAACAACATGTGTTGGAGAGGATGTGGAGAAAGGGGAATCCTCTTACACTGTGGGTGGGAATGCCAGTTGTTGCAGTCTCTTTGGAGAACAGTGTAGAGATTCGTCAAGAAATTAAAAATAGAACTTCAATATAACGCTGCAATTACACTCCTACGTTTTTACCCCAAAGATATAGATGCTGTAAAAAAAAGGGCCGTCTGTAGCCCAAATGTATAGCTGCAATGGCCACGCTTGCCAAACTGTGGAAAGAACCAAGATGCCCTTCAACAGAAAAATGGATAAGGAAGATGTGGTCCGTATACACTATGGAGAACTATGCCTCCATTCAGAAAGGATGAATTCCCAACTTTGGTAGCAACATGGACGGGACTGGAAGAGATTCTGCTGAGTGAAATAAATCAATCAGAGAGAGTTAATTATCATATGGTTTCACTTCTGTGTGGAGTATAACAAATAGCATGGAGGACAAGGGGAGATGGAGAGGAGAAGGGAGTCGAGGGAAATTGGAAGAGGAGGGGAACTATGAGAGACTATGGACTATGAAAAAGAATCTGAGGGCACCTTTTATTTCTCTTTGTTGTCTGATTCCTATTGCTAGGACTTCTAATACTATGTTGAACAAGAGGGGTGAAAGTGGGCATCCTTGTCTTGTTCCTGATCTCAACGGGAATGCTGAAACTTTATCCCATTGAGGATGATATTTGCTTTGGGTCTTTCATAGATAGATTTGATGAAGTCCAGGAATGTTCCCTCGATCCCTATACTTTGAATCAATTTAATCAAGAACAGATGGTGGAATTTGTCAAATGCTTTTTCTTCATCAATTGAGAGGATCATGTGGTTCTTCTCTTCTCAAATTCATTTGTCTATCACATTATTTGATTTGTGAACGTTTAACCATCCTTGTAGGCCAGGGATGAATCCCACCTGGTCATGGTGGATAATCTTTGTAATGTGCTATAGGATCCTGTTTGTTAGGATCTTCTTGAGAATCTTAGCATCTATATTCATCAGTGATATTGGTCTGAAATTCTCCTTTTTGGTAGGGTCTTTTATTGAAAATCAATCTGAGGCGTTTGAAGTGGCATGGGGGTGGGAGGTTGGGGTACCAGGTGGTGGGTATTATAGCGGGCATGGATTACATGGAGCATGGGGTGTGGTGAAAAAAATAATGAATACTGTTATGCAGAAAATAAATTAATTAATTAATTTTAAAAATATATGCAACAGTAAAAAAAAATATCTGAGGCATTGATAGAGAAGGGGTGGGAGGTAGGGGAAACACGTGGTGGGTAATAGAGAAGGCACAGATTGCATGAATCACTGGGTGTGATGCTAAAACAATGAATACGGTTACACTGAAAAGAAATGGGAAAAAAAAAACAAGTATATGCCAATAAGCTAAGCAACCTAGGTGGAATGGATGCATTCCTAGAAAACTGTAAAATCCCAAAAGTGATCCAGGAAGAAATGTACAACCTGAATAGACTGTTATCCATTAACGAGATTAAAGCAGTGATCAAAAACCTCCCAAAAGACATGAAGAATGCCCTTGCAAATTCTACCAAACTTTAAGAAAAGAACTAACACCTCTTTTCCTGAGGCTCTTTCCAAAATTTGAAGCAGACACTTTTTTTGATGCCAGCATTACCCTGATCCACAAACCAAGCAAAGGCCTCACCAAAAAGGAGAATTTCAAACGAATATCACTGATGAATATGGATGCTAAGATTCTCAACGACATTCTAGCTCCTAGGAACCTACAGTACATAAAACGTTTATCCACCATGACCGAGTAGGATCTATCCCTGGGTTGCAAGGTTGGTTCGACATTCGCAAATCAATCAATGTCATAGAACAAATTAAGAAGTGAAAATTAGAGAACCACATGGTACTCTCAATTGATGAAGAAAAAACATTGGACAATATCCAGCATCTGTCCCTGACTAAAAAGCTGCAAAGTATAGGAATAGAGGGAATATTCGTCAACTTCATAAAATGTTTCTATGAAAAACCCACAGTGAATACTCACAGTGATGCTCAAAGGGTAAAAGCTGACAGCCATCGCTTTCAAATCAGGAACATGACAAGGATGCCCACTCTCATGAATCTTGTTCAACATAGCTTGTGAAGTCCTAGCAACAGCAATCAGACACAAAGAGAAAAAAAAAAGATATCCAAGTTGGCAACCAAGAAGTCGAACTCTTTGTCCTCACAGATGACATACTTGATATGGAAAATCCAAAAGACTCCACCCCCAAACTCTCAGAACTCATACCGCAATTCAATAATGTGGCAGGATATAAAATCATAGAACCGAAATCAGTGACTATCTCCGACATTATCAATGAAAATACAGAAATGGAATTTAGAGAATCAATTCCATTTACTACAGCACCCAAACCATAAGAAACCTGGGAATAAACCAAACCAAAGAGGTAAAGGATTTTTACTTGAGGAACTAAAGAACACTCATGAAAGAAATGGAAGAAAACTGAAAAGACGGAAAATCATTGCATTCTCATGGATCAGAATAAACATTGTTAAAATGTCTATACTGACTAGAGAAATCGATACATTTAATGCATTCCAATCAAAATTCCACGAGCATCTTTAAAAGAGTTGGAACAAACACATGCCTCAAATTTGTGTGGAATCAGATGCGACCCCGTATTGCTAAGAATTGCTGAAAAGAGAAACAAAACTGGGAGCTACATGTTGTCTGATTTCAAGGGTTGCTATGAAGCCGTGATCAGCAAGACAGCAGGGGACTGGCATAAAAACAGACCCATAGACCAGTTGAACACAGTAGACAGCTCAGATATGGACCATCAAATCTATGGCTAAATAATCTTCAAGAAAGCAGGAAAAAAATATACAGTGGAAAAAAGACAGGCTCTTCAATAACTAGTACAGTGAAAACTGGACAGCTCTATATAGAAGAATGAAACTTGACATCTTCTTACACCATACACAAAGTTAAACTCATAATGGATAAAAGACCTCAACGTGACACAGTAATCCATCAGAATCCTAGAGGAGAACATAGGCAGTAATCTCTTTGATATCAGCCAGAGCGACTTCTTTCAAGATATGACCCCAAACCAAAGGAAATAAAAGCCAAAATAAACTTCTGGGACTTCATCCAAACCAAAAGCTTCTGCACTGCATATGAAACAGTAAGAAAGCAAAGAGGCAACACATGGAATGCGATAAGATATTTAAAAATGACCGTATAGAAAAAAGGTTCATATCCAGGATCTATGAAGAAATCCTCAACCACAACACACATAAAACATATAATTATATCAAAAAATAGGCAGGAGATATGAACAGACACTTCTCCAATGAAGACATATAAATAGCTATCAGACACCTGAAAACAATGTTCATCATCACTAAGCATCATGGAGATTCAAATAAAGACCATATTAAGATGTCACTTTACACCAGTTAGAATGGCCTAAATTAGGAAGACGGGAAACAACATGTGTTAGAAAGGATGTGGAGAAAGGGGAATCCTCTTACACTCTGGATGAGAATGCAAGGTGGTGCAGACTCTTTAAAGAAGAGTGTGGATATTCCTCATAGAACTTCCCTATAACCTTGCAATTACACTCCTAGGTATTCACCTAAAAGATACAGATGGAATGAAAAGAAGGGCCATCTGTAACCCAAATTTATAGCAGCAATGGCCACGCTTGCCAAACTGTGGAAAGAACCATGATGCCCTTCAACGGAAGAATGGATAAGGAAGATGTGGTCCATATACACTATGGAGAATTATGCCTCCATTCAGAAAGGATGGATACCCAACTTTGGTAGCAACATGGACGGGACTGGAAGCAATACTGCTGAGTGAAATAAATCCATCAGAGAGAGTTAATTATCATATGGTTTCACTTCTGTGTGGAGTATAACAAATAGCATGGAGGACAAGTGGAGATGGAGAGGAGAAGGGAGAGGAGAGAAATTGGAAGGGGAGGGAAACCATAAAAGACTATGGACTCTTAAAAAGAACCTAAGAGGGCATTGAATGAGCTGGGGTGGGAGGTTGGGGAAAGACGTGGTAGGTAATAGAGAGGGCACGGATTGCATGGAGCACTGGGTGTGGTACTAAAACAATGAATACGGTTACACTAAAAAGAAAGTGGAAAAAAAAAGTATATGCCAATAAGCGAAGCAACCTAGGTGAAATGGATGCATTCCTAGAAAACTGTAAAATTCCAAAATTGAACCAGGAAGAAATGTACAACCTGAATAGACCATTATCCAGTTAAGGGATTAAAGCAGTAATCAAAAACCTACCAAAAGACAAGACTCCGGGACCTGAAGGATGCCCGAGCGAATTCCACCAAACGTTAAGAAGAAAACTAACACCTCTTCTCCTGAAGCTCTTTCCAAAATTTGAAGCAGAAGGAATACTTCCAGACACTTTTTATAAAGCCAGCATTACCCTGATCCATGAACCAGGCAAAGACCTCATCAAAAAGGAGAATTTCAAACCAATATCACTGGTGAATATGGATGCTAAGATATTCAACAAGATTCTAGCTCCTAGGAACTTACAGTACATTAAAACGTTTATCTACCATGACCGAGTAGGATCCATCCCTGGGTTGCAAGATTGGTTCAACATCCGCAAATCAATCAATGTCATAGAACAATTTAAGATGTGAAGATTAGAGAAACACATGGTCCTCTCAATTGGTGAAGAAAAAGCATTTCCAATATCCAGCATCCGCTACTGACTAAAATGCTGCAAAGTATAGGGATAGAAGGAATATTCGTCAACTTCATAAAATGTTTCTATGAAAAACCCACAGTGAATATCATCCCCAAAGGGTAAAAGCTGACAGCCTAAGCTTTGAAATCAGGAACATGACAAGGATGCCCACTCTCACCACTCTTGATCAACATAGGATGTGAAGTCCTAGCAACAGCAATCAGACAACAAAGAGGATAAAAGGTATCCAAGTTGGCAACCAAGAAGTCAAACTCTTTCTCCTCACAGGACATACTTGATATGGAAAACCGAAAAGACTCTGCCCCCAAACTCTCAGAACTCATACCGCAATTCAATAATGTGGCACGATATAAAATCATAGAACCGAAATCAGTGGCTATCTCCTACATTATCAATGAAAATACAGAAAGGGAATTTAGAGAATCAATTCCATTGATACAGCACCCAAACCATAAGAAACCTGGGAATAAACCAAACCAAAGAGGTAAAGGATTTGTACTCGAGATACTAGAGAACACTCATGAAAGAAATGCAAGAAATCCAAAAAGACGGAAAATCATTGCATTCTCATGGATCAGAAGAATAAACATTGTTAAAATGTCTATACTGCTTAGAGCAATTGGTCCATTTAATGCCATTGCAATCAAAATTGCACTGGAATCTTTAAAAGAGCTGGAACAAACACACGCCTCAAATTGTGTGGAATCAGAAGTGACCCCGTATTGCTAAGAATTGCTAAAAAGAGAAACAAAACTAGGAGCAACACGTTGCCTTATTTCAAGGGTTACTATGAAGCAATGATCACCAAGAGAGCATGGGAATGGCATAAAAACAGACCCATAGACCAGTGGAACACAGTAGACAGTTCAGATATGGACCATCAAATCTATGGCCAAATAAACTTCAAGAAAGCAAGGAAAAATATACAGTGGAAAAAAGAGAGTCTTCAATAAATGGTGCAGGATAACTGGGCAGGTCTATGTAGAAGAATGAAACTCGACCACCCTCTTACACCACACACAAAGATAAACTCATAATGGGTAAAAGACCTCAATGTGAGATAGGAATCCATCAGATTCCTAAGGAGATCATAAGCAGTATTCTCCTCAAATTCAGCCACAGTGACTTCTTTCAAGATATGCCTCCAAACCAAAGGAAACAGAAGCCAAAATAAACTTCTGGAACTTCATCAAAATCAAAAGCTTCCGCAGTGCATAGGAAACAGTCAAGAAAGCAAAGAGGGAACCCACAGAATGCAATAAGATATTTTCAAATGACAGGGCAGACAAAAAGTTCATATCCAGGATTATGAAGAACTCCTCAAACTCAACACACACAAAACAGATAATCATATCAAAAAATGGGTAGAAGATATGAACAGACACTTCCTCATGAAGAAATACAAATGGCTATCAGACAGCTGAAGAAATGTACATCATCACTAGGCATCAGGGAGATTCAAATGAAAACCATATTAATTGTCACCTTACACCTTACAGTTAGAATGCAAGAATGCTTTCTTGCATTCTAACCTTACAGTTAGAATGGTGTAAATTAGTAAGACGGGAAACAACATGTTTGGGACAGGGTGCGGAGAAAGGGGAATCCTCTTACACTGTGGGTGGGAAAGCAAGTTGGTGCAGCCTGTTTAGAGAACAGTGTGGATATTCCTCAAGAAATTAAAAATAGAACTTCCCTATAACCCTGCAATTACACTGAGGGGTTTGAAGTGGCATGGGGGTGGGAGGTTGGGGTACCAGGGGGTGGGTATTATAGAGGGCACAGATTGCATGGAGCACAGGGTGTGGTGAAAAAAATAATGAATACTGTTATTCAGAAAATAAATAGATTTAATTTAAAAAAAATATGCAACAGTAAAAAAATTATCTGAGACATTGAAAGAGAGGGGTTGGGATGTTGGGGAAACATGTGGTGTGTAATAGAGAGGGCACGGATTGATGGAGCACTGGGTGTGGTGCTAAAACAATGAATACGGTTACACTGAAAAGAATTTCGAAAAAGAACACAAGTATATGCCAATAGCTAAGCAACCTAGGTGAAATGGATGCATTCCTAGAAAACTGTAAATACCAAAATTGAACCAGGAAGGAATGTACAACCTAAAAGGACCCTTATCCAGTAATGAGATTAAAGCAGTGATCAAAAACCTCCCAAATCAAGACCCTATGACCTGAAGGATGCCTTAGCGAATTCTACCAAACTTTATGTAAGAACTAACACCTCTTCTCCTGAAGTTCTTTCCAAAATATGAAGCAGAAGGAAAACTTCCAGACACTTTCTATGAAGCCAGCATTACCCTGATCCACAAACCAGGCAAAGTCCTCATCAAACAGGAGAATTTCAAACCAATATCACTGACGAATATGGATGCTAAGATTCTCAACAAGATTCTAGCTCTTAGGAACCTACAGTACATTAAAAAGTCTATCCACCATGACTGAGTAGGATCTATCCCTGGGTTTCAAGGTTGGTTCGACATTCACAAATCAATCAATGTCATAGAACCAATTAAGAAGTGAAGAGAGAAGAGCCACATGGTCCTCTCAATTGGTGAAGAAAAAGATTTGGACAAAATCCAGCATCCACTCCTGACTAAAACGCTGGAAAGTATAGGGATAGAGGGAATATTCGTCAACTTCATCAAATGTTTCTATGAAAAACCCATAGTGTATACCATCCTTAAAAGGTAAAAGCTGACAGTCTTTGCTTTGAAATCAGGAACATGACAAGGATGCCCACTAAACCACTCTAGTTCAACATAGGCTGTGAATTCCAGCAACAGCCATTAGACACAAAGAGAAATAAAAGTTATCCAAATTAGCAACGAAGAAGTCAAACTCTTCCTCCTCACAGATGACATACTTGATATGAAAAATGCAAAAGACTCCGCCCCCAAACTACCAGAAATCATACAGCAAATCAATAATGTGGCAGGATACAAGATCATGATAGAGAAATCAGTGGCTTTCTTCTACATTATCAATGAAAATCCAGAAAAGGAAATTAGAGAATCAATTCCATTTACTACAGCACCCAAAACCTAAGATACCTGGGAATAAACCAAACAAAGTGTTAAAGGATTTGTACTCGACAAACTAGAGAACACTAATGAAAAAATGCAAGAAAACAAAAAACATGGAAAACCATTGCATTCTCATGGATGAAAAGAATAAACTTTGTTAAAATGTCTATACTGCCTAGAGCAATCTATCCATTTAAGGCCATTGCAATCAAAATTCAACCGGTATCTTTCAAAGAGCTGGAACAAACACACGCCTAAAATTTGTGTGGAATCAGAAGCAACACCGTATTGCTAAGAATTGCTGAAAAGAGAAACAAAATTGGGAGCACCACGTTGCCTGATTTCAAGTGATACTATGAAGCTGTGATCACCAAGAAAGCATGGGACGAGCATAAAAACAGACCCCTAGACCAGTGGAACACAGTAGAGAGCTCAGATATGGACCATCAACTCTATGGACAAATAATCTTCAAGAAAGCAGGAAAAAAATATACAGTGGAAAAAGACAGTCTCTTCAATAACTGGTGCAGGGAAAACTGGGAAGCTCTATGAAGAAGAATGAAACTCGACCATCCTCTTACACCATACACAAAGATAAACTCATAATGGGTAAAAGACCTCAATGTGAGACAGGAATACATCAGAATCCTAGTGGAGAAAATAGGCAGTAATCTCTTCAATATCAGCCACAGCGACTTCTTTTAAGATATGTCTCCATAGGCAAAGAAAACAAAAGCGAAAATAAACTTCAGGAACTTCATCAAATTCAGAAGCTTCTGCACTGCATAGGAAACAGTCAAGAAAGCAAAGAGGCAACCCACAGAATGCAATAAGATATTTGCAAATGACAGGACAGACAAAAGGTTGATATCCAGGATCTAGGAATATCTCTGAAACTCAATACACAGAATACAGATAATCATATCAAAACATGGGCAGAAGATATGAACAGACACTTCTCCAATGAAGACATACAAATGGCTATCAGACACCTGAAGAAATGTTCATCATCAATAGGCATCAGGGAGATTCAAATGAAAACCACATTAAGATGTCACCTTGCACCAGTTAGGATGGCCTAAATTAGCAAGACGGGAAACAACATGTGTTGGAGAGGATGTGGAGAAAGGGGAAATCTCTTACACTGTTGGAGGGAATGCAAGTTGGTGCAGCCTCTTTGGAGAACAGTAGGGAGATTCCTAAAGAAATTAAAAATAGAACTTCCCTATAACCCTGCAATTGCACTTCTAGGTATTTACCCCAAATATAGAGATGGCGTGAAAGAAGGGCCATCTGTAATTCAATGTTTAGAGCACCAATGGCCACGGTTGCCAAACTGTGGAAAAAACCAAGATGCCCTTCAACGGAAGAATGGATAAGGAAGGTCCATATACACTATAGAGTATTATGCCTCCATTCAGAAAGGATGAGTACCCAACTTTGGTAGTAACATGGACAGGACTGGAAGAGATTCTGCTGAGTGAAATAAATCAAGCAGTGAGTGGCTATTATAATATGGTTTCAATTACGTGTGGTGTATAACAAACTGCATGGAGGACAAGCGGAGATGGAGAGAAGAAGGGAGTGGAGAAACATCGGAAGGGGAGAAAAACCATGAGAGACAATGGACTCTGAAAAATAACCTGAGGGCTTTGAAAGAGCGGGGGTGGGAGGTTGTGGAAACACCTGGTGGGTAATAGAGAGAGAGCACGGATTGCATGGAGGACTGGGTGTGGTGGTAAAACAATAAATACAGTTACACTGAAAAGAAATTGGGGGAAAAAACAATATATGCCAATAAGGAAAGATCTTAGGTGTAATGGATGCATTCCTACAAAACTGTAAAAATCCCAAAATTGAACCAGGAAGAAATGTACAACCTGAATGGACAATGATCCAGTAATAAGATAAATGCAGTGATCTAAAACCTCCCAAAAGACAAGATCCCGCGACCTGAAGGATACCTTAGCGAATTATACCAATCTTTAAGAAAAGAACTAACACCTCTTCTCCTGAAGCTCTTTCTGAAATTTGTAGCAGAAGGAAAACTTCCAGACACTTTTTATGAAGCCAGCATTACCCTGATCCACAAACCAGGCAAAGACATCAACAAAAAGAAGAATTTCAAGGCAATATCACTGATGAATATGGATGCTAAGAACTCAATAAGATTCTAGCTCCTAGGAACCTACTGTACATTAAACAGTCATTCCACCAAGACCCAGTAGGATCTATCCCTGGGTTGCAAGGTTGGTTCAACATTCACAAATCAATCAATGTCATAGAACCTATTAAGAAGTGAAGAGAGAAGAACCACATGGTCCTCTCAATTGGTGAATAAAAAGCATTTGACAAAATCCAGCATCTGCTCCTGACTAAAATGCTGCAAAATATAGGGATAGAGGAAATATTCGTCAACTTCATAAAATGTTTCTATGAAAAACCCACAGTGAATACAATCCTCAAATGGTAAAAGATCCCAGCCTTTGCTTTGAAATCAGGAACATGACAGGGACACCCACTCTCACAACCCTTGTTCAACATAGGCTGTGAAGTTCGGCAACAGCAATCAGACAACAAAGAGAAATAAAAGGTATCCAAGTTGGCAACGAAGAAATCAAACTTTCTCTCCTCAAGCATGACATAATCGTTATGGAAATCCCAAAAGACTCCACCCCCAATCTATCAGACCTCAAATAGCAATTCAAGAATGTGGCAGGATACAAAATCATGATACAGAAATCAGTGGCTTTCTTCTACATTATCAATGAAAATACAGAAAGGGAAATTAGAGAATCAATGCCATTTATTACAGCACCCGAACCATAAGATACCTGGGAATAAACCAAACCAAAGAGGTAAAGGATTTATACTCGAGGAACTAGAGAACACTCATGACAGAAATGCAAGAAAACCAATGAGACGGAAAACCATTGATTTCTCATGGATCAGAAGAATAAACATTCTTAAAATGTGTATACTGCTTAGAGCAATTTATCCATTTATTGCCATTGCAATAAAAATTCCACCGATATCTTTCAAAGAGATGGAACAAGCACAAGCCTAAAATTTGTGTGGAATAGAAGCGACCCCGTATTGCTAAGAATTGCTGAAAAGAGAAACAAAACGAGAGCACCACGTTGCCTGATTTCAAGGGTTACTATGAAGCTGTGATCACCAAGACAGCATGGGACTGGCATAAAAACAGACCCCTAGACCAGTGGAACACAATAGAGAGCTCAGATATGGGCTATCAACTCTATGGACAAATAATCTTCAAGAAAGCAGGAAAAAATATACAGTGGGAAAAAGGCAGTCTCTTCAATAAATGGTGCAGGGAAAATTGGGCAGGTCTATGTAGAAGAATGAAATTCAACCATCCTCTTACACCATACACAAAGAGGAAATAATAATGGATAAAAAGATTCCTGTCTCAAGGTGAGACAGGAATCCATCAGAATCCTAGAGGAGAACATAGGCAGTAATCTTTTGATATCAACCACAGCGAATTCTTTCAAGATATGTCTTCAAAGGCAAAGGAAACAAAAGCCAAAATAAACTTCGGGGACTTCGTCAAAATCAGATATTTACAAATGACAGTACAGACAAAAGGTTGATATACAGGATCTATGAAGAACTCCTCAAAATCAACACACACAAAACAGATAATTATATCAAAAAATAGGCCGAAGTTATGAACAGACACTTCTCCAATGAAGACATACAAATGACTGTCAGACACTTGAAAAAAATGTTCATCATCACTAGGCATCAGTGAGATTCAATTTAAGATCATATTAAGATGTCACTTTACACCAGTTAGAATGGCCTAAATTAGCAAGACGAGAAACAATATTTGTTAGAGAGCATGTGGAGAAAGGGGAATCCTCTTATACTGTGGGTGGGAATGCAAGGGGTGCAGCCTCTTTAGAGAATGGTGTGGAGATTCCTCAATAAATTAAAAATGGAACTTCCCTATAATTCTGCAATTACACTCCTAGGTATTTAACCCAAAGATACAGATGGCGTGAAAAGAAGGGCCATCTGTAACCCAAATTTATAGCAGCAATGGCCATGCTTGCCAAACTGTGGGAAGAACCAAGATGCCCTTGGAAGAATGGATAAGGAAGATGTGGTCCATATACACTATGAAGTATTATGCTTCCATTCAGAAAGGATGAATACCCAACTTTTGCAGCAACCTGGACGGGACTGGAAGAGATTCTGCTGAGTGAAATAAATCCATCAGAGAGAGTCAATTATCATAGGGTTTTACTTATGTGTGGAGTATAACAAATAGCATGGAGGACAAGGGGAGATGGAGAGGAGAAGGGAGTGGAGGGAAATTGGAAGGGGAGGGGAACCATGAGAGACTATGGACTCTGAAGAAGAATCTAAGATGGGAATTGAAAGAGCAGGGGTGGGAGGTTGGGGAAATACTTGGTGGGTAATAGAGAGGGGACGGATTGCATGGAGCACTGGGTGTGGTGCTAAAACAATGAATATGGTTAAACTGAAAAGAGATTGGGAAAAATGTATATGCAAATAAGCTAAGCAACCTAGGTGAAATGGATGCATTCCTAGAAAACTGTTAAATCCCAAAATTGAACAAGGAAGAAATGTACAACCCGAATAGACCGTTATCCAGTAACGGGTTTAAACAGTGATCAAAAGCCTACCAAAAGACAAGACCCCAGGTCCTGAAGGATGCCCTAGCGAATTGCACCAAACTTTAAAAAAAGAACTAACGCCTCTTCTCCTGAAGCTCTTTCCAAAATTTGAAACAGAAGGAATACATCCAGACACTTATTTTAAAGCCAGCATTACCCTGATCCACACACCAGGCAAAGTCTTCATGAAGAAGGAGAATTTCAAACCAATATAATTGATGAATATGGATGCTACTATTCTCAGCAAGATCCTAGCTAATAGAATCCAACAGTACATTAAAAAGAGGGTGGGATTATGGACATTGGGGAGGGTATGTGCTTTGGTGAGTGCTGTGAAGTGTGTAAACCTGGTGATTCACAGACCTGTACCCCTGGGGATAAAAATATATGTTTATAAAAAATAAAAAAAAAATTATCTGCCATGATCAGGTGAGATCTATGCCTAGGTTGCAAGGGTGGTTCAACATTTGCAAATCAATGTCATAGGACAAATTAATAAGAGAGGTAAGGGAACCACATGGTCCTCTCAATTGATGACGAAAAAGCATTTGGCAGCATCCGTTCCTGATTAAAACGCTTCGAAGTATAGGGATAGAGGAAATATTTGTCAACCTCTTAAAATGTTTATATGAAAAATTCACAGTAAATATCCTCCTCAATGGGTAAAAGCTGACAGCCTTCCCTTTGAGATCAGGAACATGAGAAGGATACCCACTCTCACCAATCTTGTTCAACATAGTATTTGAAGTCCTTGCATCAAAAACAGACAATAAAAAGAAATAAAATGTATCCAAATTGGCAATGAAGTCAATCTCTCTCTTCACATTTGATATACTTTATATGGAATACCCAAAAGTCTGCACCCCCAAACTACTAGAACGCATTCAGCAATCCAATGATGTGGCAGGATACAAAATCATTGTACAGGAATCATTGGCTTTCTTACATTACCAATGAAAATACAGAAAGGGAAATTAGAGAATTGATTCCGTTAACTACAACACCCAAACAATAACATACCTGGGAATAAACAAATCCAAAGAGGTAAAGGATCTACAACACTCGTGAAAGAAATTGAAGAAAACAAAAATGACAGAAGCCCATTGCATGCTTATGGATCAGAAGCATAAACATTGCTAAAATGTCTAGACATTTAATGTTAAGGGACTGCCTAGAGCAATTGATCCTTTTAATGCCATTCCAAAAAAAAAATTCCACCGGTATGTTTTAAAGTGCTAGAGCCAACACAAGCCTAAAATTTGTGTAGAATCAGAGAGACACTGTATTGCTAAGAAAATGCCAAAAAGAAAAACAAAACTGGGAGCATCACGTTGTCTGATTTCTAGTGTTATACAAAGCTCTGATCACCAATACAGCATGGGACTCACATAAAAACAGAAACATAGACCAGTGGAACTGAGTAGAGAGCTCAGATATGGGCAATAAACTCTACAGTCAAATAATCTTCAACAAAGTAGGAAAAATATACAGTGGAATAAAGGCAGTCTCTTCAATAAATGGTGCTGGGAAAATTGGGACAGCTATGTGTAGATGAATGAAATTCGACCATTCTCTTACACCAAACACAGAGAACTCGAAATGGATAAAAGACCTAAACTTGAGGTAGGAATCCATGAGAATCATAGAGGGGAACATAGGCAGTAACCTCTTCAACACTGGCCACAACAACTTCTTTCAAGATATATCTCCAAAAACAAAGCAAACAAAAGCAAAGGTGAATTTTTGGGACTTCATCAATTCAAAAGCTTCTGCACAGCAAAGGAAACAGTCAACAAAACACAGAGGCAACCCAGGGAATGGGAGGAGATATTTGCAAATGATAGTACTTACAACATGTTGATATCCAGGATCTATAAAGAACTCCTCAAACTCAACACACACAAAGCAGAGAATCATATAAAAACATGGGCAGAATATAGGAACAGACATTTCTCCAATGAAGACATACAAATGGCTATCAGACACATGAAAAAATGTTCATCATCACTAGCCCTCATGGAGACTCAAATTAAAACACATTGAGATAGCACCTGACACCAGTTAGAACGGCCCAAATCAGCAAGATAGGAATCAACATGTGTTGGAGAGGATGTGGAGAAAGGGGAACCCGTATCTCAACTCTGCTCCAGGAATGCTCCTCTGCACTGGGGCCCCCAGGTGGGTCGCGCCATTTGTCACATTTTCCAGGTGTCCGTGACAAGTCCCAAGCAAGTAAGGGCCCAGGGCCACGGGGAGCAGGGTGAACCCCAAGGCTGCCCAACGCTGGCCAATCCTCAGGAGCGTTCTGCCCAACTGATCCCGGTTTGGGCAGAACGCTCCTGAGAATAGGCCGGAAAATGCCCGGCGAATTCGCTTCGGGGGCCGCACGTCTGAAGGGCCGCCTCCCCCCCCAGCCTGGCCCAGCATCGCGAGGGCTCGCACCCGAACACGGTCAGGAAGCCCTCTGCGAGGCAGACTGTGTTGAGGCCGACTAATCCTGCTTCATGGCCTGCAGGGGTCCCCTTCCTGGCGCTGTCCCATGGGGCCGGGCCCACCACCAAGCCCGTGTTCGAACCATCGCCTGCATCCCCAGCCTTCTGCTTCCAGGGTCCTGTCCCTCCTGGCCTCCATATCGGGAACCCTGTGTCCCGCAGGCACGCATCTCCCTACCACACCAGCGTCAATGGTGCCTTTCAGCACTTTGGACAACCCTCGGAGCGAGATAACCTGCCTGCGCACAATGAGGTCAGCCCCATTTTTGGGTGCCCCATCAGCCCGAAAAGACAGAGGCGAACGCCAGGCCGCCACCTGTCCTTCAAATTTGCTCTGGGAACGCTCCCCTGCACCAGGGCCCTCGGGTGGGCCACGTCATTTCCACGGTTTTTCCGGGCGGCCGCCCCATGCAATGGGCGAGAAAGGGCCCTGGGCCACGGAGAGCAGGGCGGTCCGAAGGGCTGCCCAATGCCGGCCAATTCTCATGAGTGTTCTGCCCAGACCAATCCCGGTTTGGGCAGAACGCTCGGGAGAATTGGTCGGGCAACACCCAGGGAACTCGCTTCGGGTGTAGCATGTCTGCAGCATTCCCCCACCGGGCCTGGCCTGGCATTGCGAGCACTCGTGCCGGAAACCCGCTAGGAACCATCCATGAGGAAGGATGTGGTGAGGCCGAGGCCTGCTGATCCTCAGCCTGCGGTGGTTCCTTCCCTGGTGCTGTCCCATGGGGCCGGGCATTGCACGAAGCCCGCACTCCAACCCTCGCCTACTTACCGAGCCTTCCGCTTCCAGTGTCCTACCTTCATGGCCTCAGTATGGGGAACCCTGAGTCCCGCGGCAACTCATCTCCCTACCACCCCGGCGCCAAAGGTGCCTTTCGGCGCTTCGGACAAGCCTCGGAGTGAGAGAAACCTGCATGCCCCAACTGAGGTCAGACCCAATCTTGGGCGCCCCATCCGCCTGAAAGACGGAGGCACACTCCCTGCTGCCACTGGTCCTTCAACTCTGCTCTGGAAATGCTCCCATGCCCCGGGAACCCCTCATGGGCCACGTCCTTTCCGTGCCTTTTCTGGGCGGCTGCCCCATGCCCCGGCGAGAAAGGGCCCTGGGCCACGGAGAGCAGGGTGGTCCACAGGGCTGCCCAATGCCGACCAATTCTCACGAGCGTTCTGCCCAAACTTATCCCAATTTGGGCAGAACGCTCGTGATAACTGGCCGGAAAACATTCAGCGAACTCGCTTCGGGTGTCGCACGTCTGTACAGCCGCCCCCATGGGCATGGCCCGGCTTTTCGAGCAATTGCGCCCGAACACTGCCAGGAAGCCCTACGCGGGGCAGGCTGCGGCGAGGCCGATGCCTCCTGCTCCTCGGCTTCTGAGGGTCCCCTCCTTGGAACTGTCACATGGGGCCAGGGATGCCCTGAGACTCGGGCTCGAAATTTCACCTGCTTCCCAGCCTTCTGTTTCTGCTGTCCCTCCGTACCTCCATCTGGGGAAACCTGAGTCCCCCGGCTACTCCTCCCCTTTCCACCCCGGCGCCAACGGTGCATTTCGGTGCTTCCGACAAGCCGAAGAGCGAGAGAAACATCCATGCCCCAACTGAGGAGAGCCCCATCCTTGGGCGCCCCATCCGACCGAAAAGATGGAGGCGCACGCCCTGCCGGCACCCGTTCTTCAACTCTGCTCCGGGACCTGTCCCCTGCACCGGAGCCCCGCGTGGGCCGCATTGTTTCTGCACCTTTTCCGGGCTGCTGTCCCATGCCCCGGGCGAGAAAGGGCCCTGGGTCACGGAGAACAGGGCTGTCCCCAGGGTTTCTCAACGCCGGCCAATTCTCAAGAGCGTTCTTCCCAAACTGATTCTGGTTTGGGCAGAACGCTCGTGAGAATTGGCTAACCCGCTTCGGGTGTCACACGTCTGCATGGCCACCCCACTGGGCCTGGCCCGGCTTTTCAAGCAATTGCCCCACGAACACCGCCAGGAAGCACTCCGCGAGGCAGGCTGCCAGGAGGCCGACGCCTCCTGCTCTCCGGCATGTGGGGGTCCCCTCCTTGGCACTGTCCCATGGGTCCAGGGCTGCCCCGAGACTCGGGCTCGAAATTTCGCCTGCTTTCAAGCCTTCCGCTTCCAGGGTCCTGTCCCTCCATGCCTCCATCTGGGGAAACCTGAGTCCCGCGGCCATGCCTCCCCCTCCAACCCCGGTACCAACGGTGCACTTCGCCTTTCGGACAAGCCTCGGAGTGAGAGAAACCTGCATGACCCAACTGAGGACAGCCCATCCTTGGGCGTCCTTTCAGACCGAAAAGACCGAGGCTCACACCCTGCCACCACCCGTCCTTCAACTCTCCTCCTGGAACACACCCCTGTGCCAGGGGCCCCGCATGGGCTATGCCGCTTCCTGCCCCTTTTCCAGGCAGCCGCCCCATGCCCCGGGCGAGAAAGGGCCCTGGGCCACAGAGAGCAGGGCGGTGTGCAGGGCTGCCCAACGCCGGCCAATTCTCATGAGCTTTCTGCCCAAACCGATCCCAGTATGCCCAGCCACCAACCGTCCTTCAACTCTGCACCGGGAATGCTTCCCTGGCCAGGGCCTCCGGGTGGGCCCGGAGGAAACTCGTTTCGTTTCTGCGCGTTTTCCGGAAAGCCGACCCTTACTCTGGTCGAGAAAGGGGCCTGTGTAATGGAGAGCAGGGTGCTGCGCAGGGCTGCCCATGGCCGGCCAATTCTCCCGATCCCAGTTTGGGCAGAACCCTCGTGATAATTGGCTGGAAAACGCCTGGCGAACTCGCTTCGGGCGCTGCATGTCTGCAGGGCTGCCCCACCTGGAATGGCAGGCATCGCGAGCGCTTGAGCACACACATCGCACATCGCCCGGAAGCCCTCCCCGAGCAGGCTGCAGTGAGGCCGACCTCACTGCTGATCCTCGACCTGCGGGGTCCCTTCCCTGGCGCTGTCCCATGGGGCCAGTCCTGCCATGAATCCCAGGCTCGAAATTTTGCCTGCTTCCCAGCCTTCTGCTTCCGGGGTCCTGTCCCTCCATGCCTCCATCTGGGGATCCCTGAGTCCCACGGCCACGCCTCCCCCTCCCACACCGTCACCAAAGGTGCCTTTGGGCGCTTCAGACAGTCCTCGGAGAGAGAGAAATTTGCATGCCCCAACTGAGGTCAGCCCCATTCTTGGGCTGCCCATCTGCCCTAAAGACGAAGACGTTCGCCCAGCTGCCTCCTGTCCTTCAACTCTGCTCCGGGAACACACCCCTGCGCTGGGGCCTCCGGGTGGGCTGCGTCGTTTCCGTGTGTTTTCCGGGCAAGAAAGAGCCCTGGTCCACGGAGAGCAGGGCAGTCGGCAGGCTGCCAAACACCGGCCAATTCTCACGAACGCTCGGCCCAAAACGATCCCGGGATGGGCAGAACTCTCTTAAGAATTGATTGGAAAACGCCCGGCAAACATGCTTCGGGTGCCGCACGTCTGCAAGGCCCCCCCACCCCCACCCCCAGGGCTTGGCGCAACATTGCGAGCAATCCAGTAGGAATTCCACCAGGAAGCCTTATGCAAGGCAGGCTATGGTGAGGCCAACGACTCCTGCTAATCCTGGGCCTGCGGGGAGTCGCATCCCTGGTGCTGTACCATGGGGCCGGGCCTGTCACAAAGCCCGGGCTAAAACTATCGCCTGCTTCCTCAGCCTTCTGCTTCCAGGGTCCTGTCCCTCATGGCCTCCATATCGGGAACCCTGCGTTCTGCGGCCACGCATCTCCCTACCACACCAGCACCAATGGTGACTTTTGGCATTTCGGACAACCATGGGAGCGAGAAAACCTGCGTACCCACAATGAGGTCAGCCGCATCCTTAGGCGCCCCATCTGCCCGAAAGACGGAGGCGCACTCCTGGCCGCCACCTGTCCTTCAACTCTACTCCGGGAACGCTCCCCTGGGCCAGAGGCCCCGCGTGGGCCACGTCGTTTCCGTGCGTTTTCTGGGCAGCCGCCCCATGCCCAGGGCGAGAAAGGGCCCTGGGCCACAGAGAGCAGGGCGGTCCACAGGGCTGCCCAACGCTGACCAATTCTCACGAGCGTTCTGCCCAAACCGATCCTGGTTTGGGCAGAACGCTCGTGAGAATTGGCCCCAGTGCATAGGAGCATTCCCAGAGCAGAGTTGAAGGACCGGTGGCGGCCGGGCTTCCACCTCTGTCTTTAGGGCGCTGGAGTGGGAGGGGGAGGTGTAGCTGCGGGACCCAGGGTTCCCCAGATGGAGGCACCGAGGGACAGGACCCCAGAAGCCGAAGGCTGGGAAGCAGGCAAAATTACGAGCCCGGTCTTCGTGGTGGGCCCGGCCTCATGGGACAGCACCAGAGAGGGAACCCCCGCAGGCCAAGGATTACAGAAGGCGTCGGCCTCACTGCAGCCTGCCTCACGGAGGGCTTCCTGGTGAGGTGCATGCTCGAGCACTCGCGATGCCGGCCATGCGTGGTGGGGCTGCCCTTCAGACACGTGGCGCCCGAAGAGAGTTTGCCGGGCCTTTTCCAGGCTCAGGGACAGGTTGTATCATAAGATGGTATTCCAGAACAGAACCCTGAGCACAGATGCCTGAAAACCTAATCAAGTGTTCCAATGAGGTCCAATGGCATGTGAGGTTAAATCTTCTAACTTAGGACCATTGACGTGGCTGTCCATCTGAATGTAGCTAATCAGGGTGTTTCATACTGTGCATTTGCATCTAGACAGCCGCCAAAATTGGAGTGGGCTCAGGGTCCTTGCAGGTTTCTCTTAATCTGGAAGGTTTGGGCAACTGTGATAGGCACAGTTTCCTTGGGGAATTCAGCCACAGTCCTTTGGTGCACCTCGAGTGACCCCATCCAGGAGGGCATGTGAGCCATGGTTTTGGGAAAGAAGTCTGCAAACACAAATTCAGGTTCGGATTAGTCGCGAGGTGATCACAGGCCAAATGCATAGACCTGGGGGTCAGCTCATCAGGAACTGTAATTAGGATGACTAGAAGACAGTAGCACAGACTTTTCCATCTGGATTGTGTGTCCAGAATGACCTCAGAATGTAGGTGAGGTCTCATGCATCCATGGGAGACTTTTTGTCTCTAAGGATCCTGGCGGCTCCCCTTAGCTTGGTGGCTTTTTTGGGGAAAATAAGAGTGCTGTTTTCCATCTTAGAGGTGCCCCAAAACAGGGATTTTAGATATGGTTTCTAAGTCTGGGCGCCTGGAAAATCCCACCAAGGGTTAGAATTTGGGGTTAGGGGAGTACCAGGCCTGCAATGCAGGAATCTTGTGGTGGAACTAGGAGAGTTTTTTTGAAAGCATACTTGGGTGAAGGTCACAATGCCTGTTTGTGCCCTGGGGAGCCATCAGGAGTTGGCGTGGTCACATTGGCCATGTACCTTGCTCCCTCCCACTTTGAGAGCTGGATACCCATTTCAACACCCAGGTGTCCTTCCATGGAAAAGGAGTAGAACTCTATAGTGTTTCAGGTTCCCCCATTGGAAGGATTTCAGCAAAATCTGGGGAAAGGTGCGAGAATACCAAGTATGGGTAGAGATGACAGACTTGGGCCATGGCCAGTCCCACATGCTAGATATGGGACCTGCACTCCCTGTGACTGACTCTAGGTCGGGACACAGGCTCTGTAAGACACAACACTAGTGGCCAGGGAAGTCTATAAATCGGGGTTCCCTCCAGGGCCAAGCAGACTGATCCTAATGTGGGGATTCTGGGCAGACTAACCAGCCACTTCTTCCTATGAGGGTGGCAGAATGCTGCATTGCGGCTCCAGAATTCAATATCAAGAGGCCTTGGGGAGCAGTAGGGTGAGGATGGAATTGTAGACACAAGCTACTGTACAATTCAGTGCCAAGCGGAACACAGTTCCAGTGTGAAGCATCTTTTTTGATATATCCAGCACCTGAGTAAGGACGGATGTCAGATGTTTGCCCACACTAGAGTTTGTGTCTACAATGACCAATAAATGGAGGGGTGGCATCAAGAGCCCATGGAGGATTTCCCACTCTGAGACTTGTGAGATGCTCCAAACAGCAAGGTTTCCTTCTACTGGACAGGTGGAGTCTGGTTTGTTTGCTCCACAGTACCCCATGTTTGGGTAGTAGAGCTCTTCAGCATGGATGCCTGGAAAGCACACCTCCATTGACCATTGCAGCTGAGGAATATGGCAGTTTCGTCCTGATGACTCTGGGGCCTTGGTAAAGGCCTTGAGTTGACATGGAATATCTTGCACATGGGTCACAATGCTGGTTTGTTACCAGGGAGATCTTAGGATGCACTGTTGGCAAAGGGGACTTGCAGGATTCTCCTACCCTGAGAGTTTGACACATGTCCAAGAGCACGGTTTCCTTCTGGGGACAAGAGTTGTTCTGTTGTGTGGCTCAGGGACCACATGTTGTATCATAAGTTTTTATTCCAGAATAGGCCTCTGAGGACAGATGCCTTAAAAACTAATGGGGGGTTCCAATGAGGTCCTGGTTCAATGTCTGGTTCAATATTCTGACTCAGGACCATTGACTTGGGTGTCTGATTGGATGTAGGGAATCAGGGTGTTTCAGAGTGTGCATTTGCATGCAGAGTGTCCTCCAATATTGGGGTGGGCTCAGGGACCATGCAGGTTTCTCCTAATCTAGAGGTTTAGGGCAACTATGATGGGCGAAGTTTCCTTGGGAATGACAGGCACAGTCCTGTGGTGTGTCTCCAAAGACGAGATTTTGGAGGGCATGTGAGCTATGGTTTGGGAGAGAAGTCTGCAAAGAAAAACTTGGGTTAGAGTTAGTGTCAAGGCGATTGCAGTCCCAATGCGTAGACCTGGAGAGCAGCTCATCATGAACTGTAAAGAGGGTGATACGAATGCAGTATTACAGGCTATTATATCTGGATTGTGTGTCCCGGATGGCCTCGGAATGCAGATGTGTTCTCATGGATACATGGGAAACTTTTCCTCTCTAAGGATTCTAGCGGCTCCCAATAGTTTGGTGGCCTTTTCGTGGAAGGGAATAGGGCTGTTTTCCACATTAGTGGTGCCTCAAAACAGGGATTCAAGAGACGGCTCTGGGCCTGGGTGCCTAGAATATCCCGCCAAGTGTTAGTATCTGGAACTAGGGGAGTACCAGGCCTGCAATGCAGTATCCTGGTGGTGCAACTGAGAGGGCATATTTGAATGCATGCTCAGGCTTAGGGCCACAATGCCTGTTTGTGTCCAGGGTGGCACCCATGAGTGACAGTGGTCTCATGGGCCACACTCTGAAGGTTGGACACCCATCTCAATAGCCAGGTTTCTTGACCTCAGGAATGAGGAGATCTCCTGTGCTTCAGGTTCCCTCATAGGCAGGGATTCGAGCTACAGTCTAGGAAAGATGCCTGAATACTCATGTTGGATAGAGATGATGGTTTTTGGGCTTTGACATGTCCCACCTAGAGGATATGGGGCCCACTGTCTGCGTGGCTGTCTGGAGGTCATGGCTCAAACTGTGTCAGACAGAGCCTGATATTAAGGTGCCGTCAAGGCCCAGGCAGGTGGATCCTCATGTGGAGTTTCAGGCAGACTCTACAGGCACGTCTTCTTTCTTTGGGGTAGGCAGAATGCAGCATTGTGGCTCCAAAGTTCTCTATCAAGAGGGTTTGCGGACGAGGAAGGTGAAGATGGACTTGTAAACATAATCTATGGTTCAATTCGGTGCCAAGCGAAAGACAGTTCCAGTGTGCAGCGGCTGATGTGAGGTATCCAGGACCTGAGTAAGGGCAGATGTCAGATGCTTGCTCACACTGGAGTTTGTGTCTACAATGACTGCCAAATGGAGGGGTGGTGTCACGAGGCCATGGAGGATTTCCCACCCTGAGGCTTGTGAGATGCTCTAAATAGCAAGGTTTCCTTCTACTGGACAGGGTGAGTCTGGTTTGCTTGCTCCAGTGTCCCCCATATGGAAAGTTTGGTTGCAGAGCTCTCCCGCATGGCTGCCTGAAAAGCACAACTCCATTGACCACTGCAGGCAAGGAACATGGCAGGTACGATCTGGTGGCTCTAGGGTGAAGTTCCAACCGGGCTGAGTTGACATGGAGTTTCATGCTGTTGGATCACAATGCTGGTTTGTATCCAGGGAGACGTTAGAATGTTGGGGTGGTCAGAGGCCATGCAGGATTCTCCTACACTGAGACATGGACACAGCTACCAAGAGCAAGGTATCCTTTTGGGGACAGAAGAGGTTCTGTTGTGTGGCTCAAGGAACACATGTTGGAATATAAGTCAGTATTGGAGAACAGGCCTCTGGGAACAGGTGCCTAAAAATCTGAACTGGGGTATCAATGAAGTCCTATAGTCATGGCAGGTTCAAACTTCTGACTCTGGCCCTTGGATTTGGATGTCTGCCTGGAGGCAGTAGCTCATTATGTGTCAGAATGTGCATTTGGGTCCAGAGCCTTCTTAGAAATTGAGGTGGGCTCAGGGGATTTTACTTTGCTCCTAATCTTCAGGGTTTGGGCAACTGTGAAGGGCAGAGTTTCCTTTGGGAGTGTAAGGACAGTCATCTGGTATGGCACCATAGGCCCCATCCTGGGGGGGCATGTAGGCCAGCGCTTTGGGGAGAGATATCTGCAAAAGCAAACTAGGGTTAGAGTGAGGGCCGAGGTGATCACAGGTCCGATGTTCAGGCCCAGACGGCAGCTCAGAGTGTACTGAAATTAAGGTGTCATAGCGCAGGTTCTTCTGTTGGGTGTGTGTCCGGGATGGTCGCTAAAGGTAGGGGTGGCTTCATGAGTCCATGAGAAATTCTTCATCTCTGGGGATTCTGCTCAACTCCCAAGAGTTTGGTGTCTCATAGGGAAGGGAAGACTGTTGTTTTCCGTCTCAGAGGACACCCAAATAGAGATTCCAGAGACAGGTTCTGGGTCTGGGTGCCTGGAAAACATGAACAAGGGTGAGGATTTGGCCTTAGGGACATGGAAGTCCCACTCTGTGGGCTCCTGATCCAGCTATTGCGTGGTTTTGTTTGAAAGCAAGCTCACGCTACCTGTTTGTATCCAGGGAGCCTTGCATGTGTGACCGTGGTCTCATGGGCCATGCAGCTGGTTGCCACTCAGAGAGTTGGGAAGGAGGAGTACTCTTCTGTCAGGTTCCCCCATAGGCATGGATTTGCGCTACGGTCTGGGACAGAGGTCTGAATATCCAGGTTGAGAAGAGATATTGGTTTCAGGCCACAGAAAGTCACACCTTCAGGAAATGGGGCCCATCTCTGGGTGGCTGACTGGAGGTCGTGGCACAATCTGTGTCAGACAGAGCCTTGTGCCCATAGAAACCTAAGGACGGAAGTCTGAGAACACAAGCTAGGCTTAGGTTTCTGGGTGAGGACATGGCAGGCACAATCTACAGACCTGAATTGAGATCTCGTGCATCTGAAGTCAGGGCGAGGATCAGACGATCGCTCACGATGGACTTTCTGTCCCTGATAACCACTTCATGAAGGGGGGGATCACGAGGCCAAGGGGGTTTTCCCACGATGGGAAAGATTCTTCTGCAGGACAATTGAGACCAGTAGGTTGGCGCCAGTCCAATGATTCTGAGTAGGGTTCTAAGAATGGATGGTTGGGTAGCCCACCACGCATTCCAATTGTCTCCTAGTAACAAGACAGGTTAGATCTGCTGGATCTGGGGGAGCAACCGAGGAGGCGAGTTGAAATAGACTCTCCTGTGGATGGGTCCTAATGTGTTTTGGTGTCTATGGAGACCTTGGAATGAAGTGGTGGCACTGGGTCCTGAATGGATCTCCTAAACAGAGGCTTTGACACAGCTCCAAAGTGCAAGTTTCCCATGTGTAGATGAGATTTGTTCTGATGGGTGAGTGAAGAAACAGCCATATGCTGGTATTGAAATACAGGCCTCTGAGGAGAGATACCTGGAAAACAAAGCAATGGATCCGATTATTGCCTAGGGGTCTGTTCGTTCTTTTTTACCTCTGGGGACATCTGTCTACGGGTCTGAGTGCAGGTAGGTGCTCAGATGGGCTCAGATTGCCCCTGTTTGTCCTGGGAAGCCACAACTATTGGGATGGCCTCAGGGACCTTGGAGGCTTATCCAATTAGTAGGGTTGTGGCCATTGGAATGGGCACACACAATTACCTTAGAGAGGGCAAGCACATTCCTCAGGTTTGCACCAGTGGCCTGAGCATGTAGGGTGTGTAGGCCAGGGCAGTTTGGACAGTTTTCTGAAAACACAAACTCGGCTTATGTTTCGGGTCATAGGAATGGCAGGACTGATCTAAAGACCATGAGGAGAACCCTCGGGATATGAAAAAAGGGGGAGTGAGAGGCTCTTGCTCAAGTCTTTGTCTCTGGATATTGTGTCACCCATGGTCGTGAAATTTCCGGGTGACTTCATGGGAAATGGATGAGTCCTACAATCTGGGGGTTTGGCCCCATCCAAAGAGTTTGGGGTCATTCTGTGGGATGGAAGAAGTCCGTTTTTTTGTAGTTATGGTTTGTTTTGTTTTGTTTTTAACCTCAGGTGTCGCACCAAATGAGGGATTCCAGAGTAGAGCCCTGGGGAGGGGCGACTGGACAACCAGAAATCTGGTTAAAAATTGGGGCCTAGGGACATGTGAAGCCCATTATGACAACTAATGGTCCAGCCACTGAGAGGACTTACTAGAGGACAGGACTCACGCCAAGGGTCACAATGCGTGTTTATGCCCTCCTTGCACTCAAGAATGGACGGGGCCTCAGGGTGAATGCTGTTTTCTCCTACTCTGAACGTTGGACAACATGCCAACCCCAAGGTTTCTTGCCATGGGTCAGGAAGAGTTCTGATTTCTGCATCACATTCACCCCTGGGCAGTGATTGGACTTAAGGTCTAGGTTCTGAAGCCTGAAAACTGAGGTAGGGAAGAGATGATGACCTAAGGCCATGGCGGGTCTGATGTGCTCAGTGTGCGGTCAGCTGTCTGGGTGTTGGTCAGGAGGTCCGAGGTCAGGTTGTGTCAACAGTGCATTAGTGCCCACGTTAGACTATATAATTTGGGTGCAGTCGAGTGCCGTGTAGGTTTATCCTCATTCATGCTGCCTGGGCAGCTCTTTAGGCATTATATTTTTTCTAGGGGGCAAGCAGAGTGCTTCATTGTCGGTCCGGAATTGCCAAACTAGAGGGCTTCGGGGCCAGAAGAGTGAGAACGGAAGTCTGAGAACACAAGCTAGACTTCGGATTCAGGGTGAGGGCACGGCAGGTAACCCCTGCAGATCTGAACCAATATCTTATGCATCTGATGGCAGGGCGATGATCAGACGTTGGCTCAGGATGGAGTTTCTGTGCATGACGGCCCCTTCATGAAGGGAGCAGAATCTCGAGGCCATGGAGGTTTTCCACGTTGGGAGATGTGGGATGCCCTCTTCAAGGATTCCTTCTGCGGGACAATTGAGACCTGTTGGACAGCTCCAGGACATCCCATATGGAATGACTCCAGAGCACCGTTCGAAGATGGATGCCTGGGAAGTCCGCCTCGCATTCCAATTGTCTCCTAGCAACAAGACGGTTTAGATCTGATGGCTCTGTGGGAGCAAACGGGGTGGCTGAGTTGAAATGGACTTTCCTGAAGATTGGTCCTAATGTGTGTTTGTGTCCATGAGGGCCTTGGAATGGGGCGGTGGCACCGGGACCCTGAAGTATTCTCCTAGCTTTTGACATAGCTCCCATGCACAATTTCTTTGTGGAGATGAGATTTTTTCTGATGGGTGCCTCAGGAAATCCCCCCTGCTAGTATTGGATTCCATGCTTTTGAAGAGACATGCCTGTAAACCAAAGCAATGGATCCGATAATTGCCTCAGGTCCTGTCTGGTTCAATCTTCTTCTCTGGGGACATCCATCTATGGTACTAGTGGAGGTATATGCTCAGCTGGTATCAACCGCCCTTTTTTGTCCCGGACGATGTACACTATTGGGTTGGCCTCAGGGAGTTAGGAGGGTTCTCCTAATTTGTACTATTTTTGACAATGGAATGGGCAGAATTCCTATGGATTGGGTGGACACAGTCCTAATGTGTGTCTCCAGGGGTCCCAGCCTTGAGGGACTGTGGCCCAGGAATTTGAGGACAGAAGACTGAAAATACAAACTCAGGTTAGGTTTGAAGACATAGGCATGGCAGGCACGATCTACAAACCATGAGAAGAACTCTTCAGGATATGAAGAATGAGCGAGTCTGAGGTGCTTGCTCAGGCTTTTGTCTCTGGATTTTGTATCAGCGATGGCCGTGGAATGTTGGGGAGGCCTCACGCGCCATGGACGAATCTTCCTCTCTGTGAATTGGCGCGATCCCAATAGTTCTTCGTCAATCAGTGAAATGGGAGGACTCCTTTCAGGGTTGTTACCTCAGGTGTCCCACCAAATGAGGATTTCCAAAGCAGAGCCCTGGGGAAGAGTGAAGGGACAACCCGAACTATCGTTAAAACTTGGGGCCTAGGGGCATGGCAAGCCCAATATGCTGTCTCTTCTTCCAGCAAATGAGGGGCTTTACCTGAGGACTGGGCACACGCTGAGGGTCACAATGTATGTTTGTGACCAATGTGGCCCGCAAGCATGTTCGGGGCCTCATGGGCCACACTGGTTTCAACTTCACTGAACGTTGGACTACATGCCAACCACAAGGTTTCTTGCCATGGGGAAAGAGTTCTAATTTCTGCATCATTTTCAAACCAGGGCAGTGATTTGAGATCAGGCCTAGGTTCTGAAGCCTGGAAACCGAGGTTGAAGAAGAGATGACGACCTAAGGCCATGGCAGGTCCGATGTGCTCACTGTGCGGCCAGCTGTCTGGGTGGGGCCAGGAGGTCCAGGCTCAGGCTGGGTCAGAATGGGCAATAGTGCCCAGCTCAGCCTATATATTTGGGGTACAGCCGAATGGTGTGAAGCTTGATCCTCATTTGGGGTTTCTGGGTAGCCCCAGAGGGCAATGTTTTTCTTCTGGAGGGCAGGCAGAGTGCGGCATTGTAGTTCTGGATTGCCAAACTGGAGGTCTTGTGGGCCAGTAGTCTTAGAACGGAAGTCTGAGAAGCCAAGCTAGGCCTAGATTTCTGGGTGAGGATATGGCAGGCACAATCTACAGACCTTAATCGAGATCTCGTGCATCTGAAGTCAGGGCAAGTATCAGAATATCGCTCATGTTGGACTTTCTGTCCCTGATGGCCCCTTCTTGAAGGGCGGGGGTGGATCACGAGGCCATGGGGGTTTTCCCACGATGGGAGTTGTGAGAAGCTCAAAACTGCAAAGATTCTTCTGCAGGACAATTGAGACCTGCTGGTTAGCTCCAGGCCAATGATTCCGAGCAGGGTTCTAAGGATGGATGGCTGGGTAGCCCACCTAGCATTCCAATTGTCTCCAAGCAACAAGACAGGTTAGATCTGCTGGATGTGGGGGAGCAACCGAGGAGGCTGAGTTGAAATGGACTCTCCTGTGGATGTGTCCTAATATGTTTTTGTGTCTATGGAGACCTTGGAATGAAGCGGTGGCACTGGGGCCCTGAAGGGTTCTCCTAAACAGAGGCTTGACACAGCTCCAACGTGCATGTTTCACATGTGTAGATGAGATTTGTTCTGATGGATGAGTCAAGAAACAGCCATATGCTGGTACTGAAATCCAGGCCTCTGAGGAGAGATGCCTGGGAACCAAAGCAATGGATCCGATTAGTGATTAGGGGCCTGTTCATTCCTTTTTACCTTTGGGGACATCAGTCTATGGGTCTGAGTGCAGGTAGGTGCTCAGATGGGCTCAGATTGCCCCTGTTTTTTCTGGGAAGCCACAACTTTTGGGATGGCCGCAGGGACTTTGGAGGTTTATCCTATTAGTAGGGCTGTGGCCATTGGCATGGGCACATACAATTCCCTTGGAGAGGGCAAGTACAGTCCTCAGGTTTGGCTCCAGGGGCCTGAGCCTGTAGGGTGTGCAGGCCAGAGCTGTTTTGAAAGTTGTCTGAAAACACAAACTCAGCTTATGTTTTGGGTCATAGGTATGGCAGGACTGATCTACAGACCATAAGGAGAACTCTTCAGGATATGAAAAAAGGGCAAGTGTGAGGCTCTTGCTCAAGTTTTTGTCTCTGGATATTGTGTCACTCATGGTCGTGAAATTTCCGGGTGACCTCATGGGAAATGGAAGAGTCTTACTCTCTGGGGGTTCGGCCCCATCCAAAGAGTTTGGGGTCATTCTGGAGATGGAAGAAGTCCGTTCTTTTGTTTTGTTGATTTGTTTCGTTTTGTTTTTCAACCTCAGATGTCCCACCAAATGAGGGATTCCAGAATAGAGCCCTGGGGAGGTGCGGCTGGACAACCAGTAATCTGGTTAAAAATTGGGGCCTAGGGACATGTAAAGCCCATTATGACATCTAATGGTCCAGCCACTGAGAGGACTTACTAGAGGACAGGACTCACGCTGAGGTCACAATGCGTGTTTATGCTCTCATCGCACTCAAGAATGGGCAGGGCCTCAGGGTGAATGCTGTTGTCTCCTACACTGAACGTTGGACCACATGCCAACCACAAGGTGTCTTGCCATGGTTCAAGAAGAGTACTGATTTCTGCATCACAGTCACCCCTGGGCAGTGATTGGAGATGGGGTCTAGGTTCTGAGGCTGAAAACTGAGGAAGGGAAGAGATGATGACCTAAGGCCATGGCGAGATTGATGTGCTCAGTGTGCGGTCAGCTTTCTGGGTGTTGGTCTGGAGGTCCGGGCTCAGGTTGTGTCAGACAGTGCATTAGTGCCCAGGTTAGACTATATAATTTGGGTACATGGAGTGCCGTGTAGGTTGATCCTCATTTAAGTTGCCTGGGCAGCTCATTAGGCAATCTATTTTATCTAGAAGGCAGGCAGAGTGCTTCATTGTCGCTCCGGAATTGCCAAACTTGAGGGCACGGGGCCAGGAGAGTGAGGACGGAAGTCTGAGAACACAAGCTAGACTTCGGATTCAGGGTGAGGGCACGGCATGTACCCCCTGAAGGTCTGAAGCAATATCTCATGCATCTGAAGTCAGGGCGAGGATCAGATGTTGGCTCAGGTTGGAGTTTCTGTGCATGACGGCCCCTTCATGAACGGAGTGGAATCTCGAGGCCATGGAGGTTTTCCACGTTGGGAGATGTGGGATGCCCCCTTCAAGGATTCCTTCTGAGGGACAATTGAGACCTGTTGGACAGCTCCAGGACATCCAATATGGAATGACTCCAGAGCACCGTTCGAGGATGGATGCCTGGGAAGTCCGCCTCGCATTCCAATTGTCTCTTAGCAACAAGACAGTTTAGATCCGATGGATCAGCGAGAGAAACGGGGGTGGCTAATTTGAAATGGTCTTTCCTTTGGATGGGGCCTAATGTGTGTTTGTGTCCATGAGGGCCTTGGAATGGGGTGGTGGCACCGGCACCCTGAAGTATTCTCCTAAGCTTAGACATAGCTCCCATGCACAAGTTTCCTTGTGGAGACAAGATTTGTTCTGATGGGTGCCTCAGGAAATCCCCTCTGCTGGTATTTGAATCCAGGCTTTTAAGGAGACATGCCTGTAAACCAAAGCAATGGATCCGATAATGGCCTCGTGTACTGTCTGTTTCAATCTTCTTCTCTGGGGACATCGATCTATGGTATGAGTGGAGGTAGATGCTCAGCTGGTTATCAACCGCCCTTTTTTGTCCCGTGCGACCTACACTATTGCAATGGTTTCAGGGACTTTGGAGGGTTCTCCTAATTTGTAAAATTTTTGACAATGGAATGGGCAGAATTCCTATGGACTGGGCGGGCACAGTCCTAATGTGTGGCTTCATGTGTTCCACCCTGGAGGGAGTCTGCCCCAGGACTTTGAGGACAGAAGTATGAAAACACAAACTCAGCTTAGGTTTGGGGACGTAGGCATGGCACGCCCGATCTACAAACCAGGAGAAGAACTCTTCAGGATATGAAGAATGAGCGAGTCTGAGTCGCTTGCTCAGGCTTTTGTTCTGGATTTTTTATCGGCGATTGCCGTGGAATGTTGGGGAGGCATCATGAGCCATGGACGAATCTCCTCTCCTTGGATTGGCGCGATCCCAATAGTTTTATGTCAATCTGCGAAATGGGAGGACTCCTTTCAAGTTTTTTACATCAGGTGTCCCACCAAAAGAGGAATTCCAAAGCAGAGCCCTGGGGAAGAGTGAAGGGACAACCCGAACAATGGTTAAAAATTGGGGTTAGGGGCTTGGCATGCCCAATATGCTGTCTCTTCATCCAGCCACTGAGAGGCCTTACCTGAGGACTGGGCTCAGGCTGAGGGTCACAATGTGTGTTTGTTACCAATGTGGCCTGCAAGCATGGGTGGGGCCTCATGGGCCACACTGGTTTCAACTACACTGAACGTTGGACAACATGCCAACCACAAGGTTTCTTGCCATGGGGAAAGAGTTCTGATTTCTGCATCATTTTCAAACCAGGGCAGTGATTGGAGAACAGGCCTAGGTTCTGAAGCCTGGAAACCGAGGTTGAGAAGAGATGACGACCTAAGGCCATGGCAGGTCCGATGTCCTCAGTGTGCATCCAGCAGTCTGGGTGGGGCCAGGAGGTCCAGGCTCAGGTTGGGTCTAATGGGCAATAGTGCCCAGCTCAGCCTATATATTTGGGGTACAGGGGAATGGAGTGAAGGTTGATCCTCATTTGGAGATTCTGGGTAGCCCCAGAGGGCAATGTTTTTTTTTTGGAGGGCAGGCAGAGTGCGGCATTGTAGTTCTGGATTGCAAAACTGGAGGTCTCATGGGCCAGTAGTCTGAGAACGGAAGTCTGAGAAGCCAAGCTAGGCCTAGGTTTCTGGGTGAGGATATGGCAGGCACAATCTACAGACTTGAATCGAGGTCTCGTGCATCTGAAGTCAGGAAAAGGATCAGAAGATCGCTCTGGTTGGACTTTCTGTCCCTGATGGCCCCTTCTTGAAGGGGGGGGGGAGTTTCAAAGGATGGGAGATGTGAGAAGCTCCAAACTGCAAAGATTCTGCAGGAAAATTGAGACCTGTTGGTTGGCTCCAGCCCAATGATTCCGAGCAGGGTTCTAAGGATGGATGGCTGGGTAGCTCACCTTGCATTCCAATTGTCTCGAAGCAACAAGACAGGTTAGATCTGCTGGATGTGGGGGAGCAACAGAGGAGGCTGAGTTGAAATGGACTCTCCTGTGGATGTGTTCTAATATGATTTTGTGTCTATGGAGACCTTGGAATGAAGCGGTGGCACTGGGGCCCTAAAGGGTTCTCCTAAACAGAGGCTTTGACACAGCTCCAACGTGCATGTTTCCCATGTGGAGATGAGATTTTTTCTAATGGGTGAGTCAAGAAACAGTCATAGGCTGGTATTGAAATTCAGGCCTCTGAGGAGAGATGCCTGGGATCCAAAGCAATTGATCCGATTAGTGCCTAGGGGCCTGTTCGTTCCTTTTTACCTCTGGGGTTATCAGTCTACGGGTCTGAGTGCAGGTAGGTGCTCAGATGGGCACAGATTGCCCCTGTTTGTCATGGAAACCCACAACTTTGGGGATGGCCTCAGGGAATTTGGAGGTTTATTCTATTAGTACGGCTGTGGCCATTGGCATGGGCACATACAATTCCCTTGGAGAGGGCAAGTACAGTCCTCAGGTTTGGCTCCAGGGGCCTGAGCCTGTAGGGTGTGTAGGCCAGAGCTGTGTGGACAGTTGTCTGAAAACACAAACTCGGCTTATGTTTCGAGTCATAGGTATGGAAGGACTGATCTACAGACCATGAGGAGAACTCTTCGGGATATGAAAAAAGGGCAAGTGCGAGGCTCTTGATCAAGTTTTTGTCTCTGGATATCGTGACACACATGGTCGTGAAATTTCCGGGTGACTTCATGGGAAATGAACGAGTCTTACTCTCGGGGGTTTTGGCCCCGTCCCAAGAGTTGGGGTCATTTTGGAGATGGAAGAAGTCCCTTTTTTTGTTGTTGTTGGTTTGTTTCGTTTTGTTTTTCAACCTCAGATGTCCCACCAAATTAGGGATTCCAGAGTAGAGCCCTGGGGTGGGGCGACTGGACAAACAGAAATCTGGTTAAAAATTGGGGCCTAGGGACATGTCAAGCCCATTATGACATCTAATAGTCCAGCCACTGAGAGGACTACAAGAGTACAGGTCTCACGCTGAGGTCACAATGCGTGTTTATGCTCTCATCACACTCAAGAATGGGCGGGGCCTCAGGGTGAATGCTGTTGTCTCCTACACTGAACGTTGGACAACATGCCAACCACAAGGTTTCTTGCCATGGGTCAGGAAGAGTTCTGATTTCTGCATCACAGTCACCCCTGGGCAGTGATTGGAGATAAGGTCTAGGTTCTGAACCTGAAAACTGAGGTAGGGAAGAGATGATGACCTAAGGCCATGGCGTTTTGGATGTGCTCAGTGTTCGGTCAACTCTCTGGGTGTTGGTCAGGAGGTCCGGGCTCAGGTTGTGTCAGACATTGCATTAGTGCCCGGGGTAGACTATATAATTTGGGTACATGCGAGTGCCGTGTAGGTTGATCCTCATTTAAGCTGCCTGGGCAGCTCATTAGGCATTCTATTTTATCTAGAGGGCAGGCAGAGTGCTACATTGTCGGTCCGGAATTGCCAAACTTGATGGCTTCGGGGCCAGGAGAGTGAGGACGGAAGTCTGAAAACACAAGCTAGACTTCGGATTCAGTGTGAGGGCACGGCTGGAACCCCCGGCAGATCTGAATCAATATCTCTTGCATCTGAAGTCAGGGCAAGGATCAGACGTTGGCTCAGTTTTGAGTTTCTGTGCATGACGTCCCCTTCATGAAGGGAGCGGAATCTCTAGGCCATGGAGGTTTTCCACGTTGGGAGATGTGGGATGCCCCCTTCAAGGATTCCTTCTGCGGGACAATTGAGACCTGTTGGACAGCTCCATTATATCCCATATGGAATGACTCCAGAGCACAATTCGAGGATGGATGCCTGGGAAGTACGCCTCGCATTCCAATTGTCTTCTAGCAACAAGACAGTTTAGATCCGATGGATCTGTGGGAGCAACCGGGGTGGCTGAGTTGAAATGGACTTTCCTGAATGGGGCCTAATGTGTGTTTGTGTCCATGAGGGCCTTGGAATGGGGCGGTGGCACTGGGACCCTGAAGTATTCTCCTAAGCTTTTGACATAGCTCCCATGCACAAGTTTCCCTGTGGAGACGAGATTTGTTCTGATGGGTGCCTCAGGAAATCCCCTCTGCTGGTATTGGAATCAAGGCTTTTGAGGAGACATGCCTGTAAACCAAAGCAATGGATCCGATAATGGCCTCGGGTCCTGTCTGGTTCAATCTTCTTCTCTGGGGACATCCATCTATGGTATGAGTGGAAGTAGATGCTCAGCTGGTATCAACCGCCCTTTTTTGTCCCGTGCGACTTACACTATAGCAATGGCCGCAGGGACTTTGGAGGGTTCTCCTAATTTGTACGATTTTTGACAATGGAATGGTCAGAATTCCCATGAATTGGGTGGGCACAGTCCTAATGTGTGGCTCCAGGGGTCCCAGCCTGGAGGGAGTTTGGCCCAGGACTTTGGCGACAGAACTCTGAAAACACAAACTCAGCTTAGGTTTGGGGAGGTAGGCATGGCATGCCCGATCTACAAACCAGGAGAAGAACTCTTCAGGATATGAAGAATGAGCGAGGCTGAGGCGCTTGCTCAGTCTTTTGTCTCTGGATTTCGTATCAGCAATTGCCATGGAATGTTGGGGAGGCCTCATGGGCCGTGGACGAATCTTCCTCTCTGTGGATTTGGCGCGATCCCAATAGTTTTTCATCAATCTGTGAAATGGGAAGACTCCTTTCAGGATTGTTACCTCAGGTGTCCCACCAAAAGAGGAATTCCAAAGCAGAGCCCTGGGGAAGAGTGAAGGGACAACTCGAACTATGGTTAAAATTGGGGCCCAGGGGCATGGCAAGCCCAATATGCTCTCTCTTCATCCAGCCACTGAGAGGCCTTACCTGAGGACTGGGCTCAGGCTGAGGGTCACCTTGTGTGTTTGTGACCAATGTGGCCTGCAAGCATTGTGGGGCCTCATGGGCCACACTGGTTACAACTACTCTGAACTTTGGAGAACATGCTAACCACAAGGTTTCTTGCCATGGGGAAAGTGTTCTGATTTCTGCATCATTTTCAAACCAGGGCAGTGATTGGAAAACAGGTCTAGGTTCTGAAGCCTGGACCCCGAAGTTGAGAAGAGATGACGACGTATGCCATGGCAGGTACAATGTGCTCAGTGTGCGGCCAGCTGTCTGGGTGGGACCAGGTGGTCCATGCTCAGCCTGGGTCAGAATGGGCAATAGTGCCCAGGGCAGCCTATATATGTGGGGTACAGCCGAATGGCGTGCAGGTTGATCCTCATTTGGGGTTTCTGGGTAGCCCCAGAGGGCAATGTTTTTCTTCTGGAGGGCAGGCAGAGTGCGGCATTGTAGTTCTGGATTGCCAAACTGGAGGTCTTGTGGGCCAGTAGTCTTATAACGGAAGTCTGAGAAGCCAAGCTAGGCCTAGGTTTCGGGGTGAGGATATGGCAGGCACAATCTACAGCCCTTAATCGAGATCTCATGCATCTGAAGTCAGGGCAAGGATGAGAAGATCGCTCAGGATAGACTTTCTGTCCCTGATGGCCCCTTCTTGATGGGGGGGGGTTCCCACGATGGGAGTTGTAAGAAGCTCCAAACTGCAAAGATTCTTCTGCAGGACAATTTAGACCTGTTGGTGTGCTCCAGGCCAATGATTCCGAGTAGGATTCTAAGGATGGATGGCTGGGTAGCCCACTAGCATTCCAATTGTCTCCAAGCAACAAGACAGGTTAGATCTGCTGGATATGGGGGAGAAATCGAGGAGGCTGAGTTGAAATGGACACTCCTGTGGATGTGTCCTAATATGTTTTTGTGTCTATGGAGACCTTGGAATGAAGCGGTGGCACTGGGGCCCTAAAGGGTTCTCCAAAATAGAGGCTTTGACCCAGCTCCAACGTGCATGTTTCCCATGTGTAGATGAGATTTGTTCTGATGGATGAGTCAAGAAACAGCCAAATGCTGGTATTGAAATCCAGGTCTCTGAGGAGAGATGCCTGGGAACCAAAGCAATGGATTCGATTAGTGCCTAGGGGCCTGTTCGTTCCTTTTTACCTCTGGGGACATCAGTCTACGGGTCTGAGTGCACGTAGGTGCTCAGATGGGCTCAGATTGCTCCTGTTTGTCCTGGGAAACCATAACTTTTGGGATGGCCTCAGGGACTTTGGAGGTTTATTCTATTAGTAGGGCTGTGGCCATTGGCATGGGCACATACAATTCCCTTGGAGAGGGCAGGTTTGGCTCCAGGGGCCTGAGCCTGTAGGGTGTGTAGGCCAGAGCTGTTTGGACAGTTGTCTGAAAACACAAACTCGGCTTATGTTTCGGGGCATAGGTATGGCAGGACTGATCTACAGACCATAAGAAGAACTCTTCGGGATATGAAAAAAGGGCAAGTGTGACGCTCTTGATCAAGTTTTTGTCTCTGGATATCGTGTCACACATGGTCGTGAAATTTCCTGGTGACTTCATGGGAAATGGACGAGTCTTACTCTCTGGGGTTTCGGCCCCGTCCAAAGAGTTGGGGTCATTCTGGAGATGGAAGAAGTCAGTTTTTTTGTTGTTGATTTGTTTCGTTTTGTTTTTCATCCTCAGATGTCCCACAAATGACGGATTCTAGAGGAGAGCCCTGGGGAGGGGCGACTGGACAACCAGAAATCTGGTTAAAAATTGGGGCCTAGGGACATGTCAAGCCCATTATGACATCTAATAGTCCAGCCACTGAGAGGACTACAAGAGTACAGGTCTCACGCTGAGGTCACAATGCGTGTTTATGCTCTCATCGCACTCAAGAATGGGCGGAGCTTCAGGGTGAATGCTGTTGTCTCCTACACTGAACGTTGGACAACATGCCAACCACATGGTTTCTTGCCATGGGTCAGGAAGAGTTCTGATTTCTGCATCACAGTCACCCCTGGGCAGTGATTGGAGATAAGGTCTAGGTTCTGAAGCCTGAAAACTGAGGTAGGGAAGAGATCATGACCTAAGGCCATGGCGTTTTGGATGTGCTCAGTGTTCGGTCAACTCTCTGGGTGTTGGTCAGGAGGTCCGGGCTCAGGTTGTGTCAGACATTGCATTAGTGCCCGGGTTAGACTATATAATTTGGGTACATTCGAGTGCCGTGTAGGTTTATCCTCATTTATGCTGCCTGGGGAGCTCATTAGTGAATATATTTTTTCTAGAGGGCAGGCAGAGTGCTTCATTGTCAGTACGGAATTACCAAACCTGAGGGCTTCGGGGCCAGGAGAGTGAGGACGGAAGTGTGAGAACACAAGCTAAACTTCGGATTAAAGGTGAGGGCACGGCAGTACCCCCTGCAGATCTGAACCAATATCTCTTGCATCTGAAGTCAGGGCGAGTATCAGACGTTCGCTCAGTTTTGAGTTTCTGTGCATGACAGCCCCTTCATGAAGGGAGCGGAATCTCGAGGCCATGGAGGTTTTCCACGTTGGGAGATGTGGGTTGCCCCCTTCAAGGATTCCTTCTGCGGGACAATTGAGACCTGTTGGACAGCTCCGGGACATCCCATATGGAATGACTCCAGAGCACCGTTCGAGGATGGATGCCTGGGAAGTACGCCTCGCATTCCAATTGTCTTCTAGCAACAAGACAGTTTAGATCCGATGGATCTGTGGGAGCAACCGGGTTGGCTGAGTTGAAATGGACTTTCCTGAGGATGGGTCCTAATGTGTGTTTGTGTCCATGATGGCCTTGGAATGGGGCGGTGGCACCGGGACACTGAAGTATTCTCCTAAGCTTTGGACATAGCTCCCATGCACAAGTTTCCTTGTGGAGACGAGATTTGTTCTGATGGGTGCCTCAGGAAATCCCCTCTGCTGGTATTGGAATCAAGGATTTTGAGGAGACATGCCTGTAAACCAAAGCAATGGATCCGAAAAAGGCCTCGGGTCCTGTCTGATTCAATCTTCTTCTCTGGGGAAATCCATCTATGGTATGAGTGGAGGTAGATGCTCAGCTGGTATCAACCGCCCTTTTTTGTCCCAGGCGACCTACACTATAGGGATGGCCTCAGGGACTTAGGAGGGTTCTCCTAATTTGTACGATTTTTGACAATGGAATGTTCAGAATTCCCATGGATTGGGTGGGCACAGTCCTAATGTGTGGCTCCAGGGGCCTCATCCTGGAGGGAGTGTGGCTCCAGGGGCCTCATCCTGGAGGGAGTGTGGCCCAGATCTTTGAGGACAGAAGTCTGGAAACACTAACTCAGCTTAGGTTTGGGTACGTAGGCATGGCACGCCCAATACAAACCATGAGAAGAACTCTTCAGGCTATGAAGAATGAGCGAGTCTGAGTCGCTTACTCAGGCTTTTGTTGCTGGATTTTGTATCAGCAATTGCCATGGAATGTTGGGGAGTCCTCAAGGGCCATGGACGAATCTTCCTCTCTGTGAATTTGGCGCGATCCCAATTGTTTATCTTCAATCTGTGGGATGGGAGGACTCCTTTCAGGTTTGTTACCTCAGGTGTCCCACCAAAAGAGGAATTCCAAAGCAGAGCCCTGGGGAAGAGTGAAGGGAGAACCCGAACTAAGGTTAAAAATTGGGGCCTAGGGGCATGGCACGCCCAATATGCTGTCTCTTCATCCAGCCACTGAGAGGCCTTACCTGAGGACTGGGCTCAGGCTGAGGGTCACAATGTGTGTTTGTGACCAATGTGGCCCGGAAGAATGGGGGGGCCTCATGGGCCACACTGGTTTCAACTACACAGCACGTTGGACAACATGCCAACCACAAGGTTTCTTGCCATGGGGAAAGAGTTCTGATTTCTGCATCATTTTCAAACCAGGGCAGAGATTGGAGATCAGGCCTAGGTTCTGAAGCCTGGAAACCGAGGTTGAGAAGAGATGGCGACCTAAGGCCATGGCGGGTCCGATGTGCTCAGTGTGCGGCAAGCTGTCTGGGTGGGGCCAGGAGGTCCAGGCTCAGGCAGGGTCAGAAAGGGCAATAGTGCCCAGGTAAGCCTATATATTTGGGGTACAGCCAAATGGCGTGCAGGTTGATCCTCATTTGGGGTTTCTGGGTAGCCCAGGAAGGCAATATTTTTCTGCTGGAGGGCAGGCAGAGTGCGGCATTGTAGTTCTGGATTGCCAAACTTGGGGGCTTGTGGGCCAATAATCTGAGGACGGAAGTCTGAGAACCCAAGCTAGGCCTATGTTTCTGGGTGAGGATATGGCAGGCACAATCTACAGAACTCAAATGAGATCTCGTGCAACTGAAGTCAGGGCAAGGATCAGACGAATGCTCAGGTTGGACTTTCTGTCCGTGATGGTCCCTTCTTGAAGGGGGGGGTGGGTGGATCACGAGGCCATGGGGTTTTTCCCACGATGGGAGTTGTGAGAAGCTCCAAACTGCAAAGATAATTCTGCAGGACCTTTGAGACCTGTTGGTTGTCTCTAGGCCAACGATTCTGAGCAGGGTTCTAAGGATGGATGGCTGGGTAGACCACCTCGCATTCCAATTGTCCCCAAGCAACAAGACATGTTAGTTCTGCTGGATGTGGGGGAGCAACCGAGGAGGCTTAGTTGAAATGGACTCTCCTGTGGATGTGTTCTAATATGTTTTTGTGTCTATGGAGACCTTGGAATTATGCGGTGGCACTGGGGCCCTGAAGGGTTCTCTAAAGAGAGGCTTTGACACAGCTCAAACGTGCATGTTTCCCATTTGTAGATGAGATTTGTTCTGATGGGTGAGTCAAGAAACAGCCATATGCTGGTATTGAAATCCAGGCCTCTGAGGAGAGATGCCTGGAAACCAAAGTAATGGATCCGATTAGTGCCTAGGGGCCTGTTCGTTCCTTTTTACCTCTGGGGACATCAGTCTATGGGTCGGAGTGCAGGTAGGTGCTCAGATGGGCTCAGATTGCCCCTGTTTGTCCTGGGAAGCCGCAACTATTAGGATGGCCTCATGGACTTTGGAGTTTTATCCTATTAGTAGGGTGTGGCCTTTGGAATGGGCACATACCATTTTTTGGAGAGTACAAGTACAGTCCTCAGGTTTGGCTCCAGGGGTCTGAGCCTGTAGGGTGTGTAGGCCAGAGCTGTTTGGACAGTTGTCTGAAAACACAAACTCGGCTTAAGTTTCGGGTCATAGATATGGCAGGACTGATCTACAGACTATGAGGAGAACTCTTTGGGATATGAAAAAAGGGCGAGTGTGATGCTCTTGCCCAAGTTTTTGTCTCTGGACATCGTGTCACCCATGGTCGTTAAATTTCCGAGTGTCTTCATGGGAAATGGACGTGTCTTACTCTCTGGGGGATTGGCCCCGTTCAAAGAGTTTGGGGTCATTCTGGGGATGGAAAAATTCCGTTTTTTTGTTGTTGTTGTTGTGTTTTGTTGTGTTTTGTTTTTTAACCTCAGGTGTCCAACCAAATGAGGGATTTCAGAGTAGAGCCCTGGGGAGGGGCGACTGGATAAACAGAAATATGGTTAAAAATTGGGGCCTAGGACTTGTGAAGTCCATTATGACCTCTAATGGTCCAGCCACTGAGAGGCCTTACTAGAGGACAGACTCACGCTGAGGGTCACAATGCCTGTTTATGCCTCGTCTCACTCTAGAATGTGCGGGACTCACGGTGAATGCTGGTTTCTCCTACACTTAATGTTGGACAACATGCCAACCCCAGGGTTTCTTGCCATGGGTCAGGAAGAGTTCTGATTTCTGCATCACAGTCACCCCTGGGCAGTGATTGGAGATAAGGTCTAGTATCTGAAGCCTGAAAACTGAGGTAGGGAAGAGATGATGACCTAAGGCCATGGCCGGTCTGATGTGCTCAGGGTACGTTCAGCTGTCTGGGTGTTGCTCAGGAGGTCTGGGCTCAGGTTGTGTCAGACAGTGAATTAGTGCCCAGGTTATACTATATAATTTGGGTACAGTCGAGAGCCGAGTACGTTTATCCTCATTTAAGCTGTCTGGGCAGCTCATTGGGCAATGTATTTTTTTCTAGAGGGCAGGCAGAGTGCTTCTTTGTCGGTCCGGAATTGCCAAACTTGAGGGCTTCAGGGCCAGGAGTGTGAGGACGGAAGTCTGAGAACACAAGATAGACTTGGGCTTCAGGACCAGGACACAGCAGGTACCCCCTGCAGATCTGAACCAATATCTCATGCATCTGATATCAGGGCGAGGATCAGACGTTGGCTCATGTTGGAGATTCTGGGGCCCCAACCTGGAGGGTGAGTGGCACAGGATTTTGAGGATAGAAGTCTAAAAACAGAAATTCAGTTTAGGTTTGGGGACATAGGTATGGTAAGCCTGATGTACAAACCATGAGAAGAACTCTTCAGGATATGAAGAAAGAGCGAATCTGAGGCACTTGCTCACCCTTTTGTCTCTGGATTTTGTACAAACGATGGCCGGGGAATGGCGGGGAGGCCTCATGGCCCATGGACGAGTCTTCATCTCTGTAGATTTGGCCCGATCCCAATTGTTTTTCGTCAATCTGTAGGATGGCAGGACTCCTTTCAGGTTTGTTACCTCAGGTGTCCTACCCAAACAGGAATTCCAAAGCAGAGCCCTGGGGAAGAGTGAAGGGACAACCCGAACTATGGTTAAAAATTGGGCCTAGGGGCATGACAAGTCCAATATGCTCACTCCTCATCCATCCACTGAGACGACTTACCTGAGGACTGGGCTCAGGCTGAGGGTTAAATGTGTGTTTGTGACAAAACGAAACAAATCAACAACAACAACAAAAAAAAAACGGACTTCTTCCATCCCCAGACTGACCCCAAACTCTTTGGAAGGGGCCGAACCCCCAGAGAGTAAGACTCGTCCTTTTCCCATGAAGTCACCCGGAAATTTCAAGACCAAAAGTGACACGATATCCAGAGACAAAAACTTGAGCAAGAGCCTCACACTCGCCCTTTTTTCATATCCTGATGTGTTCTCCTCATGGTCTGTAGATCAGTCCTGCCAAACCTATGACCCGAAACATAAGCCGAGTTTGTGTTTTCAGACAACTGTCCAAACAGCTCTGGCCTACACACCCTACAGGCTCAGGCCCCTGGTGCCAAAACTAAGGACTGTACTTGCCCTCTCCAAGGGAATTGTATGTGCCCATTCCAATGGCCACAACCCTACTAAGAGTATAAACCTCCAAGGCCCTGAGGCCATCACAATATTGTGGCTTCCCAGGGAGACAGGGTCAATCTGAGCCCGTCTGAGCACCTACCGGCACTCGGACCCGTAGACTGATGTCCCCAGCGGAAAAAAAGAACGAACAGGCCCCTAGGCACTAATCGGATCCATTGCTTTGTTTTCCAGTCATCTCTCCTCAGAGGCATGAATTTCAATACCAGCATATGGCTTTTTCTTGACTCACCCATCAGAACAAATCTCATCTACACATGGGAAACATGCACGTTGGAGCTGTGTCAAAGCCTCTGTTTAGGAGAACCCTTCCGGGCCCCAGTGCCACCGCTTCATTCCAAGGTCTCCATAGACACAAAAACATATTAGAGACATCCACAGGAGAGTCCATTTCAACTAAACCTCCTCGGTTGCTCCCCCACATCCAGCAGATCTAACCTGTCTTCTTGCTTGGAGACATTTGGAATGCGTGGTGGGCTACCCAGCCATCCATCCTTAGAACCCAGCTCAAAATCGTTGGCCTGGAGACAACCAACAGGTCTCAATTTTCCTGCAGAAGAGTCTTGGCAGTTTGGAGCTTCTCACAACTCCCATCGTAGGAAAACCCCCATGGCCTCGTGATCCACTCACCCCCCTTCAAGAAGGGGCCATCAGGGACAGAAAGTCCAATCTGAGTGATCGTCTGATCCTTGCCCTGACTTCAGATGCACGAGATCTAGATTGAGGTCTGTAGATTGAGCCTGCCATATCCTCACCCAGAAACCTAGGTCTAGCTTGGGTTCTCAGACTTCCGTCCTCAGACTACTGGCCCACAATCCCTCCAGTTTGGCAATCCAGAACTACAATGCCGCACTCTGCCTTCTCTCCAGAAAAAAAAACATTGCCCTCCTGGGCTGCCCAGAAACCCCAAATGAGGATCACCTGCACGCCATTCGGCTGTACAACAAATATATAGGCTGACCTAGGCACTATTGCCTTTTCTGACCCAGCCTGAGCCTGGACCTCCTGGCCCCACCCAGACAGCTGGCCGCACACTGAGCACATCGGACCCGCCATGGCCTTAGGTCGTCATCTCTTCTCAACCTCGGTTTCCAGGCTTCAGAACCTAGTCCTGATGTCCAATCACTGCCCTGGTTTGAAAATGATGCAGAAATCAGAACTCTTTCCCCATGGCAAGAAACCTTGTGGATGGCATGTTGCCCAACGTGCTGCGTAGTTGAAACCCGTGTGGCCCATGAGGCCCAGCCCATGGATGCAGGCCACATTGGTCACAAACACACATTGTGACCCTCAGCCTGAGCCCAGTCCTCAGGTAAGGCCTCTCAGTGGCTGGATGAAGAGACAGCGTATTGGGCTTGCCATGCCCCTAGGCCCAAGTTTTAACCATAGTTCGGGTTGTCCCTTCACTCTTCCCCAGGGCTCTGCTTTGGAATTCCTCTTTTGGTGGGACACCTGAGGTAACAAACCTGAAAGAAGTCCTCCCATCCCACAATTTGACTAAAAACTATTGGGATCGCGTCAAATCCTGGGAGAGGAAGATTCGTCCATGGCCCATGAGGCCTCCCCAACATCCCACGGCCATCGCTGATACGAAATCCAGAGACAAAAGCCTGAGCAAGCGCCACAGCCTCGCTCATTCTTCATATCCTAGAAGCTTTCTTCTCATGGTTTGTAGATCGGGCGTGTCATACCTACGTCCCCAAATCTAAGCTGAGTTTGTGTTTTCAGACTTCTGTCCTCAAAGTCCTGGGCCACACTCCTTCTAGGCTGGGGCCACTGGAGCCACACATTAGGACTGCGCACACCCAATCCATGGGAATTCTGCCCATTCCATTGTCAAAAATCGTACAAATTAGGAGAACCCTCCAAAGTCCCTGAGGCCATCCCAATAGTGTAGGTCGCCCGGGACAAAAAAGGGCGGTTGATACCAGCGGAGCATCTACCTCCACTCAGACCATAGATGGATGTCCCCAGAGAAGAAGATTGAACGAGACAGGACCCGAGGCCATTATCGGATCCATTGCTTTGGTTTACAGTCATGTCTCCTCAAAAACCTGGATTCCAATACCAGCAGAGGGGATTTCCTGAGGCACCCATCAGAACAAATCTCGTCTCCACAAGGAAACTTGTGCATGGGAGCTATGTCAAAAGCTTAGGAGAATACTTCAGGGTCCCGGTGCCACCGCCCCATTCCATGGTCCTCATGGACACAAACACACATTAGGACCCATCCTCAGGAAAGTCCATTTCAAATCAGCCACCCCGGTTGCACCCGCAGATCCATTGGATCTAAACTGTCTTGTTCCTAGGAGACAATTGAAATGTGAGGCGGACCTCCAGGCATCCATCCTTGAATGGTGCTCTGGCGTCATTCCATATGGGATGTCCTGGAGCTGTCCAACAGGTCTCAATTGTCCCGCAGAAGGAATCCTTGAAGGGGGCGTCCCACATCTCCCAACGTGGAAAACCTCCATGGCCTCGAGATTCGGCTCCCTTCATGAAGGGGCCGTCATGCACAGAAACTCCAACCTGAGCCAACGTCTGATCCTCGCCCTGACTTCAGATGCATGAGATAGTGGTTCAGATCTGCAGGGTGTACCTGCCGTACCCTCACCCTGAATCCGAAGTCTAGCTTGTGTTCTCAGACTTCTGTCCTCACTCTCCTGGCCCCGAAGCCCTCAAGTTTGGCAATTCCGGACCGACAATGAAGCACCCTGCCTGCACTCTAGAAAAAATATATTGCCTAATGAGCTGCCCAGGCAGAATGAATGAGGATAATCCTACACGGCACTCGAATGTACCCAAATTATATAGTCTAACCTGGGCATTAATGCACTGTCTGACACAAAATGAGCCCGGACCTCCTGACCAACACCCAGACAGCTGACCGCACACTGAGCACATCAGACCGGCCATGACCTTAGGTCATCATCTCTTCCCTACCTCAGTTTTCAGGCTTCAGAAACTAGACCTTATCTCCAATCACTGCCCAGGGGTGACTGTGATGCAGAAATCAGAACTCTTCCTGACACATGGCAAGAAACCTTGTGGTTGGCATGTTGTCCAAAGTTCAGTGTAGGAGAAAACAGCATTCACCCTGAGGACCCGTCCATTCTTGAGTGCGACGAGAGCATAAACACGCATTGTGACCTCAGCGTAGGTCCTGTCCTCTAGTAAGTTCTCTCAGTGGCTGGACCATTAGTTGTCATAATGGGCTTGACATGTCCCTAGGACCCAATTTTTAACCAGATTTCTGGTTGCCCAGTCGCCCCTGACCAGGGCTCTACTCTGGAATCTCCCTCATTTGGTGGGACATCTGAGGTTGAAGAACAAAACGAAACAAATAAAAAAAAAAAAAAAACGGACTTCTTCCATCCCCAGACTGACTCCAAACTCTTTGGAAGGGGCCAAACCCCCAGAGAGTAAGACTCGTCCTTTTCCCATGAAGTCACCCGGAAATTTCAAGACCACGAGTGACACGATATCCAGAGACAAAAACTTGAGCAAGAGCCTCACACTCGCCCTTTTTTCATATCCCGATGTGTTCTCCTCATGAACTGTAGATCAGTCCTGCCATACCTATGACCCGAAACATAAGCCGAGTTTGTGTTTTCAGACAACTGTCCAAACAGCTCTGACCTACACACCCTACAGTCTCAGGCCCCTGGAGCCAAACCTAAGGACTATACTTGCCCTCTCCAAGGGAATTGTATGTGCCCATTCCAATGGCCACAACCCTACTAAGAGTACAAACCTCCAAGGCCCTGAGGCCATCACAATATTGTGGCTTCCCAGGACAAACATGGTCAATCTGAGCCCGTCTGAGCACCTACCGGCACGCGGACCTGTAGACAGATGTCCCCAGAGGAAAAAAAGAACGAACAGGCCCCTAGGCACTAATCGGATCCATTGCTTTGTTTTCCAGTCATCTCTCCTCAGAGGCATGAATTTCAATACCAGCATATGGCTTTTTCTTGACTCACCCATCAGAACAAATCTCATCTACACATGGGAAACATGCACGTTGGAGCTGTGTCAAAGCCTCTGTTTAGGAGAACCCTTCCGGGCCCCAGTGCCACCGCTTCATTCCAAAATCTCCATAGACACAAAAACATATTAGGACACATCCACAGGAGAGTCCATTTCAACTAAACCTCCTCGGTTGCTCCCCCACATCCAGCAGATCTAACCTGTCTTCTTGCTTGGAGACAATTGGAATGCGTGGTGGGCTACCCAGCCATTCATCCTTAGAACCCAGCTCGGAATCGTTGGCCTGGAGACAACCAACAGGTCTCAATTTTCCTGCAGAAGAGTCTTGGCAGTTTGGAGCTTCTCACAACTCCCATCGTGGGAAAACCCCCATGGCCTCGTGATCCACCCACCCCCCTTCAAGAAGGGGCCATCAGGGACAGAAAGTCCAATCTGAGCGATCGTCTGACCCTTGCCCTGACTTCAGATGCACGAGATCTAGATTGAGGTCTGTAGATTGAGCCTGCCATATCCTCACCCAGAAACCTAGGTCTAGCTTGGGTTCTCAGACTTCTGTCCTCCGACTACTGGCCCACAATCCCTCCATTTTGGCAATCCAGAACTACAATGCCGCACTCTGCCTTCTCTCCAGAAAAAAAAAAAACATTGCCCTCCTGGGCTGCCCAGAAACCCCAAATGAGAATCACCTGCACGCCATTCGGTTGTACACCAAATATATAGGCTGACCTAGGCACTATTGCCTTTTCTGACCCAGCCTGAGCCTGGACCTCCTGGCCCCACCCAGACAGCTGGCCGCACACTGAGCACATCGGACCCGCCATGGCCTTAGGTTGTTATCTCTTCTCAACCTCGGTTTCCAGGCTTCAGAACCTAGGCCTGATCTCCAATCACTGCCCTGGTTTGAAAATGATGCAGAAATCAGAACTCTTTCCCCATGGCAAGAAACCTTGTGGATGGCATGTTGTCCAACGTGCTGCGTAGTTGAAACCCGTGTGGCCCATGAGGCCCAGCCCATGGATGCAGGCCACATTGGTCACAAACACACATTGTGACCCTCAGCCTGAGCCAAGTCCTCAGGTAAGGCCTCTCAGTGGCTGGATGAAGAGACAGCGTATTGGGCTTGCCATGCCCCTAGGCCCCAATTTTTAACCATATTTCAGGTTGTCCCTTCACTCTTCTCCAGGGCTCTGCTTTGGAATTCCTCTTTTGGTGGGACACCTGAGGTAACAACCCTGGCAGGAGTCCTCCCATCCCACAGATTGACGAAAAACAATTGGTATCGCGCCAAATCCACAGAGAGGTATTTCGTCCGTGTCCCATGAGGCCTTCCCAACATCCCACGGCCATCGCTGATACAAAATCCAGAGACAAAAGCCTGAGCAAGCGCCTCAGACTCGCTCATTCTTCATATCCTGAAGAGTTCTTCTCATGGTTTGTAGATCGGGTGTGCCATCCCTACGTCCCCAAACCTAAGCTGAGTTTGTGTTTTCAGACATTTGACCTCAAAGTCCTGGGCCACACTCCTTCCAGGCTGGGGTCCCTGGAGCCACACATTAGGACTGCGCACACCCAATCCATGGGAATTCTGCCCATTCCATTGTCAAAAATCGTACAAATTAGGAGAACCCTCCAAACTCCCTGAGTTCATCGCAATAGTGTAGGTCGCACAGAATAAAAAAGGGCGTTTGATACCAGCTGAGCATCTACCTCCACTCATACCATAGATCGATGTCCCCAGAGAAGAAGATTGAAACAGACAGGACCCGAGGCCATTATTGGATCCATTGCTTTGGTTTACAGGCATGTCTCCTCAAAAGCCTGGATTCCAATACCAGCAGAGGGGATTTCCTGAGGCACCCATCAGAACAAATCTCGTCTCCACAAGGAAACTTGTGCATGGGAGCTATGTCAAAAGCTTAGGAGAATACTTCAGGGTCCCGGTGCCACCTCCCCATTTCAAGGCCCTCATGGACACAATCACACATTAGGACCATTCCTCAGGAAATTCCATTTCAACTCAGCCACCCCGGTTGCTCCCGCAGATCCATTGGATCTAAACTGTCTTGTTGCTAGGAGACAATTGGATTGCGAGGCGGACTTTTCAGTCATCCATCCTTGAACGGTGCTCTGGAGTCATTCCATATGGGATGTCCTGGAGCTGTCTAACAGGTCTCAATTGTCCCGCAGAAGGAATCCTTGAAGGGGGCGTCCCACATCTCCCAACGTGGAAAACCTCCATGGCCTCAAGATTCTGCTCCCTTCATGAAGGGTCTTTCATGCACAGAAACTCCAACCTGAGCCAACGTCTGATCCACGCCCTGACTTCAGATGCATGAGATATTGCTTCAGAACTCTAGGGGGTACCTGCCGTGCCCTCACCCTGAATCCGAAGTCTAGCTTGTGTTCTCAGACTTCCGTCCTCACTCTCCTGGCCCCGAAGCCCTCAAGTTTGGCAGTCCCGGATCGACAATGAAGCACTCAGCCTGCCCTCTAGAAAAAATATATTGCCTCATGAGCTACCCAGGCAGCTTAAATGAGGATCAACCTACACGGCACTCGAATGTACCCAAATTATATAGTCTAACCTGGGCACTAATGCACTGTCTGACACAATCTGAGCCCGGACCTCCTGACCAACACCCAGACAGCTGACCGCACACTGAGCACATCAGACCCGCCATGACCTTAGGTCATCATCTCTTCCCTACCTCAGTTTTCAGGCTTCAGAACCTAGACCTTATCTCCATACACTGCCCAGGGGTGACTGTAATGCAGAAATCAGAACTCTTCCTGACCCATGGCAAGAAACCTTGTGGTTGGCATGTTGTCCAACGTTCAGAGTAGGAGAAAACAGCATTCACCATGAGGCCCCGCCCATTCTTGAGTGCGACGAGAGCATAAACACGCATTGTGACCTCAGCGTGAGTCCTGTCCTCTAGTAAGTCCTCTCAGTGGCTGGAACATAAGATGTCATAATGGGCTTGACATGTCCCTCGGCCCCAATTTTTAACCAGATTTCTGGTTGCCCAGTCGCCCCTCCCCAGGGCTCTACTCTGGAATCCCTCATTTGGTGGGACATCTGAGGTTGTAAAACAAAACGAAACAAATCAACAACAAAAAAAAACCGGACTTCTTCCATCCCCAGAATGACCCCAAACTCTTTGGAAAGGGCCGAAACCCCAGAGAGTAAGACTCGTCCGTTTCCAAAGAAGTCACCCGGAAATTTAAGGACCACGAGTGTCACGATATCCAGACACAAAAACTTGAGCAAGTGCCTCACACTCGCCCTTTTTTCATATCCCGAATTGTTCTCCTCATGGTCTGTAGATCAGTCCTAAAATACCTATGACCCAAAACATAAGCCGAGTTTGTGTTTTCAGACAACTGTCCAAACTGCACTGGCCTACACACCCTAAAGGCTCAAGCCCCTGGAGCCAAACCTGAGGACTTTACTTGCCCTCTCCAAGGGAATTGAATGTGCCCATTCCAATGGCCACAACCTTACTAATAGCATAAACATCCAAAGGCACTGAGGCCAACCCAATAGTTGTGGCTTCCCAGGAAAACAGGGGTAATCTGAGAGCATCTGAGCACCTACCTAAACTCAGACCCATAGACTCATGTCCCCAGAGTTAAAAAGGAACGAACAGGCCCCTACGCACTAATCGGATCCATTGCATTGAGTTCTGTTCAGTGCCTCAGGAAAGCTACATATCCTGTACTTCGAACCAAAGCCTCTGAGGAATGACACCTGGAAACCAAAGCAAGAGTTGAGATTAGGGTATAAGGGCCTGTCCGGCTCAAACTTCTATCTCTGTTGACATCTGTGTGCATGCCTTCGTGGAGGTAGCTGCTCAGCTTGTGTCCGAATGCCCCTGTGTGTCCAGGGAGGCTCCCAGTATTGGGACGTCCTCGGGGGCCTTGAGGTTTCTCATATTCTGGAGGTGTGTGGCCAAAGAAATGGACACAGTTTCCTAGGAGAGAGCAGGCACAGTCCTGTGGTATGTCTCCAGAGGACCCAGCCTAGAGGCTGTGTTTGCCAGGGCTGTGGGGACAGATGTCTGAAAAAGCAAACTTGGCTCCGCTAGGGGCCAATGTAATGGCAGGACTGATCTCCAGTCCGTGAGGGGAGATCCTCTGGATATCAAAGGAGGTCAAGTGGGAGGCAGTCGCTCAGGCTTTTGTCTCTGGGTGTTGCGTTCACAGTGGCCGTTCAGGGTAGGGGTTGCTTCAGGGGCCGAGGAAGAGCCTTCCTCTCGGGGGATTGTCCAAGATCCCAAGTATTTGGGTTCATTCTGGGGGAAGGGAAGAGTACTGTTTTCTGCCACAGGGGACCCACCAGGAGAGGGACTCTAGAGCACAGCAGTGGATTCCCTCAACTGGAATACACACCACCTAGTTAGTCCTGGGTGCCTATGGGCAAGGCAAGCCACATATGCGGGCACTTGGTCCAGTCACTGAGAGGCGTTACTTGAATAAGGTACTCACGCTGAGGGTCACCATGTGTGTTTGGCCATTAGCAACAATATATGTTTGATCTGCTGCCTCTGGGGCACACTACCCAGGGGGCTGAGTTGAAATGGCCTCTCCTGAGGATGCGTCATAATGTGCGTTTGGGTCCATGGAGACCTTGGAATGTGCTGGTTGTTCAGTGGCCCTGCGGAACTCTCCTACCTGAAGGGTTTGATACATCCCCAGCAAGAAAGCTCCCCATGTGGAGACGAGAGAGGTTTGGTTTGGTGCCTCAGAAAAGCCCCGTGTGCTGGTCTACGAAAACAGTCCTCTGAGGATGGACACATGGAAACCAAAGCTAAGGTTCAGATTAGGGCCTGGGGGCCTGTCCATTTCTACCTTCTGTCACTGGGGACACTGTCTGAGAGTCTAAGTGGAGATAGTTGCTCCGCTGGTGTCAGAGAGGCCCTCTTAGTCCAGGGTGGCCTACATTATTGATGGCCTCAGGGCCCTTAGAGCTTTTCCCTAACCTGTAGTGTTGTGGTCAATGGATTGGGCACACTTTCCTTGGAGAGGGCAGGCACAATCTTTCGCTGTGGCTCCAGAAGTCCTAGCCTGGAGGTTGTGTGGGTCCAGGCTGTGGGCACAGAAGTCTGAAAACACAAACTCAGCTTATGAGTGGCGCCTAGGGTATGGCAGGCCGGATGTACAGCCCGAGGGGGAGCTCCTGGGCCTCTGAAACAAGGGCGAGTGGGAGGCGTTCCTTCAGGCTTTAGTCTCTGGATGTTGTGTCCTGGATAGCCGTGGATTGGAGGGGTGGCCTCAGGGACTGTGGACGAGTATCTCTCTCTGGGGATTTGTCCCAGATCCCAAGAGTTTGGGGTCATTTTGTGGGAAGGGTGGAGTCGTGTTGTCTGGCTCATGTGTCTCTCCAAGCAAGGGATTCCAGAGCAGAGCCCCAGGTACGGGCGGGGCGACTGGAAAACTCAAACCCTGGTGAGGATTGGGTGCATAGGGGCTTGGTAAGCCCCATATGCGGGCTCCTGGTCCAGGCCCTGACAGGCCTTTCTTTGACATGGGGCTCATGCTGAGGGACACAGTGTGAATTTGTGCCCAAGCAGCACTCAAGTTTGGGCGTGGCATCAGGGCCCATGAAGGTTTCTCCCACCCTGAAGGTGTGACTCCATGCCAAGAGCAAGCTTTACAGCCATGGGGAAGGAGGAGATCTGCTTTGTGCTTGCGATACCCAGCTGTGTGGAGAATTGATATAATGTCTAGGTACAGATATCTGAAAACCAATGTTAGGAAGAGGTGACGACATAAGACGATCGTGTGTCCGACGTGCTGTGTGTGCGGCCAGCTGTATCCTTGTCTGTCTGGACGTCTGGCTTCAGGCTGTGTCAGACAGAGCATGAGTGCTTAGAGCAGCCTATCCAATTCGGGTACCGTCCAGGCCCGAGCAGGTTGATCCTCATCTGGGTTTTCTGGAGAGCCCCACAGGGAAACGTTTTTATTCGTTGGGCAGACACTGGGCTGGGTTGTGGTTCTGGAGTTCCTAGTCCGGAGGGATTGTGAGGAAGGAAGTCTGAAAACACAAGCTAGCGTGAGGTTTGGGACCGAGGGCACGGCAGGCCCACTCTGCAGCGGCTGAATAGAGATCTGCTGCACTGAGGTCATGGCAACTATGAGAAGTGCCTCAGGCTAGAGTTTTTGTCCAGCATGGCCTCTTCCGGAAGGGTTTGGGTGCTTTATGAGGCCAGGGAGGTTTGCCTACGATGGGATTTGTGAACTACTCCAAACTTCAAGGTTTCCTTCTGCACGACAGTGGAGTTCTATTGGATGGTTCCAGGAGGCCCCATACGGAAAGACTCGAGAGCAGATGTCTATGCTGGGAACGCCAGCTCATATTCCCACTCTTGAGTCAGGATAGGGCAGGCTCAATCTGCGGGCTCCACGGTGAGCTACCCAGAGGCGAGAGTTGAAATGGACTCTCCTGAAGATGAGTCCTACTGTGGGTTGGTGGCCTGGGAGACCTTGGAATGTGGAGGTGGCTCAGGGACTCTGCAGGATTCTCCAACCTGGGGTGTTTGACACGGCTCCTACAAGGAAGATTCCCATTTGGAAACGAGAGGAGTTCTGTTCAGTGCCTCAGGAAAGCCCCATATCCTGTTCTTCGAACAAAAGCCTCTGAGGTGTGACACCTGGAAACCAAAGCAAGAGTTGAGATTAGGGCCTAAGGGCCTGTTCTGCTTAACCTTTGATCTCTGTGGTCATCTGTGTGCATGCCTTCGTGGAAGTAGCTGCTCAGCTTGTGTCCGAATGCCCCTGTGTGTCCAGGGAGGCTCCCAGTATTGGGATGTCCTCGGGGGCCTTGAGGTTTCTGATATTCTGGAGGTGTGAGGCCAAAGGAATGGACACAGTTTCCCCGGAGAGCGCAGGCACGGTCCTGTGGTATGGCTCCAGAGGACCCAACCTAGAGGCTGTGTTTGCCAGGGCTGTGGGGACAGATGTCTGAAAAAGCAAACTTGGCTCAGCTAGGGGCCAAGGTCATGGCAGGCCTGATCTCCAGTCCGTGAGGGGAGATCCTCTGGATATCAAAGGAGGGCAAGTGGGAGGCAGTCGCTCAGGCTTTTGTCTCTGGGTGTTGCGTTCACAGTGGCCGTTCAGGTAGGGGTTTCTTCAGGGGCCGAGCCACAGCCTTTCTCTCGGGGGATTGTCCAAGCTCCCAAATGTTTGGGTTCATTCTGGGGGAAGGGAAGAGTACTGATTTCTGCCACAGGGGACCCCCCAGGAGAGGGAGTCTAGAGCACAGCAGTGTGTTCCCTCAACTGGAATACATACCATCTAGTTAGTCCTGGGTGCCTATGGGCATGGCAAGCCACATATGCGGGCTCTTGGTCCAGTCACAGAGAGGCGTTCCTTGAATAAGGTACTCACGCGAGGGTCACAATGTGTGTTTGTGCCCAAGGCGGCCCTCACGCATGGGCGTGGCCTCATGGGCCATGCCGTTTTCTCCTACACTGAAGGTTTGACTCACTGCCAGCAGCAAGGTTTCTTGCCATGGGGAAGGAGGGGTTCTGACTTGTGCATCAGGTTACCCCCTGTGCAGGGATTGGAGATATGGTCTAGGTTCCAATGACTGAAAAGCCAGGTTGGGAATGGATGGTGGCCTAAGGCAGTGACGGGTCCAATGTGCTGGGTGTGCAGCCAGCTGTGTCGGTGTCTGTTGGAAGGTCTGGGCTCAGGCTATTTGCGACAGAGCATCAGTGATTAAGGTAGACTATGCAATTGGGTTTTGCCGAGGGCCAAGCAGTTTGATCCTCATTTGGGGTTTCTGGGCAGCACCATAGCAAAGTTTTTCTCCTGGGAGGCTGGCAGAGTGCTTCATTGTGGCCCCAGAATTCCCAGTAGGGAGGGTTTATGGGCCAAGAGTGTGAGGACGGAAGTCTGAAAACACAAGCTAGGGTGAGGATTGGAGCCAAGGGCAGAGCAGGCCCACTCTGCAGAGGCTGAATCAAAATCTCCTGCATCTGAAGTCAGGCTGAGGATCAGACGTTGGCTGAGGCTGGAGTATGTGTCCATGATGGCACCTTCATGAATCGGGGGCCTCATGAGGCCAAGGAAGTGTTCCCACGCTGAGTTTGGTGGTTGCCCCAAACCACAATTTTTCCTTCTGCGGGACATTCGAGTCCTGTTGCATGGCTCCAGGACATACCATACGGAAGGACTAGAGAGCAGGATTCGAAGGATGGATTCTTGGAGAGCATGCCTCGCATCCCCATTGGCCATTAGCGACAAGATATGTTTGATCTGCTGCCTCTGGGGCACGCTACCCAGGGGGCTGACTTGAAATGGCCTCTCCTGAGGATGCGTCATAATGTGCGTTTGGGTCCATGGAGACCTTGGAATGTGCTGGTTGTTCAGTGGCCCTGCGGAACTCTCCTACCTGAAGGGTTTGATACATCCCCAGTAAGAAAGATCCCCATGTGGAGACGAGAGAGGTTTGGTTTGGTGCCTCAGAAAAGCCCCGTGTGCTGGTCTACGAAAACAGTCCTCTGAGGACGGACTCATGGAAACCAAAGCTGCGGTTCAGATTAGGGCCTGGGGGCCTGTCCATTTCAACCATCTGTCTCTGGGGACACTGTCTGAGAGTCTAAGTGGAGATAGTTGCTCCGCTGGTGTCAGAGAGCCCCTCTTAGTCCAGGGTGGCCTACACTATTGATGGCCTAAGGGGCCTTGGAGCTTTTCCCTAACCTGTAGGGTTGTGGTCAATGTATTGGGCACATTTTCCTTGGAGAAGGCAGGCACAATCTTTCTCTGTGGCTCCAGAGGCCCTAGTCTGGAGGTTGTGTGGGTCCAGGCTGTGGGCACAGAATTCTGAAAACGCAAACTCAGCTTACGAGTGGCGCCTAGGGTATGGCAGGCCGGATGTACAGCCCGAGAGGGAGCTCCTGGGCCTCTGAAACAAGGGCGAGTGGGAGGCGCTCCTTCAGGCTTTTGTCTCTGGATGTTGTGTCCGGGATAGCCGTGGATTGGAGGGGTGGCCTCAGGGACTGTGGACGAGTATCCCTCTCTCGGGATTTGTCCCAGCTCCCAAGAGTTTGGGGTCATTTTGTGGAAAGGGTGGAGTCGTGTTGTCTGGCTCATGTGTCTCTCCAAGCAAGGGATTCCAGAGCAGAGCCCCAGGTACGGGCGGGGCGACTGGAAAACTCAAACACTGGTGAGGAATGGGTGCATAGTGGCTTGGCAAGGCCCATATGCGGGCTCTTGGTCCAGGCCCTGACAGGCCTTTCGTTGACATGGGGCTCATGCTGAGGGTCACAGTGTGAATCTGTGCCCAAGCAGCACTCAGGTTTGGGCGTGGCATCAGGGGCCATGAAGGTTTCTCCAAACCTGAATGTGTGACTCCATGCCAAGAGCAAGCTTCACAGCCTTGGGGAAGGAGGAGTTCTGTTTTGTGCTTGTGATACCCAGCTGTGTGGAGAATTGATATGATGTCTAGGTTCAGATAGCAGAAAAGCAAGGTTAGGAAGAGGTGACAGCATAAGACCATGGCGTGTCCGAAGTGCTGGGTGTGCGGCCAGCTGTCTCCTTGTCTGTCTGGACGTCTGGCTTCAGGCTGTGTCAGACAGAGCATGAGTGCCCAGAGCAGCCTATCCAGTTCGCGTACCATCGAGGTCCGAGCAGGTTGATCCTCATCTGGGTTTTCTGGAGAGCCCCACAGGGAAACGTTTTTCTTCCGTTGGGCAGACACTGGGCTGGGTTGTGGTTCTTGAGTTCCTAGTCCGGAGGGCTTGTTTGCCAGGAGTGTGAGGAAGGAAGTCTGAAAACACAAGCTAGCGTGAGATTTGGGACCGAGGGCACGGCAGGCCCACTCTGCAGAGGCTGAATCGAGATCTCCTGCACTGAGGTCATGTCAACTATGAGACGTGCCACAGGCTAGAGATTTTGTCCAGCATGGCCTCTTCCTGAAGGGTGTGGGGGCTTCATGAGGCCAGGGAGGTTTGCCTACGATGGGATTTGGGAACTACTCCAAACCTCAAGGTTTCCTTTTGCACTCAGTCAATTCCTATTGGATGGTTCCAGGAGGCCCCATACGGAAAGCCTCGAGAGCAGGTGTCTAAGCATGGATGCCTGGGAACGCCACCTCATATTCCCACTCTTTAGTCAGGAGAAGGCAGGCTCAATCTGCGGGCTCCTGGGTGAGCTACCCAGAGGGGAGAGTTGAAATGGACTCTCCTGAAGATGAGTCCTACTGTGGCTTGGTGGCCTGGGAGACCTTGGAATGTGGAGGTGGCTCAGGGACTCTGCAGGTTTCACCATCCTGAGGTTTTTGACACGGCTCCAACAAGGAAGCTTCCCATGTGGAGACCAAGGAGTTCTGTTCAGTGCCTCAGGAAAGCCCCATATCTTGTTCTTCGAACCAAGACCTCTGAAGAGTGACACCTGGAAACCAAAGCAAGAGTTGAGATTAGGGCCTAAGGGCCTGTCCGGCTCAAGCTTCTATCTTTGTTGACATCTGTGTAGCTGCTCAGCTTGTGTCCGAATGCCCCTGTGTGTCCAGGGAGGCCCCCAGTATTGGGATGTCCTCTGGGGCCTTGAGGTTTCTGATATTCTGGAGGTGTGTGGCCAAAGGAATGGACACAGTTTCCCAGGAGAGAGCAGGCACGGTCCTGTGGTATGGCTCCAGAGGACCCAGTCTAGAGGCTGTGTTTGCCAGGGTAGTGGTGACAGATGGCTGAAAAAGCAAACTTGGCTCAGCTAGGGGCCAAGGTAATGGCAGGCCTGATCTCCAGTCTGTGAGGGGAGATCCTCTGGATATCAAAGGAGGGCAAGTGGGAGGCAGTCGCTCAGGCTTTTGTCTCTGGGTGTTGCGTTCACAGTGGCCGTTCAGGGTAGGGGTTGCCTCAGGGGCCGGGGAAGAGCCTTCCTCTCGGGGGATTGTCCAAGCTCCCAAGTGTTTGGGTTCATTCTGTGGGAAGGGAAGAGTCCTGTTTTCTGCCACAGGGGACCCCCCAGTAGAGGGACTCTAGAGCACAGCAGTGGGTTCCCTCAACTGGAATACACACCATCTAGTTAGTCCTGGGTGCCTATGGGCATGGCAAGCCACATATGCGGGCTCTTGGTTCAGTCACAGAGAGGCGTTCCTTGAATAAGGTACTCACGCGAGGGTCACAATGTGTGTTTGTGCCCAAGGCGGCCCTCACGCATGGGCGTGGCCTCATGGGCCATGCCGTTTTCTCCTACACTGAAGGTTTGACTCACTGCCAGCAGCAAGGTTTCTTGCCATGGGGAAGGAGGGGTTCTGACTTGTGCATCAGGTTCCCCCCTGTGCAGGGATTGGAGATATGGTCAAGGTTCCAATGACTGAAAAGCCAGGTTGGGAATGGATGGTGGCCTAAGGCAGTGGCGGGTCCAATGTGCTGGGTGTGCAGCCAGCTGTGTCGGTGTCTGTTGGAAGGTCTGGGCTCAGGCTATTTGCGACAGAGCATAAGTGATTAAGGTAGCCTATGCAATTGGGTTTTTGCCGAGGGCCAAGCATTTTGATCCTCATTTGGGGTTTCTGGGCAGCACCATAGACAATGTTTTTCTCCTGGAAGGCAGGCAGAGTGCTTCATTGTGGCCCCAGAATTCCCAGTAGGAAGGGTTTATGGGCCAGGAGTGTGAGGACGGAAGTCTGAAAACAAAAGCTAGGGTGAGGATTGGAGCCAAGGGCAGAGCAGGCCCACTCTGCAGAGGCTGAATCAAAATCTCCTGCATCTGAAGTCAGGCTGAGGATCAGACGTTGGCTGAGGCTGGAGTATGTGTCCATGATGGCACCTTCATGAAGCGGGGGCCTCATGAGGCCAAGGAAGTTTTCCCAAGCTGAGTTTGGTGGTTGCCCCAAACCACAAGGTTTCCTTCTGCGGGACATTCGAGTCCTGTTGCATGGCTCCAGGACATACCATACGGAAGGACTGGAGAGCAGGGTTCGAAGGATGGATCCCTGGAGAGCATGCCTCGCATCCCCATTGGCCATTAGCGACAAGATATGTTTGATCTGCTGCCTCTGGGGCACGCTACCCAGGGGGCTGACTTGAAATGGCCTCTCCTGAGGATGCGTCATAATGTGCGTTTGGGTCCATGGAGACCTTGGAATGTGCTGGTTGTTCAGTGGCCCTGCGGAACTCTCCTACCTGAAGGGTTTGATACATCCCCAGTAAGAAAGATCCCCATGTAGAGACGAGAGAGGTTTGGTTTGGTGCCTCAGAAAAGCCCCGTGTGCTGGTCTACGAAAACAGTCCTCTGAGGACGGACTCATGGAAACCAAAGATACGGTTCAGATTAGGGCCTGGGTGCCTGTCCATTTCAACCTTCTGTCTCTGGGTCACTGTCTGAGAGTCTAAGTGGAGATAGTTGCTCCGCTGGTGTCAGAGAGCCCCTCTTAGTCCAGGGTGGCCTACACTATTGATGGCCTCAGGGGCCTTGGAGCTTTTCCCTATCCTCTAGGGTTGTGGTCAATGGATTGGGCACATTTTCCTTGGAGAGGGCAGGCACAATCTTTCTCTGTGGCTCCAGAGGCCCTAGCCTGGAGGTTGTGTGGGTCCAGGCTGTGGGCACAGAATTCTGAAAACACAAACTCAGCTTATGAGTGGCGCCTAGGGTATGGCAGGCCGGATGTACAGCCCGAGAGGGAGCTCCTGGGCCTCTGAAACAAGGGCGAGTGGGAGGCGCTCCTTCAGGCTTTTGTCTCTGGATGTTGTGTCCGGGATAGCCGTGGATTGGAGGGGTGGCCTCAGGGACTGTGGACGAGTATCGCTCTCTGGGGATTTCTCCCAGCTCCCAAGAGTTTGGGGTCATTTTGTGGGAAGGGTGGAGTCGTGTTGTCTGGCTCATGTGTCTCTCCAAGCAAGGAATTCCAGAGCAGAGCCCCAGGTACAGGCGGGGCGACTGGAAAACTCAAACACTGGTGAGGATTGGATGCGTAGGGGCTTGGCAAGCCCCATATGCGGGCTCTTGGTCCAGGCCCTGACAGGCCTTTCGTTGACATGGGGCTCATGCTGAGGGTCACAGTGTGAATTTGTGCCCAAGCAGCAATCAGGTTTGGGCGTGGCATCAGGGGCCATGAAGGTTTCTCCCACCCTGAAGGTGTGACTCCATGCCAAGAGCAAGCTTCACAGCCTTGGGGAAGGAGGAGATCTGTTTTGTGCTTGTGATACCCAGCTGTGTGGAGAATTGATATGATGTCTAGGTTCACATATCTGAAAAACAAGGTTAGGAAGAGGTGACGGCATAAGACCATGGCGTGTCCGAAGTGCTGGGTGTGCGGCCAGCTGTCTCCTTGTCTGTCTGGACGTCTGGCTTCAGGCTGTGTCAGACAGAGCATGAGTGCCCCGAGCAGCCTATCCAGTTCGGGTACCGTCGAGGCCCGAGCAGGTTGATCCTCATCTGGGTTTTCTGGAGAGCCCCACAGGGAATCGTTTTTCTTCCGTTGGGCAGACACTGGGCTGGGTTGTGGTTCTGGAGTTCCTAGTCCGGAGGGCTTGTTTGCCATGAGTGTGAGGAAGGAAGTCTGAAAACACAAGCTAGCGTGAGGTTTGGGACCGAGGGCACGGCAGGCCCACTCTGCAGAGGCTGAATCGAGATCTCCTGCACTGAGGTCATGTCAACTATGAGACGTGCCTCAGGCTAGAGATTTTGTCCAGCATGGCCTCTTCCTGAAGGGTGTGGGGGCTTATGAGGCCAGGGAGGTTTGCCTACGATGGGATTTGGGAACTACTCCAAACCTCAAGGTTTCCTTTTGCACGACAGTCAATTCCTATTGGATGGTTCCAGGAGGCCCCATACGGAAAGCCTCGAGAGCAGGTGTCTAAGCATGGATGCCTGGGAACGCCACCTCATATTCCCACTCTTTAGTCAGGACAAGGCAGGCTCAATCTGCGGGCTCCTGGGTGAGCTACCCAGAGGGGAGAGTTGAAATGGTCTCTCCTGAAGATGAGTCCTACTGTGGCTTGGTGGCCTGGGAGACCTTGGAATGTGGAGGTGGCTCAGGGACTCTGCAGGATTCTCCAACCTGAGGTGTTTGACACGGCTCCAACAAGGAAGCTTCCCATGTGGAGACGAGAGGAGTTCTGTTCAGTGCCTCAGGAAAGCCCCATATCTTGTTCTTCGAACCTAGAACTCTGAAGAGTGACACCTGGAAACCAAAGCAAGAGTTGAGATTAGGGCCTAAGGGCCTCTCCGGCTCAACCTTCTATCTTTGTTGACATCTGTGTGCATGCCTTCGTGGAGGTAGCTGCTCAGCTTGTGTCCGAAGGCCCCTGTGTGTCCAGGGAGGCCCCCAGTATTGGGATGTCCTCTGGGGCCTTGAGGTTTCTGATATTCTGGAGGTGTGTGTCCAAAGGAATGGACACAGTTTCCCAGGAGAGAGCAGGCACGGTCCTGTGGTATGGCTCCAGAGGACCCAGCCTAGAGGCTGTGTTTTCCAGGGCTGTGGGGACAGATGTCTGAAAAAGCAAACTTGGCTCAGCTAGGGGCCAAGGTAATGGCAGGCCTGATCTCCAGTCCGTGAGGGGAGATCCTCTGGATATCAAAGGAGGGCAAGTGGGAGGCAGTCGCTCAGGCTTTTGTCTCTGGGTGTTGCGTTCACAGTGGCCGTTCAGGGTAGGGGTTGCCTCAGGGGCCGGGGAAGAGCCTTCCTCTCGGGGGATTGTCCAAGCTCCCAAGTGTTTGGGTTCATTCTGTGGGAAGGGAAGAGTCCTGTTTTCTGCCACAGGGGACCCCCCAGAAGAGGGACTCTAGAGCACAGCAGTGGGTTCCCTCAACTGGAATACACACCATCTAGTTAGTCCTGGGTGCCTATGGGCATGGCAAGCCACATATGCGGGCTCTTGGTCCAGTCACAGAGAGGCGTTCCTTGAATAAGGTACTCACGCGAGGGTCACAATGTGTGTTTGTGCCCAAGGCGGCCCTCACGCATGGGCGTGGCCTAATGGGCCATGCCTTTTTCTCCTACACTGAAGGTTTGACTCACTGCCAGCAGCAAGGTTTCTTGCCATGGGGAAGGAGGGGTTCTGACTTGTGCATCAGGTTCCCCCCTGTGCAGGGATTGGAGATATGGTCAAGGTTCCAATGACTGAAAAGCCAGGTTGGGAATGGATGGTGGCCTAAGGCAGTGGCGGGTCCAATGTGCTGGGTGTGCAGCCAGCTGTGTCGGTGTCTGTTGGAAGGTCTGGGCTCAGGCTATTTGCGACAGAGCATAAGTGATTAAGGTAGCCTATACAATTGGGTTTTTGCCGAGGGCCAAGCAGTTTGATCCTCCTTTGGGGTTTCTGGGCAGCACCATAGACAATGTTTTTCTCCTGGAAGGCAGGCAGAGTGCTTCCTTGTGGCCCCAGAATTCCCAGTAGGGAAGGTTTATGGGCCAGGAGTGTGAGGACGGAAGTCTGAAAACAAAAGCTAGGGTGAGGATTGGAGCCAAGGGCAGAGCAGGCCCACTCTGCAGAGGCTGAATCAAAATCTCCTGCATCTGAAGTCAGGCTGAGGATCAGACGTTGGCTGAGGCTGGAGTATGTGTCCATGATGGCACCTTCATGAAGCAGGGGCCTCATGAGGCCAAGGAAGTGTTCCCACGCTGAGTTTGGAGGTTGCCCCAAACCACAAGGTTTCCTTCTGCGGGACATTCGAGTCCTGTTGCATGGCTCCAGGACATACCATATGGAAGGACTGGAGAGCAGGGTTCGAAGGATGGATCCCTGGAGAGCATGCCTCGCATCCCCATTGGCCATTAACGACAAGATGTGTTTGATCTGCTGCCTCTGGGGCACGCTACCCAGGGGGCTGACTTGAAATGGCCTCTCCTGAGGATGCGTCATAATGTGCGTTTGGGTCCATGGAGACCTTGGAATGTGCTGGTTGTTCAGTGGCCCTGCGGAACTCTCCTACCTGAAGGGTTTGATACATCCCCAGTCAGAAAGCTACCCATGTGGAGACGAGAGAGGTTTGGTTTGGTGCCTCAGAAAAGCCCCGTGTGCTGGTCTACGAAAACAGTCCTCTGAGGACGGACTCATGGAAACCAAAGCTACGGTTCAGATTAGGGCCTGGGGGCCTGTCCATTTCAACCTTCTGTCTCTGGGTCACTGTCTGAGAGTCTAAGTGGAGATAGTTGCTCCGCTGGTGTCAGAGAGCCCCTCTTAGTCCAGGGTGGCCTACACTATTGATGGCCTCAGGGGCCTTGGAGCTTTTCCCTATCCTCTAGGGTTGTGGTCAATGGATTGGGCACATTTTCCTTGAAGAGGGCAGGCACAATCTTTCTCTGTGGCTCCAGAGGCCCTAGCCTGGAGGTTGTGTGGGTCCAGGCTGTGGGCACAGAATTCTGAAAACACAAACTCAGCTTATGAGTGGCGCCTAGGGTATGGCAGGCCGGATGTACAGCCCGAGAGGGAGCTCCTGGGCCTCTGAAACAAGGGCGAGTGGGAGGCGCTCCTTCAGGCTTTTGTCTCTGGATGTTGTGTCCGGGATAGCCGTGGATTGGAGGGGTGGCCTCAGGGACTGTGGACGAGTATCGCTCTCTGGGGATTTCTCCCAGCTCCCAAGAGTTTGGGGTCATTTTGTGGGAAGGGTGGAGTCGTGTTGTCTGGCTCATGTGTCTCTCCAAGCAAGGGATTCCAGAGCAGAGCCCCAGGTACGGGCGGGGCGACCAAAAAACTCAAACACTGGTGAGGATTGGATGCGTAGGGGCTTGGCAAGCCACATATGCGGGCTCTTGGTCCAGGCCCTGACAGGCCTTTCGTTGACATGGGGATCATGCTGAGGGTCACAGTGTGAATTTGTGCCCAAGCAGCACTCAGGTTTGGGCGTGGCATCAGGGGCCATGAAGGTTTCTCCCACACTGAAGGTGTGACTCCATGCCAAGAGCAAGCTTCACAGCCTTGGGGAAGGAGGAGATCTGTTTTGTGCTTGTGATACCCAGCTGTGTGGAGAATTGATATGATGTCTAGGTTCACATATCTGAAAAACAAGGTTAGGAAGAGGTGACGGCATAAGACCATGGCGTGTCCGAAGTGCTGGGTGTGCGGCCAGCTGTCTCCTTGTCTGTCTGGACGTCTGGCTTCAGGCTGTGTCAGACAGAGCATGAGTGCCCCGAGCAGCCTATCCAGTTCGGGTACCGTCGAGGCCCGAGCAGGTTGATCCTCATCTGGGTTTTCTGGAGAGCCCCACAGGGAATCGTTTTTCTTCCGTTGGGCAGACACTGGGCTGGGTTGTGGTTCTGGAGTTCCTAGTCCGGAGGGCTTGTTTGCCATGAGTGTGAGGAAGGAAGTCTGAAAACACAAGCTAGCCTGAGGTTTGGGACCGAGGGCACGGCAGGCCCACTCTGCAGAGGCTGAATCGAGATCTCCTGCACTGAGGTCATGTCAACTATGAGACGTGCCTCAGGCTAGAGATTTTGTCCAGCATGGCCTCTTCCTGAAGGGTGTGGGGGCTTCATGAGGCCAGGGAGGTTTGCCTACGATGGGATTTGGGAACTACTCCAAACCTCAAGGTTTCCTTTTGCACGACAGTCAATTCCTATTGGATGGTTCCAGGAGGCCCCATACGGAAAGCCTCGAGAGCAGGTGTCTAAGCATGGATGCCTGGGAACGCCACCTCATATTCCCACTCTTTAGTCAGGACAAGGCAGGCTCAATCTGCGGGCTCCTGGGTGAGCTACCCAGAGGGGAGAGTTGAAATGGTCTCTCCTGAAGATGAGTCCTACTGTGGCTTGGTGGCCTGGGAGACCTTGGAATGTGGAGGTGGCTCAGGGACTCTGCAGGATTCTCCAACCTGAGGTGTTTGACACGGCTCCAACAAGGAAGCTTCCCATGTGGAGACGAGAGGAGTTCTGTTCAGTGCCTCAGGAAAGCCCCATATCTTGTTCTTCGAACCTAGAACTCTGAAGAGTGACACCTGGAAACCAAAGCAAGAGTTGAGATTAGGGCCTAAGGGCCTCTCCGGCTCAACCTTCTATCTTTGTTGACATCTGTGTGCATGCCTTCGTGGAAGTAGCTGCTCAGCTTGTGTCCGAAGGCCCCTGTGTGTCCAGGGAGGCCCCCAATATTGGGATGTCCTCTGGGGCCTTGAGGTTTCTGATATTCTGGAGGTGTGTGTCCAAAGGAATGGACACAGTTTCCCAGGAGAGAGCAGGCACGGTCCTGTGGTATGGCTCCAGAGGACCCAGCCTAGAGGCTGTGTTTGCCAGGGCTGTGGGGACAGATGTCTGAAAAAGCAAACTTGGCTCAGCTAGGGGCCAAGGTAATGGCAGGCCTGATCTCCAGTCCGTGAGGGGAGATCCTCTGGATATCAAAGGAGGGCAAGTGGGAGGCAGTCGCTCAGGCTTTTGTCTCTGGGTGTTGCGTTCACAGTGGCCGTTCAGGGTAGGGGTTGCCTCAGGGGCCGGGGAAGAGCCTTCCTCTCGGGGGATTGTCCAAGCTCCCAAGTGTTTGGGTTCATTCTGTGGGAAGGGAAGAGTCCTGTTTTCTGCCACAGGGGACCCCCCAGTAGAGGGACTCTAGAGCACAGCAGTGGGTTCCCTCAACTGGAATACACACCATCTAGTTAGTCCTGGGTGCCTATGGGCATGGCAAGCCACATATGCGGGCTCTTGGTCCAGTCACAGAGAGGCGTTCCTTGAATAAGGTACTCACGCGACGGTCACAATGTGTGTTTGTGCCCAAGGCGGCCCTCACGCATGGGCGTGGCCTCATGGGCCATGCCGTTTTCTCCTACACTGAAGGTTTGACTCACTGCCAGCAGCAAGGTTTCTTGCCATGGGGAAGGAGGGGTTCTGACTTGTGCATCAGGTTCCCCCCTGTGCAGGGATTGGAGATATGGTCAAGGTTCCAATGACTGAAAAGCCAGGTTGGGAATGGATGGTGGCCTAAGGCAGTGGCGGGTCCAATGTGCTGGGTGTGCAGCCAGCTGTGTCGGTGTCTGTTGGAAGGTCTGGGCTCAGGCTATTTGCGACAGAGCATCAGTGATTAAGGTAGCCTATGCAATTGGGTTTTTGCCGAGGGCCAAGCAGTTTGATCCTCATTTGGGGTTTCTGGGCAGCACCATAGACAATGTTTTTCTCCTGGAAGGCAGGCAGAGTGCTTCATTGTGGCCCCAGAATTCCCAGGAGGGAAGGTTTATGGGCCAGGAGTGTGAGGACGGAAGTCTGAAAACAAAAGCTAGGGTGAGGATTGGAGCCAAGGGCAGAGCAGGCCCACTCTGCAGAGGCTGAATCAAAATCTCCTGCATCTGAAGTCAGGCTGAGGATCAGACGTTGGCTGAGGCTGGAGTATGTGTCCATGATGGCACCTTCATGAAGCAGGGGCCTCATGAGGCCAAGGAAGTGTTCCCACGCTGAGTTTGGAGGTTGCCCCAAACCACAAGGTTTCCTTCTGCGGGACATTCGAGTCCTGTTGCATGGCTCCAGGACATACCATATGGAAGGACTGGAGAGCAGGGTTCGAAGGATGGATCCCTGGAGAGCATGCCTCGCATCCCCATTGGCCATTAGCGACAAGTTGTGTTTGATCTGCTGCCTCTGGGGCACGCTACCCAGGGGGCTGACTTGAAATGGCCTCTCCTGAGGATGCGTCATAATGTGCGTTTGGGTCCATGGAGACCTTGGAATGTGCTGGTTGTTCAGTGGCCCTGCGGAACTCTCCTACCTGAAGGGTTTGATACATCCCCAGTCAGAAAGCTACCCATGTGGAGACGAGAGAGGTTTGGTTTGGTGCCTCAGAAAAGCCCCGTGTGCTGGTCTACGAAAACAGTCCTCTGAGGACGGACTCATGGAAACCAAAGCTACGGTTCAGATTAGGGCCTGGGGGCCTGTCCATTTCAACCTTCTGTCTCTGGGTCACTGTCTGAGAGTCTAAGTGGAGATAGTTGCTCCGCTGGTGTCAGAGAGCCCCTCTTAGTCCAGGGTGGCCTACACTATTGATGGCCTCAGGGGCCTTGGAGCTTTTCCCTATCCTCTAGGGTTGTGGTCAATGGATTGGGCACATTTTCCTTGGAGAGGGCAGGCACAATCTTTCTCTGTGGCTCCAGAGGCCCTAGCCTGGAGGTTGTGTGGGTCCAGGCTGTGGGCACAGAATTCTGAAAACACAAACTCAGCTTATGAGTGGCGCCTAGGGTATGGCAGGCCGGATGTACAGCCCGAGAGGGAGCTCCTGGGCCTCTGAAACAAGGGCGAGTGGGAGGCGCTCCTTCAGGCTTTTGTCTCTGGATGTTGTGTCCGGGATAGCCGTGGATTGGAGGGGTGGCCTCAGGGACTGTGGACGAGTATCGCTCTCTGGGGATTTCTCCCAGCTCCCAAGAGTTTGGGGTCATTTTGTGGGAAGGATGGAGTCGTGTTGTCTGGCTCATGTGTCTCTCCAAGCAAGGGATTCCAGAGCAGAGCCCCAGGTACGGGCGGGGCGACTGGAAAACTCAAACACTGGTGAGGATTGGATGCGTAGGGGCTTGGCAAGCCACATATGCGGGCTCTTGGTCCAGGCCCTGACAGGCCTTTCGTTGACATGGGGATCATGCTGAGGGTCACAGTGTGAATTTGTGCCCAAGCAGCACTCAGGTTTGGGCGTGGCATCAGGGGCCATGAAGGTTTCTCCCACACTGAAGGTGTGACTCCATGCCAAGAGCAAGCTTCACAGCCTTGGGGAAGGAGGAGATCTGTTTTGTGCTTGTGATACCCAGCTGTGTGGAGAATTGATATGATGTCTAGGTTCACATATCTGAAAAACAAGGTTAGGAAGAGGTGACGGCATAAGACCATGGCGTGTCCGAAGTGCTGGGTGTGCGGCCAGCTGTCTCCTTGTCTGTCTGGACGTCTGGCTTCAGGCTGTGTCATACAGAGCATGAGTGCCCCGAGCAGCCTATCCAGTTCGGGTACCGTCGAGGCCCGAGCAGGATGATCCTCATCTGGGTTTTCTGGAGAGCCCCACAGGGAATCGTTTTTCTTCCGTTGGGCAGACACTGGGCTGGGTTGTGGTTCTGGAGTTCCTAGTCCGGAGGGCTTGTTTGCCAGGAGTGTGAGGAAGGAAGTCTGAAAACACAAGCTAGCCTGAGGTTTGGGACCGAGGGCACGGCAGGCCCACTCTGCAGAGGCTGAATCGAGATCTCCTGCACTGAGGTCATGTCAACTATGAGACGTGCCTCAGGCTAGAGATTTTGTCCAGCATGGCCTCTTCCTGAAGGGTGTGGGGGCTTCATGAGGCCAGGGAGGTTTGCCTACGATGGGATTTGGGAACTACTCGAAACCTCAAGGTTTCCTTTTGCACGACAGTCAATTCCTATTGGATGGTTCCAGGAGGCCCCATACGGAAAGCCTCGCCAGCAGGTGTCTAAGCATGGATGCCTGGGAACGCCACCTCATATTCCCACTCTTTAGTCAGGACAAGGCAGGCTCAATCTGCGGGCTCCTGGGTGAGCTACCCAGAGGGGAGAGTTGAAATGGACTCTCCTGAAGATGAGTCCTACTGTGGCTTGGTGGCCTGGGAGACCTTGGAATGTGGAGGTGGCTCAGGGACTCTGCAGGATTCTCCAACCTGAGGTGTTTGACACGGCCCCAACAAGGAAGCTTCCCATGTGGAGACGAGAGGAGTTCTGTTCAGTGCCTCAGGAAAGCCCCATATCTTGTTCTTCGAACCTAGACCTCTGAAGAGTGACACCTGGAAACCAAAGCAAGAGTTGAGATTAGGGCCTAAGGGCCTGTCCGGCTCAACCTTCTATCTTTGTTGACATCTGTGTGCATGCCTTCGGAAGTAGCTGCTCAGCTTGTGTCCGAAGGCCCTTGTGTGTCCAGGGAGGCCCCCAGTATTGGGATGTCCTCTGGGGCCTTGAGGTTTCTGATATTCTGGAGGTGTGTGGCCAAAGGAATGGACACAGTTTCCCAGGAGAGAGCAGGCACGGTCCTGTGGTATGGCTCCAGAGGACCCAGCCTAGAGTCTGTGTTTGCCAGGGCTGTGGGGACAGATGTCTGAAAAAGCAAACTTGGCTCAGCTAGGGGCCAAGGTAATGGCAGGCCTGATCTCCAGTCCGTGAGGGGAGATCCTCTGGATATCAAAGGAGGGCAAGTGGGAGGCAGTCGCTCAGGCTTTTGTCTCTGGGTGTTGCGTTCACAGTGGCCGTTCAAGGTAGGGTTTGCCTCAGGGGCCGGGGAAGAGCCTTCCTCTCGGGGGATTGTCCAAGCTCCCAAGTGTTTGGGTTCATTCTGTGGGAAGGGAAGAGTTCTGTTTTCTGCCACAGGGGACCCCCCAGTAGAGGGACTCTAGAGCACAGCAGTGGGTTCCCTCAACTGGAATACACACTATCTAGTTAGTCCTGGGTGCCTATGGGCATGGCAAGCCACATATGCGGGCTCTTGGTCCAGTCACAGAGAGGCGTTCCTTGAATAAGGTACTCTCGCGAGGGTCACAATGTGTGTTTGTGCCCAAGGCGGCCCTCACGCATGGGCGTGGCCTCATGGGCCATGCCGTTTTCTCCTACACTGAAGGTTTGACTCACTGCCAGCAGCAAGGTTTCTTGCCATGGGGAAGGAGGGGTTCTGACTTGTGCATCAGGTTCCCCCCTGTGCAGGGATTGGAGATATGGTCAAGGTTCCAATGACTGAAAAGCCAGGTTGGGAATGGATGGTGGCCTAAGGCAGTGGCGGGTCCAATGTGCTGGGTGTGCAGCCAGCTGTGTCGGTGTCTGTTGGAAGGTCTGGGCTCAGGCTATTTGCGACAGAGCATAAGTGATTAAGGTAGCCTATGCAATTGGGTTTTTGCCGAGGGCCAAGCAATTTGATCCTCCTTTGGGGTTTCTGGGCAGCACGATAGACAATGTTTTTCTCCTGGAAGGCAGGCAGAGTGCTTCCTTGTGGCCCCAGAATTCCCAGTAGGGAAGGTTTATGGGCCAGGAGTGTGAGGACGGAAGTCTGAAAACAAAAGCTAGGGTGAGGATTGGAGCCAAGGGCAGAGCAGGCCCACTCTGCAGAGGCTGAATCAAAATCTCCTGCATCTGAAGTCAGGCTGAGGATCAGACGTTGGCTGAGGCTGGAGTATGTGTCCATGATGGCACCTTCATGAAGCAGGGGCCTCATGAGGCCAAGGAAGTGTTCCCACGCTGAGTTTGGAGGTTGCCCCAAACCACAAGGTTTCCTTCTGCGGGACATTCGAGTCCTGTTGCATGGCTCCAGGACATACCATACGGAAGGACTGGAGAGCAGGGTTCGAAGGATGGATCCCTGGAGAGCATGCCTCGCATCCCCATTGGCCATTAGCGACAAGATATGTTTGATCTGCTGCCTCTGGGGCACGCTACCCAGGGGGCTGACTTGAAATGGCCTCTCCTGAGGATGCGTCATAATGTGCGTTTGGGTCCATGGAGACCTTGGAATGTGCTGGTTGTTCAGTGGCCCTGCGGAACTCTCTAACCTGAAGGGTTTGATACATCCCCAGGAAGAAAGCTACCCATGTGGAGACGAGAGAGGTTTGGTTTGGTGCCTCAGAAAAGCCCCGTGTGCTGGTCTACGAAAACAGTCCTCTGAGGACGGACACATGGAAACCAAAGCTACGGTTCAGATTAGGGCCTGGGGGCCTGTCCATTTCAACCTTCTGTCTCTGGGGACAGTGTCTGAGAGTCTAAGTGGAGATAGTTGCTCCGCTGGTGTCAGAGAGCCCCTCTTAGTCCAGGGTGGCCTACACTATTGATGGCCTCAGGGGCCTTGGAGCTTTTCCCTATCCTCTAGGGTTGTGGTCAATGGATTGGGCACATTTTCCTTGGAGAGGGCAGGCACAATCTTTCTCTGTGGCTCCAGAGGCCCTAGCCTGGAGGTTGTGTGGGTCCAGGCTGTGGGCACAGAATTCTGAAAACACAAACTCAGCTTATGAGTGGCGCCTAGGGTATGGCAGGCCGGATGTACAGCCCGAGAGGGAGCTCCTGGGCCTCTGAAACAAGGGCGAGTGGGAGGCGCTCCTTCAGGCTTTTGTCTCTGGATGTTGTGTCCGGGATAGCCGTGGATTGGAGGGGTGGCCTCAGGGACTGTGGACGAGTATCGCTCTCTGGGGATTTCTCCCAGCTCCCAAGAGTTTGGGGTCATTTTGTGGGAAGGGTGGAGTCGTGTTGTCTGGCTCATGTGTCTCTCCAAGCAAGGGATTCCAGAGCAGAGCCCCAGGTACGGGCGGGGCGACTGGAAAACTCAAACACTGGTGAGGATTGGATGCGTAGGGGCTTGGCAAGCCCCATATGCGGGCTCTTGGTCCAGGCCCTGACAGGCCTTTCGTTGACATGGGGCTCATGCTGAGGGTCACAGTGTGAATTTGTGCCCAAGCAGCACTCAGGTTTGGGCGTGGCATCAGGGGCCATGAAGGTTTCTCCCACCCTGAAGGTGTGACTCCATGCCAAGAGCAAGCTTCACAGCCTTGGGGAAGGAGGAGATCTGTTTTTGCTTGTGATACCCAGCTGTGGAGAATTGATATGATGTCTAGGTACACATATCTGAAAAACAAGGTTAGGAAGAGGTGACGGCATAAGACCACGGCTTGTCCGAAGTGCTGGGTGTGCGGCCAGCTGTCTCCTTGTCTGTCTGGACGTCTGGCTTCAGGCTGTGTCAGACAGAGCATGAGTGCCCCGAGCAGCCTATCCAGTTCGGGTACCGTCGAGGCCCGAGCAGGATGATCCTCATCTGGGTTTTCTGGAGAGCCCCACAGGGAATCGTTTTTCTTCCGTTGGGCAGACACTGGGCTGGGTTGTGGTTCTGGAGTTCCTAGTCCGGAGGGCTTGTTTGCCAGGAGTGTGAGGAAGGAAGTCTGAAAACACAAACTAGCGTGAGGTTTGGGACCGAGGGCACGGCAGGCCCACTCTACAGAGGCTGAATCGAGATCTCCTGCACTGAGGTCATGTCAACTATGAGACGTGCCTCAGGCTAGAGATTTTGTCCAGCATGGCCTCTTCCTGAAGGGTGTGGGGGCTTCATGAGGCCAGGGAGGTTTGCCTACGATGGGATTTGGGAACTACTCCAAACCTCAAGGTTTCCTTTTGCACGACAGTCAATTCCTATTGGATGGTTCCAGGAGGCCCCATACGGAAAGCCTCGAGAGCAGGTGTGTATGCATGGATGCCTGGGAACGCCACCTCATATTCCCACTCTTTAGTCAGGACAAGGCAGGCTCAATCTGCGGGCTCCTGGGTGAGCTACCCAGAGGGGAGAGTTGAAATGGACTCTCCTGAAGATGAGTCCTACTGTGGCTTGGTGGCCTGGGAGACATTGGAATGTGGAGGTGGCTCAGGGGCTCTGCAGGATTCTCCAACCTGAGGTGTTTGACACGGCTCCAACAAGGAAGCTTCCCATGTGGAGACGAGAGGAGTTCTGTTCACTGCCTCAGGAAAGCCCCATATCTTGTTCTTCGAACCAAGACCTGTGAAGAGTGACACCTGGAAACCAAAGCAAGAGTTGAGATTAGGGCCTAAGGGCCTGTCCGGCTCAACCTTCTATCTTTGTTGACATCTGTGTGCATGCCTTCGTGGAAGTAGCTGCTCATCTTGTGTCCGAATGCCTTTGTGAGTCCGGGGAGGCCCCCAGTATTGGGATGTCCTCTGGGGCCTTGAGGTTTCTGATATTCTGGAGGTGTGTGGCCAAAGGAATGGACACAGTTTCCCAGGAGAGAGCAGGCACGGTCCTGTGGTATGGCTCCAGAGGACCCAGCCTAGAGGCTGTGTTTGCCAGGGCTGTGGGGACAGATGTCTGAAAAAGCAAACTTGGCTCAGCTAGGGGCCAAGGTAATGGCAGGCCTGATCTCCAGTCCGTGAGGGGAGACCCTCTGGATATCAAAGGAGGGCAAGTGGGAGGCAGTCGCTCAGGCTTTTGTCTCTGGGTGTTGCGTTCACAGTGGCCGTTCAGGGTAGGGTTTGCCTCAGGGGCCGGGGAAGAGCCGTCCTCTCGGGGGATTGTCCAAGCTCCCAAGTGTTTGGGTTCATTCTGTGGGAAGGAAAGAGTCCTGTTTTCTGCCACAGGGGACCCCCCAGTAGAGGGACTCTAGAGCACAGCAGTGGGTTCCCTCAACTGGAATACACACCATCTAGTTAGTCCTGGGTGCCTATGGGCATGGCAAGCCACATATGCGGGCTCTTGGTCCAGTCACAGAGAGGCGTTCCTTGAATAAGGTACTCACGCGAGGGTCACAATGTGTGTTTGTGCCCAAGGCGGCCCTCACGCATGGGCGTGGCCTCATGGGCCATGCCGTTTTCTCCTACACTGAAGGTTTGACTCACTGCCAGCAGCAAGGTTTCTTGCCATGGGGAAGGAGGGGTTCTGACTTGTGCATCAGGTTCCCCCCTGTGCAGGGATTGGAGATATGGTCAAGGTTCCAATGACTGAAAAGCCAGGTTGGGAATGGATGGTGGCCTAAGGCAGTGGCGGGTCCAATGTGCTGGGTGTGCAGCCAGCTGTGTCGGTGTCTGTTGGAAGGTCTGGGCTCAGGCTATTTGCGACAGAGCATCAGTGATTAAGGTAGCCTATGCAATTGGGTTCTTGCCGAAGGCCAAGCAGTTTGATCCTCATTTGGGGTTTCTGGGCAGCACCATAGACAATGTTTTTCTCCTGGAAGGCAGGCAGAGTGCTTCATTGTGGCCCCAGAATTCCCAGGAGGGAAGGTTTATGGGCCAGGAGTGTGAGGACGGAAGTCTGAAAACAAAAGCTAGGGTGAGGATTGGAGCCAAGGGCAGAGCAGGCCCACTCTGCAGAGGCTGAATCAAAATCTCCTGCATCTGAAGTCAGGCTGAGGATCAGACGTTGGCTGAGGCTGGAGTATGTGTCCATGATGGCACCTTCATGAAGCAGGGGCCTCATGAGGCCAAGGAAGTGTTCCCACGCTGAGTTTGGAGGTTGCCCCAAACCACAAGGTTTCCTTCTGCGGGACATTCGAGTCCTGTTGCATGGCTCCAGGACATACCATATGGAAGGACTGGAGAGCAGGGTTCGAAGGATGGATCCCTGGAGAGCATGCCTCGCATCCCCATTGGCCATTAGCGACAAGATGTGTTTGATCTGCTGCCTCTGGGGCACGCTACCCAGGGGGCTGACTTGAAATGGCCTCTCCTGAGGATGCGTCATAATGTGCGTTTGGGTCCATGGAGACCTTGGAATGTGCTGGTTGTTCAGTGGCCCTGCGGAACTCTCCTACCTGAAGGGTTTGATACATCCCCAGTCAGAAAGCTACCCATGTGGAGACGAGAGAGGTTTGGTTTGGTGCCTCAGAAAAGCCCCGTGTGCTGGTCTACGAAAACAGTCCTCTGAGGACGGACTCATGGAAACCAAAGCTACGGTTCAGATTAGGGCCTGGGGGCCTGTCCATTTCAACCTTCTGTCTCTGGGTCACTGTCTGAGAGTCTAAGTGGAGATAGTTGCTCCGCTGGTGTCAGAGAGCCCCTCTTAGTCCAGGGTGGCCTACACTATTGATGGCCTCAGGGGCCTTGGAGCTTTTCCCTATCCTCTAGGGTTGTGGTCAATGGATTGGGCACATTTTCCTTGAAGAGGGCAGGCACAATCTTTCTCTGTGGCTCCAGAGGCCCTAGCCTGGAGGTTGTGTGGGTCCAGGCTGTGGGCACAGAATTCTGAAAACACAAACTCAGCTTATGAGTGGCGCCTAGGGTATGGCAGGCCGGATGTACAGCCCGAGAGGGAGCTCCTGGGCCTCTGAAACAAGGGCGAGTGGGAGGCGCTCCTTCAGGCTTTTGTCTCTGGATGTTGTGTCCGGGATAGCCGTGGATTGGAGGGGTGGCCTCAGGGACTGTGGACGAGTATCGCTCTCTGGGGATTTCTCCCAGCTCCCAAGAGTTTGGGGTCATTTTGTGGGAAGGGTGGAGTCGTGTTGTCTGGCTCATGTGTCTCTCCAAGCAAGGGATTCCAGAGCAGAGCCCCAGGTACGGGCGGGGCGACTGGAAAACTCAAACACTGGTGAGGATTGGATGCGTAGGGGCTTGGCAAGCCACATATGCGGGCTCTTGGTCCAGGCCCTGACAGGCCTTTCGTTGACATGGGGATCATGCTGAGGGTCACAGTGTGAATTTGTGCCCAAGCAGCACTCAGGTTTGGGCGTGGCATCAGGGGCCATGAAGGTTTCTCCCACACTGAAGGTGTGACTCCATGCCAAGAGCAAGCTTCACAGCCTTGGGGAAGGAGGAGATCTGTTTTGTGCTTGTGATACCCAGCTGTGTGGAGAATTGATATGATGTCTAGGTTCACATATCTGAAAAACAAGGTTAGGAAGAGGTGACGGCATAAGACCATGGCGTGTCCGAAGTGCTGGGTGTGCGGCCAGCTGTCTCCTTGTCTGTCTGGACGTCTGGCTTCAGGCTGTGTCAGACAGAGCATGAGTGCCCCGAGCAGCCTATCCAGTTCGGGTACCGTCGAGGCCCGAGCAGGATGATCCTCATCTGGGTTTTCTGGAGAGCCCCACAGGGAATCGTTTTTCTTCCGTTGGGCAGACACTGGGCTGGGTTGTGGTTCTGGAGTTCCTAGTCCGGAGGGCTTGTTTGCCAGGAGTGTGAGGAAGGAAGTCTGAAAACACAAGCTAGCCTGAGGTTTGGGACCGAGGGCACGGCAGGCCCACTCTGCAGAGGCTGAATCGAGATCTCCTGCACTGAGGTCATGTCAACTATGAGACGTGCCTCAGGCTAGAGATTTTGTCCAGCATGGCCTCTTCCTGAAGGGTGTGGGGGCTTCATGAGGCCAGGGAGGTTTGCCTACGATGGGATTTGGGAACTACTCGAAACCTCAAGGTTTCCTTTTGCACGACAGTCAATTCCTATTGGATGGTTCCAGGAGGCCCCATACGGAAAGCCTCGACAGCAGGTGTCTAAGCATGGATGCCTGGGAACGCCACCTCATATTCCCACTCTTTAGTCAGGACAAGGCAGGCTCAATCTGCGGGCTCCTGGGTGAGCTGCCCAGAGGGGAGAGTTGAAATGGACTCTCCTGAAGATGAGTCCTACTGTGGCTTGGTGGCCTGGGAGACCTTGGAATGTGGAGGTGGCTCAGGGACTCTGCAGGATTCTCCAACCTGAGGTGTTTGACACGGCCCCAACAAGGAAGCTTCCCATGTGGAGACGAGAGGAGTTCTGTTCAGTGCCTCAGGAAAGCCCCATATCTTGTTCTTCGAACCTAGACCTCTGAAGAGTGACACCTGGAAACCAAAGCAAGAGTTGAGATTAGGGCCTAAGGGCCTGTCCGGCTCAACCTTCTATCTTTGTTGACATCTGTGTGCATGCCTTCGGAAGTAGCTGCTCAGCTTGTGTCCGAAGGCCCCTGTGTGTCCAGGGAGGCCCCCAGTATTGGGATGTCCTCTGGGGCCTTGAAGTTTCTGATATTCTGGAGGTGTGTGGCCAAAGGAATGGACACAGTTTCCCAGGAGAGAGCAGGCACGGTCCTGTGGTATGGCTCCAGAGGACCCAGCCTAGAGTCTGTGTTTGCCAGGGCTGTGGGGACAGATGTCTGAAAAAGCAAACTTGGCTCAGCTAGGGGCCAAGGTAATGGCAGGCCTGATCTCCAGTCCGTGAGGGGAGATCCTCTGGATATCAAAGGAGGGCAAGTGGGAGGCAGTCGCTCAGGCTTTTGTCTCTGGGTGTTGCGTTCACAGTGGCCGTTCAAGGTAGGGTTTGCCTCAGGGGCCGGGGAAGAGCCTTCCTCTCGGGGGATTGTCCAAGCTCCCAAGTGTTTGGGTTCATTCTGTGGGAAGGGAAGAGTTCTGTTTTCTGCCACAGGGGACCCCCCAGTAGAGGGACTCTAGAGCACAGCAGTGGGTTCCCTCAACTGGAATACACACTATCTAGTTAGTCCTGGGTGCCTATGGGCATGGCAAGCCACATATGCGGGCTCTTGGTCCAGTCACAGAGAGGCGTTCCTTGAATAAGGTACTCACGCGAGGGTCACAATGTGTGTTTGTGCCCAAGGCGGCCCTCACGCATGGGCGTGGCCTCATGGGCCATGCCGTTTTCTCCTACACTGAAGGTTTGACTCACTGCCAGCAGCAAGGTTTCTTGCCATGGGGAAGGAGGGGTTCTGACTTGTGCATCAGGTTCCCCCCTGTGCAGGGATTGGAGATATGGTCAAGGTTCCAATGACTGAAAAGCCAGGTTGGGAATGGATGGTGGCCTAAGGCAGTGGCGGGTCCAATGTGCTGGGTGTGCAGCCAGCTGTGTCGGTGTCTGTTGGAAGGTCTGGGCTCAGGCTATTTGCGACAGAGCATAAGTGATTAAGGTAGCCTATGCAATTGGGTTTTTGCCGAGGGCCAAGCAGTTTGATCCTCCTTTGGGGTTTCTGGGCAGCACCATAGACAATGTTTTTCTCCTGGAAGGCAGGCAGAGTGCTTCCTTGTGGCCCCAGAATTCCCAGTAGGGAGGGTTTATGGGCCAGGAGTGTGAGGACGGAAGTCTGAAAACAAAAGCTAGGGTGAGGATTGGAGCCAAGGGCAGAGCAGGCCCACTCTGCAGAGGCTGAATCAAAATCTCCTGCATCTGAAGTCAGGCTGAGGATCAGACGTTGGCTGAGGCTGGAGTATGTGTCCATGATGGCACCTTCATGAAGCAGGGGCCTCATGAGGCCAAGGAAGTGTTCCCACGCTGAGTTTGGAGGTTGCCCCAAACCACAAGGTTTCCTTCTGCGGGACATTCGAGTCCTGTTGCATGGCTCCAGGACATACCATACGGAAGGACTGGAGAGCAGGGTTCGAAGGATGGATCCCTGGAGAGCATGCCTCGCATCCCCATTGGCCATTAGCGACAAGATATGTTTGATCTGCTGCCTCTGGGGCACGCTACCCAGGGGGCTGACTTGAAATGGCCTCTCCTGAGGATGCGTCATAATGTGCGTTTGGGTCCATGGAGACCTTGGAATGTGCTGGTTGTTCAGTGGCCCTGCGGAACTCTCCTACCTGAAGGGTTTGATACATCCCCAGTCAGAAAGCTACCCATGTGGAGACGAGAGAGGTTTGGTTTGGTGCCTCAGAAAAGCCCCGTGTGCTGGTCTACGAAAACAGTCCTCTGAGGACGGACACATGGAAACCAAAGCTACGGTTCAGATTAGGGCCTGGGGGCCTGTCCATTTCAACGTTCTGTCTCTGGGGACAGTGTCTGAGAGTCTAAGTGGAGATAGTTGCTCCGCTGGTGTCAGAGAGCCCCTCTTAGTCCAGGGTGGCCTACACTATTGATGGCCTCAGGGGCCTTGGAGCTTTTCCCTATCCTCTAGGGTTGTGGTCAATGGATTGGGCACATTTTCCTTGGAGAGGGCAGGCACAATCTTTCTCTGTGGCTCCAGAGGCCCTAGCCTGGAGGTTGTGTGGGTCCAGGCTGTGGGCACAGAATTCTGAAAACACAAACTCAGCTTATGAGTGGCGCCTAGGGTATGGCAGGCCGGATGTACAGCCCGAGAGGGAGCTCCTGGGCCTCTGAAACAAGGGCGAGTGGGAGGCGCTCCTTCAGGCTTTTGTCTCTGGATGTTGTGTCCGGGATAGCCGTGGATTGGAGGGGTGGCCTCAGGGCTGTGGACGAGTATCGCTCTCTGGGGATTTCTCCCAGCTCCCAAGAGTTTGGGGTCATTTTGTGGGAAGGGTGGAGTCGTGTTGTCTGGCTCATGTGTCTCTCCAAGCAAGGGATTCCAGAGCAGAGCCCCAGGTACGGGCGGGGCGACTGGAAAACTCAAACACTGGTGAGGATTGGATGCGTAGGGGCTTGGCAAGCCCCATATGCGGGCTCTTGGTCCAGGCCCTGACAGGCCTTTCGTTGACATGGGGCTCATGCTGAGGGTCACAGTGTGAATTTGTGCCCAAGCAGCACTCAGGTTTGGGCGTGGCATCAGGGGCCATGAAGGTTTCTCCCACCCTGAAGGTGTGACTCCATGCCAAGAGCAAGCTTCACAGCCTTGGGGAAGGAGGAGATCTGTTTTTGCTTGTGATACCCAGCTGTGGAGAATTGATATGATGTCTAGGTACACATATCTGAAAAACAAGGTTAGGAAGAGGTGACGGCATAAGACCACGGCTTGTCCGAAGTGCTGGGTGTGCGGCCAGCTGTCTCCTTGTCTGTCTGGACGTCTGGCTTCAGGCTGTGTCAGACAGAGCATGAGTGCCCCGAGCAGCCTATCCAGTTCGGGTACCGTCGAGGCCCGAGCAGGATGATCCTCATCTGGGTTTTCTGGAGAGCCCCACAGGGAATCGTTTTTCTTCCGTTGGGCAGACACTGGGCTGGGTTGTGGTTCTGGAGTTCCTAGTCCGGAGGGCTTGTTTGCCAGGAGTGTGAGGAAGGAAGTCTGAAAACACAAACTAGCGTGAGGTTTGGGACCGAGGGCACGGCAGGCCCACTCTACAGAGGCTGAATCGAGATCTCCTGCACTGAGGTCATGTCAACTATGAGACGTGCCTCAGGCTAGAGATTTTGTCCAGCATGGCCTCTTCCTGAAGGGTGTGGGGGCTTCATGAGGCCAGGGAGGTTTGCCTACGATGGGATTTGGGAACTACTCCAAACCTCAAGGTTTCCTTTTGCACGACAGTCAATTCCTATTGGATGGTTCCAGGAGGCCCCATACGGAAAGCCTCGAGAGCAGGTGTGTATGCATGGATGCCTGGGAACGCCACCTCATATTCCCACTCTTTAGTCAGGACAAGGCAGGCTCAATCTGCGGGCTCCTGGGTGAGCTACCCAGAGGGGAGAGTTGAAATGGACTCTCCTGAAGATGAGTCCTACTGTGGCTTGGTGGCCTGGGAGACATTGGAATGTGGAGGTGGCTCAGGGGCTCTGCAGGATTCTCCAACCTGAGGTGTTTGACACGGCTCCAACAAGGAAGCTTCCCATGTGGAGACGAGAGGAGTTCTGTTCACTGCCTCAGGAAAGCCCCATATCTTGTTCTTCGAACCAAGACCTGTGAAGAGTGACACCTGGAAACCAAAGCAAGAGTTGAGATTAGGGCCTAAGGGCCTGTCCGGCTCAACCTTCTATCTTTGTTGACATCTGTGTGCATGCCTTCGTGGAAGTAGCTGCTCATCTTGTGTCCGAATGCCTTTGTGAGTCCGGGGAGGCCCCCAGTATTGGGATGTCCTCTGGGGCCTTGAGGTTTCTGATATTCTGGAGGTGTGTGGCCAAAGGAATGGACACAGTTTCCCAGGAGAGAGCAGGCACGGTCCTGTGGTATGGCTCCAGAGGACCCAGCCTAGAGGCTGTGTTTGCCAGGGCTGTGGGGACAGATGTCTGAAAAAGCAAACTTGGCTCAGCTAGGGGCCAAGGTAATGGCAGGCCTGATCTCCAGTCCGTGAGGGGAGACCCTCTGGATATCAAAGGAGGGCAAGTGGGAGGCAGTCGCTCAGGCTTTTGTCTCTGGGTGTTGCGTTCACAGTGGCCGTTCAGGGTAGGGTTTGCCTCAGGGGCCGGGGAAGAGCCGTCCTCTCGGGGGATTGTCCAAGCTCCCAAGTGTTTGGGTTCATTCTGTGGGAAGGAAAGAGTCCTGTTTTCTGCCACAGGGGACCCCCCAGTAGAGGGACTCTAGAGCACAGCAGTGGGTTCCCTCAACTGGAATACACACCATCTAGTTAGTCCTGGGTGCCTATGGGCATGGCAAGCCACATATGCGGGCTCTTGGTCCAGTCACAGAGAGGCGTTCCTTGAATAAGGTACTCACGCGAGGGTCACAATGTGTGTTTGTGCCCAAGGCGGCCCTCACGCATGGGCGTGGCCTCATGGGCCATGCCGTTTTCTCCTACACTGAAGGTTTGACTCACTGCCAGCAGCAAGGTTTCTTGCCATGGGGAAGGAGGGGTTCTGACTTGTGCATCAGGTTCCCCCCTGTGCAGGGATTGGAGATATGGTCAAGGTTCCAATGACTGAAAAGCCAGGTTGGGAATGGATGGTGGCCTAAGGCAGTGGCGGGTCCAATGTGCTGGGTGTGCAGCCAGCTGTGTCGGTGTCTGTTGGAAGGTCTGGGCTCAGGCTATTTGCGACAGAGCATCAGTGATTAAGGTAGCCTATGCAATTGGGTTCTTGCCGAAGGCCAAGCAGTTTGATCCTCATTTGGGGTTTCTGGGCAGCACCATAGACAATGTTTTTCTCCTGGAAGGCAGGCAGAGTGCTTCATTGTGGCCCCAGAATTCCCAGGAGGGAAGGTTTATGGGCCAGGAGTGTGAGGACGGAAGTCTGAAAACAAAAGCTAGGGTGAGGATTGGAGCCAAGGGCAGAGCAGGCCCACTCTGCAGAGGCTGAATCAAAATCTCCTGCATCTGAAGTCAGGCTGAGGATCAGACGTTGGCTGAGGCTGGAGTATGTGTCCATGATGGCACCTTCATGAAGCAGGGGCCTCATGAGGCCAAGGAAGTGTTCCCACGCTGAGTTTGGAGGTTGCCCCAAACCACAAGGTTTCCTTCTGCGGGACATTCGAGTCCTGTTGCATGGCTCCAGGACATACCATATGGAAGGACTGGAGAGCAGGGTTCGAAGGATGGATCCCTGGAGAGCATGCCTCGCATCCCCATTGGCCATTAGCGACAAGATGTGTTTGATCTGCTGCCTCTGGGGCACGCTACCCAGGGGGCTGACTTGAAATGGCCTCTCCTGAGGATGCGTCATAATGTGCGTTTGGGTCCATGGAGACCTTGGAATGTGCTGGTTGTTCAGTGGCCCTGCGGAACTCTCCTACCTGAAGGGTTTGATACATCCCCAGTCAGAAAGCTACCCATGTGGAGACGAGAGAGGTTTGGTTTGGTGCCTCAGAAAAGCCCCGTGTGCTGGTCTACGAAAACAGTCCTCTGAGGACGGACTCATGGAAACCAAAGCTACGGTTCAGATTAGGGCCTGGGGGCCTGTCCATTTCAACCTTCTGTCTCTGGGTCACTGTCTGAGAGTCTAAGTGGAGATAGTTGCTCCGCTGGTGTCAGAGAGCCCCTCTTAGTCCAGGGTGGCCTACACTATTGATGGCCTCAGGGGCCTTGGAGCTTTTCCCTATCCTCTAGGGTTGTGGTCAATGGATTGGGCACATTTTCCTTGAAGAGGGCAGGCACAATCTTTCTCTGTGGCTCCAGAGGCCCTAGCCTGGAGGTTGTGTGGGTCCAGGCTGTGGGCACAGAATTCTGAAAACACAAACTCAGCTTATGAGTGGCGCCTAGGGTATGGCAGGCCGGATGTACAGCCCGAGAGGGAGCTCCTGGGCCTCTGAAACAAGGGCGAGTGGGAGGCGCTCCTTCAGGCTTTTGTCTCTGGATGTTGTGTCCGGGATAGCCGTGGATTGGAGGGGTGGCCTCAGGGACTGTGGACGAGTATCGCTCTCTGGGGATTTCTCCCAGCTCCCAAGAGTTTGGGGTCATTTTGTGGGAAGGGTGGAGTCGTGTTGTCTGGCTCATGTGTCTCTCCAAGCAAGGGATTCCAGAGCAGAGCCCCAGGTACGGGCGGGGCGACTGGAAAACTCAAACACTGGTGAGGATTGGATGCGTAGGGGCTTGGCAAGCCACATATGCGGGCTCTTGGTCCAGGCCCTGACAGGCCTTTCGTTGACATGGGGATCATGCTGAGGGTCACAGTGTGAATTTGTGCCCAAGCAGCACTCAGGTTTGGGCGTGGCATCAGGGGCCATGAAGGTTTCTCCCACACTGAAGGTGTGACTCCATGCCAAGAGCAAGCTTCACAGCCTTGGGGAAGGAGGAGATCTGTTTTGTGCTTGTGATACCCAGCTGTGTGGAGAATTGATATGATGTCTAGGTTCACATATCTGAAAAACAAGGTTAGGAAGAGGTGACGGCATAAGACCATGGCGTGTCCGAAGTGCTGGGTGTGCGGCCAGCTGTCTCCTTGTCTGTCTGGACGTCTGGCTTCAGGCTGTGTCAGACAGAGCATGAGTGCCCCGAGCAGCCTATCCAGTTCGGGTACCGTCGAGGCCCGAGCAGGATGATCCTCATCTGGGTTTTCTGGAGAGCCCCACAGGGAATCGTTTTTCTTCCGTTGGGCAGACACTGGGCTGGGTTGTGGTTCTGGAGTTCCTAGTCCGGAGGGCTTGTTTGCCAGGAGTGTGAGGAAGGAAGTCTGAAAACACAAGCTAGCCTGAGGTTTGGGACCGAGGGCACGGCAGGCCCACTCTGCAGAGGCTGAATCGAGATCTCCTGCACTGAGGTCATGTCAACTATGAGACGTGCCTCAGGCTAGAGATTTTGTCCAGCATGGCCTCTTCCTGAAGGGTGTGGGGGCTTCATGAGGCCAGGGAGGTTTGCCTACGATGGGATTTGGGAACTACTCGAAACCTCAAGGTTTCCTTTTGCACGACAGTCAATTCCTATTGGATGGTTCCAGGAGGCCCCATACGGAAAGCCTCGACAGCAGGTGTCTAAGCATGGATGCCTGGGAACGCCACCTCATATTCCCACTCTTTAGTCAGGACAAGGCAGGCTCAATCTGCGGGCTCCTGGGTGAGCTGCCCAGAGGGGAGAGTTGAAATGGACTCTCCTGAAGATGAGTCCTACTGTGGCTTGGTGGCCTGGGAGACCTTGGAATGTGGAGGTGGCTCAGGGACTCTGCAGGATTCTCCAACCTGAGGTGTTTGACACGGCCCCAACAAGGAAGCTTCCCATGTGGAGACGAGAGGAGTTCTGTTCAGTGCCTCAGGAAAGCCCCATATCTTGTTCTTCGAACCTAGACCTCTGAAGAGTGACACCTGGAAACCAAAGCAAGAGTTGAGATTAGGGCCTAAGGGCCTGTCCGGCTCAACCTTCTATCTTTGTTGACATCTGTGTGCATGCCTTCGGAAGTAGCTGCTCAGCTTGTGTCCGAAGGCCCCTGTGTGTCCAGGGAGGCCCCCAGTATTGGGATGTCCTCTGGGGCCTTGAAGTTTCTGATATTCTGGAGGTGTGTGGCCAAAGGAATGGACACAGTTTCCCAGGAGAGAGCAGGCACGGTCCTGTGGTATGGCTCCAGAGGACCCAGCCTAGAGTCTGTGTTTGCCAGGGCTGTGGGGACAGATGTCTGAAAAAGCAAACTTGGCTCAGCTAGGGGCCAAGGTAATGGCAGGCCTGATCTCCAGTCCGTGAGGGGAGATCCTCTGGATATCAAAGGAGGGCAAGTGGGAGGCAGTCGCTCAGGCTTTTGTCTCTGGGTGTTGCGTTCACAGTGGCCGTTCAAGGTAGGGTTTGCCTCAGGGGCCGGGGAAGAGCCTTCCTCTCGGGGGATTGTCCAAGCTCCCAAGTGTTTGGGTTCATTCTGTGGGAAGGGAAGAGTTCTGTTTTCTGCCACAGGGGACCCCCCAGTAGAGGGACTCTAGAGCACAGCAGTGGGTTCCCTCAACTGGAATACACACTATCTAGTTAGTCCTGGGTGCCTATGGGCATGGCAAGCCACATATGCGGGCTCTTGGTCCAGTCACAGAGAGGCGTTCCTTGAATAAGGTACTCACGCGAGGGTCACAATGTGTGTTTGTGCCCAAGGCGGCCCTCACGCATGGGCGTGGCCTCATGGGCCATGCCGTTTTCTCCTACACTGAAGGTTTGACTCACTGCCAGCAGCAAGGTTTCTTGCCATGGGGAAGGAGGGGTTCTGACTTGTGCATCAGGTTCCCCCCTGTGCAGGGATTGGAGATATGGTCAAGGTTCCAATGACTGAAAAGCCAGGTTGGGAATGGATGGTGGCCTAAGGCAGTGGCGGGTCCAATGTGCTGGGTGTGCAGCCAGCTGTGTCGGTGTCTGTTGGAAGGTCTGGGCTCAGGCTATTTGCGACAGAGCATAAGTGATTAAGGTAGCCTATGCAATTGGGTTTTTGCCGAGGGCCAAGCAGTTTGATCCTCCTTTGGGGTTTCTGGGCAGCACCATAGACAATGTTTTTCTCCTGGAAGGCAGGCAGAGTGCTTCCTTGTGGCCCCAGAATTCCCAGTAGGGAGGGTTTATGGGCCAGGAGTGTGAGGACGGAAGTCTGAAAACAAAAGCTAGGGTGAGGATTGGAGCCAAGGGCAGAGCAGGCCCACTCTGCAGAGGCTGAATCAAAATCTCCTGCATCTGAAGTCAGGCTGAGGATCAGACGTTGGCTGAGGCTGGAGTATGTGTCCATGATGGCACCTTCATGAAGCAGGGGCCTCATGAGGCCAAGGAAGTGTTCCCACGCTGAGTTTGGAGGTTGCCCCAAACCACAAGGTTTCCTTCTGCGGGACATTCGAGTCCTGTTGCATGGCTCCAGGACATACCATACGGAAGGACTGGAGAGCAGGGTTCGAAGGATGGATCCCTGGAGAGCATGCCTCGCATCCCCATTGGCCATTAGCGACAAGATATGTTTGATCTGCTGCCTCTGGGGCACGCTACCCAGGGGGCTGACTTGAAATGGCCTCTCCTGAGGATGCGTCATAATGTGCGTTTGGGTCCATGGAGACCTTGGAATGTGCTGGTTGTTCAGTGGCCCTGCGGAACTCTCCTACCTGAAGGGTTTGATACATCCCCAGTCAGAAAGCTACCCATGTGGAGACGAGAGAGGTTTGGTTTGGTGCCTCAGAAAAGCCCCGTGTGCTGGTCTACGAAAACAGTCCTCTGAGGACGGACACATGGAAACCAAAGCTACGGTTCAGATTAGGGCCTGGGGGCCTGTCCATTTCAACGTTCTGTCTCTGGGGACAGTGTCTGAGAGTCTAAGTGGAGATAGTTGCTCCGCTGGTGTCAGAGAGCCCCTCTTAGTCCAGGGTGGCCTACACTATTGATGGCCTCAGGGGCCTTGGAGCTTTTCCCTATCCTCTAGGGTTGTGGTCAATGGATTGGGCACATTTTCCTTGAAGAGGGCAGGCACAATCTTTCTCTGTGGCTCCAGAGGCCCTAGCCTGGAGGTTGTGTGGGTCCAAGCTGTGGGCACAGAATTCTGAAAACACAAACTCAGCTTATGAGTGGCGCCTAGGGTATGGCAGGCCGGATGTACAGCCCGAGAGGGAGCTCCTGGGCCTCTGAAACAAGGGCGAGTGGGAGGCGCTCCTTCAGGCTTTTGTCTCTGGATGTTGTGTCCGGGATAGCCGTGGATTGGAGGGGTGGCCTCAGGGCTGTGGACGAGTATCGCTCTCTGGGGATTTCTCCCAGCTCCCAAGAGTTTGGGGTCATTTTGTGGGAAGGGTGGAGTCGTGTTGTCTGGCTCATGTGTCTCTCCAAGCAAGGGATTCCAGAGCAGAGCCCCAGGTACGGGCGGGGCGACTGGAAAACTCAAACACTGGTGAGGATTGGATGCGTAGGGGCTTGGCAAGCCCCATATGCGGGCTCTTGGTCCAGGCCCTGACAGGCCTTTCGTTGACATGGGGCTCATGCTGAGGGTCACAGTGTGAATTTGTGCCCAAGCAGCACTCAGGTTTGGGCGTGGCATCAGGGGCCATGAAGGTTTCTCCCACCCTGAAGGTGTGACTCCATGCCAAGAGCAAGCTTCACAGCCTTGGGGAAGGAGGAGATCTGTTTTTGCTTGTGATACCCAGCTGTGGAGAATTGATATGATGTCTAGGTACACATATCTGAAAAACAAGGTTAGGAAGAGGTGACGGCATAAGACCACGGCTTGTCCGAAGTGCTGGGTGTGCGGCCAGCTGTCTCCTTGTCTGTCTGGACGTCTGGCTTCAGGCTGTGTCAGACAGAGCATGAGTGCCCCGAGCAGCCTATCCAGTTCGGGTACCGTCGAGGCCCGAGCAGGATGATCCTCATCTGGGTTTTCTGGAGAGCCCCACAGGGAATCGTTTTTCTTCCGTTGGGCAGACACTGGGCTGGGTTGTGGTTCTGGAGTTCCTAGTCCGGAGGGCTTGTTTGCCAGGAGTGTGAGGAAGGAAGTCTGAAAACACAAACTAGCGTGAGGTTTGGGACCGAGGGCACGGCAGGCCCACTCTACAGAGGCTGAATCGAGATCTCCTGCACTGAGGTCATGTCAACTATGAGACGTGCCTCAGGCTAGAGATTTTGTCCAGCATGGCCTCTTCCTGAAGGGTGTGGGGGCTTCATGAGGCCAGGGAGGTTTGCCTACGATGGGATTTGGGAACTACTCCAAACCTCAAGGTTTCCTTTTGCACGACAGTCAATTCCTATTGGATGGTTCCAGGAGGCCCCATACGGAAAGCCTCGAGAGCAGGTGTGTATGCATGGATGCCTGGGAACGCCACCTCATATTCCCACTCTTTAGTCAGGACAAGGCAGGCTCAATCTGCGGGCTCCTGGGTGAGCTACCCAGAGGGGAGAGTTGAAATGGACTCTCCTGAAGATGAGTCCTACTGTGGCTTGGTGGCCTGGGAGACATTGGAATGTGGAGGTGGCTCAGGGGCTCTGCAGGATTCTCCAACCTGAGGTGTTTGACACGGCTCCAACAAGGAAGCTTCCCATGTGGAGACGAGAGGAGTTCTGTTCACTGCCTCAGGAAAGCCCCATATCTTGTTCTTCGAACCAAGACCTGTGAAGAGTGACACCTGGAAACCAAAGCAAGAGTTGAGATTAGGGCCTAAGGGCCTGTCCGGCTCAACCTTCTATCTTTGTTGACATCTGTGTGCATGCCTTTGTGGAAGTAGCTGCTCATCTTGTGTCCGAATGCCTTTGTGAGTCCGGGGAGGCCCCCAGTATTGGGATGTCCTCTGGGGCCTTGAGGTTTCTGATATTCTGGAGGTGTGTGGCCAAAAAAATCGACACAGTTTCCCAGGAAAGAGCAGGCACGGTCCTGTGGTATGGCTCCAGAGGACCCAGCCTAGAGGCTGTGTTTGCCAGGGCTGTGGGGACAGATGTCTGAAAAAGCAAACTTGGCTCTGCTAGGGGCCAAGGTATTGGTAGGCCTGATCTCCAGTCCGTGAGGGGAGATCCTCTGGATATCAAAGGAGGGCAAGTGGGAGGCAGTCGCTCAGGCTTTTGTATCTGGGTGTTGCGTTCACAGTGGCCGTTCAGGGTAGGGGTTGCCTCAGGGGGCGAGGAAGAGCCTTCCTCTCGGGGGATTGTCCAAGCTCCCAAGTGTTTGGGTTCATTCTGTGGGAAGGGAAGAGTCCTGTTTTCTGCCACAGGGGACCCCCCAGTAGAGGGACTCTAGAGCACAGCAGTGGGTTCCCTCAACTGGAATACACACCATCTAGTTAGTCCTGGGTGCCTATGGGCATGGCAAGCCACATATGCGGGCTCTTGGTCCAGTCACAGAGAGGCGTTCCTTGAATAAGGTACTCACGCGAGGGTCACAATGTGTGTTTGTGCCCAAGGCGGCCCTCACGCATGGGCGTGGCCTCATGGGCCATGCCGTTTTCTCTTACACTGAAGGTTTGACTCACTGCCAGCAGCAAGGTTTCTTGCCATGGGGAAGGAGGGGTTCTGACTTGTGCATCACGTTCCCCCCTGTGCAAGGATTGGAGATATGGTGTACGTTCCAATGACTGAAAACCCAGGTTGGGAATGGATGGTGGACTAAGGCAGTGGCGGGTCCAATGTGCTGGGTGTGCAGCCAGCTGTGTCGGTGTCTATTGGAAGGTCTGGGCTCAGGCTATTTGCGACAGAGCTTCAGTGATTAAGGTAGCCTATGCAATTGGGTTTTTGCGAGGGCCAAGCAGTTTGATCCTCATTTGGGGTTTCTGGGCAGCACCATAGACAATATTTTACTCCTGGAAGGTAGGCAGATTGCTTCATTGTGGCCCCAGAATTCCCAGTAGGGAGGGTTTATGGGTCAGGAGTGTGAGGACAGAAGTCTGAAAACACAAGCTAGGGTGAGGATTGGAGCCAAGGGCAGAGCAGGCCCACTCTGCAGAGGCTGAATCAAAATCTCCTGCATCTGAAGTCAGGCTGAGGATCAGACGTTGGCTGAGGCTGGAGTATGTGTCCATGATGGCACCTTCATGAAGCAGGGGCCTCATGAGGCCAAAGAAGTGTTCCCACGCTGAGTTTGGAGGTTGCCCCAAACCACAAGGTTTCCTTCTGCGGGACATTCGAGTCCTGTTGCATGGCTCCAGGACATACCATACGGAAGGACTGGAGAGCAGGGTTCGAAGGATGGATCCCTGGAGAGCATGCCTCGCATCCCCATTGGCCATTAGCGACAAGATGTGTTTGATCTGCTGCCTCTGGGGCACGCTACCCAGGGGGCTGACTTGAAATGGCCTCTCCTGAGGATGCGTCATAATGTGCGTTTGGGTCCATGGAGAACTTGGAATGTGCTGGTTGTTCAGTGGCCCTGCGGAACTCTCTAACCTGAAGGGTTTGATACATCCCCAGGAAGAAAGCTCCCCATGTGGAGACGAGAGAGGTTTGGTTTGGTGCCTCAGAGAAGCCCCGTGTGCTGGTCTACGAAAACAGTCCTCTGAGGACGGACACATGGAAACCAAAGCTACGGTTCAGATTAGGGCCTGGGGGCCTGTCCATTTCAACCTTCTGTCTCTGGGGACAGTGTCTGAGAGTCTAAGTGGAGATAGTTGCTCCGCTGGTGTCAGAGAGCCCCTCTTAGTCCAGGGTGGCCTACACTATTGATGGCCTCAGGGGCCTTGGAGCTTTTCCCTATCCTCTAGGGTTGTGGTCAATGGATTGGGCACATTTTCCTTGGAGAGGGCAGGCACAATCTTTCTCTGTGGCTCCAGAGGCCCTAGCCTGGAGGTTGTGTGGGTCCAGGCTGTGGGCACAGAATTCTGAAAACACAAACTCAGCTTATGAGTGGCGCCTAGGGTATGGCAGGCCGGATGTACAGCCCGAGAGGGAGCTCCTGGGCCTCTGAAACAAGGGCGAGTGGGAGGCGCTCCTTCAGTCTTTTGTCTCTGGATGTTGTGTCCGGGATAGCCGTGGATTGGAGGGGTGGCCTCAGGGACTGTGGACGAGTATCCCTCTCTCCGAATTTGTCCCAGCTCCCAAGAGTTTGGGGTCATTTTGTGGAAAGGGTGGAGTCGTGTTGTCTGGCTCATGTGTCTCTCCAAGCAAGGGATTCCAGAGCAGAGCCCCAGGTACGGGCGGGGCGACTGGAAAACTCAAACACTGGTGAGGATTGGGTGCATAGGGGCTTGGCAAGCCCCATATGCGGGCTCTTGGTCCAGGCCCTGACAGGCCTTTCGTTGACATGGGGCTCATGCTGAGGGTCACAGTGTGAATTTGTGCCCAAGCAGCACTCAGGTTTGGCGTGGCATCAGGGGCCATGAAGGTTTCTCCCACCCTGAAGGTGTGACTCCATGCCAAGAGCAAGCTTCACAGCCTTGGGGAAGGAGGAGTTCTGTTTTGTGCTTGTGATACCCAGCTGTGTGGAGAATTGATATGATGTCTAGGTTCACATATCTGAAAAACAAGGTAGGAAGAGGTGACGGCATAAGACCATGGCGTGTCCGAAGTGCTGGGTGTGCGGCCAGCTGTCTCCTTGTCTGTCTGGATGTCTGGCTTCAGGCTGTGTCAGACAGAGCATGAGTGCCCCGAGCAGCCTATCCAGTTCGGGTACCGTCGAGGCCCGAGCAGGTTGATCCTCATCTGGGTTTTCTGGAGAGCCCCACAGGGAAACGTTTTTCTTCCGTTGGGCAGACACTGGGCTGGGTTGTGGTTCTGGAGTTCCTAGTCCGGAGGGCTTGTTTGCCAGGAGTGTGAGGAAGGAAGTCTGAAAACACAAGCTAGCGTGAGGTTTGGGACCGAGGGCACGGCAGGCCCACTCTGCAGAGGCTGAATCGAGATCTCCTGCACTGAGGTCATGTCAACTATGACACGTGCCTCAGGCTAGAGATTTTGTCCAGCATGGCCTCTTCCTGAAGGGTGTGGGGGCTTCATGAGGCCAGGCAGGATTGCCTAGATGGGATTTGGGAACTACTCCAAACCTCAAGGTTTCCTTTTGCACGACAGTCAATTCCTATTGGATGGTTCCAGGAGGCCCCATATGGAAAGTCTCGAGAGCAGGTGTCTAAGCATGGATGCCTGGGAACGCCACCTCATATTCCCACTCTTTAGTCAGGACAAGGCAGGCTCATTCTGCGGGCTCCTGGGTGAGCTCCCCAAAGGGGAGAGTTGAAATGGACTCTCCTGAAGATGAGTCCTACTGTGGCTCGGTGGCCTGGGAGACCTTGGAATGTGGAGGTGGCTCAGGGACTCTGCAGGATTTTCCAACCTGAGGTGTTTGACACGGCTCCAACAAGGAAGCTTCCCATGTGCAGACGAGAGGAGTTCTGTTCAGTGCCTCAGGAAAGCCCCATATCTTGTTCTTCGAACCAAGACCTGTGAAGAGTGACACCTGGAAACCAAAGCAAGAGTTGAGATTAGGGCCTAAGGGCCTGTCCGGCTCAACCTTCTATCTTTGTTGACATCTGTGTGCATGCCTTCGTGGAAGTAGCTGCTCACCTTGTGTCCGAATTCCCCTGTGTGTCCCGGGAGGCCTCCAGTATTGGGATGTCCTCTGGGGCCTTGAGGTTTCTGATGTTCTGGAGGTGTGTGGCCAAAGGAATGGACACAGTTTCCCAGGAGAGAGCAGGCACGGTCCTGTGGTATGGCTCCAGAGGACCCAGCCTAGAGGCTGTGTTTGCCAGGGCTGTGGGGACAGATGTCTGAAAAAGCAAACTTGGCTCAGCTAGGGGCCAAGGTAATTGCAGGCCTGATCTCCAGTCCGTGAGGGGAGATCCTCTGGATATCAAAGGAGGGCAAGTGGGAGGCAGTCGCTCAGGCTTTTGTCTCTGGGTGTTGCGTTCACAGTGGCCGTTCAGGGTAGGGTTTGCCTCAGGGGCTGGGGAAGAGCCTTCCTTTCGGGGGATTGTCCAAGCTCCGAAGTGTTTGGGTTCATTCTGTGGGAAGGGAAGAGTCCTGTTTTCTGCCACAGGGGACCCCCCAGTAGAGGGACTCTAGAGCACAGCAGTGGGTTCCCTCAACTGGAATACACACCATCTAGTTAGTCCTGGGTGCCTATGGGCATGGAAAGCCACATATGCTGGCTCTTGGTCCAGTCACAGAGAGGCGTTCCTTGAATAAGGTACTCACGCGAGGGTCACAATGTGTGTTTGTGCCCAAGGCGGCCCTCACGCATGGGCGTGGCCTCATGGGCCATGCCATTTTCTCTTACACTGAAGGTTTGACTCACTGCCAGCAGCAAGGTTTCTTGCCATGGGGAAGGAGGGGTTCTGACTTGTGCATCAGGTTCCCCCCTGTTCAAGGATTGGAGATATGGTGTACGTTCCAATGACTGAAAACCCAGGTTGGGAATGGATGGTGGACTAAGGCAGTGGCGGGTCCAATGTGCTGGGTGTGCAGCCAGCTGTGTCGGTGTCTGTTGGAAGGTCTGGGCTCAGGCTATTTGCGACAGAGCTTCAGTGATTAAGGTAGCCTATGCAATTGTGTTTTTGCGAGGGCCAAGCAGTTTGATCCTCATTTGGGGTTTCTGGGCAGCACCATAGACAATGTTTTACTCCTGGAAGGTAGGCAGATTGCTTCATTGTGGCCCCAGAATTCCCAGTAGGGAGGGTTTATGGGCCAGGAGTGTGAGGACGGAAGTCTGAAAACACAAGCTAGGGTGAGGATTGGAGCCAAGGGCAGAGCAGGCCCACTCTGCAGAGGCTGAATCAAAATCTCCTGCATCTGAAGTCAGGCTGAGGATCAGACGTTGGCTGAGGCTGGAGTATGTGTCCATGATGGCACCTTCATGAATCAGGGGCCTCATGAGGCCAAGGAAGTGTTCCCACACTGAGTTTGGAGGTTGCCCCAAACCACAAGGTTTCCTTCTGCGGGACATTCGAGTCCTGTTGCATGGCTCCAGGACATACCATACGGAAGGACTGGAGAGCAGGGTTCGAAGGATGGATCCCTGGAGAGCATGCCTCGCATCCCCATTGGTCATTAGCGACAAGATATGTTTGATCTGCTGCCTCTGGGACACGCTACCCAGGGGGCTGACTTGAAATGGCCTCTCCTGAGGATGCGTCATAATGTGCGTTTGGGTCCATGGAGACCTTGGAATGTGCTGGTTGTTCAGTGGCCCTGCGGAACTCTCCTACCTGAAGGGTTTGATACATCCCCAGTCAGAAAGCTCCCCATGTGGAGACGAGAGAAGTTTGGTTTGGTGCCTCACAAAATCCCTGTGTGCTGGTCTACGAAAACAGTCCTCTGAGGACGGACACATGGAAACCAAAGCTACGGTTCAGATTAGGTCCTGGGGGCCTGTCCATTTCAACCTTCTGTCTCTGGGGACAGTGTCTGAGATTCTAAGTGGAGATAGTTGATGCGCTGGTGTCAGAGAGCCCCTCTTAGTCCAGGGTGGCCTACACTATTGATGGCCTCAGGGGCCTTGGAGCTTTTCCCTATCCTCTAGGGTTGTGGTCAATGGATTGGGCACATTTTCCTTGGAGAGGGCAGGCACAATCTTTCTCTGTGGCTCCAGAGGCCCTAGCCTGGAGGTTGTGTGGGTCCAGGCTGTGGGCACAGAATTCTGAAAACAAAACTCAGCTTATGAGTGGCGCCAAGGGTGTGGCAGACCGGATGTACAGCCCGAGAGGGAGCTCCTGGTTCTTGAAACAAGGGCGAGTGGCAGGCGCTCCTTCAGGCTTTTGTCTCTGGATGTTGTGTCTGGGATAGCCGTGGATTGGAGGGGTGGCCTCAGGGACTGTGGACGAGTATCCCTCTCTGGGGATTTGTCCCAGCTCCCAAGAGTTTGGGGTCATTTTGTGGGAAGGGTGGAGTCGTGTTGTCTGGCTCATGTGTCTCTCCAAGCAAGGGATTCCAGATCAGAGCCCCAGGTACGGGCGGGGCGACTGGAAAACTCAAACACTCGTGAGGATTGGGTGCATAGGGGCTTGGCAAGCCCCATATGCGGGCTCTTGGTCCAGGCCCTGACAGGCCTTTCGTTGACATGGGGCTCATGCTGAGGGTCACAGTGTGAATCTGTGCCCAAGCAGCACTCAGGTTTGGGCGTGGCATCAGGGGCCATGAAGGTTTCTCCCACCCTGAAGGTGTGACTCCATGCCAAGAGCAAGCTTCACAGCCTTGGGGAAGGAGGAGTTCTGTTTTGTGCTTGTGATACCCAGCTGTGTGGAGAATTGATATGATGTCTAGGTTCAGATATCTGAAAAACAAGGTTAGGAAGAGGTGACGGCATAAGACCATGGCGTGTCCGAAGTGCTGGGTGTGCGGCCAGCTGTCTCCTTGTCTGTCTGGACGTCTGGCTTCAGGCTGTGTCTGACAGAGCATGAGTGCCCCGAGCAGCCTATCCAGTTCGGGTACCGTCGAGGCCCGAGCAGGTTGATCCTCATCTGGGTTTTCTGGAGAGCCCCACAGGGAAACGTTTTTCTTCCGTTGGGCAGACACTGGGCTGGGTTGTGGTTCTGGAGTTCCTAGTCCGGAGGGCTTGTTTGCCAGGAGTGTGAGGAAGGAAGTCTGAAAACACAAGCTAGCGTGAGGTTTGGGACCGAGGGCACGGCAGGCCCACTCTGCAGAGGCTGAATCGAGATCTCCTGCACTGAGGTCATGTCAACTATGAGACGTGCCTCAGGCTAGAGATTTTGTCCAGCATGGCCTCTTCCTGAAGGGTGTGGGGGCTTCATGAGGCCAGGCAGGATTCCCTAGATGGGATTTGGGAACTACTCCAAACCTCAAGGTTTCCTTTTGCACGACAGTCAATTCCTATTGGATGGTTCCAGGAGGGCCCATACGGAAAGTCTCGAGAGCAGGTGTCTAAGCATGGATGCCTGAGAACGCCACCTCATATTCCCACTCTTTAGTCAGGAGAAGGCAGGCTCAATCTGCGGGCTCCTGGGTGAGCTACCCAGAGGGGAGAGTTGAAATGGACTCTCCTGAAGATGAGTCCTACTGTGGCTTGGTGGCCTGGGAGACATTGGAATGTGGAGGTGGCTCAGGGGCTCTGCAGGATTCTCCAACCTGAGGTGTTTGACACGGCTCCAACAAGGAAGCTTCCCATGTGGAGACGAGAGGAGTTCTGTTCAGTGCCTCAGGAAAGCCCCATATCTTGTTCTTCGAACCAAGACCTGTGAAGAGTGACACCTGGAAACCAAAGCAAGAGTTGATTTAGGGCCTAAGGGCCTGTCCGGCTCAACCTTCTATCTTTGTTGACATCTGTGTGCATGCCTTCGTGGAAGTAGCTGCTCATCTTGTGTCCGAATGCCCTTGTGAGTCCGGGGTGGCCCCCAGTATTGGGATGTCCTCTGGGGCCTTGAGGTTATTGATATTCTGGAGGTGTGTGTCCAAAGGAATGGACACAGTTTCCCAGGAGAGAGCAGGCACGGTCCTGTGGTATGGCTCCAGAGGACCCAGCCTAGAGGCTGTGTTTGCCAGGGCTGTGGGGACAGATGTCTGAAAAAGCAAACTTGGCTCAGCTAGAGGCCAAGGTAATGGCAGGCCTGATCTCCAGTCCGTGAGGGGAGATTCTCTGGATATCAAAGGAGGGCAAGTGGGAGGGAGTCGCTCAGGCTTTTGTCTCTGGGTGTTGCGTTCACAGTGGCCGTTCAGGGTAGGGGTTGCCTCAGGGGCCGGGGAAGAGCCTTCCTCTCGGGGGATTGTCCAAGCTCCCACATGTTTGGGTTCATTCTGTGGGAAGGGAAGAGTCCTGTTTTCTGCCACAGGGGACCCCCCAGTAGAGGGACTCTAGAGCACAGCAGTGGGTTCCCTCAACTGGAATACACACCATCTAGTTAGTCCTGGGTGCCTATGGGCATGGCAAGACACATATGCGGGCTCTTGGTCCAGTCACAGAGAGGCGTTCCTTAAATAAGGTACTCACGCGAGGGTCACAATGTGTGTTTGTGCCCAAGGCGGCCCTCACGCATGGGCGTGGCCTCATGGGCCATGCCTTTTTCTCCTACACTGAAGGTTTGACTCACTGCCAGCAGCAAGGTTTCTTGCCATGGGGAAGGAGGGGTTCTGACTTGTGCATCAGGTTCCCCCCTGTGCAGGGATTGGAGATATGGTGTAGGTTCCAATGACTGAAAACCCAGGTTGGGAATGGATGGTGGCCTAAGGCAGTGGCGGGTCCAATGTGCTGGGTGTGCAGCCAACTGTGTCACTGTCTGTTGGAAGGTCTGGGCTCAGGCTATTTGCGACAGAGCATAAGTGATTAAGGTAGCCTATGCAATTGGGTTTTTGCCGAGGGCCAAGCAGTTTGATCCTCATTTGGGGTTTCTGGGCAGCACCATAGACAATGTTTTACTCCTGGAAGGTAGGCAGATTGCTTCATTGTGGCCCCAGAATTCCCAGTAGGGAGGGTTTATGGGTCAGGAGTGTGAGGACAGAAGTCTGAAAACACAAGCTAGGGTGAGGATTGGAGCCAAGGGCAGAGCAGGCCCACTCTGCAGAGGCTGAATCAAAATCTCCTGCATCTGAAGTCAGGCTGAGGATCAGACGTTGGCTGAGGCTGGAGTATGTGTCCATGATGGCACCTTCATGAAGCAGGGGCCTCATGAGGCCAAGGAAGTTTTCCCAAGCTGAGTTTGGTGGTTGCCCCAAACCACAAGGTTTCCTTCTGCGGGACATTCGAGTCCTGTTGCATGGCTCCAGGACATACCATACGGAAGGACTGGAGAGCAGGGTTCGAAGGATGGATCCCTGGAGAGCATGCCTCGCATCCCCATTGGCCATTAGCGACAAGATATGTTTGATCTACAGCCTCTGGGGCACGCTACCCAGGGGGCTTACTTGAAATGGCCTCTCCTGAGGATGCGTCATAATGTGCGTTTGGGTCCATGGAGACCTTGGAATGTGCTTGTTGTACAGAGGCCTTGCGGAACTCTCCTACCTGAAGGGTTTGATACATCCCCAGTAAGAAAGCTACCCATGTGGAGACGAGAGAGGTTTGGTTTGGTGCCTCAGAAAAGCCCCGTGTGCTGGTCTACGAAAACAGTCCTCTGAGGACGGACTCATGGAAACCAAAGCTACGGTTCAGATTAGGGCCGGGGGGCCTGTCCATTTCAACCTTCTGTCTCTGGGTCACTGTCTGAGAGTCTAAGTGGAGTTAGTTGCTCCGCTGGTGTCAGAGAGCCCCTCTTAGTCCAGGGTGGCCTACACTATTGATGGCCTCAGGGGCCTTGGAGCTTTTCCCTATCCTCTAGGGTTGTGGTCAATGGATTGGGCACATTTTCCTTGGAGAGGGCAGGCACAATCTTTCTCTGTGGCTCCAGAGGCCCTAGCCTGGAGGTTGTGTGGGTCCAGGCTGTGGGCACAGAATTCTGAAAACACAAACTCAGCTTATGAGTGGCGCCTAGGGTATGGCAGGCCGGATGTACAGCCCGAGAAGGAGCTCCTGGGCCTCTGAAACAAGGGCGAGTGGGAGGCGCTCCTTCAGTCTTTTGTCTCTGGATGTTGTGTCCGGGATAGCCGTGGATTGGAGGGGTGGCCTCAGGGACTGTGGACGAGTATCCCTCTCTCCGAATTTGTCCCAGCTCCCAAGAGTTTGGGGTCATTTTGTGGAAAGGGTGGAGTCGTGTTGTCTGGCTCATGTGTCTCTCCAAGCAAGGGATTCCAGAGCAGAGCCCCAGGTACGGGCGGGGCGACTGGAAAACTCAAACACTGGTGAGGATTGGGTGCATAGGGGCTTGGCAAGCCCCATATGATGGCTCTTGGTCCAGGCCCTGACAGGCCTTTCGTTGACATGGGGCTCATGCTGAGGGTCACAGTGTGAATTTGTGCCCAAGCAGCACTCAGGTTTGGCGTGGCATCAGGGGCCATGAAGGTTTCTCCCACCCTGAAGGTGTGACTCCATGCCAAGAGCAAGCTTCACAGCCTTGGGGAAGGAGGAGTTCTGTTTTGTGCTTGTGATACCCAGCTGTGTGGAGAATTGATATGATGTCTAGGTTCACATATCTGAAAAACAAGGTTAGGAAGAGGTGACGGCATAAGACCATGGCGTGTCCGAAGTGCTGGGTGTGCGGCCAGCTGTCTCCTTGTCTGTCTGGACGTCTGGCTTCAGGCTGTGTCAGACAGAGCATGAGTGCCCCGAGCAGCCTATCCAGTTCGGGTACCGTCGAGGCCCGAGCAGGTTGATCCTCATCTGGGTTTTCTGGAGAGCCCCACAGGGAAACGTTTTTCTTCCGTTGGGCAGACACTGGGCTGGGTTGTGGTTCTGGAGTTCCTAGTCCGGAGGGCTTGTTTGCCAGGAGTGTGAGGAAGGAAGTCTGAAAACACAAGCTAGCGTGAGGTTTGGGACCGAGGGCACGGCAGGCCCACTCTGCAGAGGCTGAATCGAGATCTCCTGCACTGAGGTCATGTCAACTATGAGACGTGCCTCAGGCTAGAGATTTTGTCCAGCATGGCCTCTTCCTGAAGGGTGTGGGGGCTTCATGAGGCCAGGCAGGATTGCCTAGATGGGATTTGGGAACTACTCCAAACCTCAAGGTTTCCTTTTGCACGACAGTCAATTCCTATTGGATGGTTCCAGGAGGCCCCATATGGAAAGTCTCGAGAGCAGGTGTCTAAGCATGGATGCCTGGGAACGCCACCTCATATTCCCACTCTTTAGTCAGGACAAGGCAGGCTCATTCTGCGGGCTCCTGGGTGAGCTCCCCAAAGGGGAGAGTTGAAATGGACTCTCCTGAAGATGAGTCCTACTGTGGCTCGGTGGCCTGGGAGACCTTGGAATGTGGAGGTGGCTCAGGGACTCTGCAAAATTTTCCAACCTGAGGTGTTTGACACGGCTCCAACAAGGAAGCTTCCCATGTGCAGACGAGAGGAGTTCTGTTCAGTGCCTCAGGAAAGCCCCATATCTTGTTCTTCGAACCAAGACCTGTGAAGAGTGACCCCTTGGAAACCAAAGCAAGAGTTGAGATTAGGGCCTAAGGGCCTGTCCGGCTCAACCTTCTATCTTTGTTGACATCTGTGTGCATGCCTTCTTGGAAGTAGCTGCTCACCTTGTGTCCGAATTCCCCTGTGTGTCCCGGGAGGCCTCCAGTATTGGGATGTCCTCTGGGGCCTTGAGGTTTCTGATGTTCTGGAGGTGTGTGGCCAAAGGAATGGACACAGTTTCCCAGGAGAGAGCAGGCACGGTCCTGTGGTATGGCTCCAGAGGACCCAGCCTAGAGGCTGTGTTTGCCAGGGCTGTGGGGACAGATGTCTGAAAAAGCAAACTTGGCTCAGCTAGGGGCCAAGGTAAAGGCAGGCCTGATCTCCAGTCCGTGAGGGGAGATCCTCTGGATATCAAAGGAGGGCAAGTGGGAGGCAGTCGCTCAGGCTTTTGTCTCTGGGTGTTGCGTTCACAGTGGCCGTTCAGGGTAGGGTTTGCCTCAGGGGCCGGGGAAGAGCCTTCCTTTCGGGGGATTGTCCAAGCTCCGAAGTGTTTGGGTTCATTCTGTGGGAAGGGAAGAGTCCTGTTTTCTGCCACACGGACCCCCCAGTAGAGGGACTCTAGAGCACAGCAGTGGGTTCCCTCAACTGGAATACACACCATCTAGTTAGTCCTGGGTGCCTATGGGCATGGAAAGCCACATATGCTGGCTCTTGGTCCAGTCACAGAGAGGCGTTCCTTGAATAAGGTACTCACGCGAGGGTCACAATGTGTGTTTGTGCCCAAGGCGGCCCTCACGCATGGGCGTGGCCTCATGGGCCATGCCATTTTCTCTTACACTGAAGGTTTGACTCACTGCCAGCAGCAAGGTTTCTTGCCATGGGGAAGGAGGGGTTCTGACTTGTGCATCAGGTTCCCCCCTGTGCAAGGATTGGAGATATGGTGTACGTTCCAATGACTGAAAACCCAGGTTGGGAATGGATGGTGGACTAAGGCAGTGGCGGGTCCAATGTGCTGGGTGTGCAGTCAGCTGTGTCGGTGTCTGTTGGAAGGTCTGGGCTCAGGCTATTTGCGACAGAGCTTCAGTGATTAAGGTAGCCTATGCAATTGTGTTTTTGCGAGGGCCAAGCAGTTTGATCCTCATTTGGGGTTTCTGGGCAGCACCATAGACAATGTTTTACTCCTGGAAGGTAGGCAGATTGCTTCATTGTGGCCCCAGAATTCCCAGTAGGGAGGGTTTATGGGCCAGGAGTGTGAGGACGGAAGTCTGAAAACACAAGCTAGGGTGAGGATTGGAGCCAAGGGCAGAGCAGGCCCACTCTGCAGAGGCTGAATCAAAATCTCCTGCATCTGAAGTCAGGCTGAGGATCAGACGTTGGCTGAGGCTGGAGTATGTGTCCATGATGGCACCTTCATGAAGCAGGGGCCTCATGAGGCCAAGGAAGTGTTCCCACACTGAGTTTGGAGGTTGCCCCAAACCACAAGGTTTCCTTCTGCGGGACATTCGAGTCCTGTTGCATGGCTCCAGGACATACCATACGGAAGGACTGGAGAGCAGGGTTCGAAGGATGGATCCCTGGAGAGCATGCCTCGCATCCCCATTGGCCATTAGCGACAAGATATGTTTGATCTGCTGCCTCTGGGGCACGCTACCCAGGGGGCTGACTTGAAATGGCCTCTCCTGAGGATGCGTCATAATGTGCGTTTGGGTCCATGGAGACCTTGGAATGTGCTGGTTGTTCAGTGGCCCTGCGGAACTCTCCTACCTGAAGGGTTTGATACATCCCCAGTCAGAAAGCTCCCCATGTGGAGACGAGAGAAATTTGGTTTGGTGCCTCAGAAAATCCCTGTGTGCTGGTCTACGAAAACAGTCCTCTGAGGACGGACACATGGAAACCAAAGCTACGGTTCAGATTAGGTCCTGGGGGCCTGTCCATTTCAACCTTCTGTCTCTGGGGACAGTGTCTGAGATTCTAAGTGGAGATAGTTGATGCGCTGGTGTCAGAGAGCCCCTCTTAGTCCAGGGTGGCCTACACTATTGATGGCCTCAGGGGCCTTGGAGCTTTTCCCTATCCTCTAGGGTTGTGGTCAATGGATTGGGCACATTTTCCTTGGAGAGGGCAGGCACAATCTTTCTCTGTGGCTCCAGAGGCCCTAGCCTGGAGGTTGTGTGGGTCCAGGCTGTGGGCACAGAATTCTGAAAACAAAACTCAGCTTATGAGTGGCGCCAAGGGTGTGGCAGGCCGGATGTACAGCCCGAGAGGGAGCTCCTGGTTCTTGAAACAAGGGCGAGTGGCAGGCGCTCCTTCAGGCTTTTGTCTCTGGATGTTGTGTCCGGGATAGCCGTGGATTTGAGGGGTGGCCTCAGGGACTGTGGACGAGTATCCCTCTCTGGGGATTTCTCCCAGCTCCCAAGAGTTTGGGGTAATTTTGTGGGAAGGGTGGAGTCGTGTTGTCTGGCTCATGTGTCTCTCCAAGCAAGGGATTCCAGAGCAGAGCCCCAGGTACGGGCGGGGCGACTGGAAAACTCAAACACTGGTGAGGATTGGGTGCATAGGGGCTTGGCAAGCCCCATATGCGGGCTCTTGGTCCAGGCCCTGACAGGCCTTTCGTTGACATGGGGCTCATGCTGAGGGTCACAGTGTGAATCTGTGCCCAAGCAGCACTCAGGTTTGGCGTGGCATCAGGGGCCATGAAGGTTTCTCCCACCCTGAAGGTGTGACTCCATGCCAAGAGCAAGCTTCACAGCCTTGGGGAAGGAGGAGTTCTGTTTTGTGCTTGTGATACCCAGCTGTGTGGAGAATTGATAGGATGTCTAGGTTCAGATATCTGAAAAACAAGGTTAGGAAGAGGTGACGGCATAAGACCATGGCGTGTCCGAAGTGCTGGGTGTGCGGCCAGCTGTCTCCTTGTCTGTCTGGACGTCTGGCTTCAGGCTGTGTCTGACAGAGCATGAGTGCCCCGAGCAGCCTATCCAGTTCGGGTACCGTCGAGGCCCGAGCAGGTTGATCCTCATCTGGGTTTTCTGGAGAGCCCCACAGGGAAACGTTTTTCTTCCGTTGGGCAGACACTGGGCTGGGTTGTGGTTCTGGAGTTCCTAGTCCGGAGGGCTTGTTTGCCAGGAGTGTGAGGAAGGAAGTCTGAAAACACAAGCTAGCGTGAGGTTGGGACCGAAGGAACGGCAGGCCCACTCTGCAGAGGCTGAATCGAGATCTCCTGCACTGAGGTCATGTCAACTATGAGACGTGCCTCAGGCTAGAGATTTTGTCCAGCATGGCCTCTTCCTGAAGGGTGTGGGGGCTTCATGAGGCCAGGGAGGTTTGCCTACGATGGGATTTGGGAACTACTCCAAACCTCAAGGTTTCCTTTTGCACGACAGTCAATTCCTATTGGATGGTTCCAGGAGGGCCCATACGGAAAGTCTCGAGAGCAGGTGTCTAAGCATGGATGCCTGAGAACGCCACCTCATATTCCCACTCTTTAGTCAGGAGAAGGCAGGCTCAATCTGCGGGCTCCTGGGTGAGCTACCCAGAGGGGAGAGTTGAAATGGACTCTCCTGAAGATGAGTCCTACTGTGGCTTGGTGGCCTGGGAGACATTGGAATGTGGAGGTGGCTCAGGGGCTCTGCAGGATTCTCCAACCTGAGGTGTTTGACACGGCTCCAACAAGGAAGCTTCCCATGTGGAGACGAGAGGAGTTCTGTTCAGTGCCTCAGGAAAGCCCCATATCTTGTTCTTCGAACCAAGACCTGTGAAGAGTGACACCTGGAAACCAAAGCAAGAGTTGAGATTAGGGCCTAAGGGCCTGTCCGGCTCAACCTTCTATCTTTGTTGACATCTGTGTGCATGCCTTCGTGGAAGTAGCTGCTCATCTTGTGTCCGAATGCCCTTGTGAGTCCGGGGTGGCCCCCAGTATTGGGATGTCCTCTGGGGCCTTGAGGTTATTGATATTCTGGAGGTGTGTGTCCAAAGGAATGGACACAGTTTCCCAGGAGAGAGCAGGCACGGTCCTGTGGTATGGCTCCAGAGGACCCAGCCTAGAGGCTGTGTTTGCCAGGGCTGTGGGGACAGATGTCTGAAAAAGCAAACTTGGCTCAGCTAGAGGCCAAGGTAATGGCAGGCCTGATCTCCAGTCCGTGAGGGGATATTCTCTGGATATCAAAGGAGGGCAAGTGGGAGGGAGTCGCTCAGGCTTTTGTCTCTGGGTGTTGCGTTCACAGTGGCCGTTCAGGGTAGGGGTTGCCTCAGGGGCCGGGGAAGAGCCTTCCTCTCGGGGGATTGTCCAAGCTCCCACATGTTTGGGTTCATTCTGTGGGAAGGGAAGAGTCCTGTTTTCTGCCACAGGGGACCCCCCAGTAGAGGGACTCTAGAGCACAGCAGTGGGTTCCCTCAACTGGAATACACACCATCTAGTTAGTCCTGGGTGCCTATGGGCATGGCAAGACACATATGCGGGCTCTTGGTCCAGTCACAGAGAGGCGTTCCTTAAATAAGGTACTCACGCGAGGGTCACAATGTGTGTTTGTGCCCAAGGCGGCCCTCACGCATGGGCGTGGCCTCATGGGCCATGCCTTTTTCTCCTACACTGAAGGTTTGACTCACTGCCAGCAGCAAGGTTTCTTGCCATGGGGAAGGAGGGGTTCTGACTTGTGCATCAGGTTCCCCCCTGTGCAGGGATTGGAGATATGGTGTAGGATCCAATGACTGAAAACCCAGGTTGGGAATGGATGGTGGCCTAAGGCAGTGGCGGGTCCAATGTGCTGGGTGTGCAGCCAACTGTGTCACTGTCTGTTGGAAGGTCTGGGCTCAGGCTATTTGCGACAGAGCATAAGTGATTAAGGTAGCCTATGCAATTGGGTTTTTGCCGAGGGCCAAGCAGTTTGATCCTCATTTGGGGTTTCTGGGCAGCACCATAGACAATGTTTTACTCCTGGAAGGTAGGCAGATTGCTTCATTGTGGCCCCAGAATTCCCAGTAGGGAGGGTTTATGGGTCAGGAGTGTGAGGACAGAAGTCTGAAAACACAAGCTAGGGTGAGGATTGGAGCCAAGGGCAGAGCAGGCCCACTCTGCAGAGGCTGAATCAAAATCTCCTGCATCTGAAGTCAGGCTGAGGATCAGACGTTGGCTGAGGCTGGAGTATGTGTCCATGATGGCACCTTCATGAAGCAGGGGCCTCATGAGGCCAAGGAAGTTTTCCCAAGCTGAGTTTGGTGGTTGCCCCAAACCACAAGGTTTCCTTCTGCGGGACATTCGAGTCCTGTTGCATGGCTCCAGGACATACCATACGGAAGGACTGGAGAGCAGGGTTCGAAGGATGGATCCCTGGAGAGCATGCCTCGCATCCCCATTGGCCATTAGCGACAAGATATGTTTGATCTACTGCCTCTGGGGCACGCTACCCAGGGGGCTAACTTGAAATGGCCTCTCCTGAGGATGCGTCATAATGTGCGTTTGGGTCCATGGAGACCTTGGAATGTGCTTGTTGTACAGAGGCCTTGCGGAACTCTCCTACCTGAAGGGTTTGATACATCCCCAGTAAGAAAGCTACCCATGTGGAGACGAGAGAGGTTTGGTTTGGTGCCTCAGAAAAGCCCCGTGTGCTGGTCTACGAAAACAGTCCTCTGAGGACGGACTCATGGAAACCAAAGCTACGGTTCAGATTAGGGCCTGGGGGCCTGTCCATTTTAACATTCTGTCTCTGGGTCACTGTCTGAGAGTCTAAGTGGAGATAGTTGCTCCGCTGGTGTCAGAGAGCCCCTCTTAGTCCAGGGAGGCCTACACTATTGATGGCCTCAGGGGCCTTGGAGTTTTTCCCTATCCTGTAGGGTTGTGGTCAATGGATTGGGTACATTTTCCTTGGAGAGGGCAGGCACAATCTTTCTCTGTGGCTCCAGAGGCCCTAGCCTGGAGGTTGTGTGGGTCCAGGCTGTGGGCACAGAATTCTGAAAACACAAACTCTGCTTATGAGTGGCGCCTAGGGTATGGCGGGCCGGATGTACAGCCCGAGAGGGAGCTCCTGGGCCTCTGAAACAAGGGCGAGTGGGAGGCGCTCCTTCAGGCTTTTGTCTCTGGATGTTGTGTCCGGGATAGCCGTGGATTGGAGGGGTGGCCTCAGGGACTGTGGACGAGTATCCCTCTCTGGGGATTTGTCCCAGCTCCCAAGAGTTTGGGGTCATTTTGTGGAAAGGGTGGAGTCGTGTTGTCTGGCTCATGTGTCTCTCCAAGCAAGGGATTCCAGAGCAGAGCCCCAGGTACGGGCGGGGCGACTGGAAAACTCAAACACTGGTGAGGATTGGGTGCATAGGGGCTTGGCAAGCCCCATATGCGGGCTCTTGGTCCAGGCCCTGACAGGCCTTTCTTTGACATGAGGCTCATGCTGAGGGTCACAGTGTGAATCTGTGCCCAAGCAGCACTCATGTTTGGGCGTGGCATCAGGGGCCATGAAGGTTTCTCCCACCCTGAAGGTGTGACTCCATGCCAAGAGCAAGCTTCACAGCCTTGGGGAAGGAGGAGTTCTGTTTTGTGCTTGTGATACCCAGCTGTGTGGAGAATTGATATGATGTCTAGGTTCAGATATCTGAAAAACAAGGTTAGGAAGAGGTGACGGCATAAGACCATGGCGTGTCCGAAGTGCTGGGTGTGCGGCCAGCTGTCTCCTTGTCTGTCTGGACGTCTGGCTTCAGGCTGTGTCTGACAGAGCATGAGTGCCCCGAGCAGCCTATCCAGTTCGGGTACCGTCGAGGCCCGAGCAGGTTGATCCTCATCTGGGTTTTCTGGAGAGCCCCACAGGGAAACGTTTTTCTTCCGTTGGGCAGACACTGGGCTGGGTTGTGGTTCTGGAGTTCCTAGTCCGGAGGGCTTGTTTGCCAGGAGTGTGAGGAAGGAAGTCTGAAAACACAAGCAAGCGTGAGGTTTGGGACCGAGGGCACGGCAGGCCCACTCTGCAGAGGCTGAATCGAGATCTCCTGCACTGAGGTCATGTCAACTATGAGACGTGCCTCAGGCTAGAGATTTTGTCCAGCATGGCCTCTTCCTGAAGGGTGTGGGGGCTTCATGAGGCCAGGGAGGTTTGCCTACGATTGTATTTGGGAACTACTCCAAACCTCAAGGTTTCCTTTTGCACGACAGTCAATTCCTATTGGATGGTTCCAGGAGGGCCCATACGGAAAGTCTCGAGAGCAGGTGTCTAAGCATGGATGCCTGGGAACGCCACCTCATATTCCCACTCTTAATCAGGACAAGGCAGGCTCAATCTGCAGGCTCCTGGGTGAGCTACCCAGAGGGGAGAGTTGAAATGGACTCTCCTGAAGATGAGTCCTACTGTGGCATGGTGGCCTGGGAGACCTTGGAATGTGGAGGTGGCTCAGGGACTCTGCAGGATTCTCCAACCTGAGGTGTTTGCCACGGCTCCAACAAGGAAGCTTCCCATGTGGAGACGAGAGGAGTTCTGTTCAGTGCCTCAGGAAGGCCCCATATCTTGTTCTTCGAACCAAGACCTGTGAAGAGTGACACCTGGAAACCAAAGCAAGAGTTGAGATTAGGGCCTAAGGGCCTGTCCGGCTCAACCTTCTATCTTTGTTGACATCTGTGTGCATGCCTTCGTGGAAGTAGCTGCTCATCTTGTGTCCGAATGCCTTTGTGAGTCCGGGGAGGCCCCCAGTATTGGGATGTCCTCTGGGGCCTTGAGGTTTCTGATATACTGGAGGTGTGTGTCCAAAGGAATGGACACAGTTTCCCAGGAGAGAGCAGGCACGGTCCAGTGGTATGACTCCAGAGGACCCAGCCTAGAGGCTGTGTTTGCCAGGGCTGTGGGGACAGATGTCTGAAAAAGCAAACTTGGCTCAGCTAGGGGCCAAGGTATTGGCAGGCCTGATCTCCAGTCCGTGAGGGGAGATCCTCTGGATATCAAAGGAGGGCAAGTGGGAGGCAGTCGCTCAGGCATTTGTCTCTGGGTGTTGCGTTCACAGTGGCCGTTCAGGGTAGGGGTTGCCTCAGGGGCCGGGGAAGAGCCTTCCTCTCGGGGGATTGTCCAAGCTCCCAAGTGTTTGGGATCATTCTGTGGGCAGGGAAGAGTCCTGTTTTCTGCCACAGGGGACCCCCAGTAGAGGGACTCTAGAGCACAGCAGTGGGTTCCCTCAACTGGAATACACACCATCTAGTTAGTCCTGGGTGCCTATGGGCATGGCAAGCCACATATGCGGGCTCTTGGTCCAGTCACAGAGAGGCGTTCCTTGAATAAGGTACTCATGCGAGGGTCACAATGTTGTTTGTGCCCAAGGCGGCCCTCACGCATGGGCGTGGCCTCATGGGCCATGCCTTTTTCTCCTACACTGAAGGTTTGACTCACTGCCAGCAGCAAGGTTTCTTGCCATGGGGAAGTAGGGGTTCTGACTAGTGCATCAGGTTCCCCCCTGTGCAGGGATTGGAGATATGGTCTAGGTTCCAATGACTGAAAAGCCAGGTTGGGAATGGATGTTGGCCTAAGGCAGTGGCGGGTCCAATGTGCTGGGTGTGCAGCCAGCTGTGTCGGTGTCTGTTGGAAGGTCTGGGCTCAGGCTATTTGCGACAGAGCATAAGTGATTAAGGTAGCCTATGCAATTGGGTTTTTGCCGAGGGCCAAGCAGTTTGATCCTCATTTGGGGTTTCTGGGCAGCACGATAGACAATGTTTTTTTCCTGGAAGGCAGGCAGATTGCTTCATTGTGGCCCCAGAATTCCCAGTAGGGAGGGTTTATGGGCCAGGAGTGTGAGGACGGAAGTCTGAAAACAAAAGCTAGGGTGAGGATTGGAGCCAAGGGAAGAGCAGGCCCACTCTGCAGAGGCTGAATCAAAATCTCCTGCATCTGAAGTCAGGCTGAGGATCAGACGTTGGCTGAGGCTGGAGTATGTGTCCATGATGGCACCTTCATGAAGCAGGGGCCTCATGAGGCCAAGGAAGTTTTCCCAAGCTGAGTTTGGTGGTTGCCCCAAACCACAAGGTTTCCTTCTGCGGGACATTCGAGTCCTGTTGCATGGCTCCAGGACATACCATACGGAAGGACTGGAGAGCAGGGTTCGAAGGATGGATCCCTGGAGAGCATGCCTCGCATCCCCATTGGCCATTAGCGACAAGATATGTTTGATCTGCTGCCTCTGGGGCACGCTACCCAGGGGGCTGACTTGAAATGTCCTCTCCTGAGGATGCGTAATAATGTGCGTTTGGGTCCATGGAGACCTTGGAATGTGCTGGTTTTCAGTGGCCCTGCGGAACTCTCCTACCTGAAGGGTTTGATACATCCCCAGTAAGAAAGCTCCCCATGTAGAGACGAGAGAGGTTTGGTTTGGTGCCTCAGAAAAGCCCCGTGTGCTGGTCTACGAAAACAGTCCTCTGAGGACGGACTCATGGAAACCAAAGCTACGGTTCAGATTAGGGCCTGGGGGCCTGTCCATTTCAACCTTCTGTCTCTGGGTCACTGTCTGAGAGTCTAAGTGGAGATAGTTGCTCCGCTGGTGTCAGAGAGCCCCTCTTAGTCCAGGGTGGCCTACACTATTGATGGCCTCAGGGGCCTTGGAGCTTTTCCCTATCCTGTAGGGTTGTGGTCAATGGATTGGGCACATTTTCCTTGGAGAGGGCAGGCACAATCTTTCTCTGTGGCTCCAGAGGCCCTAGCCTGGAGGTTGTGTGGGTCCAGGCTGTGGGCACAGAATTATGAAAACCCAAACTCAGCTTATGAGTGGCGCCTAGGGTATGGCAGGCCGGATGTACAGCCCGAGAGGGAGCTCCTGGGCCTCTGAAACAAGGGCGAGTGGGAGGCGCTCCTTCAGGCTTTTGTCTCTGGATGTTGTGTCCGGGATAGCCGTGGATTGGAGGGGTGGCCTCAGGGACTGTGGACGAGTATCCCTCTCTGGGGATTTGTCCCAGCTCCCAAGAGTTTGGGGTCATTTTGTGGGAAGGGTGGAGTCGTGTTGTCTGGCTCATGTGTCTCTCCAAGCAAGGGATTCCAGAGCAGAGCCCCAGGTACGGGCGGGGCGACTGGAAAACTCAAACACTGGTGAGGATTGGGTGCATAGGGGCTTGGCAAGCCCCATATGCGGGCTCTTGGTCCAGGCCCTGACAGGCCTTTCTTTGACATGAGGCTCATGCTGAGGGTCACAGTGTGAATCTGTGCCCAAGCAGCACTCATGTTTGGGCGTGGCATCAGGGGCCATGAAGGTTTCTCCCACCCTGAAGGTGTGACTCCATGCCAAGAGCAAGCTTCACAGCCTTGGGGAAGGAGGAGTTCAGTTTTGTGCTTGTGATACCCAGCTGTGTGGAGAATTGATATGATGTCTAGGTTCAGATATCTGAAAAACAAGGTTAGGAAGAGGTGACGGCATAAGACCATGGCGTGTCCGAAGTGCTGGGTGTACGGCCAGCTGTCTCCTTGTCTGTCTGGACGTCTGGCTTCAGGCTGTGTCTGACAGAGCATGAGTGCCCCGAGCAGCCTATCCAGTTCGGGTACCGTCGAGGCCCGAGCAGGTTCATCCTCATCTGGGTTTTCTGGAGAGCCCCACAGGGAAACGTTTTTCTTCCGTTGGGCAGACACTGGGCTGGGTTGTGGTTCTGGAGTTCCTAGTCCGGAGGGCTTGTTTGCCAGGAGTGTGAGGAAGGAAGTCTGAAAACACAAGCTAGCGTGAGGTTTGGGACCGAGGGCACGGCAGGCCCACTCTGCAGAGGCTGAATCGAGATCTCCTGCACTGAGGTCATGTCAACTATGAGACGTGCCTCAGGCTAGAGATTTTGTCCAGCATGGCCTCTTCCTGAAGGGTGTGGGGGCTTCATGAGGCCAGGGAGGTTTGCCTACGATGGGATTTGGGAACTACTCCAAACCTCAAGGTTTCCTTTTGCACGACAGTCAATTCCTATTGGATGGTTCCAGGAGGGCCCATACGGAAAGTCTCGAGAGCAGGTGTCTAAGCATGGATGCCTGGGAACGCCACCTCATATTCCCACTCTTTAGTCAGGACAAGGCAGGCTCAATCTGCGGGCTCCTGGGTGAGCTACCCAGAGCGGAGAGTTGAAATGGACTCTCCTGAAGATGAGTCCTACTGTGGCTTGGTGGCCTGGGAGACCTTGGAATGTGGAGGTGGCTCAGGGACTCTGCAGGATTCTCCAACCTGAGGTGTTTGACACGGCTCCAACAAGGAAGCTTCCCATGTGGAGACGAGAGGAGTTCTGTTCAGTGCCTCAGGAAAGCCCCATATCTTGTTCTTCGAACCAAGACCTGTGAAGAGTGACACCTGGAAACCAAAGCAAGAGTTGAGATTAGGGACTAAGGGCCTGTCCAGCTCAACCTTCTATCTTTGTTGACATCTGTGTGCATGCCTTCGTGGAAGTAGCTGCTCATCTTGTGTCTGAATGCCCTTGTGAGTCCGGGGTGGCCCCCAGTATTGGGATGTCCTCTGGGGCCTTGAGGTTTCTGATATTCTGGAGGTGTGTGTCCAAAGGAATGGACACAGTTCCCAGGAGAGAGCAGGCACGGTCCTGTGGTATGGCTCCAGAGGACCCAGCCTAGAGGCTGTGTTTGCCAGGGCTGTGGGGACAGATGTCTGAAAAAGCAAACTTGTCTCAGCTAGGGGCCAAGGTAATGGCAGGCCTGATCTCCAGTCCGAAAGGGGATATTCTCTGGATATCAAAGGAGGGCAAGTGGGAGGGAGTCGCTCAGGCTTTTGTCTCTGGGTGTTGCGTTCACAGTGGCCGTTCAGGATAGGGATTGCCTCAGGGGCCGGGGAAGAGCCTTCCTCTCGGGGGATTGTCCAAGCTCCCACGTGTTTGGGTTCATTCTGTGGGAAGGGAAGAGTCCTGTTTTCTGCCACAGGGGACCCCCCAGTAGAGGGACTCTAGAGCACAGCAGTGGGTTCCCTCAACTGGAATACACACCATCTAGTTAGTCCTGGGTGCCTATGGGCATGGCAAGCCACATATGCGGGCTCTTGGTCCAGTCACAGAGAGGCGTTCCTTGAATAAGGTACTCACGCGAGGGTCACAATGTGTGTTTGTGCCCAAGGCGGCCCTCACGCATGGGCGTGGCCTCATGGGCCATGCCTTTTTCTCCTACACTGAAGGTTTGACTCACTGCCAGCAGCAAGGTTTTTTGCCATGGGGAAGGAGGGGTTCTGACTTGTGCATCAGGTTCCCCCCTGTGCAGGGATTGGAGATATGGTCTAGGTTCCAATGACTGAAAACCCAGGTTGGGAATGGATGGTGGCCTAAGGCAGTGGCGGGTCCAATGTGCTGGGTGTGCAGCCAGCTGTGTCGGTGTCTGTTGGAAGGTCTGGGCTCAGGCTATTTGCGACAGAGCATAAGTGATTAAGGTAGCCTATGCAATTGGGTTTTTGCCAAGGGCCAAGCAGTTTGATCCTCATTTGGGGTTTCTGGGCAGCACGATAGACAATGTTTTTCTCCTGGGAGGCAGGCAGATTGCTTCATTGTGGCCCCAGAATTCCCAGTAGGGAGGGTTTATGGGCCAGGAGTGTGAGGACGGAAGTCTGAAAACACAAGCTAGGGTGAGGATTGGAGCCAGGGGCAGAGCAGGCCCACTCTGCAGAGGCTGAATCAAAATCTCCTGCATCTGAAGTCAGGCTGAGGATCAGACGTTGGCTGAGGCTGGAGTATGTGTCCATGATGGCACCTTCATGAAGCAGGGGCCTCATGAGGCCAAGGAAGTTTTCCCAAGCTGAGTTTGGTGGTTGCCTTAAACCACAAGGTTTCCTTCTGCGGGACATTCGAGTCCTGTTGCATGGCTCCAGGACATACCATACGGAAGGACTGGAGAGCAGGGTTCGAAGGATGGATCCCTGGAGAGCATGCCTCGCATCCCCATTGGCCATTAGCGACAAGATATGTTTGATCTGCTGCCTCTGGGGCACGCTACCCAGGGGGCTGACTTGAAATGGCCTCTCCTGAGGATGCGTCATAATGTGCGTTTGGGTCCATGGAGACCTTGGAATGTGCTGGTTTTACAGAGGCCTTGCGGAACTCTCCTACCTGAAGGGTTTGATACATCCCCAGTAAGAAAGCTACCCATGTGGAGACGAGAGAGGTTTGGTTTGGTGCCTCAGAAAAGCCCCGTGTGCTGGTCTATGAAAACAGTCCTCTGAGGACGGACTCATGGAAACCAAAGCTACGGTTCAGATTAGGGCCTGGGGGCCTGTCCATTTTAACGTTCTGTCTCTGGGTCACGGTCTGAGAGTCTAAGTGGAGATAGTTGCTCCGCTGGTGTCAGAGAGCCCCTCTTAGTCCAGGGTGGCCTACACTATTGATGGCGTCAGGGGCCTTGGAGCTTTTCCCTATCCTGTAGGGTTGTGGTCAATGGATTGGGCACATTTTCCTTGGAGAGGGCAGGCACAATCTTTTTCTGTGGCTCCAGAGGCCCTAGCCTGGAGGTTGTGTGGGTCCAGGCTGTGGGCACAGAATTCTGAAAACACAAACTCTGCTTATGAGTGGCGCCTAGGGTATGGCGGGCCGGATGTACAGCCCGAGAGGGAGCTCCTGGGCCTCTGAAACAAGGGCGAGTGGGAGGCGCTCCTTCAGGCTTTTGTCTCTGGATGTTGTGTCCGGGATAGCCATGGATTGGAGGGATGGCCTCAGGGACTGTGGACGAGTATCCCTCTCTGGGGATTTGTCCCAGCTCCCAAGAGTTTGGGGTCATTTGTGGGAAGGGTGGAGTCGTGTTGTCTGGCTCATGTGTCTCTACAAGCAAGGGATTCCATAGCAGAGCCCCAGGTACGGGCGGGGCGACTGGAAAACTCAAACACTGGTGAGGATTGGGTGCATAGGGGCTTGGCAAGCCCTATATGCGGGCTCTTGGTCCAGGCCCTGACAGGCCTTTCGTTGACATGGGGCTCATGCTGAGGGTCACAGTGTGAATCTGTGCCCAAGCAGCACTCAGGTTTGGGCGTGGCATCAGGGGCCATGAAGGTTTCTCCCACCCTGAAGGTGTGACTCCATGCCAAGAGCAAGCTTCACAGCCTTGGGGAAGGAGGAGTTCTGTTTTGTGCTTGTGATACCCAGCTGTGTGGAGAATTGATATGATGTCCAGGTTCAGATATCTGAAAAACAAGGTTAGGAAGAGGTGACGGCATAAGACCATGGCGTGTCCAAAGTGCTGGGTGTGCGGCCAGCTGTCTCCTTGTCTGTCTGGACGTCTGGCTTCAGGCTGTGTCTGACAGAGCATGAGTGCCCCGAGCAGCCTATCCAGTTCGGGTACCGTCGAGGCCCGAGCAGGTTGATCCTCATCTGGGTTTTCTGGAGAGCCCCACAGGGAAACGTTTTTCTTCCGTTGGGCAGACACTGGGCTGGGTTGTGGTTCTGGAGTTCCTAGTCCGGAGGGCTTGTTTGCCAGTTGTGTGAGGAAGGAAGTCTGAAAACACAAACTAGCGTGAGGTTTGGGACCGAGGGCACGGCAGGCCCACTCTGCAGAGGCTGAATCGAGATCTCCTGCACTGAGGTCATGTCAACTATGAGACGTGCCTCAGGCTAGAGATTTTGTCCAGCATGGCCTCTTCCTGAAGGGTGTGGGGGCTTCATGAGGCCAGGAAGGTTTGCCTACGATGGGATTTGGGAACTACTCCAAACCTCAAGGTTTCCTTTTGCACGACAGTCAATTCCTATTGGATGGTTCCAGGAGGGCCCATACGGAAAGTCTCGAGAGCAGGTGTCTAAGCATGGATGCCTGGGAACGCCACCTCATATTCCCACTCTTTAGTCAGGACAAGGCAGGCTCAATCTGCGGGCTCCTGGGTGAGCTACCCAGAGGGGAGAGTTGAAATGGACTCTCCTGAAGATGAGTCCTACTGTGGCTTGGTGGCCTGGGAGACCTTGGAATGTGGAGGTGGCTCAGGGACTCTGCAGGATTCTCCAACCTGAGGTGTTTGACACGGCTCCAACAAGGAAGCTTCCCATGTGGAGACGAGAGGAGTTCTGTTCAGTGCCTCAGGAAAGCCCCATATCTTGTTCTTCGAACCAAGACCTGTGAAGAGTGACACCTGGAAACCAAAGCAAGAGTTGAGATTAGGGACTAAGGGCCTGTCCGGCTCAACCTTCTATCTTTGTTGACATCTGTGTGCATGCCTTCGTGGAAGTAGCTGCTCATCTTGTGTCCGAATGCCCTTGTGAGTCCGGGGTGGCCCCCAGTATTGGGATGTCCTCTGGGGCCTTGAGGTTTCTGATATTCTGGAGGTGTGTGTCCAAAGAAATGGACACAGTTTCCCAGGAGAGAGCAGGCACGGTCCTGTGGTATGGCTCCAGAGGACCCAGCCTAGAGGCTGTGTTTGCCAGGGCTGTGGGGACAGATGTCTGAAAAAGCAAACTTGGATCAGCTAGGGGCCAAGGTAATGGCAGGCCTGATCTCCAGTCCGAGAGGGGAGATTCTCTGGATATCAAAGGAGGGCAAGTGGGAGGGAGTCGCTCAGGCTTTTGTCTCTGGGTGTTGCGTTCACAGTGGCCGTTCAGGATAGGGGTTGCCTCAGGGGCCGGGGAAGAGCCTTCCTCTCGGGGGATTATCCAAGCTCCCACGTGTTTGGGTTCATTCTGTGGGAAGGGAAGAGTCCTGTTTTCTGCCACAGGGGACCCCCCAGTAGAGGGACTCTAGAGCACAGCAGTGGGTTCCCTCAACTGGAATACACACCATCTAGTTAGTCCTGGGTGCCTATGGGCATGGCAAGCCACATATGCGGGCTCTTGGTCCAGTCACAGAGAGGCGTTCCTTGAATAAGGTACTCACGCGAGGGTCACAATGTGTGTTTGTGCCCAAGGCGGCCCTCACGCATGGGCGTGGCCTCATGGGCCATGCCTTTTTCTCCTACACTGAAGGTTTGACTCACTGCCAGCAGCAAGGTTTTTTGCCATGGGGAAGGAGGGGTTCTGACTTGTGCATCAGGTTCCCCCCTGTGCAGGGATTGGAGATATGGTCTAGGTTCCAATGACTGAAAACCCAGGTTGGGAATGGATGGTGGCCTAAGGCAGTGGCGGGTCCAATGTGCTGGGTGTGCAGCCAGCTGTGTCGGTGTCTGTTGGAAGGTCTGGGCTCAGGCTATTTGCGACAGAGCATAAGTGATTAAGGTAGCCTATGCAATTGGGTTTTTGCCAAGGGCCAAGCAGTTTGATCCTCATTTGGGGTTTCTGGGCAGCACGATAGACAATGTTTTTCTCCTGGGAGGCAGGCAGATTGCTTCATTGTGGCCCCAGAATTCCCAGTAGGGAGGGTTTATGGGCCAGGAGTGTGAGGACGGAAGTCTGAAAACACAAGCTAGGGTGAGGATTGGAGCCAGGGGCAGAGCAGGCCCACTCTGCAGAGGCTGAATCAAAATCTCCTGCATCTGAAGTCAGGCTGAGGATCAGACGTTGGCTGAGGCTGGAGTATGTGTCCATGATGGCACCTTCATGAAGCAGGGGCCTCATGAGGCCAAGGAAGTTTTCCCAAGCTGAGTTTGGTGGTTGCCTTAAACCACAAGGTTTCCTTCTGCGGGACATTCGAGTCCTGTTGCATGGCTCCAGGACATACCATACGGAAGGACTGGAGAGCAGGGTTCGAAGGATGGATCCCTGGAGAGCATGCCTCGCATCCCCATTGGCCATTAGCGACAAGATATGTTTGATCTGCTGCCTCTGGGGCACGCTACCCAGGGGGCTGACTTGAAATGGCCTCTCCTGAGGATGCGTCATAATGTGCGTTTGGGTCCATGGAGACCTTGGAATGTGCTGGTTTTACAGAGGCCTTGCGGAACTCTCCTACCTGAAGGGTTTGATACATCCCCAGTAAGAAAGCTACCCATGTGGAGACGAGAGAGGTTTGGTTTGGTGCCTCAGAAAAGCCCCGTGTGCTGGTCTATGAAAACAGTCCTCTGAGGACGGACTCATGGAAACCAAAGCTACGGTTCAGATTAGGGCCTGGGGGCCTGTCCATTTTAACGTTCTGTCTCTGGGTCACGGTCTGAGAGTCTAAGTGGAGATAGTTGCTCCGCTGGTGTCAGAGAGCCCCTCTTAGTCCAGGGTGGCCTACACTATTGATGGCGTCAGGGGCCTTGGAGCTTTTCCCTATCCTGTAGGGTTGTGGTCAATGGATTGGGCACATTTTCCTTGGAGAGGGCAGGCACAATCTTTTTCTGTGGCTCCAGAGGCCCTAGCCTGGAGGTTGTGTGGGTCCAGGCTGTGGGCACAGAATTCTGAAAACACAAACTCTGCTTATGAGTGGCGCCTAGGGTATGGCGGGCCGGATGTACAGCCCGAGAGGGAGCTCCTGGGCCTCTGAAACAAGGGCGAGTGGGAGGCGCTCCTTCAGGCTTTTGTCTCTGGATGTTGTGTCCGGGATAGCCATGGATTGGAGGGATGGCCTCAGGGACTGTGGACGAGTATCCCTCTCTGGGGATTTGTCCCAGCTCCCAAGAGTTTGGGGTCATTTGTGGGAAGGGTGGAGTCGTGTTGTCTGGCTCATGTGTCTCTACAAGCAAGGGATTCCATAGCAGAGCCCCAGGTACGGGCGGGGCGACTGGAAAACTCAAACACTGGTGAGGATTGGGTGCATAGGGGCTTGGCAAGCCCTATATGCGGGCTCTTGGTCCAGGCCCTGACAGGCCTTTCGTTGACATGGGGCTCATGCTGAGGGTCACAGTGTGAATCTGTGCCCAAGCAGCACTCAGGTTTGGGCGTGGCATCAGGGGCCATGAAGGTTTCTCCCACCCTGAAGGTGTGACTCCATGCCAAGAGCAAGCTTCACAGCCTTGGGGAAGGAGGAGTTCTGTTTTGTGCTTGTGATACCCAGCTGTGTGGAGAATTGATATGATGTCCAGGTTCAGATATCTGAAAAACAAGGTTAGGAAGAGGTGACGGCATAAGACCATGGCGTGTCCAAAGTGCTGGGTGTGCGGCCAGCTGTCTCCTTGTCTGTCTGGACGTCTGGCTTCAGGCTGTGTCTGACAGAGCATGAGTGCCCCGAGCAGCCTATCCAGTTTGGGTACCGTCGAGGCCCGAGCAGGTTGATCCTCATCTGGGTTTTCTGGAGAGCCCCACAGGGAAACGTTTTTCTTCCGTTGGGCAGACACTGGGCTGGGTTGTGGTTCTGGAGTTCCTAGTCCGGAGGGCTTGTTTGCCAGTTGTGTGAGGAAGGAAGTCTGAAAACACAAACTAGCGTGAGGTTTGGGACCGAGGGCACGGCAGGCCCACTCTGCAGAGGCTGAATCGAGATCTCCTGCACTGAGGTCATGTCAACTATGAGACGTGCCTCAGGCTAGAGATTTTGTCCAGCATGGCCTCTTCCTGAAGGGTGTGGGGGCTTCATGAGGCCAGGAAGGTTTGCCTACGATGGGATTTGGGAACTACTCCAAACCTCAAGGTTTCCTTTTGCACGACAGTCAATTCCTATTGGATGGTTCCAGGAGGGCCCATACGGAAAGTCTCGAGAGCAGGTGTCTAAGCATGGATGCCTGGGAACGCCACCTCATATTCCCACTCTTTAGTCAGGACAAGGCAGGCTCAATCTGCGGGCTCCTGGGTGAGCTACCCAGAGGGGAGAGTTGAAATGGACTCTCCTGAAGATGAGTCCTACTGTGGCTTGGTGGCCTGGGAGACCTTGGAATGTGGAGGTGGCTCAGGGACTCTGCAGGATTCTCCAACCTGAGGTGTTTGACACGGCTCCAACAAGGAAGCTTCCCATGTGGAGACGAGAGGAGTTCTGTTCAGTGCCTCAGGAAAGCCCCATATCTTGTTCTTCGAACCAAGACCTGTGAAGAGTGACACCTGGAAACCAAAGCAAGAGTTGAGATTAGGGACTAAGGGCCTGTCCGGCTCAACCTTCTATCTTTGTTGACATCTGTGTGCATGCCTTCGTGGAAGTAGCTGCTCATCTTGTGTCCGAATGCCCTTGTGAGTCCGGGGTGGCCCCCAGTATTGGGATGTCCTCTGGGGCCTTGAGGTTTCTGATATTCTGGAGGTGTGTGTCCAAAGAAATGGACACAGTTTCCCAGGAGAGAGCAGGCACGGTCCTGTGGTATGGCTCCAGAGGACCCAGCCTAGAGGCTGTGTTTGCCAGGGCTGTGGGGACAGATGTCTGAAAAAGCAAACTTGGCTCAGCTAGGGGCCAAGGTAATGGCAGGCCTGATCTCCAGTCCGAGAGGGGAGATTCTCTGGATATCAAAGGAGGGCAAGTGGGAGGGAGTCGCTCAGGCTTTTGTCTCTGGGTGTTGCGTTCACAGTGGCCGTTCAGGATAGGGGTTGCCTCAGGGGCCGGGGAAGAGCCTTCCTCTCGGGGGATTATCCAAGCTCCCACGTGTTTGGGTTCATTCTGTGGGAAGGGAAGAGTCCTGTTTTCTGCCACAGGGGACCCCCCAGTAGAGGGACTCTAGAGCACAGCAGTGGGTTCCCTCAACTGGAATACACACCATCTAGTTAGTCCTGGGTGCCTATGGGCATGGCAAGCCACATATGCGGGCTCTTGGTCCAGTCACAGAGAGGCGTTCCTTGAATAAGGTACTCACGCGAGGGTCACAATGTGTGTTTGTGCCCAAGGCGGCCCTCACGCATGGGCGTGGCCTCATGGGCCATGCCTTTTTCTCCTACACTGAAGGTTTGACTCACTGCCAGCAGCAAGGTTTTTTGCCATCGGGAAGGAGGGGTTCTGACTTGTGCATCAGGTTCCCCCCTGTGCAGGGATTGGAGATATGGTCTAGGTTCCAATGACTGAAAACCCAGGTTGGGAATGGATGGTGGCCTAAGGCAGTGGCGGGTCCAATGTGCTGGGTGTGCAGCCAGCTGTGTCGGTGTCTGTTGGAAGGTCTGGGCTCAGGCTATTTGCGACAGAGCATAAGTGATTAAGGTAGCCTATGCAATTGGGTTTTTGCCAAGGGCCAAGCAGTTTGATCCTCATTTGGGGTTTCTGGGCAGCACGATAGACAATGTTTTTCTCCTGGGAGGCAGGCAGATTGCTTCATTGTGGCCCCAGAATTCCCAGTAGGGAGGGTTTATGGGCCAGGAGTGTGAGGACGGAAGTCTGAAAACACAAGCTAGGGTGAGGATTGGAGCCAGGGGCAGAGCAGGCCCACTCTGCAGAGGCTGAATCAAAATCTCCTGCATCTGAAGTCAGGCTGAGGATCAGACGTTGGCTGAGGCTGGAGTATGTGTCCATGATGGCACCTTCATGAAGCAGGGGCCTCATGAGGCCAAGGAAGTTTTCCCAAGCTGAGTTTGGTGGTTGCCTTAAACCACAAGGTTTCCTTCTGCGGGACATTCGAGTCCTGTTGCATGGCTCCAGGACATACCATACGGAAGGACTGGAGAGCAGGGTTCGAAGGATGGATCCCTGGAGAGCATGCCTCGCATCCCCATTGGCCATTAGCGACAAGATATGTTTGATCTGCTGCCTCTGGGGCACGCTACCCAGGGGGCTGACTTGAAATGGCCTCTCCTGAGGATGCGTCATAATGTGCGTTTGGGTCCATGGAGACCTTGGAATGTGCTGGTTTTACAGAGGCCTTGCGGAACTCTCCTACCTGAAGGGTTTGATACATCCCCAGTAAGAAAGCTACCCATGTGGAGACGAGAGAGGTTTGGTTTGGTGCCTCAGAAAAGCCCCGTGTGCTGGTCTACGAAAACAGTCCTCTGAGGACGGACTCATGGAAACCAAAGCTACGGTTCAGATTAGGGCCTGGGGGCCTGTCCATTTTAACGTTCTGTCTCTGGGTCACGGTTGAGAGTCTAAGTGGAGATAGTTGCTCCGCTGGTGTCAGAGAGCCCCTCTTAGTCCAGGGTGGCCTACACTATTGATGGCCTCAGGGGCCTTGGAGCTTTTCCCTATCCTGTAGGGTTGTGGTCAATGGATTGGGCACATTTTCCTTGGAGAGGGCAGGCACAATCTTTTTCTGTGGCTCCAGAGGCCCTAGCCTGGAGGTTGTGTGGGTCCAGGCTGTGGGCACAGAATTCTGAAAACACAAACTCTGCTTATGAGTGGCGCCTAGGGTATGGCGGGCCGGATGTACAGCCCGAGAGGGAGCTCCTGGGCCTCTGAAACAAGGGCGAGTGGGAGGCGCTCCTTCAGGCTTTTGTCTCTGGATGTTGTGTCCGGGATAGCCGTGGATTGGAGGGATGGCCTCAGGGACTGTGGACGAGTATCCCTCTCTGGGGATTTGTCCCAGCTCCCAAGAGTTTGGGGTCATTTTGTGGGAAGGGTGGAGTCGTGTTGTCTGGCTCATGTGTCTCTCCAAGCAAGGGATTCCAGAGCAGAGCCCCAGGTACGGGCGGGGCGACTGGAAAACTCAAACACTGGTGAGGATTGGGTGCATAGGGGCTTGGCAAGCCCCATATGCGGGCTCTTGGTCCAGGCCCTGACAGGCCTTTCGTTGACATGGGGCTCATGCTGAGGGTCACAGTGTGAATCTGTGCCCAAGCAGCACTCAGGTTTGGGCGTGGCATCAGGGGCCATGAAGGTTTCTCCCACCCTGAAGGTGTGACTCCATGCCAAGAGCAAGCTTCACAGCCTTGGGGAAGGAGGAGTTCTGTTTTGTGCTTGTGATACCCAGCTGTGTGGAGAATTGATATGATGTCCAGGTTCAGATATCTGAAAAACAAGGTTAGGAAGAGGTGACGGCATAAGACCATGGCGTGTCCAAAGTGCTGGGTGTGCGGCCAGCTGTCTCCTTGTCTGTCTGGATGTCTGGCTTCAGGCTGTGTCTGACAGAGCATGAGTGCCCCGAGCAGCCTATCCAGTTTGGGTACCGTCGAGGCCCGAGCAGGTTGATCCTCATCTGGGTTTTCTGGAGAGCCCCACAGGGAAACGTTTTTCTTACGTTGGGCAGACACAGGGCTGGGTTGTGGTTCTGGACTTCCTAGTCCGGAGGGCTTGTTTGCCAGGAGTGTGAGGAAGGAAGTCTGAAAACACAAGCTAGCGTGAGGTTTGGGACCGAGGGCACGGCAGGCCCACTCTGCAGAGGCTGAATCGAGATCTCCTGCACTGAGGTCATGTCAACTATGAGACGTGCCTCAGGCTAGAGATTTTGTCCAGCATGGCCTCTTCCTGAAGGGTGTGGGGGCTTCATGAGGCCAGGGAGGTTTGCCTACGATGGGATTTGGGAACTACTCCAAACCTCAAGGTTTCTTTTGCACGACAGTCAATTCCTATTGGATGGTTCCAGGAGGCCCCATACGGAAAGACTCGAGAGCAGGTGTCTAAGCATGGATGCCTGGGAACGCCACCTCATATTCCCACTCTTTAGTCAGGACAAGGCAGGCTCAATCTGCGGGCTCCTGGGTGAGCTACCCAGAGGGGAGAGTTGAAATGGACTCTCCTGAAGATGAGTCCTACTGTGGCTTGGTGGCCTGGGAGACCTTGGAATGTGGAGGTGGCTCAGGGACTCTGCAGGATTCTCCAACCTGAGGTGTTTGACACGGCTCCAACAAGGAAGCTTCCCATGTGGAGACGAGAGGAGTTCTGTTCAGTGCCTCAGGAAAGCCCCATATCTTGTTCTTCGAACCAAGACCTGTGAAGAATGACACCTGGATACCAAAGCAAGAGTTGAGATTAGGGCCTAAGGGACTGTCCGGCTCAACCTTCTATCTTTGTTGACATCTGTGTGCATGCCTTCGTGGAAGTAGCTGCTCATCTTGTGTCCGAATGCCTTTGTGAGTCCGGGGAGGCCCCCAGTATTGGGATGTCCTCTGGGGACTTGAGGTTTCTGATATTCTGGAGGTGTGTGGCCAAAGGAATGGACACAGTTTCCCAGGAGAGAGCAGGCACGGTCCTGTGGTATGGCTCCAGAGGACCCAGCCTAGAGGCTGTGTTTGCCAGGGCTGTGGGGACAGATGTGTGAAAAAGCAAACTTGGCTCAGCTAGGGGCCAAGGTAATGGCAGGCCTGATCTCCAGTCCGTGAGGGGAGATTCTCTGGATATCAAAGGAGGGCAAGTGGGAGGGAGTCGCCTAGGCTTTTGTCTCTGGGTGTTGCGTTCACAGTGACCGTTCAGGGTAGGGGTTGCCTCAGGGAACGGGGAAGAGCCTTCCTCTCGGGGGATTGTCCAAGCTCCCAAGTGTTTGGGTTCATTCTGTGGGAAGGGAAGAGTCCTGTTTTCTGCCACAGGGGACCCCCCAGTAGAGGGACTCTAGAGCACAGCAGTGGGTTCCCTCAACTGGAATACACACCATCTAGTTAGTCCTGGGTGCCTATGGGCATGGCAAGCCACATATGCGGGCTCTTGGTCCAGTCACAGAGAAACGTTCCTTGAATAAGGTACTCACGGGAGGGTCACAATGTGTGTTTGTGCCCAAGGCGGCCCTCACGCATGGGCGTGGCCTCATGGGCCATGCCTTTTTCTCCTACACTGAAGGTGTGACTCACTGCCAGCAGCAAGGTTTCTTGCCATGGGGAAGGAGGGGTTCTGACTTGTGCATCAGGTTCCCCCCTGTGCAGGGATTGGAGATATGGTCTAGGTTCCAATGACTGAAAACCCAGGTTGGGAATGGATGGTGGCCTAAGGCAGTGGCGGGTCCAATGTGCTGGGTGTGCAGCCAGCTGTGTCGGTGTCTGTTGGAAGGTCTGGGCTCAGGCTATTTGGGGCAGAGCATCAGTGATTAAGGTAGCCTATGCAATTGGGTTTTTGCCGAGGGCCAAGCAGTTTGACCCTCATTTGGGGTTTCTGGGCAGCACGATAGACAATGTTTTTCTCCTGGGAGGCAGGCAGATTGCTTCATTGTGGCCCCAGAATTCCCAGTAGGGAGGGTTTATGGGCCAGGAGTGTGAGGACGGAAGTCTGAAAACAAAAGCTAGGGTGAGGATTGGAGCCAAGGGCAGAGCAGGCCCACTCTGCAGAGGCTGAATCAAAATCTCCTGCATCTGAAGTCAGGCTGAGGATCAGACGTTGGTTGAGGCTGGAGTATGTGTCCATGATGGCACCTTCATGAAGCAGGGGCCTCATGAGGCCAAGGAAGTTTTCCCAAGCTGAGTTTGGTGGTTGCCCCAAACCACAAGGTTTCCTTCTGCGGGACATTCGAGTCCTGTTGCATGGCTCCAGGACATACCATACGGAAGGACTGGAGAGCAGGGTTCGAAGGATGGATCCCTGGAGAGCATGCCTCGCATCCCCATTGGCCATTAGCGACAAGATATGTTTGATCTGCTGCCTCTGGGGCACGCTACCCAGGGGGCTGACTCTAAATGGCCTCTCCTGAGGATGCGTCATAATGTGCCTTGTGGTCCATGGAGACCTTGGAATGTGCTGGTTGTTCAGTGGCCCTGCAGAACTCTCCTACCTGAAGGGTTTGATACATCCCCAGTAAGAAAGCTACCCATGTGGAGACGAGAGAGGTTTGGTTTGGTGCCTCAGAAAAGCCCCGTGTGCTGGTCTACGAAAACAGTCCTCTGAGGACGGACACATGGAAACCAAAGCTACGGTTCAGATTAGGGCCTGGGGGCCTGTCCATTTCAACCAACTGTCTCTGGGTCACTGTCTGAGAGTCTAAGTGGAGATAGTTGCTCCGCTGGTGTCAGAGAGCCCCTCTTAGTCCAGGGTGGCCTACACTATTGATGGCCTCAGGGGCCTTGGAGCTTTTCCCTATCCTGTAGGGTTGTGGTCAATGGATTGGGCACATTTTCCTTGGAGAGGGCAGGCACAATCTTTCTCTGTGGCTCCAGAGGCCCTAGCCTGGAGGTTGTGTGGGTCCAGGCTGTGGGCACAGAATTCTGAAAACACAAACTCAGCTTATGAGTGGCGCCTAGGCTATGGCAGGCCGGATGTACAGCCCGAGAGGGAGCTCCTGGGCCTCTGAAACAAGGGCGAGTGGGAGGCGCTCCTTCAGGCTTTTGTCTCTGGATGTTGTGTCCGGGATAGCCGTGGATTAGAGGGGTGGCCTCAGGGAGTTTGGACGAGTATCCCTCTCTGGGGATTTGTCCCAGCTCCCAAGAGTTTGGGGTCATTTTGTGGGAAGGGTGGGGTCGTGTTGTCTGGCTCATGTGTCTCTCCAAGCAAGGGATTCCAGAGCAGAGCCCCAGGTACGAGCGGGGCGACTGGAAAACTCAAACACTGGTGAGGATTGGGTGCATAGGGGCTTGGCAAGCCCCATATGCGGGCTCTTGGTCCAGGCCCTGACAGGCCTTTCTTTGACATGGGGCTCATGCTGAGGGTCACAGTGTGAATCTGTGCCCAAGCAGCACTCAGGTTTGGGCGTGGCATCAGGGGCCATGAAGGTTTCTCCCACCCTGAAGGTGTGACTCCATGCCAAGAGCAAGCTTCACAGCCTTGGGGAAGGAGGAGTTCTGTTTTGTGCTTGTGATACCCAGCTGTGTGGAGAATTGATATGATGTCTAGGTTCAGATATCTGAAAAACAAGGTTAGGAAGAGGTGACGGCATAAGACCATGGCGTGTCCAAAGTGCTGGGTGTGCGGCCAGCTGTCTCCTTGTCTGTCTGGATGTCTGGCTTCAGGCTGTGTCTGACAGAGCATGAGTGCCCCGAGCAGCCTATCCAGTTTGGGTACCGTCGAGGCCCGAGCAGGTTGATCCTCATCTGGGTTTTCTGGAGAGCCCCACAGGGAAACGTTTTTCTTACGTTGGGCAGACACTGGGCTGGGTTGTGGTTCTGGAGTTCCTAGTCCGGAGGGCTTGTTTGCCAGGAGTGTGAGGAAGGAAGTCTGAAAACACAAGCTAGCATGAGGTTTGGGACCGAGGGCACGGCAGGCCCACTCTGCAGAGGCTGAATCGAGATCTCCTGCACTGAGGTCATGTCAACTATGAGATGTGCCTCAGGCTAGAGATTTTGTCCAGCATGGCCTCTTCCTGAAGGGTGTGGGGGCTTCATGAGGCCAGGGAGGTTTGCCTACGATGGGATTTGGGAACTACTCCAAACCTCAAGGTTTCCTTTTGCACGACAGTCAATTCCTATTGGATGGTTCCAGGAGGGCCCATACGGAAAGTCTCGAGAGCAGGTGTCTATGCATGGATGCCTGGGAACGCCACCTCATATTCCCACTCTTTAGTCAGGACAAGGCAGGCTCAATCTGCGGGCTCCTGGGTGAGCTACCCAGAGGGGAGAGTTGAAATGGACTCTCCTGAAGATGAGTCCTACTGTGGCTTGGTGGCCTGGGAGACCTTGGAATGTGGAGGTGGCTCAGGGACTCTGCAGGATTCTCCAACCTGAGGTGTTTGACACGGCTCCAACAAGGAAGCTTCCCATGTGGAGACGAGAGGAGTTCTGTTCAGTGCCTCAGGAAAGCCCCATATCTTGTTCTTCGAACCAAGACCTGTGAAGAGTGACACCTGGAAACCAAAGCAAGAGTTGAGATTAGGGCCTAAGGGCCTGTCCGGCTCAACCTTCTATCTTTGTTGACATCTGTGTGCATGCCTTCGTGGAAGTAGCTGCTCATCTTGTGTCCGAATGCCTTTGTGAGTCCGGGGAGGCCCCCAGTATTGGGATGTCCTCTGGGGGCTTGAGGTTTCTGATATTCTGGAGGTGTGTGGCCAAAGGAATGGACACAGTTTCCCATGAGAGAGCAGGCACGGTCCTGTGGTATGGCTCCAGATTACCCAGCCTAGAGGCTGTGTTTGCCAGGGCTGTGGGGACAGATGTCTGAAAAAGCAAACTTGGCTCAGCTAGGGGCCAAGGTAATGGCAGGCCTGATCTCCAGTCCGTGAGGGGAGATCCTCTGGATATCAAAGGAGGGCAAGTGGGAGGGAGTCGCTCAGGCTTTTGTCTCTGGGTGTTGCGTTCACGGTGACCGTTCAGGGTAAAGGTTGCCTCAGGGGCCGGGGAAGAGCCTTCCTCTCCGGGATTGTCCAAGCTCCCAAGTGTTTGGGTTCATTCTGTGGGAAGGGAAAGTCCTGTTTTCTGCCACAGGGGACCCCCCAGTAGAGGGACTCTAGAGCACAGCAGTGGGTTCCCTCAACTGGAATACACACCATCTATTTAGTCCTGGGTGCCTATGGGCATGGCAAGCCACATATGCGGGCTCTTGGTCCAGTCACAGAGAGGCGTTCCTTGAATAAGGTACTCACGCGAGGGTCACAATGTGTGTTTGTGCCCAAGGCGGCCCTCACGCATGGGCGTGGCCTCATGGGCCATGCCGTTTTCTCCTACACTGAAGGTGTGACTCACTGCCAGCAGCAAGGTTTCTTGCCATGGGGAAGGAGGGGTTCTGACTTGTGCATCAGGTTCCCCCCTTTGCAGGGATTGGAGATATGGTCTAGGTTCCAATGACTGAAAACCCAGGTTGGGAATGGATGGTGGCCTAAGGCAGTGGCGGGTCCAATGTGCTGGGTGTGCAGCCAGCTGTGTCGGTGTCTGTTGGAAGGTCTGGGCTCAGGCTATTTGCGACAGAGCATCAGTGATTAAGGTAGCCTATGCAATTGGGTTTTTGCCGAGGTCCAAGCAGTTTGATCCTCATTTGGGGTTTCTGGGCAGCACGATAGACAATGTTTTTTTCCTGGAAGGCAGGCAGATTGCTTCATTGTGGCCCCAGAATTCCCAGTAGGGAGGGTTTATGGGCCAGGAGTGTGAGGACGGAAGTCTGAAAACAAAAGCTAGGGTGAGGATTGGAGCCAAGGGCAGAGCAGGCCCACTCTGCATAGGCTGAATCAAAATCTCCTGCATCTGAAGTCAGGCTGAGGATCAGACGTTGGCTGAGGCTGGAGTATGTGTCCATGATGGCACCTTCATGAAGCAGGGGCCTCATGAGGCCAAGGAAGTTTTCCCAAGCTGAGTTTGGTGGTTGCCCCAAACCACAAGGTTTCCTTCTGCGGGACATTCGAGTCCTGTTGCATGGCTCCAGGACATACCATACGGAAGGACTGGAGAGCAGGGTTCGAAGGATGGATCCCTGGAGAGCATGCCTCGCATCCCCATTGGCCATTAGCGACAAGATATGTTTGATCTGCTGCCTCTGGGGCACGCTACCCAGGGGGCTGACTTGAAATGGCCTCACCTGAGGATGCGTCATAATGTGCGTTTGGGTCCATGGAGACCTTGGAATGTGCTGGTTGTTCAGTGGCCCTGCGGAACTCTCCTACCTGAAGGGTTTGATACATCCCCAGTAAGAAAGCTACCCATGTGGAGACGAGAGAGGTTTGGTTTGGTGCCTCAGAAAAGCCCCGTGTGCTGGTCTACGAAAACAGTCCTCTGAGGACGGACTCATGGAAACCAAAGCTACGGTTCAGATTAGGGCCGGGGGGCCTGTCCATTTCAACCTTCTGTCTCTGGGTCACTGTCTGAGAGTCTAAGTGGAGTTAGTTGCTCCGCTGGTGTCAGAGAGCCCCTCTTAGTCCAGGGTGGCCTACACTATTGATGGCCTCAGGGGCCTTGGAGCTTTTCCCTATCCTCTAGGGTTGTGGTCAATAGATTGGGCACATTTTCCTTGGAGAGGGCAGGCACAATCTTTCTCTGTGGATCCAGAGGCCCTAGCCTGGAGGTTGTGTGGGTCCAGGCTGTGGGCACAGAATTCTGAAAACACAAACTCAGCTTATGAGTGGCGCCTAGGGTATGGCAGGCCGGATGTACAGCCCGAGAGGGAGCTCCTGGGCCTCTGAAACAGGGGCGAGTGGGAGGCGCTCCTTCAGGCTTTTGTCTCTGGATGTTGTGTCCGGGATAGTCGTGGATTGGAGGGGTGGCCTCAGGGACTGTGGACGAGTATCCCTCTCTGGGGATTTGTCCCAGCTCCCAAGAGTTTGGGGTCATTTTGTGGGAAGGGTGGAGTCGTGTTGTCTGGCTCATGTGTCTCTCCAAGCAAGGGATTCCAGAGCAGAGCCCCAGGTACGGGCGGGGCGACTGGAAAACTCAAACACTGGTGAGGATTGGGTGCATAGGGGCTTGGCAAGCCCCATATGCGGGCTCTTGGTCCAGGCCCTGACAGGCCTTTCTTTGACATGGGGCTCATGCTGAGGGTCACAGTGTGAATCTGTGCCCAAGCAGCACTCAGGTTTGGGCGTGGCATCAGGGGCCATGAAGGTTTCTCCCACCCTGAAGGTGTGACTCCATGCCAAGAGCAAGCTTCACAGCCTTGGGGAAGGAGGAGTTCTGTTTTGTGCTTGTGATACCCAGCTGTGTGGAGAATTGATATGATGTCCAGGTTCAGATATCTGAAAAACAAGGTTAGGAAGAGGTGACGGCATAAGACCATGGCGTGTCCAAAGTGCTGGGTGTGCGGTCAGCTGTCTCCTTGTCTGTCTGGACGTCTGGCTTCAGGCTGTGTCTGACAGAGCATGAGTGCCCCGAGCAGCCTATCCAGTTCGGGTACCGTCGAGGCCCGAGCAGGTTCATCCTCATCTGGGTTTTCTGGAGAGCCCCACAGGGAAACGTTTTTCTTCCGTTGGGCAGACACTGGGCTGGGTTGTGGTTCTGGAGTTCCTAGTCCGGAGGGCTTGTTTGCCAGGAGTGTGAGGAAGGAAGTCTGAAAACACAAGCTAGCGTGAGGTTGGGACCGAGGGCACGGCAGGCCCACTCTACAGAGGCTGAATCGAGATCTCCTGCACTGAGGTCATGTCAACTATGAGACGTGCCTCAGGCTAGAGATTTTGTCCAGCATGGCCTCTTCCTGAAGGGTGTGGGGGCTTCATGAGGCCAGGGAGGTTTGCCTACGATGGGATTTGGGAACTACTCCAAACCTCAAGGTTTCCTTTTGCACGACAGTCAATTCCTATTGGATGGTTCCAGGAGGCCCCATACGGAAAGACTCGAGAGCAGGTGTCTAAGCATGGATGCCTGGGAATGCCACCTCATATTCCCACTCTTTATTCAGGACAAGGCAGGCTCAATCTGCGGGCTCCTGCGTGAGCTACCCAGAGGGGAGAGTTGAAATGGAGTCTCCTGAAGATGAGTCCTGCTGTGGCTTGGTGGCCTGGGAGACCTTGGAATGTGGAGGTGGCTCAGGGACTCTGCAGGATTCTCCAACCTGAGGTGTTTGACACGGCTCCAACAAGGAAGCTTCCCATGTGCAGACGAGAGGAGTTCTGTTCAGTGCCTCAGGAAAGCCCCATATCTTGTTCTTCGAAGCAAGACCTGTGAAGAATGACACCTGGATACCAAAGCAAGAGTTGAGATTAGGGCCTAAGGGCCTGTCCGGCTCAACCTTCTATCTTTGTTGACATCTGTGTGCATGCCTTCGTGGAAGTAGCTGCTCATCTTGTGTCCGAATGCCTTTGTGAGTCCGGGGAGGCCCCCAGTATTGGGATGTCCTCTGGGTCTTGAGGTTTCTGATATTCTGGAGGTGTGTGGCCAAAGGAATGGACACAGTTTCCCAGGAGAGAGCAGGCACGGTCCTGTGGTATGGCTCCAGAGGACCCAGCCTAGAGGCTGTGTTTGCCAGGGCTGTGGGGACAGATGTCTGAAAAAGCAAACTTGGCTCAGCTAGGGGCCAAGGTAATGGCAGGCCTGATCTCCAGTCCGTGAGGGGAGATCCTGTGGATATCAAAGGAGGGCAAGTTGGAGGGAGTCGCTCAGGCTTTTGTCTCTGGGTGTTGCATTCACAGTGGCCGTTCAGGGGAGGGGTTGCCTCAGGGGCCGGAGAAGAGCCTTCCTCTCGGGGGATTGTCCAAGCTCCCACGTGTTTGGGTTCATTCTGTGGGAAAGGAAGAGTCATGTTTCTGCCACAGGGGACCCCCCAGTAGAGGGACTCTAGAGCACAGCAGTGGGTTCCCTCAACTGGAATACACACCATCTAGTTAGTCCTGGGTGCCTATGGGCATGGCAAGCCACATATGCGGGATCTTGGTCCAGTCAAAGAGAGGCGTTCCTTGAATAAGGTACTCACGCGAGGGTCACAATGTGTGTTGTGCCCAAGGCGGCCCTCACGCATGGGCGTGGCCTCATGGGCCATGCCTTTTTCTCCTACACTGAAGGTTTGACTCACTGCCAGCAGCAAGGTTTCTTGCCATGGGGAAGGAGGGGTTCTGACTTGTGCATCAGGTTCCCCCCTGTGCAGGGATTGGAGATATGGTCTAGGTTCCAATGACTGAAAACCCAGGTTGGGAATGGATGGTGGCCTAAGGCAGTGGCGGGTCCAATGTGCTGGGTGTGCAGCCAGCTGTGTCGGTGTCTGTTGGAAGGTCTGGGCTCAGGCTATTTGGGACAGAGCATCAGTGATTAAGGTAGCCTATGCAATTGGGTTTTTGCCGAGGGCCAAGCAGTTTGATCCTCATTTGGCGTTTCTGGGCAGCACGATAGACAATGTTTTTCTCCTGGGAGGCAGAGCAGATTGCTTCATTGTGGCCCCAGAATTCCCAGTAGGGAGGGTTTATGGGCCAGGAGTGTGAGGACGGAAGTCTGAAAACAAAAGCTAGGGTGAGGATTGGAGCCAAGGGCAGAGCAGGCCCACTCTGCAGAGGCTGAATCAAAATCTCCTGCATCTGAAGTCAGGCTGAGGATCAGACGTTGGCTGAGGCTGGAGTATGTGTCCATGATGGCACCTTCATGAAGCAGGGGCCTCATGAGGCCAAGGAAGTTTTCCCAAGCTGAGTTTGGTGGTTGCCCCAAACCACAAGGTTTCCTTCTGCGGGACATTCGAGTCCTGTTGCATGGCTCCAGGACATACGATACGGAAGGACTGGAGAGCAGGGTTCGAAGGATGGATCCCTGGAGAGCATGCCTCGCATCCCCATTGGCCATTAGCAACAAGATATGTTTGATCTGCTGCCTCTGGGGCACGCTACCCAGGGGGCTGACTTGAAATGGCCTCACCTGAGGATGCGTCATAATGTGAGTTTGGGTCCATGGAGACCTTGGAATGTGCTGGTTGTTCAGTGGCCCTGCGGAACTCTCCTACCTGAAGGGTTTGATACATCCCCAGTAAGAAAGCTACCCATGTGGAGACGAGAGAGGTTTGGTTTGGTGCCTCAGAAAAGCCCCGTGTGCTGGTCTACGAAAACAGTCCTCTGAGGACGGACTCATGGAAACCAAAGCTACGGTTCAGATTAGGGCCGGGGGGCCTGTCCATTTCAACCTTCTGTCTCTGGGTCACTGTCTGAGAGTCTAAGTGGAGTTAGTTGCTCCGCTGGTGTCAGAGAGCCCCTCTTAGTCCAGGGTGGCCTACACTATTGATGGCCTCAGGGGCCTTGGAGCTTTTCCCTATCCTGTAGGGTTGTGGTCAATAGATTGGGCACATTTTCCTTGGAGAGGGCAGGCACAATCTTTCTCTGTGGCTCCAGAGGCCCTAGCCTGGAGGTTGTGTGGGTCCAGGCTGTGGGCACAGAATTCTGAAAACACAAACTCAGCTTATGAGTGGCGCCTAGGGTATGGCAGGACGGATGTACAGCCCGAGAAGGAGCTCCTGGGCCTCTGAAACAAGGGCGAGTGGGAGGCGCTCCTTCAGGCTTTTGTCTCTGGATGTTGTGTCCGGGATAGCCGTGGATTGGAGGGGTGGCCTCAGGGACTGTGGACGAGTATCCCTCTCTGGGGATTTGTCCCAGCTCCCAAGAGTTTGGGGTCATTTTGTGGGAAGGGTGGAGTCGTGTTGTCTGGCTCATGTGTCTCTCCAAGCAAGGGATTCCAGAGCAGAGCCCCAGGTACGGGCGGGGCGACTGGAAAACTCAAACACTGGTGAGGATTGGGTGCATAGGGGCTTGGCAAGCCCCATATGCGGGCTCTTGGTCCAGGCCCTGACAGGCCTTTCTTTGACATGGGGCTCATGCTGAGGGTCACAGTGTGAATCTGTGCCCAAGCAGCACTCAGGTTTGGGCGTGGCATCAGGGGCCATGAAGGTTTCTCCCACCCTGAAGGTGTGACTCCATGCCAAGAGCAAGCTTCACAGCCTTGGGGAAGGAGGAGTTCTGTTTTGTGCTTGTGATACCCAGCTTTGTGGAGAATTGATATGATGTCTAGGTTCAGATATCTGAAAAACAAGGTTAGGAAGAGGTGACGGCATAAGACCATGGCGTGTCCGAAGTGATGGGTGTGCGGCCAGCTGTCTCCTTGTCTGTCTGGACGTCTGGCTTCAGGCTGTGTCTGACAGAGCATGAGTGCCCCGAGCAGCCTATCCAGTTCGGGTACCGTCGAGGCCCGAGCAGGTTCATCCTCATCTGGGTTTTCTGGAGAGCCCCACAGGGAAACGTTTTTCTTCCGTTGGGCAGACACTGGGCTGGGTTGTGGTTCTGGAGTTCCTAGTCCGGAGGGCTTGTTTGCCAGGAGTGTGAGGAAGGAAGTCTGAAAACACAAGCTAGCGTGAGGTTTGGGACCGAGGGCACGGCAGGCCCACTCTACAGAGGCTGAATCGAGATCTCCTGCACTGAGGTCATGTCAACTATGAGACGTGCCTCAGGCTAGAGATTTTGTCCAGCATGGCCTCTTTCTGAAGGGTGTGGGGGCTTCATGAGGCCAGGGAGGTTTGCCTACGATGGGATTTGGGAACTACTCCAAACCTCAAGGTTTCCTTTTGCACGACAGTCAATTCCTATTGGATGGTTCCAGGAGGCCCCATACGGAAAGACTCGAGAGCAGGTGTCTAAGCATGGATGCCTGGGAATGCCACCTCATATTCCCACTCTTTATTCAGGACAAGGCAGGCTCAATCTGCGGGCTCCTGCGTGAGCTACCCAGAGGGGAGAGTTGAAATGGAGTCTCCTGAAGATGAGTCCTGCTGTGGCTTGGTGGCCTGGGAGACCTTGGAATGTGGAGGTGGCTCAGGGACTCTGCAGGATTCTCCAACCTGAGGTGTTTGACACGGCTCCAACAAGGAAGCTTCCCATGTGCAGACGAGAGGAGTTCTGTTCAGTGCCTCAGGAAAGCCCCATATCTTGTTCTTCGAACCAAGACCTGTGTAGAGTGACACCTGGAAACCAAAGCAAGAGTTGAGATTAGGGCCTAAGGGCCTGTCCGGCTCAACCTTCTATCTTTGTTGACATCTGTGTGCATGCCTTCGTGGAAGTAGCTGCTCATCTTGTGTCCGAATACCTTTGTGAGTCCGGGGAGGCCCCAGTATTGGGATGTCCTCTGGGGCCTTGAGGTTTCTGATATTCTGGAGGTGTGTGGCCAAAGGAATGGACACAGTTTCCCAGGAGAGAGCAGGCACGGTCCTGTGGTATGGCTCCAGAGGACCCAGCCTAGAGGCTGTGTTTGCCAGGGCTGTGGGGACAGATGTCTGAAAAAGCAAACTTGGCTCAGCTAGGGGCCAAGGTAATGGCAGGCCTGATCTCCAGTCCGTGAGGGGAGATCCTCTGGTTATCAAAGGAGGGCAAGTGGGAGGGAGTCGCTCAGGCTTTTGTCTCTGGGTGTTGCGTTCACAGTGGCCGTTCAGGGGAGGGGTTGCCTCAGGGGCCGGGGATGAGCCTTCCTCTCGGGGGATTGTCCAAGCACCCACGTGTTTGGGTTCATTCTGTGGGAAGGGAAGAGTCCTGTTTTCTGCCACAGGGGACCCCCCAGTAGAGGGACTCTAGAGCACAGCAGTGGGTTCCCTCAACTGGAATACACACCATCTAGTTAGTCCTGGGTGCCTATGGGCATGGCAAGCCACATATGCGGGATCTTGGTCCAGTCACAGAGAGGCATTCCTTGAATAAGGTACTCACGCGAGGGTCACAATGTGTGTTTGTGCCCAAGGCAGCCCTCACGCATGGGCGTGGCCTCATGGGCCATGCCTTTTTCTCCTACACTGAAGGTTTGAGTCTCTGCCAGCAGCAAGGTTTCTTGCCATGGGGAAGGAAGGGTTGTGACTTGTGCATCAGGTTCCCCCCTGTGCAGGGATTGGAGATATGGTGTAGGTTCCAATGACTCAAAACCCAGGTTGGGAATGGATGGTGGCCTAAGGCAGTGGCGGGTCCAATGTGCTGGTGTGCAGCCAGCTGTGTCGGTGTCTGTTGGAAGGTCTGGGCTCAGGCTATTTGCGACAGAGCATAAGTGATTAAGGTAGCCTATGCAATTGGGTTTTTGCCGAGGGCCAAGCAGTTTGATCCTCATTTGGGGATTCTGGGCAGCACGATAGACAATGTTTTTCTCCTGGAAGGCAGGCGGATTGCTTCATTGTGGCCCCAGAATTCCCAGTAGGGAGGGTTTATGGGCCAGGAGTGTGAGGACGGAAGTCTGAAAACAAAAGCTAGGGTGAGGATTGGAGCCAAGGGAAGAGCAGGCCCACTCTGCAGAGGCTGAATCAAAATCTCCTGCATCTGAAGTCAGGCTGAGGATCAGACGTTGGCTGAGGCTGGAGTATGTGTCCATGATGGCACCTTCATGAAGCGGGGGCCTCATGAGGCCAAGGAAGTTTTCCCAAGCTGAGTTTGGTGGTTGCCCCAAACCACAAGGTTTCCTTCTGCGGGACATTCGAGTCCTGTTGCATGGCTCCAGGACATACCATACGGAAGGACTGGAGAGAAGGGTTCGAAGGATGGATCCCTGGAGAGCATGCCTCGCATCCCCATTGGCCATTAGCGACAAAATATGTTTGATCTGCTGCCTCTGGGGCACGCTACCCAGGGGGCTGAGTTGAAATGGCCTCTCCTGAGGATGCGTCATAATGTGCGTTTGGGTCCATGGAGAACTTGGAATGTGCTGGTTGTTCAGTGGTCTTGCGGAACGATCCTACCTGAAGGGTTTCATACATCCCCAGTAAGAAAGCTCCCCATGTGGAGACGAGAGAGGTTTGGTTTGGTGCCTCAGAAAAGCCCCGTGTGCTGGTCTACGAAAAAAGTCCTCTGAGGATGGACACATGGAAACCAAAGCTACGGTTCAGATTAGGGCCTGGGGGCCTGTCCATTTCAACCTTCTGTCTCTGGGTCACCCTCTGAGAGTCTAAGTGGAGATAGTTGCTCCGCTGTTGTCAGAGAGCCCCTCTTAGTCCAGGGTGGCCTACACTATTGATGGCCTCAGGGGCCTTGGAGCTTTTCCCTATCCTGTAGGGTTGTGGTCAATGGATTGGGCACATTTTCCTTGGAGAGGGCAGGCACAATCTTTCTCTGTGGCTCCAGAGGCCCTAGCCTGGAGGTTGTGTGGGTCCAGGTTGTGGGCACAGAATTCTGAAACCACAAACTCAGCTTATGAGTGGCGCCTAGGGTATGGCAGGCCGGATGTACAGCCCGAGAGGGAGCTCCTGGGCCTCTGAAACAAGGGCGAGTGGGAGGCGCTCCTTCAGGCTTTTGTCTCTGGATCTTGTGTCCGGGATAGTCATGGATTGGAGGGGTGGCCTCAGGGACTGTGGACGAGTATCGCTCTCTGGGGATTTCTCCCAGCTCCCAAGAGTTTGGGGTCATTTTGTGGGAAGGGTGTAGTCGTTTTGTCTGGCTCATGTGTCTCTCCAAGCAAGGGATTCCAGAGCAGAGCCCCAGGTACGGGCGGGGCGACTGGAAAACTCAAACACTGGTGAGGATTGGGTGCATAGGGGCTTGGCAAGCCCCATATGCGGGCTCATGGTCCAGGCCCTGACAGGCCTTTCTTTGACATGGGGCTCATGCTGAGGGTCACAGTGTGAATCTGTGCCCAAGCAGCACTCAGGTTTGGGCGTGGCATCAGGGGCCATGAAGGTTTCTCCCACCCTGAAGGTGTGACTCCATGCCAAGAGCAAGCTTCACAGCCTTGGGGAAGGAGGAGTTCTGTTTTGTGCTTGTGATACCCAGCTTTGTGGAGAATTGATATGATGTCTAGGTTCAGATATCTGAAAAACAAGGTTAGGAAGAGGTGACGGCATAAGACCATGGCGTGTCCGAAGTGCTGGCTGTGCGGCCAGCTGTCTCCTTGTCTGTCTGGACGTCTGGCTTCAGGCTGTGTCTGACAGAGCATGAGTGCCCCGAGCAGCCTATCCAGTTCGGGTACCGTCGAGGCCCGAGCAGGTTCATCCTCATCTGGGTTTTCTGGAGAGCCCCACAGGGAAACGTTTTTCTTCCGTTGGGCAGACACTGGGCTGGGTTGTGGTTCTGGAGTTCCTAGTCCGGAGGGCTTGTTTGCCAGGAGTGTGAGGAAGGAAGTCTGAAAACACAAGCTAGCGTGAGGTTTGGGACCGAGGGCACGGCAGGCCCACTCTACAGAGGCTGAATCGAGATCTCCTGCACTGAGGTCATGTCAACTATGAGACGTGCCTCAGGCTAGAGATTTTGTCCAGCATGGCCTCTTTCTGAAGGGTGTGGGGGCTTCATGAGGCCAGGGAGGTTTGCCTACGATGGGATTTGGGAACTACTCCAAACCTCAAGGTTTCCTTTTGCACGACAGTCAATTCCTATTGGATGGTTCCAGGAGGCCCCATACGGAAAGACTCGAGAGCAGGTGTCTAAGCATGGATGCCTGGGAATGCCACCTCATATTCCCACTCTTTATTCAGGACAAGGCAGGCTCAATCTGCGGGCTCCTGCGTGAGCTACCCAGAGGGGAGAGTTGAAATGGAGTCTCCTGAAGATGAGTCCTGCTGTGGCTTGGTGGCCTGGGAGACCTTGGAATGTGGAGGTGGCTCAGGGACTCTGCAGGATTCTCCAACCTGAGGTGTTTGACACGGCTCCAACAAGGAAGCTTCCCATGTGCAGACGAGAGGAGTTCTGTTCAGTGCCTCAGGAAAGCCCCATATCTTGTTCTTCGAACCAAGACCTGTGAAGAGTGACACCTGGAAACCAAAGCAAGAGTTGAGATTAGGGCCTAAGGGCCTGTCCGGCTCAACCTTCTATCTTTGTTGACATCTGTGTGCATGCCTTCGTGGAAGTAGCTGCTCATCTTGTGTCCGAATACCTTTGTGAGTCCAGGGAGGCCCCAGTATTGGGATGTCCTCTGGGGCCTTGAGGTTTCTGATATTCTGGAGGTGTGTGGCCAAAGGAATGGACACAGTTTCCCAGGAGAGAGCAGGCACGGTCCAGTGGTATGGCTCCAGAGGACCCAGCCTAGAGGCTGTGTTTGCCAGGGCTGTGGGGACAGATGTCTGAAAAAGCAAACTTGGCTCAGCTAGGGGCCAAGGTAATGGCAGGCCTGATCTCCAGTCCGTGAGAGGAGATCCTCTGGTTATCAAAGGAGGGCAAGTGGGAGGGAGTCGCTCAGGCTTTTGTCTCTGGGTGTTGCGTTCACAGTGGCCGTTCAGGGGAGGGGTTGCCTCAGGGGCCGGGGATGAGCCTTCCTCTCGGGGGATTGTCCAAGCACCCACGTGTTTGGGTTCATTCTGTGGGAAGGGAAGAGTCCTGTTTTCTGCCACAGGGGACCCCCCAGTAGAGGGACTCTAGAGCACAGCAGTGGGTTCCCTCAACTGGAATACACACCATCTAGTTAGTCCTGGGTGCCTAAGGGCATGGCAAGCCACATATGCGGGATCTTGGTCCAGTCACAGAGAGGCATTCCTTGAATAAGGTACTCACGCGAGGGTCACAATGTGTGTTTGTGCCCAAGGCGGCCCTCACGCATGGGCGTGGCCTCATGGGCCATGCCTTTTTCTCCTACACTGAAGGTTTGAGTCTCTGCCAGCAGCAAGGTTTCTTGCCATGGGGAAGGAAGGGTTGTGACTTGTGCATCAGGTTCCCCCCTGTGCAGGGATTGGAGATATGGTGTAGGTTCCAATGACTCAAAACCCAGGTTGGGAATGGATGGTGGCCTAAGGCAGTGGCGGGTCCAATGTGCTGGTGTGCAGCCAGCTGTGTCGGTGTCTGTTGGAAGGTCTGGGCTCAAGCTATTTGTGACAGAGCATAAGTGATTAAGGTAGCCTATGCAATTGGGTTTTTGCCGAGGGCCAAGCAGTTTGATCCTCATTTGGGGTTTCTGGGCAGCACGATAGACAATGTTTTTCTCCTGGAAGGCAGGCGGATTGCTTCATTGTGGCCCCAGAATTCCCAGTAGGGAGGGTTTATGGGCCAGGAGTGTGAGGACGGAAGTCTGAAAACAAAAGCTAGGGTGAGGATTGGAGCCAAGGGAAGAGCAGGCCCACTCTGCAGAGGCTGAATCAAAATCTCCTGCATCTGAAGTCAGGCTGAGGATCAGACGTTGGCTGAGGCTGGAGTATGTGTCCATGATGGCACCTTCATGAAGCGGGGGCCTCATGAGGCCAAGGAAGTTTTCCCAAGCTGAGTTTGGTGGTTGCCCCAAACCACAAGGTTTCCTTCTGCGGGACATTCGAGTCCTGTTGCATGGCTCCAGGACATACCATACGGAAGGACTGGAGAGAAGGGTTCGAAGGATGGATCCCTGAAGAGCATGCCTCGCATCCCCATTGGCCATTAGCGACAAAATATGTTTGATCTGCTGCCTCTGGGGCACGCTACCCAGGGGGCTGAGTTGAAATGGCCTCTCCTGAGGATGCGTCATAATGTGCGTTTGGGTCCATGGAGAACTTGGAATGTGCTGGTTGTTCAGTGGTCTTGCGGAACGATCCTACCTGAAGGGTTTCATACATCCCCAGTAAGAAAGCTCCCCATGTGGAGACGAGAGAGGTTTGGTTTGGTGCCTCAGAAAAGCCCCGTGTGCTGGTCTACGAAAAAAGTCCTCTGAGGATGGACACATGGAAACCAAAGCTACGGTTCAGATTAGGGCCTGGGGGCCTGTCCATTTCAACCTTCTGTCTCTGGGTCACCCTCTGAGAGTCTAAGTGGAGATAGTTGCTCCGCTGTTGTCAGAGAGCCCCTCTTAGTCCAGGGTGGCCTACACTATTGATGGCCTCAGGGGCCTTGGAGCTTTTCCCTATCCTGTAGGGTTGTGGTCAATGGATTGGGCACATTTTCCTTGGAGAGGGCAGGCACAATCTTTCTCTGTGGCTCCAGAGGCCCTAGCCTGGAGGTTGTGTGGGTCCAGGTTGTGGGCACAGAATTCTGAAACCACAAACTCAGCTTATGAGTGGCGCCTAGGGTATGGCAGGCCGGATGTACAGCCCGAGAGGGAGCTCCTGGGCCTCTGAAACAAGGGCGAGTGGGAGGCGCTCCTTCAGGCTTTTGTCTCTGGATCTTGTGTCCGGGATAGTCATGGATTGGAGGGGTGGCCTCAGGGACTGTGGACGAGTATCGCTCTCTGGGGATTTCTCCCAGCTCCCAAGAGTTTGGGGTCATTTTGTGGGAAGGGTGGAGTCGTTTTGTCTGGCTCATGTGTCTCTCCAAGCAAGGGATTCCAGAGCAGAGCCCCAGGTACGGGCGGGGCGACTGGAAAACTCAAACACTGGTGAGGATTGGGTGCATAGGGGCTTGGCAAGCCCCATATGCGGGCTCATGGTCCAGGCCCTGACAGGCCTTTCTTTGACATGGGGCTCATGCTGAGGGTCACAGTGTGAATCTGTGCCCAAGCAGCACTCAGGTTTGGGCGTGGCATCAGGGGCCATGAAGGTTTCTCCCACCCTGAAGGTGTGACTCCATGCCAAGAGCAAGCTTCACAGCCTTGGGGAAGGAGGAGTTCTGTTTTGTGCTTGTGATACCCAGCTTTGTGGAGAATTGATATGATGTCTAGGTTCAGATATCTGAAAAACAAGGTTAGGAAGAGGTGACGGCATAAGACCATGGCGTGTCCGAAGTGATGGGTGTGCGGCCAGCTGTCTCCTTGTCTGTCTGGACGTCTGGCTTCAGGCTGTGTCTGACAGAGCATGAGTGCCCCGAGCAGCCTATCCAGTTCGGGTACCGTCGAGGCCCGAGCAGGTTCATCCTCATCTGGGTTTTCTGGAGAGCCCCACAGGGAAACGTTTTTCTTCCGTTGGGCAGACACTGGGCTGGGTTGTGGTTCTGGAGTTCCTAGTCCGGAGGGCTTGTTTGCCAGGAGTGTGAGGAAGGAAGTCTGAAAACACAAGCTAGCGTGAGGTTTGGGACCGAGGGCACGGCAGGCCCACTCTACAGAGGCTGAATCGAGATCTCCTGCACTGAGGTCATGTCAACTATGAGACGTGCCTCAGGCTAGAGATTTTGTCCAGCATGGCCTCTTTCTGAAGGGTGTGGGGGCTTCATGAGGCCAGGGAGGTTTGCCTACGATGGGATTTGGGAACTACTCCAAACCTCAAGGTTTCCTTTTGCACGACAGTCAATTCCTATTGGATGGTTCCAGGAGGCCCCATACGGAAAGACTCGAGAGCAGGTGTCTAAGCATGGATGCCTGGGAATGCCACCTCATATTCCCACTCTTTATTCAGGACAAGGCAGGCTCAATCTGCGGGCTCCTGCGTGAGCTACCCAGAGGGGAGAGTTGAAATGGAGTCTCCTGAAGATGAGTCCTGCTGTGGCTTGGTGGCCTGGGAGACCTTGGAATGTGGAGGTGGCTCAGGGACTCTGCAGGATTCTCCAACCTGAGGTGTTTGACACGGCTCCAACAAGGAAGCTTCCCATGTGCAGACGAGAGGAGTTCTGTTCAGTGCCTCAGGAAAGCCCCATATCTTGTTCTTCGAACCAAGACCTGTGAAGAGTGACACCTGGAAACCAAAGCAAGAGTTGAGATTAGGGCCTAAGGGCCTGTCCGGCTCAACCTTCTATCTTTGTTGACATCTGTGTGCATGCCTTCGTGGAAGTAGCTGCTCATCTTGTGTCCGAATACCTTTGTGAGTCCGGGGAGGCCCCAGTATTGGGATGTCCTCTGGGGCCTTGAGGTTTCTGATATTCTGGAGGTGTGTGGCCAAAGGAATGGACACAGTTTCCCAGGAGAGAGCAGGCACGGTCCTGTGGTATGGCTCCAGAGGACCCAGCCTAGAGGCTGTGTTTGCCAGGGCTGTGGGGACAGATGTCTGAAAAAGCAAACTTGGCTCAGCTAGGGGCCAAGGTAATGGCAGGCCTGATCTCCAGTCCGTGAGGGGAGATCCTCTGGTTATCAAAGGAGGGCAAGTGGGAGGGAGTCGCTCAGGGCCTGCGTTCACAGTGGCCGTTCAGGGGAGGGGTTGTCTCAGGGGCCGGGGATGAGCCTTCCTCTCGGGGGATTGTCCAAGCACCCACGTGTTTGGGTTCATTCTGTGGGAAGGGAAGAGTCCTGTTTTCTGCCACAGGGGACCCCCCAGTAGAGGGACTCTAGAGCACAGCAGTGGGTTCCCTCAACTGGAATACACACCATCTAGTTAGTCCTGGGTGCCTAAGGGCATGGCAAGCCACATATGCGGGATCTTGGTCCAGTCACAGAGAGGCATTCCTTGAATAAGGTACTCACGCGAGGGTCACAATGTGTGTTTGTGCCCAAGGCGGCCCTCACGCATGGGCGTGGCCTCATGGGCCATGCCTTTTTCTCCTACACTGAAGGTTTGAGTCTCTGCCAGCAGCAAGGTTTCTTGCCATGGGGAAGGAAGGGTTGTGACTTGTGCATCAGGTTCCCCCCTGTGCAGGGATTGGAGATATGGTGTAGGTTCCAATGACTCAAAACCCAGGTTGGGAATGGATGGTGGCCTAAGGCAGTGGCGGGTCCAATGTGCTGGTGTGCAGCCAGCTGTGTCGGTGTCTGTTGGAAGGTCTGGGCTCAAGCTATTTGTGACAGAGCATAAGTGATTAAGGTAGCCTATGCAATTGGGTTTTTGCCGAGGGCCAAGCAGTTTGATCCTCATTTGGGGTTTCTGGGCAGCACGATAGACAATGTTTTTCTCCTGGAAGGCAGGCGGATTGCTTCATTGTGGCCCCAGAATTCCCAGTAGGGAGGGTTTATGGGCCAGGAGTGTGAGGACGGAAGTCTGAAAACAAAAGCTAGGGTGAGGATTGGAGCCAAGGGAAGAGCAGGCCCACTCTGCAGAGGCTGAATCAAAATCTCCTGCATCTGAAGTCAGGCTGAGGATCAGACGTTGGCTGAGGCTGGAGTATGTGTCCATGATGGCACCTTCATGAAGCGGGGGCCTCATGAGGCCAAGGAAGTTTTCCCAAGCTGAGTTTGGTGGTTGCCCCAAACCACAAGGTTTCCTTCTGCGGGACATTCGAGTCCTGTTGCATGGCTCCAGGACATACCATACGGAAGGACTGGAGAGAAGGGTTCGAAGGATGGATCCCTGGAGAGCATGCCTCGCATCCCCATTGGCCATTAGCGACAAAATATGTTTGATCTGCTGCCTCTGGGGCACACTACCCAGGGGGCTGAGTTGAAATGGCCTCTCCTGAGGATGCGTCATAATGTGCGTTTGGGTCCATGGAGAACTTGGAATGTGCTGGTTGTTCAGTGGTCTTGCGGAACGATCCTACCTGAAGGGTTTCATACATCCCCAGTAAGAAAGCTCCCCATGTGGAGACGAGAGAGGTTTGGTTTGGTGCCTCAGAAAAGCCCCGTGTGCTGGTCTACGAAAAAAGTCCTCTGAGGATGGACACATGGAAACCAAAGCTACGGTTCAGATTAGGGCCTGGGGGCCTGTCCATTTCAACCTTCTGTCTCTGGGTCACCCTCTGAGAGTCTAAGTGGAGATAGTTGCTCCGCTGTTGTCAGAGAGCCCCTCTTAGTCCAGGGTGGCCTACACTATTGATGGCCTCAGGGGCCTTGGAGCTTTTCCCTATCCTGTAGGGTTGTGGTCAATGGATTGGGCACATTTTCCTTGGAGAGGGCAGGCACAATCTTTCTCTGTGGCTCCAGAGGCCCTAGCCTGGAGGTTGTGTGGGTCCAGGTTGTGGGCACAGAATTCTGAAACCACAAACTCAGCTTATGAGTGGCGCCTAGGGTATGGCAGGCCGGATGTACAGCCCGAGAGGGAGCTCCTGGGCCTCTGAAACAAGGGCGAGTGGGAGGCGCTCCTTCAGGCTTTTGTCTCTGGATCTTGTGTCCGGGATAGTCATGGATTGGAGGGGTGGCCTCAGGGACTGTGGACGAGTATCGCTCTCTGGGGATTTCTCCCAGCTCCCAAGAGTTTGGGGTCATTTTGTGGGAAGGGTGTAGTCGTTTTGTCTGGCTCATGTGTCTCTCCAAGCAAGGGATTCCATAGCAGAGCCCCAGGTACGGGCGGGGCGACTGGAAAACTCAAACACTGGTGAGGATTGGGTGCATAGGGGCTTGGCAAGCCCCATATGCGGGCTCATGGTCCAGGCCCTGACAGGCCTTTCTTTGACATGGGGCTCATGCTGAGGGTCACAGTGTGAATCTGTGCCCAAGCAGCACTCAGGTTTGGGCGTGGCATCAGGGGCCATGAAGGTTTCTCCCACCCTGAAGGTGTGACTCCATGCCAAGAGCAAGCTTCACAGCCTTGGGGAAGGAGGAGTTCTGTTTTGTGCTTGTGATACCCAGCTTTGTGGAGAATTGATATGATGTCTAGGTTCAGATATCTGAAAAACAAGGTTAGGAAGAGGTGACGGCATAAGACCATGGCGTGTCCGAAGTGCTGGCTGTGCGGCCAGCTGTCTCCTTGTCTGTCTGGACGTCTGGCTTCAGGCTGTGTCTGACAGAGCATGAGTGCCCCGAGCAGCCTATCCAGTTCGGGTACCGTCGAGGCCCGAGCAGGTTCATCCTCATCTGGGTTTTCTGGAGAGCCCCACAGGGAAACGTTTTTCTTCCGTTGGGCAGACACTGGGCTGGGTTGTGGTTCTGGAGTTCCTAGTCCGGAGGGCTTGTTTGCCAGGAGTGTGAGGAAGGAAGTCTGAAAACACAAGCTAGCGTGAGGTTTGGGACCGAGGGCACGGCAGGCCCACTCTACAGAGGCTGAATCGAGATCTCCTGCACTGAGGTCATGTCAACTATGAGACGTGCCTCAGGCTAGAGATTTTGTCCAGCATGGCCTCTTTCTGAAGGGTGTGGGGGCTTCATGAGGCCAGGGAGGTTTGCCTACGATGGGATTTGGGAACTACTCCAAACCTCAAGGTTTCCTTTTGCACGACAGTCAATTCCTATTGGATGGTTCCAGGAGGGCCCATACGGAAAGACTCGAGAGCAGGTGTCTAAGCATGGATGCCTGGGAATGCCACCTCATATTCCCACTCTTTATTCAGGACAAGGCAGGCTCAATCTGCGGGCTCCTGCGTGAGCTACCCAGAGGGGAGAGTTGAAATGGAGTCTCCTGAAGATGAGTCCTGCTGTGGCTTGGTGGCCTGGGAGACCTTGGAATGTGGAGGTGGCTCAGGGACTCTGCAGGATTCTCCAACCTGAGGTGTTTGACACGGCTCCAACAAGGAAGCTTCCCATGTGCAGACGAGAGGAGTTCTGTTCAGTGCCTCAGGAAAGCCCCATATCTTGTTCTTCGAACCAAGACCTGTGAAGAGTGACACCTGGAAACCAAAGCAAGAGTTGAGATTAGGGCCTAAGGGCCTGTCCGGCTCAACCTTCTATCTTTGTTGACATCTGTGTGCATGCCTTCGTGGAAGTAGCTGCTCATCTTGTGTCCGAATACGTTTGTGAGTCCAGGGAGGCCCCAGTATTGGGATGTCCTCTGGGGCCTTGAGGTTTCTGATATTCTGGAGGTGTGTGGCCAAAGGAATGGACACAGTTTCCCAGGAGAGAGCAGGCACGGTCCTGTGGTATGGCTCCAGAGGACCCAGCCTAGAGGCTGTGTTTGCCAGGGCTGTGGGGACAGATGTCTGAAAAAGCAAACTTGGCTCAGCTAGGGGCCAAGGTAATGGCAGGCCTGATCTCCAGTCCGTGAGAGGAGATCCTCTGGTTATCAAAGGAGGGCAAGTGGGAGGGAGTCGCTCAGGCTTTTGTCTCTGGGTGTTGCGTTCACAGTGGCCGTTCAGGGGAGGGGTTGTCTCAGGGGCCGGGGATGAGCCTTCCTCTCGGGGGATTGTCCAAGCACCCACGTGTTTGGGTTCATTCTGTGGGAAGGGAAGAGTCCTGTTTTCTGCCACAGGGGACCCCCCAGTAGAGGGACTCTAGAGCACAGCAGTGGGTTCCCTCAACTGGAATACACACCATCTAGTTAGTCCTGGGTGCCTAAGGGCATGGCAAGCCACATATGCGGGATCTTGGTCCAGTCACAGAGAGGCATTCCTTGAATAAGGTACTCACGCGAGGGTCACAATGTGTGTTTGTGCCCAAGGCGGCCCTCACGCATGGGCGTGGCCTCATGGGCCATGCCTTTTTCTCCTACACTGAAGGTTTGAGTCTCTGCCAGCAGCAAGGTTTCTTGCCATGGGGAAGGAAGGGTTGTGACTTGTGCATCAGGTTCCCCCCTGTGCAGGGATTGGAGATATGGTGTAGGTTCCAATGACTCAAAACCCAGGTTGGGAATGGATGGTGGCCTAAGGCAGTGGCGGGTCCAATGTGCTGGTGTGCAGCCAGCTGTGTCGGTGTCTGTTGGAAGGTCTGGGCTCAAGCTATTTGTGACAGAGCATAAGTGATTAAGGTAGCCTATGCAATTGGGTTTTTGCCGAGGGCCAAGCAGTTTGATCCTCATTTGGGGTTTCTGGGCAGCACGATAGACAATGTTTTTCTCCTGGAAGGCAGGCGGATTGCTTCATTGTGGCCCCAGAATTCCCAGTAGGGAGGGTTTATGGGCCAGGAGTGTGAGGACGGAAGTCTGAAAACAAAAGCTAGGGTGAGGATTGGAGCCAAGGGAAGAGCAGGCCCACTCTGCAGAGGCTGAATCAAAATCTCCTGCATCTGAAGTCAGGCTGAGGATCAGACGTTGGCTGAGGCTGGAGTATGTGTCCATGATGGCACCTTCATGAAGCGGGGGCCTCATGAGGCCAAGGAAGTTTTCCCAAGCTGAGTTTGGTGGTTGCCCCAAACCACAAGGTTTCCTTCTGCGGGACATTCGAGTCCTGTTGCATGGCTCCAGGACATACCATACGGAAGGACTGGAGAGAAGGGTTCGAAGGATGGATCCCTGGAGAGCATGCCTCGCATCCCCATTGGCCATTAGCGACAAAATATGTTTGATCTGCTGCCTCTGGGGCACGCTACCCAGGGGGCTGAGTTGAAATGGCCTCTCCTGAGGATGCGTCATAATGTGCGTTTGGGTCCATGGAGAACTTGGAATGTGCTGGTTGTTCAGTGGTCTTGCGGAACGATCCTACCTGAAGGGTTTCATACATCCCCAGTAAGAAAGCTCCCCATGTGGAGACGAGAGAGGTTTGGTTTGGTGCCTCAGAAAAGCCCCGTGTGCTGGTCTACGAAAAAAGTCCTCTGAGGATGGACACATGGAAACCAAAGCTACGGTTCAGATTAGGGCCTGGGGGCCTGTCCATTTCAACCTTCTGTCTCTGGGTCACCCTCTGAGAGTCTAAGTGGAGATAGTTGCTCCGCTGTTGTCAGAGAGCCCCTCTTAGTCCAGGGTGGCCTACACTATTGATGGCCTCAGGGGCCTTGGAGCTTTTCCCTATCCTGTAGGGTTGTGGTCAATGGATTGGGCACATTTTCCTTGGAGAGGGCAGGCACAATCTTTCTCTGTGGCTCCAGAGGCCCTAGCCTGGAGGTTGTGTGGGTCCAGGTTGTGGGCACAGAATTCTGAAACCACAAACTCAGCTTATGAGTGGCGCCTAGGGTATGGCAGGCCGGATGTACAGCCCGAGAGGGAGCTCCTGGGCCTCTGAAACAAGGGCGAGTGGGAGGCGCTCCTTCAGGCTTTTGTCTCTGGATCTTGTGTCCGGGATAGTCATGGATTGGAGGGGTGGCCTCAGGGACTGTGGACGAGTATCGCTCTCTGGGGATTTCTCCCAGCTCCCAAGAGTTTGGGGTCATTTTGTGGGAAGGGTGGAGTCGTTTTGTCTGGCTCATGTGTCTCTCCAAGCAAGGGATTCCAGAGCAGAGCCCCAGGTACGGGCGGGGCGACTGGAAAACTCAAACACTGGTGAGGATTGGGTGCATAGGGGCTTGGCAAGCCCCATATGCGGGCTCATGGTCCAGGCCCTGACAGGCCTTTCTTTGACATGGGGCTCATGCTGAGGGTCACAGTGTGAATCTGTGCCCAAGCAGCACTCAGGTTTGGGCGTGGCATCAGGGGCCATGAAGGTTTCTCCCACCCTGAAGGTGTGACTCCATGCCAAGAGCAAGCTTCACAGCCTTGGGGAAGGAGGAGTTCTGTTTTGTGCTTGTGATACCCAGCTTTGTGGAGAATTGATATGATGTCTAGGTTCAGATATCTGAAAAACAAGGTTAGGAAGAGGTGACGGCATAAGACCATGGCGTGTCCGAAGTGATGGGTGTGCGGCCAGCTGTCTCCTTGTCTGTCTGGACGTCTGGCTTCAGGCTGTGTCTGACAGAGCATGAGTGCCCCGAGCAGCCTATCCAGTTCGGGTACCGTCGAGGCCCGAGCAGGTTCATCCTCATCTGGGTTTTCTGGAGAGCCCCACAGGGAAACGTTTTTCTTCCGTTGGGCAGACACTGGGCTGGGTTGTGGTTCTGGAGTTCCTAGTCCGGAGGGCTTGTTTGCCAGGAGTGTGAGGAAGGAAGTCTGAAAACACAAGCTAGCGTGAGGTTTGGGACCGAGGGCACGGCAGGCCCACTCTACAGAGGCTGAATCGAGATCTCCTGCACTGAGGTCATGTCAACTATGAGACGTGCCTCAGGCTAGAGATTTTGTCCAGCATGGCCTCTTTCTGAAGGGTGTGGGGGCTTCATGAGGCCAGGGAGGTTTGCCTACGATGGGATTTGGGAACTACTCCAAACCTCAAGGTTTCCTTTTGCACGACAGTCAATTCCTATTGGATGGTTCCAGGAGGCCCCATACGGAAAGACTCGAGAGCAGGTGTCTAAGCATGGATGCCTGGGAATGCCACCTCATATTCCCACTCTTTATTCAGGACAAGGCAGGCTCAATCTGCGGGCTCCTGCGTGAGCTACCCAGAGGGGAGAGTTGAAATGGACTCTCCTGAAGATGAGTCCTGCTGTGGCTTGGTGGCCTGGGAGACCTTGGAATGTGGAGGTGGCTCAGGGACTCTGCAGGATTCTCCAACCTGAGGTGTTTGACACGGCTCCAACAAGGAAGCTTCCCATGTGCAGACGAGAGGAGTTCTGTTCAGTGCCTCAGGAAAGCCCCATATCTTGTTCTTCGAACCAAGACCTGTGAAGAGTGACACCTGGAAACCAAAGCAAGAGTTGAGATTAGGGCCTAAGGGCCTGTCCGGCTCAACCTTCTATCTTTGTTGACATCTGTGTGCATGCCTTCGTGGAAGTAGCTGCTCATCTTGTGTCCGAATACCTTTGTGAGTCCGGGGAGGCCCCAGTAATTTGATGTCCTCTGGGGCCTTGAGGTTTCTGATATTCTGGAGGTGTGTGGCCAAAGGAATGGACACAGTTTCCCAGGAGAGAGCAGGCACGGTCCTGTGGTATGGCTCCAGAGGACCCAGCCTAGAGGCTGTGTTTGCCAGGGCTGTGGGGACAGATGTCTGAAAAAGCAAACTTGGCTCAGCTAGGGGCCAAGGTAATGGCAGGCCTGATCTCCAGTCCGTGAGGGGAGATCCTCTGGTTATCAAAGGAGGGCAAGTGGGAGGGAGTCGCTCAGGCTTTTGTCTCTGGGTGTTGCGTTCACAGTGGCCGTTCAGGGGAGGGGTTGTCTCAGGGGCCGGGGATGAGCCTTCCTCTCGGGGGATTGTCCAAGCACCCACGTGTTTGGGTTCATTCTGTGGGAAGGGAAGAGTCCTGTTTTCTGCCACAGGGGACCCCCCAGTAGAGGGACTCTAGAGCACAGCAGTGGGTTCCCTCAACTGGAATACACACCATCTAGTTAGTCCTGGGTGCCTAAGGGCATGGCAAGCCACATATGCGGGATCTTGGTCCAGTCACAGAGAGGCATTCCTTGAATAAGGTACTCACGCGAGGGTCACAATGTGTGTTTGTGCCCAAGGTGGCCCTCACGCATGGGCGTGGCCTCATGGGCCATGCCTTTTTCTCCTACACTGAAGGTTTGAGTCTCTGCCAGCAGCAAGGTTTCTTGCCATGGGGAAGGAAGGGTTGTGACTTGTGCATCAGGTTCCCCCCTGTGCAGGGATTGGAGATATGGTGTAGGTTCCAATGACTCAAAACCCAGGTTGGGAATGGATGGTGGCCTAAGGCAGTGGCGGGTCCAATGTGCTGGTGTGCAGCCAGCTGTGTCGGTGTCTGTTGGAAGGTCTGGGCTCAAGCTATTTGTGACAGAGCATAAGTGATTAAGGTAGCCTATGCAATTGGGTTTTTGCCGAGGGCCAAGCAGTTTGATCCTCATTTGGGGTTTCTGGGCAGCACGATAGACAATGTTTTTCTCCTGGAAGGCAGGCGGATTGCTTCATTGTGGCCCCAGAATTCCCAGTAGGGAGGGTTTATGGGCCAGGAGTGTGAGGACGGAAGTCTGAAAACAAAAGCTAGGGTGAGGATTGGAGCCAAGGGAAGAGCAGGCCCACTCTGCAGAGGCTGAATCAAAATCTCCTGCATCTGAAGTCAGGCTGAGGATCAGACGTTGGCTGAGGCTGGAGTATGTGTCCATGATGGCACCTTCATGAAGCGGGGGCCTCATGAGGCCAAGGAAGTTTTCCCAAGCTGAGTTTGGTGGTTGCCCCAAACCACAAGGTTTCCTTCTGCGGGACATTCGAGTCCTGTTGCATGGCTCCAGGACATACCATACGGAAGGACTGGAGAGAAGGGTTCGAAGGATGGATCCCTGGAGAGCATGCCTCGCATCCCCATTGGCCATTAGCGACAAAATATGTTTGATCTGCTGCCTCTGGGGCACGCTACCCAGGGGGCTGAGTTGAAATGGCCTCTCCTGAGGATGCGTCATAATGTGCGTTTGGGTCCATGGAGAACTTGGAATGTGCTGGTTGTTCAGTGGTCTTGCGGAACGATCCTACCTGAAGGGTTTCATACATCCCCAGTAAGAAAGCTCCCCATGTGGAGACGAGAGAGGTTTGGTTTGGTGCCTCAGAAAAGCCCCGTGTGCTGGTCTACGAAAAAAGTCCTCTGAGGATGGACACATGGAAACCAAAGCTACGGTTCAGATTAGGGCCTGGGGGCCTGTCCATTTCAACCTTCTGTCTCTGGGTCACCCTCTGAGAGTCTAAGTGGAGATAGTTGCTCCGCTGTTGTCAGAGAGCCCCTCTTAGTCCAGGGTGGCCTACACTATTGATGGCCTCAGGGGCCTTGGAGCTTTTCCCTATCCTGTAGGGTTGTGGTCAATGGATTGGGCACATTTTCCTTGGAGAGGGCAGGCACAATCTTTCTCTGTGGCTCCAGAGGCCCTAGCCTGGAGGTTGTGTGGGTCCAGGTTGTGGGCACAGAATTCTGAAACCACAAACTCAGCTTATGAGTGGCGCCTAGGGTATGGCAGGCCGGATGTACAGCCCGAGAGGGAGCTCCTGGGCCTCTGAAACAAGGGCGAGTGGGAGGCGCTCCTTCAGGCTTTTGTCTCTGGATCTTGTGTCCGGGATAGTCATGGATTGGAGGGGTGGCCTCAGGGACTGTGGACGAGTATCGCTCTCTGGGGATTTCTCCCAGCTCCCAAGAGTTTGGGGTCATTTTGTGGGAAGGGTGGAGTCGTTTTGTCTGGCTCATGTGTCTCTCCAAGCAAGGGATTCCAGAGCAGAGCCCCAGGTACGGGCGGGGCGACTGGAAAACTCAAACACTGGTGAGGATTGGGTGCATAGGGGCTTGGCAAGCCCCATATGCGGGCTCATGGTCCAGGCCCTGACAGGCCTTTCTTTGACATGGGGCTCATGCTGAGGGTCACAGTGTGAATTTGTGCCCAAGCAGCACTCAGGTTTGGGCGTGGCATCAGGGGCCATGAAGGTTTCTCCCACCCTGAAGGTGTGACTCCATGCCAAGAGCAAGCTTCACAGCCTTGGGGAAGGAGGAGTTTTGTTTTGTGCTTGTGATACCCAGCTTTGTGGAGAATTGATATGATGTCTAGGTTCAGATATCTGAAAAACAAGGTTAGGAAGAGGTGACGGCATAAGACCATGGCGTGTCCGAAGTGCTGGCTGTGCGGCCAGCTGTCTCCTTGTCTGTCTGGACGTCTGGCTTCAGGCTGTGTCTGACAGAGCATGAGTGCTCCGAGCAGCCTATCCAGTTCGGGTACCGTCGAGGCCCGAGCAGGTTGATCCTCATCTGGGTTTTCTGGAGAGCCCCACAGGGAAACGTTTTTCTTCCGTTGGGCAGACACTGGGCTGGGTTGTGGTTCTGGAGTTCCTAGTCCGGAGGGCTTGTTTGCCAGGAGTGTGAGGAAGGAAGTCTGAAAACACAAGCTAGCCTGAGGTTTGGGACCGAGGGCACGGCAGGCCCACTCTGCAGAGGCTGAATCGAGATCTCCTGCACTGAGGTCATGTCAACTATGAGACGTGCCTCAGGCTAGAGATTTTGTCCAGCATAGCCTCTTCCTGAAGGGTGTGGGGGCTTCATGAGGCCAGGGAGGTTTGCCTACGATGGGATTTGGGAACTACTCCAAACCTCAAGGTTTCCTTTTGCACGACAGTCAATTCCTATTGGATGGTTCCAGGAGGGCCCATACGGAAAGTCTCGAGAGCAGGTGTCTAAGCATGGATGCCTGGGAACGCCACCTCATATTCCCACTCTTTAGTCAGGACAAGGCAGGCTCAATCTGCGGGCTCCTGGGTGAGCTACCCAGAGGGGAGAGTTGAAATGGACTCTCCTGAAGATGAGTCCTACTGTGGCTTGGTGGCCTGGGAGACCTTGGAATGTGGAGGTGGCTCAGGGACTCTGCAGGATTCTCCAACCTGAGGTGTTTGACACGGCTCCAACAAGGAAGCTTCCCATGTGCAGACGAGAGGAGTTCTGTTCAGTGCCTCAGGAAAGCCCCATATCTTGTCTTCGAAACAAGACCTCTGAAGAGTGACACCTGGAAACCAAAGCAAGAGTTGAGATTAGGGCCTAAGGGCCTGTCCGGCTCAACCTTCTATCTTTGTTGACATCTGTGTGCATGCCTTCGTGGAAGTAGCTGCTCAGCTTGTGTCCGAATGCCCCTGTGTGTCCAGGAGGCCCCAGTATTGGGATGTCCTCTGGGGCCTTGAGGTTTTTGATATTCTGGAGGTGTGTGGCCAAAGGAATGGACAAAGTTTCCCAGGAGAGAGCAGGCACGGTCCTGTGGTATGGCTCCAGAGGACCCAGCCTAGAGGCTGTGTTTGCCAGGGCTGTGGGGACAGATGTCTGAAAAAGCAAACTTGGCTCAGCTAGGGGCCAAGGTAATGGCAGGCCTGATCTCCAGTCTGTGAGGGGAGATCCTCTGGATATCAAAGGAGGGCAAGTGGGAGGCAGTCGCTCAGGCTTTTGTCTCTGGGTGTTGCGTTCACAGAGGCCGTTCAGGGTAGGGGTTGCCTCAGGGGCCGGGGAAGAGCCTTCCTCTCGGGGGATTGTCCAAGCTCCCAAGTGTTTGGGTTCATTCTGTGGGAAGGGAAGAGTCCTGTTTTCTGCCACAGGGGACCCCCCAGTAGAGGGACTCTAGAGCACAGCAGTGGGTTCCCTCAACTGGAATACACACCATCCTGTTAGTCCTGGGTGCCTATGGGCATGGAAAGCCACATATGCGGGCTCTTGGTCCAGTCACGGAGAGGCGTTCCTTGAATAAGGTACTCACGCGAGGGTCACAATGTGTGTTTGTGCCCAAGGCGGCCCTCACGCATGGGCGTGGCCTCATGGGCCATGCCTTTTTCTCCTACACTGAAGGTTTGACTCACTGCCAGCAGCAAGGTTTCTTGCCATGGGGAAGGAGGGGTTCTGACTTGTGCATCAGGTTCCCCCCTGTGCAGGGATTGGAGATATGGTCTAGGTTCCAATGAATGAAAACCCAGGTTGGGAATGGATGGTGGCCTAAGGCAGTGGCGGGTCCAATGTGCTGGGTGTGCAGCCAGCTGTGTCGGTGTCTGTAGGAAAGTCTGGGCTCAGGCTATTTGCGACAGAGCATCAGTGATTAAGGCAGCCTATGCTATTGGTTTTTGCCGAGGGCCAAGCAGTTTGATCCTCATTTGGGTTTTCTGGGCAGCACCATAGACAATGTTTTTCTCCTGGGAGGCAGGCAGATTTCTTCATTGTGGCCCCAGAATTCCCAGTAGGGAGGGTTTATGGGCCAGGAGTGTGAGGACGGAAGTCTGAAAACACAAGCTAGGGTTAGGATTGGAGCCAAGGGCAGAGCAGGCCCACTCTGCAGAGGCTGAATCAAAATCTCCTGCATCTGAAGTCAGGCTGAGGATCAGACGTTGGCTGAGGCTGGAGTATGTGTCCATGATGGCACCTTCATGAAGCGGGGGCCTCATGAGGCCAAGGAAGTTTTCCCAAGCTGAGTTTGGAGGTTGCCCCAAACCACAAGGTTTCCTTCTGCGGGACATTCGAGTCCTGTTGCATGGCTCCAGGACATACCATACGGAAGGACTGGAGAGCAGGGTTCGAAGGATGGATCCCTGGAGAGCATGCCTCGCATCCCCATTGGCCATTAGCGACAAGATATGTTTGATCTGCTGCCTCTGGGGCACGCTACCCAGGGGGCTGAGTTGAAATGGCCTCTCCTAAGGATGCGTCATAATGTGCGTTTGGGTCCATGGAGACCTTGGAATGTGCTGGTTGTTCAGTGGCCCTGTGGAACTCTCCTACCTGAAGGGTTTGATACATCCCCAGTCAGAGAGCTCCCCATGTGGAGACCAGAGAGTTTGGTTTGGTGCCTCAGAAAAGCCCCGTGTGCTGGTCTACGAAAACAGTCCTCTGAGCACGGACACATGGAAACACAAGCTACGGTTCAGATTAGGGCCTGGGGGCCTGTCCATTTCAACCTTCTGTCTCTGGGGACACTGTCTGAGAGTCTAAGTGGAGATAGTTGCTACGCTGGTGTCAGAGAGCCCCTCTTAGTCCAGGGGGCCTACACTATTGATGGCCTCAGGGGCCTTGGATCTTTTCCCTATCATCTAGGGTTATGGTCAATGGATTGGGCACATTTTCCTTGGAGAGGGCAGGCACAATCTTTCTCTGTGGCTCCAGAGTCCCTAGCCTGGAGGTTGTGTGGGTCCAGGCTGTGGTCACAGAATTCTGAAAACCCAAACCCAGCTTATTAGTGGCGCCTAGGGTATGGCAGGCCGGATGTACAGCCCGAGAGGGAGCTCCTGGGCCTCTGTAACAAGGGCGAGTGGGAGGCGCTCCTTCAGGCTTTTGTCTCTGGATGTTGTGTCCGGGATTGCCGTGGATTGGAGGGGTGGCCTCAGGGACTGTGGACGAGTATCCCTCTCTGGGGATTTGTCCCAGCTCCCAAGAGTTTGGGGTCATTTTGTGGGAAGGGTGGAGTCGTGTTGTCTGGCTCATGTGTCTCTCCAAGCAAGGGATTCCAGAGCAGAGCCCCAGGTACGGGCGGGGCGACTGGAAAACTCAAACACTGGTGAGGATTGGGTGCATAGGGGCTTGGCAAGCCCCATATGCGTGCTCTTGGTCCAGGCCCTGACAGGCCTTTCTTTGACATGGGGCTCATGCTGAGGGTCACAGTTTGAATCTGTGCCCAAGCAGCACTCAGGTTTGGGCGTGGCATCAGGGGCCATGAAGGTTTCTCCCACCCTGAAGGTGTGACTCCATGCCAAGAGCAAGCTTCACAGCCTTGGGGAAGGAGGAGTTCTGTTTTGTGCTTGTGATACCAAGCTGTGTGGAGAATTGATATGATGTCTAGGTTCAGATATCTGAAAAACAAGGTTAGGAAGAGGTGACGGCATAAGACCATGGCGTGTCCGAAGTGCTGGGTGTGCGGCCAGCTGTCTCCTTCTCTGTCTGGACGTCTGGCTTCAGGCTGTGTCAGACAGAGCATGAGTGCCCCGAGCAGCCTATCGAGTTCGGGTACCGTCGGGGCCCGAGCAGGTTGATCCTCATCTGGGTTTTCTGGAGAGCCCCACAGGGAAACGTTTTTCTTCCGTTGGGCAGACACTGGGCTGGGTTGTGGTTCTGGAGTTCCTAGTCCTGAGGGCTTGTTTGCCAGGAGTGTGAGGAAGGAAGTCTGAAAACACAAGCTAGCGTGAGGTTTGCGACCGAGGGCACGGCAGGCCCACTCTGCAGAGGCTGAATCGAGATCTCCTGCACTGAGGTCATGTCAACTATGAGACGTGCCTCAGGCTAGAGATTTTGTCCAGCATGGCCTCTTCCTGAAGGGTGTGGGGGCTTCATGAGGCCTGGGAGGTTTGCCTACGATGGGATTTGGGAACTACTCCAAACCTCAAGGTTTCCTTTTGCATGACAGTCAATTCCTATTGGATGGTTCCAGGAGGCCCCATACGGAAAAACTCGAGAGCAGGTGTCTAAGCATGGATGCCTGGGAACGCCACCTCATATTCCCACTCTTTAGTCAGGACAAGGCAGGCTCAATCTGCGGGCTCCTGGGTGAGCTACCCACAGGGGAGAGTTGAAATGGACTCTCCTGCAGATGAGTCCTACTGTGGCTTGGTGGCCTGGGAGACCTTGGAATGTGGATGCGGCTCATGAACTCTGCAGGATTCTCCAACCTGAGGTGTTTGACACGGCTCCAACAAGGAAGCTTCCCATGTGCAGACGAGAGGAGTTCTGTTCAGTGCCTCAGGAAAGCCCCATATCTTGTTCTTCGAACCAAGACCTGTGAAGAGTAACACCTGGAAACCAAAGCAAAGTTGAGATTAGGGCCTAAGGGCCTGTCCGGCTCAACCTTCTATCTTTGTTGACATCTGTGTGCATGACTTCGTGGAAGTAGCTGCTCATCTAGTGTCCGAATGCCCCTGTGTGTCCAGGGAGGCCCCCAGTATTGGGATGTCCTCAGGGTCCTTGAGGTTTCTGATATTCTGGAGGTGTGTGGCCAAAGGAATGGACACAGTTTCCCAGGAGAGAGCAGTCACGGTCCTGTGGTATGGCTCCAGAGGACCCAGCCTAGAGGCTGTGTTTGCCAGGGCTGTGGGGACAGATGTCAGAAAAAGGAAACTTGGCTCAGCTCGGGGCCAAGGTAATGGCAGGCCTGATCTCCAGTCCGTGAGGGGAGATCCTCTGGATATCAAAGGAGGGCAAGTGGGAAGCAGTCGCTCAGGCTTTTGTCTCTGGGTGTTGCGTTCACAGTGGCCGTTCAGGGTAGGGGTTGCCTCAGGGCCTAGGGAAGAGCCTTCCTCTCGGGGAATTGTCCAAGCTCCCAAGTGTTTGGGTTCATTTTGTGGGAAGGGAAGATTCCTGTTTTCTGCCACAGGGGACCCCCCAGTAGAGGGACTCTAGAGCACAGCAGTGGGTTCCCTCAACTGGAATACACAACATCTAGTTAGTCCTGGGTGCCTATGGGCATGGAAAGCCACATATGCGGGCTCTTGGTCCAGTCACAGAGAGGCGTTCCTTGAATAAGGTACTCACGCGAGGGTCACAATGTGTGTTTGTGCCCAAGGCGGCCCTCACGCATGGGCGTGGCCTCATGGGCCATGCCGTTTTCTCCTACACTGAAGGTTTGACTAACTGCCAGCAGCAAGGTTACTTGCCATGGAAAAAGAGGGGTTCTGACTTGTGCATCAGGTTCCCCCCTGTGCAGGGATTGGAGATATGGTCTAGGTTCCAATGACTGAAAACCCAGGTTGGGAATGGATGGTGGCCTAAGGCAGTGGCGGGTCCAATGTGCTGGGTGTGCAGCCAGCTGTGTCGGTGTCTTTTGGAAGGTCTGGGCTCAGGCTATTTGCGACAGAGCAGCAGTGATAAAGGTAGCCTATGCAATTGCGTTTTTGCCGAGGGCCAAGCAGTTTGATCCTCATTTGGGGTTTCTGGGCAGCATGATAGACAATGTTTTTCTCCTGGGAGGCAGGCAGATTGCTTCATTGTGACCCCAGAATTCCCAGTAGGGAGGGTTTATGGGCCAGGAGTGTGAGGACAGAAGTCTGTAAACACAAGCTAGGGTGAGGATTGGAGCCAAGGGCAGAGCAGGCCCACTCTGCAGAGGCTGAATCAAAATCTCCTGCATCTGAAGTCAGGCTGAGGATCAGATGTTGGCTGAGGCTGGAGTATGTGTCCATGATGGCACCTTCATGAAGCGGGGGCCTCATGAGGCCAAGGAAGTTTTCCCAAGCTGAGTTTGGAGGTTGCCCCAAACCACAAGGTTTCCTTCTGCGGGACATTCGAGTCCTGTTGCATGGCTCCAGGACATATCATACGGAAGGACTGGTGAGCAGGGTTCGAGGATGGATCCCTGGAGAGCATGCCTCGCATCCCCATTGGCCATTAGCGACAAGATATGTTTGATCTGCTGCCTCTGGGGCACGCTACCCAGTGGGCTGAGTTGAAATGGCCTCTCCTAAGGATGCGTCATAATGTGCGTTTGGGTCCATGGAGACCTTGGAATGTGCTGGTTGTTCAGTGGCCCTGTGGAACTCTCCTACCTGAAGGGTTTGATACATCCCCAGTCAGAGAGCTCCCCATGTGGAGACCAGAGAGTTTGGTTTGGTGCCTCAGAAAAGCCCCGTGTGCTGGTCTACGAAAACAGTCCTCTGAGCACGGACACATGGAAACACAAGCTACGGTTCAGATTAGGGCCTGGGGGCCTGTCCATTTCAACCTTCTGTCTCTGGGGACACTGTCTGAGAGTCTAAGTGGAGATAGTTGCTACGCTGGTGTCAGAGAGCCCCTCTTAGTCCAGGGGGCCTACACTATTGATGGCCTCAGGGGCCTTGGAGCTTTTCCCTATCATCTAGGGTTATGGTCAATGGATTGGGCACATTTTCCTTGGAGAGGGCAGGCACAATCTTTCTCTGTGGCTCCAGAGTCCCTAGCCTGGAGGTTGTGTGGGTCCAGGCTGTGGGCACAGAATTCTGAAAACCCAAACCCAGCTTATTAGTGGCGCCTAGGGTATGGCAGGCCGGATGTACAGCCCGAGAGGGAGCTCCTGGGCCTCTGTAACAAGGGCGAGTGGGAGGCGCTCCTTCAGGCTTTTGTCTCTGGATGTTGTGTCCGGGATTGCCGTGGATTGGAGGGGTGGCCTCAGGGACTGTGGACGAGTATCCCTCTCTGGGGATTTGTCCCAGCTCCCAAGAGTTTGGGGTCATTTTGTGGGAAGGGTGGAGTCGTGTTGTCTGGCTCATGTGTCTCTCCAAGCAAGGGATTCCAGAGCAGAGCCCCAGGTACGGGCGGGGCGACTGGAAAACTCAAACACTGGTGAGGATTGGGTGCATAGGGGCTTGGCAAGCCCCATATGCGTGCTCTTGGTCCAGGCCCTGACAGGCCTTTCTTTGACATGGGGCTCATGCTGAGGGTCACAGTTTGAATCTGTGCCCAAGCAGCACTCAGGTTTGGGCGTGGCATCAGGGGCCATGAAGGTTTCTCCCACCCTGAAGGTGTGACTCCATGCCAAGAGCAAGCTTCACAGCCTTGGGGAAGGAGGAGTTCTGTTTTGTGCTTGTGATACCAAGCTGTGTGGAGAATTGATATGATGTCTAGGTTCAGATATCTGAAAAACAAGGTTAGGAAGAGGTGACGGCATAAGACCATGGCGTGTCCGAAGTGCTGGGTGTGCGGCCAGCTGTCTCCTTCTCTGTCTGGACGTCTGGCTTCAGGCTGTGTCAGACAGAGCATGAGTGCCCCGAGCAGCCTATCGAGTTCGGGTACCGTCGGGGCCCGAGCAGGTTGATCCTCATCTGGGTTTTCTGGAGAGCCCCACAGGGAAACGTTTTTCTTCCGTTGGGCAGACACTGGGCTGGGTTGTGGTTCTGGAGTTCCTAGTCCTGAGGGCTTGTTTGCCAGGAGTGTGAGGAAGGAAGTCTGAAAACACAAGCTAGCGTGAGGTTTGCGACCGAGGGCACGGCAGGCCCACTCTGCAGAGGCTGAATCGAGATCTCCTGCACTGAGGTCATGTCAACTATGAGACGTGCCTCAGGCTAGAGATTTTGTCCAGCATGGCCTCTTCCTGAAGGGTGTGGGGGCTTCATGAGGCCTGGGAGGTTTGCCTACGATGGGATTTGGGAACTACTCCAAACCTCAAGGTTTCCTTTTGCATGACAGTCAATTCCTATTGGATGGTTCCAGGAGGCCCCATACGGAAAAACTCGAGAGCAGGTGTCTAAGCATGGATGCCTGGGAACGCCACCTCATATTCCCACTCTTTAGTCAGGACAAGGCAGGCTCAATCTGCGGGCTCCTGGGTGAGCTACCCACAGGGGAGAGTTGAAATGGACTCTCCTGCAGATGAGTCCTACTGTGGCTTGGTGGCCTGGGAGACCTTGGAATGTGGATGCGGCTCATGAACTCTGCAGGATTCTCCAACCTGAGGTGTTTGACACGGCTCCAACAAGGAAGCTTCCCATGTGCAGACGAGAGGAGTTCTGTTCAGTGCCTCAGGAAAGCCCCATATCTTGTTCTTCGAACCAAGACCTGTGAAGAGTAACACCTGGAAACCAAAGCAAGAGTTGAGATTAGGGCCTAAGGGCCTGTCCGGCTCAACCTTCTATCTTTGTTGACATCTGTGTGCATGACTTCGTGGAAGTAGCTGCTCATCTAGTGTCCGAATGCCCCTGTGTGTCCAGGGAGGCCCCCAGTATTGGGATGTCCTCAGGGTCCTTGAGGTTTCTGATATTCTGGAGGTGTGTGGCCAAAGGAATGGACACAGTTTCCCAGGAGAGAGCAGTCACGGTCCTGTGGTATGGCTCCAGAGGACCCAGCCTAGAGGCTGTGTTTGCCAGGGCTGTGGGGACAGATGTCAGAAAAAGCAAACTTGGCTCAGCTCGGGGCCAAGGTAATGGCAGGCCTGATCTCCAGTCCGTGAGGGGAGATCCTCTGGATATCAAAGGAGGGCAAGTGGGAGGCAGTCGCTCAGGCTTTTGTCTCTGGGTGTTGCGTTCACAGTGGCCGTTCAGGGTAGGGGTTGCCTCAGGGCCTAGGGAAGAGCCTTCCTCTCGGGGAATTGTCCAAGCTCCCAAGTGTTTGGGTTCATTTTGTGGGAAGGGAAGATTCCTGTTTTCTGCCACAGGGGACCCCCCAGTAGAGGGACTCTAGAGCACAGCAGTGGGTTCCCTCAACTGGAATACACAACATCTAGTTAGTCCTGGGTGCCTATGGGCATGGAAAGCCACATATGCAGGCTCTTGGTCCAGTCACAGAGAGGCGTTCCTTGAATAAGGTACTCACGCGAGGGTCACAATGTGTGTTTGTGCCCAAGGCGGCCCTCACGCATGGGCGTGGCCTCATGGGCCATGCCGTTTTCTCCTACACTGAAGGTTTGACTCACTGCCAGCAGCAAGGTTTCTTGCCATGGAAAAGGAGGGGTTCTGACTTGTGCATCAGGTTCCCCCCTGTGCAGGGATTGGAGATATGGTCTAGGTTCCAATGACTGAAAACCCAGGTTGGGAATGGATGGTGGCCTAAGGCAGTGGCGGGTCCAATGTGCTGGGTGTGCAGCCAGCTGTGTCGGTGTCTGTTGGAAGGTCTGGGCTCAGGCTATTTGCGACAGAGCATCAGTGATTAAGGTAGCCTATGCAATTGGGTTTTTGCCTAGGGCCAAGCAGTTTGATCCTCATTTGGGGTTTCTGGGCAGCACCATAGACAATGTTTTTCTCCTGGGAGGCAGGCAGATTGCTTCATTGTGGCCCCAGAATTCCCAGTAGGGAGGGTTTATGGGCCAGGAGTGTGAGGACGGAAGTCTGAAAACACAAGCTAGGGTGAGGATTGGAGCCAAGGGCAGAGCAGGCCCACTCTGCAGAGGCAGAATCAAAATCTCCTGCATCTGAAGTCAGGCTGAGGATCAGACGTTGGCTGAGGCTGGAGTATGTGTCCATGATGGCACCTTCATGAAGCGGGGGCCTCATGAGGCCAAGGAAGTTTTCCCAAGCTGAGTTTGGAGGTTGCCCCAAACCACAAGGTTTCCTTCTGCGGGACATTCGAGTCCTGTTGAATATCTCCAGGACATACCATACAGAAGGACTGGAGAGCAGGATTCGAAGGATGGATCCCTGGAGAGCATGCCTCGCATCCCCATTGGCCATTAGCGACAAGATATGTTTGATCTGCTGCCTCTGGGGCACGCTACCCAGGGGGCTGAGTTGAAATGGCCTCTCCTGAGGATGCGTCATAATGTGCGTTTGGGTCCATGGAGACCTTGGAATGTGCTGGTTGTTCAGTGGCCCTGCGGAACTCTCTAAACTGAAGGGTTTGATACATCCCCAGGAAGAAAGCTCCCCATGTGGAGACGAGAGAGGTTTGGTTTGGTGCCTCAGAAAAGCCCCGTGTGCTGGTCTATGAAAACAGTCCTCTGAGGACGGACACATGGAAACCAAAGCTACGGTTCAGATTAGGGCCTGGGGGCCTGTCCATTTCAACCTTCTGTCCCTGGGGACACTGTCTGAGAGTCTAAGTGGAGATAGTTGCTCCGCTGGTGTCAGAGAGCCCCTCTTAGTCCAGGGTGGCCTACACTATTGATGGCCTCAGGGGCCTTGGAGCTTTTCCCTATCCTGTAGGGTTGTGGTCAATGGATTGGGCACATTTTCCTTGGAGAGGGCAGGCACAATCTTTCTCTGTGGCTCCAGAGGCCCTAGCCTGGAGGTTGTGTGGGTCCAGGCTGTGGGCACAGAATTCTGAAAACACAAACTCAGCTTATGAGTGGCGCCTAGGTTATGGCAGGCCGGATGTACAGCCCGAGAGGGAGCTCCTGGGCCTCTGAAACAAGGGCGAGTGGGAGGCGATCCTTCAGGCTTTTGTCTCTGGATGTTGTGTCCGGGATAGCCGTGGATTGGAGGGGTGGCCTCAGGGACTGTGGACGAGTATCCCTCTCTGGGGATTTGTCCCAGGTCCCAAGAGTTTGGGGTCATTTTGTGGGAAGGGTGGAGTCGTGTTTTCTGGCTCGTGTGTCTCTCCAAGCAAGGGATTCCAGAGCAGAGCCCCAGGAACGGGCGGGGCGACTGGGAAACTCAAACACTGGTGAGGATTGGGTGCATAGGGGCTTGGCAAGCCCCATATGCGGGCTCTTGGTCCAGGCCCTGACAGGCCTTTCTTTGACATGGGGCTCATGCTGAGGGTCACAGTGTGAATTTGTGCCCAAGCAGCTCTCAGGTTTGGGCGTGGCATCAGGGGCCATGAAGGTTTCTCCCACCCTGAAGGTGTGACTCCATGCCAAGAGCAAGCTTCACAACCTTGGGGAAGGAGGAGTTCTGTTTTGTGCTTGTGATACCCAGCTGTGTGGAGAATTGATATGATGTCTAGGTTCAGATATCTGAAAAAGAAGGTTAGGAAGAGGTGACGGCATAAGACCATGGCGTGTCCGAAGTGCTGGGTGTGCGGCCAGCTGTCTCCTTGTCTGTCTGGACGTCTGGCTTCAGGCTGTGTCAGACAGAGCATGAGTGCCCCGAGCAGCCTATCCAGTTCGGGTACCGTCGAGGCCCGAGCAGGTTGATCCTCATCTGGGTTTTCTGGAGAGCCCCACAGGGAAACGTTTTTCTTCCGTTGGGCAGACACTGGGCTGGGTTGTGGTTCTGGAGTTCCTAGTCCGGAGGGCTTGTTTGCCAGGAGTGTGAGGAAGGAAGTCTGAAAACACAAGCTAGCGTGAAGTTTGGGACCGAGGGCACGGCAGGCCCACTCTGCAGAGGCTGAATCAAGATCTCCTGCACTGAGGTCATGTCAACTATGAGACGTGCCTCAGGCTAGAGATTTTGTCCAGCATGGCCTCTTCCTGAAGGGTGTGGGGGCTTCATGAGGCCAGGGAGGTTTGCCTACGATGGGATTTGGGAACTACTCCAAACCTCAAGATTTCCTTTTGCACGACAGTCAATTCCTATTGGATGGTTCCAGGAGGCCCCATACGGAAAGACTCGAGAGCAGGTGTCTAAGCATGGATGCCTGGGAACGCCACCTCATATTCCCACTATTTAGTCAGGACAAGGCAGGCTCAATCTGCGGGCTCCTGGGTGAGCTACCCAGAGGGGAGAGTTGAAATGGGCTCTCCTAAAGATGAGTCCTACTGTGGCTTGGTGGCCTGGGAGACCTTGGAATGTGGAGGTGGCTCATGGTCTCTGCAGGATTCTCCAACCTGAGGTGTTTGACACGGCTCCAACAAGGAAGCTTCCCATGTGGAGATGAGAGGAGTTCTGTTCAGTGCCTCAGGAAAGCCCCATATCTTGTTCTTCGAACCAAGACCTCTGAAGAGTGACACCTGGAAACCAAAGCAAGAGTTGAGATTAGGGCCTAAGGGCCTGTCCGGCTCAACCTTCTATCTTTGTTGACATCTGTGTGCATGCCTTCGTGGAAGTAGCTGCTCAGCTTGTGTCCGAATGCCCCTGTGTGTCCAGGGAGGCCCCCAGTATTGGGATGTCCTCTGGGGCCTTGAGGTTTCTGATATTCTGGAGGTGTGTGGCGAAAGGAATGGACACAGTTTCCCAGGAGAGAGCAGATACGGTCCTTTGGTATGGCTCCAGAGGACCCAGACTAGAGGCTGTGTTTGCCAGGGCTGTGGGGACAGATGTCTGAAAAAGCAAACTTGTTCAGCTAGGGGCCAAGGTAATGGCAGGCCTGATCTCCAGTCCGTGAGGGGAGATCCTCTGGATATCAAAGGAGGGCAAGTGGGAGGCAGTCGCTCAGGCTTTTGTCTCTGGGTGTTGCGTTCACAGTGGCCGTTCAGGGTAGGGGTTGCCTCAGGGGCCGGGGAAGAGCCTTCCTCTCGGGGGATTGTCCAAGCTCCCAAGTGTTTGGGTTCATTCTGTGGGAAGGGAAGAGTCCTGTTTTCTGCCACAGGGGACCCCCCAGTAGAGGGACTCTAGAGCACAGCAGTGGGTTCCCTCAACTGGAATACACACCATCTAGTTAGTCCTGGGTGCCTATGGGCATGGCAAGTCACATATGCGGGCTCTTGGTCCAGTCACAGAGAGGCGTTCCTTGAAAAAGGTACTCACACGAGGGTCACAATGTGTGTTTGTTGCCCAAGGCGGCCCTCACGCATGGGCGTGGCCTCATGGGCCATGCCATTTTCTCCTACACTGAAGGTTTGACTCACTGCCAGCAGCAAGGTTTCTTGCCATGGAAAAGGAAAGGTTCTGACTTGTGCATCAGGTTCCCCCCTGTGCAGGGATTGGAGATATGGTCTAGGTTCCAATGACTGAAAACCCAGGTTGGGAATGGATGGTGGCCTAAGGCAGTGGCGGGTCCAATGTGCTGGGTGTGCAGCCAGCTGTGTCGGTGTCTGTTGGAAGGTCTGGGCTCAGGCTATTTGCGACAGAGCATCAGTGATTAAGGTAGCCTATGCAATTGGGTTATTGCCGAGGGCCAAGCAGTTTGATCCTCATTTGGGGTTTCTGGGCAGCACCATAGACAATGTTTTTCTCCTGGGAGGCAGGCAGATTGCTTCATTGTGGCCCCAGAATTCCCAGTAGGGAGGGTTTATGGGCCAGGAGTTTGAGGACGGAAGTCTGAAAACACAAGCTAGGGTGAGGATTGGAGCCAAGGGCAGAGCAGGCCCACTCTGCAGAGGCAGAATCAAAATCTCCTGCATCTGAAGTCAGGCTGAGGATCAGACGTTGGCTGAGGCTGGAGTATGTGTCCATGATGGCACCTTCATGAAGCGGGGGCCTCATAAGGCCAAGGAAGTTTTCCCAAGCTGAGTTTGGAGGTTGCCCCAAACCACAAGGTTTCCTTCTGTGGGACATTCGAGTCCTGTTGAATATCTCCAGGACATACCATACAGAAGGACTGGAGGGCAGGATTCGAAGGATGGATCCCTGGAGAGCATGCCTCGCATCCCCATTGGCCATTAGCGACAAGATATGTTTGATCTGCTGCCTCTGGGGCACGCTACCCAGGGGGTTGAGTTGAATTGGCCTCTCCTGAGGATGCGTCATAATGTGCGTTTGGGTCCATGGAGACCTTGGAATGTGCTGGTTGTTCAGTGGCCATGCGGAACTCTCTAAACTGAAGGTTTTGATACATCCCCATGAAGAAAGCTCCCCATGTGGAGACGAGAGAGGTTTGGTTTGGTGCCTCAGAAAAGCCCCGTGTGCTGGTCTACGAAAACAGTCCTCTGAGGACGGACACATGGAAACCAAAGCTACGGTTCAGATTAGGGCCTGGGGGCCTGTCCATTTCAACCTTCTGTCTCTGGGGACACTGTCTGAGAGTCTAAGTGGAGTTAGTTGCTCCGCTGGTGTCAGAGAGCCCCTCTTAGTCCAGGGTGGCCTACAGTATTGATGGCCTCAGGGGCCTTAGAGCTTTTCCCTATCCTGTAGGGTTGTGGTCAATGGATTGGGCACATTTTCCTTGGAGAGGGCAGGCACAATCTTTCTCTGTGGCTCCAGAGGCCCTAGCCTGGAGGTTGTGTGGGTCCAGGCTGTGGGCAAAGAATTCTGAAAACACAAACCCAGCTTATTAGTGGCGCCTAGGGTATGGCAGGCCGGATGTACAGCCCGAGAGGGAGCTCCTGGGCCTCTGAAACAAGGGCGAGTGGGAGGCGCTCCTTCAGGCTTTTGTCTCTGGATGTTGTGTCCGGGATAGCCGTGGATTGGAGGGGTGGCCTCAGGGACTGTGGACGAGTATCCCTCTCTCGGGATTTGTCCCAGCTCCCAAGAGTTTGGGGTCATTTTGTGGGAAGGGTGGAGTCGTGTTGTCTGGCTCATGTGTCTCTCCAAGCAAGGGATTCCAGAGCAGAGCCCCAGGTACGGGCGGGGCGACTGGAAAACTCAAACACTGGTGAGGATTGGGTGCATAGGGGCTTGGCAAGCCCCATATGCGGGCTCTTGGTCCAGGCCCTGACAGGCCTTTCTTTGACATGGGGCTCATGCTGAGGGTCACAGTGTGAATTTGTGCCCAAGCAGCACTCAGGTTTGGTCGTGGCATCAGGGGCCATGAAGGTTTCTCCCACCCTGAAGGTGTGACTTCATGCCAAGAGCAAGCTTCACAGCCTTGGGGAAGGAGGTGTTCTGTTTTGTGCTTGTGATACCCAGCTGTGTGGAGAATTCATATGATGTCTAGGTTCAGATAGCTGAAAAACAAGGTTAGGAATAGGTGACGGCATAAGACCATGGCGTTTCCGAAGTGCTGGGTGTGGGGCCAGCTGTCTCCTTGTCTGTCTGGACGTCTGGCTTCAGGCTGTGTCAGACAGAGCATGAGTGCCCCGAGCAGCCTATCCAGTTCGGGTACCGTCGAGGCCCGAGCAGGTTGATCCTCATCTGGGTTTTCTGGAGAGCCCCACAGGGAAACGTTTTTCTTCCGTTGGGCAGACACTGGGCTGGGTTGTGGTTCTGGAGTTCCTAGTCCGGAGGGCTTGTTTGCCAGGAGTGTGAGGAAGGAAGTCTGAAAACACAAGCTAGCGTGAGGTTTGGGACCGAGGGCACGGCAGGCCCACTCTGCAGAGGCTGAATCAAGATCTCCTGCACTGAGGTCATGTCAACTATGAGACGTGCCTCAGGCTAGAGATTTTGTCCAGCATGGCCTCTTCCTGAAGGGTGTGGGGGCTTCATGAGGCCAGGGAGGTTTGCCTACGATGGGATTTGGGAACTACTCCTAACCTCAAGATTTCCTTTTGCACGACAGTCAATTCCTATTGGATGGTTCCAGGAGGCCCCATACGGAAAGACTCGAGAGCAGGTGTCTAAGCATGGATGCCTGGGAACGCCACCTCATATTCCCACTCTTTAGTCAGGACAAGGCAGGCTCAATCTGCGGGCTCCTGGGTGAGCTACCCAGAGGGGAGAGTTGAAATGGGCTCTCCTAAAGATGAGTCCTACTGTGGCTTGGTGGCCTGGGAGACCTTGGAATGTGGAGGTGGCTCATGGACTCTGCAGGATTCTCCAACCTGAGGTGTTTGACACGGCTCCAACAAGGAAGCTTCCCATGTGGAGACGAGAGGAGTTCTGTTCAGTGCCTCAGGAAAGCCCCATATCTTGTTCTTCGAACCAAGACCTCTGAAGAGTGACACCTGGAAACCAAAGCAAGAGTTGAGATTAGGGCCTAAGGGCCTGTCCGGCTCAACCTTCTATCTTTGTTGACATCTGTGTGCAGGCCTTCGTGGAAGTAGCTGCTCAGCTTGTGTCCGAATGCCCCTGTGTGTCCAGGGAGGCCCCCAGTATTGGGATGTCCTCTGGGGCCTTGAGGTTTCTGATATTCTGGAGGTGTGTGGCCAAAGGAATGGACACAGTTTCCCAGGAGAGAGCAGGCACGGTCCTGTGGTATGGCTCCAGGGACCCAGCCTAGAGGCTGTGTTTGCCAGGGCTATGGGGACAGATGTCTGAAAAAGCAAACTTGGCTCAGCTAGGGGCCAAGGTAATGGCAGGCCTGATCTCCAGTCCGTGAGGGGAGATGTTCTGGATATCAAAGGAGGGCAAGTGGGAGGCAGTCGCTCAGGCTTTTGTCTCTGGGTGTTGCGTTCACAGTGGCCATTCAGGGTAGGGGTTGCCTCAGGGGCCGGGGAAGAGCCTTTTTCTCGGGGGATTGTCCAAGCTCCCAAGTGTTTGGGTTCATTCTGTGGGAAGGGAAGAGTCCTGTTTTCTGCCACAGGGGACCCCCCAGTAGAGGGACTCTAGAGCACAGCAGTGGGTTCCCTCAACTGGAATACACACCATCTAGTTAGTCCTGGGTGCCTATGGGTATGGCAAGCCACATATGCGGGCTCTTGGTCCAGTCACAGAGAGGCGTTCCTTGAATAAGGTACTCACGCGAGGGTCACAATGTGTGTTTGTGCCCAAGGCGGCCCTCACGCATGGGCGTGGCCTCATGGGCCATGCTGTTTTCTCCTACACTGAAGGTTTGACTCACTGCCAGCAGCAAGGTTTCTTGCCATGGGGAAGGAGGGGTTCTGACTTGTGCATCAGGTTCCCCCCTGTGCAGGGATTGGAGATATGGTCTAGGTTCCAATGACTGAAAACCCAGGTTTGGATTGGATGGTGGCCTAAGGCAGTGGCGGGTCCAATGTGCTGGGTGTGCAGCCAGCTGTGTCGGTGTCTGTTGGAAGGTCTGGGCTCAGGCTATTTGCGACAGAGCATCAGTGATTAAGGTAGTCTATGCAATTGGGTTTTTGCCGAGGGCCAAGCAGTTTGATCCTCATTTGGGGTTTCTGGGCAGCACCATAGACAATGTTTTTCTCCTGGGAGGCAGGCAGATTGCTTCATTGTGTCCCCAGAATCCCCAGTAGGGAGGGTTTATGGGCCAGGAGTGTGAGGACGGAAGTCTGAAAACACAAGCTACGGTGAGGATTGGAGCCAAGGGCAGAGCAGGCCCACTCTGCAGAGGCTGAAACAAAATCTCCTGCATCTGAAGTCAGGCTGAGGATCAGACGTTGGCTGAGGCTGGAGTATGTGTCCATGATGGCACCTTCATGAAGCGGGGGCCTCATGAGGCCAAGGAAGTTTTCCCAAGCTGAGTTTGGAGGTTGCCCCAAACCACAAGGTTTCCTTCTGCGGGACATTCGAGTCCTGTTGCATGGCTCCAGGACATACCATACGGAAGGACTGGAGAGCAGGGTTCGAAGGACGGATTCCTGGAGAGCATGCCTCGCATCCCCATTGGCCATTAGCGACAAGATATGTTTGATCTGCTGCCTCTGGAGCACGCTACCCAGTGGGCTGACTTGAAATGGCCTATCCTGAGGATGCGTCATAATGTGCGTTTGGGTCCATGGAGACCTTGGAATGTGCTGGTTGTTCAGTTGCCCTGCGGAACTCTCCTACCTGAAGGGTTTGATACATCCCCAGTAAGAAAGCTACCCATGTGGAGACGAGAGAGGTTTGGTTTGGAGCCTCAGAAAAGCCCCGTGTGCTGGTCTACGAAAACAGTCCTCTGAGGACGGACACATGGAAACCAAAGCTACGGTTTAGTTTAGGGCCTGGGGGCCTGTCCATTTCAACCTTCTGTCTCTGGGGACACTGTCTGAGAGTCTAAGTGGATATAGTTGCTCCGCTGGTGTCAGAGAGCCCCTCTTAGTCCAGGGTGGCCTACACTATTGATGGCCTCAGGGGCCTTGGAGCTTTTCCCTATCCTGTAGGGTTGTGGTCAATGGATTGGGCACATTTTCCTTGGAGAGGGCAGGCACAATCTTTCTCTGTGGCTCCAGAGGCCCTAGCCTGGAGGTTGTGTGGGTCCAGGCTGTGGGCACAGAATTCTGAAAACACAAACTCAGCTTATGAGTGGCGACTAGGGTATGGCAGGCCGGATGTACAGCCCGAGAGGGAGGTCCTGGGCCTCTGAAACAAGGGCGAGTGGGAGGCGCTCCTTCAGGCTTTTGTCTCTGGATGTTGTGTCCGGGATAGCCGTGGATTGGAGGGGTGGCCTCCGGGACTGTGGACGAGTATCCCTCTCTGGGGATTTGTCCCAGCTCCCAAGAGTTTGGGGTCATTTTGTGGGGAGGGTGAAGTCGTGTTGTCTGGCTCATGTGTCTCTCCAAGCAAGGGATTCCAAAGCAGAGCCCCAGGTACGGGCGGGGCGACTGGAAAACTCAAACAGTGGTGAGGATTGGTTGCATAGGGGCTTGGCAAGCCCAATATGCGGGCTCATGGTCCAGGCCCTGAAAGGCCTTTCGTTGACATGGTGCTCATGCTGAGGGTCACAGTGTGAATTTGTGCCCAAGCAGCACTCGGGTTTGGGCGTGGCATCAGGGGCCATGAAGGTTTCTCCCACCCTGAAGGTGTGACTCCATGCCAAGAGCAAGCTTCACAGCCTTGGGGAAGGAGGAGTACTGTTTTGTGCTTGTGATACACAGCTGTGTGGAGAATTGATATGATGTCTATGTTCAGATATCTGAAAAAGAAGGTTAGGAAGAGGTGACGGCATAAGAAAATGGCGTGTCCGAAGTGCTGGGTGTGCGGCCAGCTGTCTCCTTGTCTGTCTGGACGTCTGGCTTCAGGCTGTGTCAGACAGAGCATGAGTGCCCCGAGCAGCCTATCCAGTTCGGGTACAGTCGAGGCCCGAGCAGGTTGATCCTCATCTGGGTTTTCTGGAGAGCCCCACAGGGAAACGTTTTTCTTCCGTTGGGCAGACACTGGGCTGGGTTGTGGTTCTGGAGTTCCTAGTCCGGAGGGCTTGTTTGCCAGGAGTGTGAGGAAGGAAGTCTGAAAACACAAGCTAGCGTGAGGTTTGGGACCGAGGGCACGGCAGGCCCAGTCTGCAGAGGCTGAATCGAGATCTCCTGCACTGAGGTCATGTCAACTATGAGACGTGCCTCAGGCTAGAGATTTTGTCCAGCATGGCCTCTTCCTGAAGGGTGTGGGGGCTTCATGAGGCCAGGGAGGTTTGCCTACGATGGGAGTTGGGAACTTCTCCAAACCTCAAGGTTTCCTTTTGCACGACAGTCAATTCCTATTGGATGGTTCCAGGAGGCCCCATATGGAAAGACTCGAGAGCAGGTGTCTAAGCATGGATGCCTGGGAATGCCACCTCATATTCCCACTCTTTATTCAGGACAAGGCAGGCTCAATCTGCGGGCTCCTGGGTGAGCTACCCAGAGGGGAGAGTTGAAATGGACTCTCCTGCAGATGAGTCCTACTGTGGCTTGGTGGCCTGGGAGACCTTGGAATGTGGAGGTGGCTCAGGGACTCTGCAGGATTCTCCAACCTGAGGTGTTTGACACGGCTCCAACAAGGAAGCTTCCCATTTGGAGACGAGAGGAGTTCTGTTCAGTGCCTCAGGAAAGGCCCATATCTTGTTCTTCGAACCAAGACTTCTGAAGAGTGACACCTGGAAACCAAAGCAAGAGTTGAGATTAGGGCCTAAGGGCCTGTCCGGCTCAACCTTCTATCATTGTTGACATCTGTGTAGCTGCTCAGCTTGTGTCCGAATGCCCCTGTGTGTCCAGGGAGGCCCCCAGTTTAGGGATGTCCTCTGGGGCCTTGAGGTTTCTGATATTCTGGAGGTGTGTGGCCAAAGGAATGGACACAGTTTCCCAGGAGAGAGCAGGCACGGTCCTGTGGTATGGCTCCAGGGACCCAGCCTAGAGGCTGTGTTTGCCAGGGCTATGGGGACAGATGTCTGAAAAAGCAAACTTGGCTCAGCTAGGGGCCAAGGTAATGGCAGGCCTGATCTCCAGTCCGTGAGGGGAGATCCTCTGGATATCAAAGGAGGGCAAGTGGGAGGCAGTCGCTCAGGCTTTTGTCTCTGGGTGTTGCGTTCACAGTGGCCGTTCAGGGTAGGGGTTGCCTCAGGGGCCGGGGAAGAGCCTTCCTCTCGGGGGATTGTCCAAGCTCCCAAGTGTTTGGGTTCATTCTGTGGGAAGGGAAGATCCTGTTTTCTGCCACAGGGGACCCCCCAGTAGAGGGACTCTAGAGCACAGCAGTGGGTTCCCTCAACTGGAATACACACCATCTAGTTAGTCCTGGGTGCCTATGGGCATGGCAAGCCACATATGCGGGCTCTTGGTCCAGTCACAGAGAGGCGTTCCTTGAATAAGGTACTCACGCGAGGGTCACAATGTGTGTTTGTGCCCAAGGCGGCCCTCACGCATGGGCGTGGCCTCATGGGCCATGCCATTTTCTCCTACACTGAAGGTTTGACTCACTGCCAGCAGCAAGGTTTCTTGCCATGGGGAAGGAGGGGTTCTGACTTGTGCATCAGGTTCCCCCCTGTGCAGGGATTGGAGATATGGTCTAGGTTCCAATGACTGAAAACCCAGGTTGGGAATGGATGGTGGCCTAAGGCAGTGGCGGGTCCAATGTGCTGGGTGTGCAGCCAGCTGTGTCGGTGTCTGTTGGAAGGTCTGGGCTCAGGCTATTTGCGACAGAGCATCAGTGATTAAGGTAGCCTATGCAATTGGGTTTTTGCCGAGGGCCAAGCAGTTTGATCCTCATTTGGGGTTTCTGGGCAGCACCATAGACAATGTTTTTCTCCTGGGAGGCAGGCAGATTGCTTCATTGTGGCCCCAGAATCCCCAGTAGGGAGGGTTTATGGGTCAGAAGTGTGAGGACGGAAGTCTGAAAACACAAGCTAGGGTGAGGATTGGAGCCAAGGGCAGAGCAGGCCCACTCTGCAGAGGCTGAATCAAAATCTCCTGCATCTGAAGTCAGACTGAGGATCAGACGTTGGCTGAGGCTGGAGTATGTGTCCATGATGGCACATTCATGAAGCGGGGGCCTCATGAGGCCAAGGAAGTTTTCCCAAGCTGAGTTTGGAGGTTGCCCCAAACCACAAGGTTTCCTTCTGCGGGACGGGACATTCGAGTCCTGTTGCATGGCTCCAGGACATACCATACGGAAGGACTGGAGAGCAGGGTTCGAAGGATGGATCCCTGGAGAGCATGCCTCACATCCCCATTGGACATTAGCGACAAGATATGTTTGATCTGCTGCCTCTGGGGCACGCTACCCAGGGGGCTGAGTTGAAATGGCCTCTCCTGAGGATGCGTCATAATGTGCGTTTGGGTCCATGGAGACCTTGGAATGTGCCGGTTGTTCAGTTGCCCTGCGGAACTCTCCTACCTGAAGGGTTTGATACATCCCCAGTCAGAAAGCTCCCCATGTGGAGACGAGAGAGGTTATGTTTGGAACCTCAGAAAAGCCCCGTGTGCTGGTCTAAGAAAACAGTCCTCTGAGGACGGACACATGGAAACCAAAGCTACGGTTCAGATTAGGGCCTGGGGGCCTGTCCATTTCAACCTTCTGTCTCTGGGGACACTGTCTGAGAGTCTAAGTGGAGATAGTTGCTCCGCTGGTGTCAGAGAGCCCCTCTTAGTCCAGGGTGGCCTACACTATTGATGGCCTCAGGGGCCTTGGAGCTTTTCCCTATCCTGTAGGGTTGTGGTCAATGGATTGGGCACATTTTCCTTGGAGAGTGCAGGCACAATCTTTCTCTGTGGCTCCAGAGGCCGTAGCCTGGAGGTTGTGTGGGTCCAGGCTGTGGGAACAGAATTCTGAAAACACAAACTCAGCTTATGAGTGGCGCCTAGGGTATGGCAGGCCGGATGTACAGCCCGAGAGGGAGCTCCTGGGCCTCTGAAACAAGGGCGAGTGGGAGGCGCTCCTTCAGGCTTTTGTCTCTGGATGTTGTGTCCGGGATAGCCGTGGATGGAGGGGTGGCCTCAGGGACTGTGGACGAGTATCCCTCTCTCGGGATTTCTCCCAGCTCCCAAGAGTTTGGGGTCATTTTGTGGGGAGGGTGGAGTCGTGTTGTCTGCCTCATGTGTCTCTCCAAGCAAGGGATTCCAGAGCAGAGCCCCAGGTACGGGCCGGTCGACTGGAAAACTCAAACACTGGTGAGGATTGGGTGCATAGGGGCTTGGCAAGCCCCATATGCGGGCTCTTGGTCCAGGCCCTGACAGGCCTTTCTTTGACATGGGGCTCATGCTGAGGGTCACAGTGTGAATTTGTGCCCAAGCAGCACTCAGGTTTGGGCGTGGCATCAGGGGCCATGAAGGTTTCTCCCACCCTGAAGGTGTGACTCCATGCCAAGAGCAAGCTTCACAGCCTTGGGGAAGGAGGAGTTCTGTTTTGTGCTTGTGATACCCAGCTGTGTGGAGAATTGATATGATGTCTAGGTTCAGATATCTGATAAAGAAGGTTAGGAAGAGGTGACGGCATAAGACCATGGCGTGTCCGAAGTGCTGGGTGTGCGGCCAGCTGTCTCCTTGTCTGTCTGGACGTCTGGCTTCAGGCTGTGTCAGACAGAGCATGAGTGCCCCGAGCAGCCTATCGAGTTCGGGTACCGTCGAGGCCCGAGCAGGTTGATCCTCATCTGGGTTTTCTGGAGAGCCCCACAGGGAAACGTTTTTCTTCCGTTGGGCAGACACTGGGCTGGGTTGTGGTTCTGGAGTTCCTAGTCCGGAGGGCTTGTTTGCCAGGAGTGTGAGGAAGGAAGTCTGAAAACACAAGCTAGCGTGAGGTTTGGGACCGAGGGCACGGCAGGCCCACTCTGCAGAGGCTGAATCGAGATCTCCTGCACTGAGGTCATGTCAACTATGACACGTGCCTCAGGCTAGAGATTTTGTCCAGCATGGCCTCTTCCTGAAGGGTGTGGGGGCTTCATGAGGCCAGGGAGGTTTGCCTACGATGGGATTTGGGAACTACTCCAAACCTCAAGGTTTCCTTTTGCACGACAGTCAATTCCTATTGGATGGTTCCAGGAGGCCCCATACGGAAAGACTCGAGAGCAGGTGTCTAAGCATGGATGCCTGGGAACGCCACCTCATATTCCCACTCTTTAGTCAGGACAAGGCAGGCTCAATCTGCGGGCTCCTGGGTGAGCTACCCAGAGGGGAGAGTTGAAATGGCCTCTCCTGCAGATGAGTCCTACTGTGGCTTGGTGGCCTGGGAGACCTTGGAATGTGGAGGTGGCTCAGGGACTCTGCAGGATTCTCCAAACTGAGGTGTTTGACACGGCACCAACAAGGAAGCTTCCCATGTGGAGACGAGAGGAGTTCTGTTCAGTGCCTCAGTAAAGCCCCATATCTTGTTCTTCGAACCAAGACTTCTGAAGAGTGACACCTGGAAACCAAAGCAAGAGTTGAGATTAGGGCCTAAGGGCCTGTCCGGCTCAAGCTTCTATCTTTGTTGACATCTGTGTAGCTGCTCAGCTTGTGTCCGAATGCCCCTGTGTGTCCAGGGAGGCCCCCAGTATTGGGATGTCCTCTGGGGCCTTGAGGTTTCTGATATTCTGGAGGTGTGTGGCCAAAGGAATGGACACAGTTTCCCAGGAGAGAGCAGGCACGGTCCTGTGGTATGGCTCCAGAGGACCCAGCCTAGAGGCTGTGTTTGCCAGGGCTGTGGGGACAGATGTCTGAAAAAGCAAACTTGGCTCAGCTAGGGGCCAAGGTAATGGCAGGCCTGATCTCCAGTCCGTGAGGGGAGATGTTCTGGATATCAAAGAAGGGCAAGTGGGAGGCAGTCGCTCAGGCTTTTGTCTCTGGGTGTTGCGTTCACAGTGGCCGTTCAGGGTAGGGGTTGCCTCAGGGGCCGGGGAAGCGCCTTCCTCTCGCGGGATTGTCCAAGCTCCCAAGTGTTTGGGTTCATTCTGTGGGAAGTGAAGAGTCCTGTTTTCTGCCACAGGGGACCCCCCAGTAGAGGGACTCTAGAGCACAGCAGTGGGTTCCCTCAACTGGAATACACACCATCTAGTTAGTCCTGGGTGCCTATGGGCATGGCAAGCCACATATGCGGGCTCTTGGTCCAGTCACAGAGAGGCGTTCCTTGAATAAGGTACTCACGCGAGGGTCACAATGTGTGTTTGTGCCCAAGGCGGCCCTCACGCATGGGCGTGGCCTCATGGGCCATGCCGTTTTCTCCTACACTGAAGGTTTGACTCACTGTCAGCAGCAAGGTTTCTTGCCATGGGGAAGGAGGGGTTCTGACTTGTGCATCAGGTTCCCCCCTGTGCAGGGATTGGAGATATGGTTTAGGTTCCAATGACTGAAAACCCAGGTTTGGATTGGATGGTGGCCTAAGGCAGTGGCGGGTCCAATGTGCTGGGTGTGCAGCCAGCTGTGTCGGTGTCTGTTGGAAGGTCTGGGCTCAGGCTATTTGCGACAGAGCATCAGTGATTAAGGTAGCCTATGAAATTGGGTTTTTGCCGAGGGCCAAGCAGTTTGATCCTCATTTGGGGTTTCTGGGCAGCACCATAGACAATGTTTTTCTCCTGGGAGGCAGGCAGATTGCTTCATTGTGGCCCCAGAATCCCCAGTAGGGAGGGTTTATGGGCCAGGAGTGTGAGGACGGAAGTCTGAAAACACAAGCTAGGGTGAGGATTGGAGCCAAGGGCAGAGCAGGCCCACTCTGCAGAGGCTGAATCAAAATCTCCTGCATCTGAAGTCAGGCTGAGGATCAGACGTTGGCTGAGGCTGGAGTATGTGTCCATGATGGCACCTTCATGAAGCGGGGGCCTCATGAGGCCAAGGAAGTTTTCCCAAGCTGAGTTTGGAGGTTGCCCCAAACCACAAGGTTTCCTTCTGCGGGACATTCGAGTCCTGTTGCATGGCTCCAGGACATACCATACGGAAGGACTGGAGAGCAGGGTTCGAAGGATGGATTCCTGGAGAGCATGCCTCGCATCCCCATTGGCCATTAGCGACAAGATATGTTTGATCTGCTGCCTCTGGAGCACGCTACCCAGTGGGCTGACTTGAAATGGCCTATCCTGAGGATGCGTCATAATGTGCGTTTGGGTCCATGGAGACCTTGGAATGTGCTGGTTGTTCAGTTGCCCTGCGGAACTCTCCTACCTGAAGGGTTTGATACATCCCCAGTAAGAAAGCTACCCATGTGGAGACGAGAGAGGTTTGGTTTGGAGCCTCAGAAAAGCCCCGTGTGCTGGTCTACGAAAACAGTCCTCTGAGGACGGACACATGGAAACCAAAGCTACGGTTTAGTTTAGGGCCTGGGGGCCTGTCCATTTCAACCTTCTGTCTCTGGGGACACTGTCTGAGAGTCTAAGTGGATATAGTTGCTCCGCTGGTGTCAGAGAGCCCCTCTTAGTCCAGGGTGGCCTACACTATTGATGGCCTCAGGGGCCTTGGAGCTTTTCCCTATCCTGTAGGGTTGTGGTCAATGGATTGGGCACATTTTCCTTGGAGAGGGCAGGCACAATCTTTCTCTGTGGCTCCAGAGGCCCTAGCCTGGAGGTTGTGTGGGTCCAGGCTGTGGGCACAGAATTCTGAAAACACAAACTCAGCTTATGAGTGGCGCCTAGGGTATGGCAGGCCGGATGTACAGCCCGAGAGGGAGCTCCTGGGCCTCTGAAACAAGGGCGAGTGGGAGGCGCTCCTTCAGGCTTTTGTCTCTGGATGTTGTGTCCGGGATAGCCGTAGATTGGAGGGGTGGCCTCCGGGACTGTGGACGAGTATCCCTCTCTGGGGATTTGTCCCAGCTCCCAAGAGTTTGGGGTCATTTTGTGGGGAGGGTGAAGTCGTGTTGTCTGGCTCATGTGTCTCTCCAAGCAAGGGATTCCAGAGCAGAGCCCCAGGTACGGGCGGGGCGACTGGAAAACTTAAACAGTGGTGAGGATTTGTTGCATAGGGGCTTGGCAAGCCCAATATGCGGGCTCTTGGTCCAGGCCCTGACAGGCCTTTCTTTGACATGGGGCTCATGCTGAGGGTCACAGTGTGAATTTGTGCCCAAGCAGCACTCGGGTTTGGGCGTGGCATCAGGGGCCATGAAGGTTTCTCCCACCCTGAAGGTGTGACTCCATGCCAAGAGCAAGCTTCACAGCCTTGGGGAAGGAGGAGTTCTGTTTTGTGCTTGTGATACCCAGCTGTGTGGAGAATTGATATGATGTCTAGGTTCAGATATCTGAAAAAGAAGGTTAGGAAGAGGTGACGGCATAAGACCATGGCGTGTCCGAAGTGCTGGGTGTGCGGCCAGCTGTCTCCTTGTCTGTCCGGCCGTCTGGCTTCAGGCTGTGTCAGACAGAGCATGAGTGCCCCGAGCAGCCTATCCAGTTCGGGTACCGTCGAGGCCCGAGCAGGTTGATCCTCATCTGGGTTTTCTGGAGAGCCCCACAGGGAAACGTTTTTCTTCCGTTGGGCAGACACTGGGCTGGGTTGTGGTTCTGGAGTTCGTAGTCCGGAGGGCTTGTTTGCCAGGAGTGTGAGGAAGGAAGTCTGAAAACACAAGCTAGCGTGAGGTTTGGGACCAAGGGCACGGCAGGCCCACTCTGCAGAGGCTGAATCGAGATCTCCTGCACTGAGGTCATGTCAACTATGAGACGTGCCTCAGGCTAGAGATTTTGTCTAGCATGGCCTCTTCCTGAAGGGTGTGGGGGCTTCATGAGGCCAGGGAGGTTTGCCTAAGATGGGAGTTGGGAACTACTCCAAACCTCAAGGTTTCCTTTTGCACGACAGTCAATTCCTATTGGATGGTTCCAGGAGGCCCCATACGGAAAGACTCGAGAGCAGGTGTCTAAGCATGGATGCCTGGAAACGCCACCTCATATTCCCACTCTTTAGTCAGGACAAGGCAGGCTCAATCTGCGGGCTCCTGGGTGAGCTACCCAGAGGGGAGAGTTGAAATGGACTCTCCTGCAGATGAGTCCTACTGTGGCTTGGTGGCCTGGGAGACCTTGGAATGTGGAGGTGGCTCAGGGACTCTGCAGGATTCTCCAAACTGAGGTGTTTGACACGGCTCCAACAAGGAAGCTTCCCATGTGGTGACGAGAGGAGTTCTGTTCAGTGCCTCAGTAAAGCCCCATATCTTGTTCTTCGAACCAAGACTTCTGAAGAGTGACACCTGGAAACCAAAGCAAGAGTTGAGATTAGGGCCTAAGGGCCTGTCCGGCTCAAGCTTCTATCTTTGTTGCATCTGTGTAGCTGCTCAGCTTGTGTCCGAATGCCCCTGTGTGTCCAGGGAGGCCCCCAGTATAGGGATGTCCTCTGGGGCCTTGAGGTTTCTGATATTCTGGAGGTGTGTGGCCAAAGGAATGGACACAGTTTCCCAGGAGAGAGCAGGCACGGTCCTGTGGTATGGCTCCAGAGGACCCAGCCTAGAGGCTGTGTTTGCCAGGGCTGTGGGGACAGATGTCTGAAAAAGCAAACTTGGCTCAGCTAGGGGCCAAGGTAATGGCAGGCCTGATCTCCAGTCCGTGAGGGGAGATGTTCTGGATATCAAAGGAGGGCAAGTGGGAGGCAGTCGCTCAGGATTTTGTCTCTGGGTGTTGGGTTCACAGTGGCCGTTCAGGGTAGGGGTTGCCTCAGGGGCCGGGGAAGAGCCTTCCTCTCGGGGGATTGTCCAAGCTCCCAAGTGTTTGGGTTCATTCTGTGGGAAGGGAAGAGTCCTGTTTTCTGCCACAGGGGACCCCCCAGGAGAGGGACTCTAGAGCACAGCAGTGGGTTCCCTCAACTGGAATACACACCATCTAGTTAGTCCTGGGTGCCTATGGGCATGGCAAGCCACATATGCGGGCTCTTGGTCCAGTCACAGAGAGGCGTTCCTTGAATAAGGTACTCACGCGAGGGTCACAATGTGTGTTTGTGCCCAAGGCGGCCCTCACGCATGGGCGTGGCCTCATGGGCCATGCCATTTTCTCCTACACTGAAGGTTTGACTCACTGCCAGCAGCAAGGTTTCTTGCCATGGGGAAGGAGGGGTTCTGACTTGTGCATCAGGTTCCCCCTGTGCAGGGATTGGAGATATGGTCTAGGTTCCAATGACTGAAAACCCAGGTTGGGAATGGATGGTGGCCTAAGGCAGTGGCGGGTCCAATGTGCTGGGTGTGCAGCCAGCTGTGTCGGTGTCTGTTGGAAGGTCTGGGCTCAGGCTATTTGCGACAGAGCATCAGTGATTAAGGTAGCCTATGCAATTGGGTTTTTGCCGAGGGCCAAGCAGTTTGATCCTCATTTGGGGTTTCTGGGCAGCACCATAGACAATGTTTTTCTCCTGGGAGGCAGGCAGATTGCTTCATTGTGGCCCCAGAATCCCCAGTTGGGAGGGTTTATGGGCCAGGAGTGTGAGGACGGAAGTCTGAAAACACAAGCTAGGGTGAGGATTGGAGCCAAGGGCAGAGCAGGCCCACTCTGCAGAGGCTGAATCAAAATCTCCTGCATCTGAGGTCAGGCTGAGGATCAGACGTTGGCTGAGGCTGGAGTATGTGTCCATGATGGCACCTTCATGAAGCGGGGGCCTCATGAGGCCAAGGAAGTTTTCCCAAGCTGAGTTTGGAGGTTGCCCCAAACCACAAGGTTTCCTTCTGCGGGACATTCGAGTCCTGTTGCATGGCTCCAGGACATACCATACGGAAGGACTGGAGAGCAGGTTTCGAAGGATGGATCCCTGGAGAGCATGCCTCGCATCCCCATTGGCCATTAGCGACAAGATATATTTGATCAGCTGCCTCTGGGGCACGCTACCCAGGGGGCTGAGTTGAAATGGCCTCTCAGGAGGATGCGTCATAATGTGCGTTTGGGTCCATGGAGACCTTGGAATGTGCCGGTTGTTCAGTTGCCCTGCGGAACTCTCCTACCTGAAGGGTTTGATACATCCCCAGTAAGAAAGCTCCCCATGTGGAGACGGGAGAGGTTTGGTTTGGAGCCTCAGAAAAGCCCCGTGTGCTGGTCTAAGAAAACAGTCCTCTGAGGACGGACACATGGAAACCAAAGCTACGGTTCAGATTAGGGCCTGGGGGCCTGTCCATTTCAACCTTCTGTCTCTGGGGACACTGTCTGAGAGTCTAAGTGGAGATAGTTGCTCCGCTGGTGTCAGAGAGCCCCTCTTAGTCCAGGGTGGCCTACACTATTGATGGCCTCAGGGGCCTTGGAGCTTTTCCCTATCCTGTAGTGTTGTGGTCAATGGATTGGGCACATTTTCCTTGGAGAGGGCAGGCACAATCTTTCTCTGTGGCTCCAGAGGCCGTAGCCTGGAGGTTGTGTGGGTCCAGGCTGTGGGCACAGAATTCTGAAAACACAAACTCAGCTTATGAGTGGCGCCTAGGGTATGGCAGGCCGGATGTACAGCCCGAGAGGGAGCTCCTGGGCCTCTGAAACAAGGGCGAGTGGGAGGCGCTCCTTCAGGCTTTTGTCTCTGGATGTTGTGTCCGGGATAGCCGTGGATTGGAGGGGTGGCCTCAGGGAATGTGGACGAGTATCCCTCTCTGGGGATTTGTCCCAGCTCCCTTGAGTTTGGGGTCATTTTTTGGGGAGGGTGGAGTCGTGTTGTCTGCCTCATGTGTCTCTCCAAGCAAGGGATTCCAGAGCAGAGCCCCAGGTACGGGCGGGGCGACTGGAAAACTCAAACACTGGTGAGGATTGGGTGCATAGGGGCTTGGCAAGCCCCATATGCGGGCTCTTGGTCCAGGCCCTGACAGGCCTTTCTTTGACATGGGGCTCATGCTGAGGGTCACAGTGTGAATTTGTGCCCAAGCAGCACTCAGGTTTGGGCGTGGCATCAGGGGCCATGGAGGTTTCTCCCACCCTGAAGGTGTGACTCCATGCCAAGAGCAAGCTTCACAGCCTTGGGGAAGGAGGAGATCTGTTTTGTGCTTGTGATACCCAGCTGTGTGGAGAATTGATATGATGTCTAGGTTCACATATCTGAAAAACAAGGTTAGGAAGAGGTGACGGCATAAGACCATGGCGTGTCCGAAGTGCTGGGTGTGCGGCCAGCTGTCTCCTTGTCTGTCTGGACGTCTGGCTTCAGGCTGTGTCAGACAGAGCATGAGTGCCCCGAGCAGCCTATCGAGTTCGGGTACCGTCGAGGCCCGAGCAGGTTGATCCTCATCTGGGTTTTCTGGAGAGCCCCACAGGGAAACGTTTTTCTTCCGTTGGGCAGACACTGGGCTGGGTTGTGGTTCTGGAGTTCCTAGTCCGGAGGGCTTGTTTGCCAGGAGTGTGAGGAAGGAAGTCTGAAAACACAAGCTAGCGTGAGGTTTGGGACCGAGGGCACGGCAGGCCCACTCTGCAGAGGCTGAATCGAGATCTCCTGCACTGAGGTCATGTCAACTATGAGACGTGCCTCAGGCTAGAGATTTTGTCCAGCATGGCCTCTTCCTGAAGGGTGTGGGGGCTTCATGAGGCCAGGGAGGTTTGCCTACGATGGGATTTGGGAACTACTCCAAACCTCAAGGTTTCCTTTTGCACGACAGTCAATTCCTATTGGATGGTTCCAGGAGGCCCCATACGGAAAGCCTCGAGAGCAGGTGTCTAAGCATGGATGCCTGGGAACGCCACCTCATATTCCCACTCTTTAGTCAGGACAAGGCAGGCTCAATCTGCGGGCTCCTGGGTGAGCTACCCAGAGGGGAGAATTGAAATGGGCTCTCCTGCAGATGAGTCCTACTGTGGCTTGGTGGCCTGGGAGACCTTGGAATGTGGAGGTGGCTCAGGGACTCTAGAGGATTCTCCAACCTGAGGTTTTTGACACGGCTCCAACAAGGAAGCTTCCCATGTGGAGACGAGAGGAGTTATGTTCAGTGCCTCAGGAAAGCCCCATATCTTGTTCTTCGAACCAAGACCTCTGAAGAGTGACACCTGGAAACCAAAGCAAGAGTTGAGATTAGGGCTTAAGGGCCTGTCCGGCTCAACCTTCTATCTTTGTTGACATCTGTGTGCATGCCTTCGAGGAAGTAGCTGCTCAGCTTGTGTCCGAAGGCCCCTGTGTGTCCAGGGAGGCCCCCAGTATTGGGATGTCCTCTGGGGCCTTGAGGTTTCTGATATTCTGGAGGTGTGTGGCCTAAGGAATGGACACAGTTTCCCAGGAGAGAGCAGGCACGGTCCTGTGGTATGGCTCCAGAGGACCCAGCCTAGAGGCTGTGTTTGCCAGGGCTGTGGGGACAGATGTCTGAAAAAGCAAACTTGGCTCAGCCAGGGGCCAAGGTAATGGCAGGCCTGATCTCCATTCCGTGAGTGGAGATCCTCTGGGTATCAAAGTAGGGCAAGTGGGAGGCAGTCGCTCAGGCTTTTGTCTCTGGGTGTTGCGTTCAGAGTGGTCGTTCAGGGTAGGGGTTGCCTCAGGGGCCGGGGAAGCGCCTTCCTCTCGGGGGATTGTCCAAGCTCCCAAGTGTTTGGGTTCATTCTGTGGGAAGGGAAGAGTCCTGTTTTCTGCCACAGGGGACCCCCCAGTAGAGGGACTCTAGAGCACAGCAGTGGGTTCCCTCAACTGGAATACACACCATGTAGATAGTCCTGGGTGCATATGGGCATGGCAAGCCACATATGCGGGCTCTTGGTCCAGTCACAGAAAGGCGTTCCTTGAATAAGGTACTCACGCGAGGGTCACAATGTGTGTTTGTGCCCAAGGCGGCACTCACGCATGGGCGTGGCCTCATGGGCCATGCCGTTTTCTCCTACACTGAAGGTTTGACTCACTGCCAGCAGCAAGGTTTCTTACCATGGGGAAGGAGGGGTTCTGACTTGTGCATCAGGTTGCCCCCTGTGCAGGGATTGGAGATATGGTCTAGGTTACGATGACTGAAAACCCAGGTTGGGAATGGATGATGGCCTAAGGCAGTGGCAGGTCCAATGTGCTGGGTGTGCAGCCAGCTGTGTCGGTGTCTGTTGGAAGGTCTGGGCTCAGGCTATTTGCGACAGAGCATCAGTGATTAAGGTAGCCTATTCAATTGGGGTGTTGCCGAGGGCCAAGCAGTTTGCATTGTCCCAAATCGTACAAATTAGGAGAAACCTCCAAATCCCTCAGGCCATCCAAATAGTGTAGGCCGCCCGGAAAAAAACAAGGGCTTCTGACACCAGCTGATAATCTACCTCCACACATACCATAAATGGATGTCCCCAGAGGAGAAGATTGAACCAGACAGGACCCTAGGCCATAATAGGATCCATTGCCTTGGTTTACAGGCATGTCTCCTCAAAAGCCTGATTCCAATACGAGCATAGGAGTTTTCCTGAGGCAACCATCAGAACTCATCTCGTCTCCACAAGAAAACATGTGCATGAGAGCTATGTCAAAAGCTTAGGAGAGTACTTTAGGGTCCCGTGCCACCGCCCCATTCCAACCCCCTCATGGACACAAAAACCCATTAGGACTGATCCTCAGGAAAGTCCATTTCAACTCAGCCACCAAGGTTGCTCCCTCAGAGCCATCAGATCTAATCTGTTTTGTTGCTAGGAGACAATTGGAATGCTAGGCTGGCTTCCCAAACATCCATCTTCGAACGGTGCTCTGGAGTCATTCCATATGGGATGTCCTGGAGCTGTCCAACAGGTCTCAATTGTCCCGCAGAAGGAATCCTTGAAGGGGGCATCCCACAACTCCCTACATGGGAAAACCTCAATGGCCACGAGATTCCGCTCCCTTCATGAAGCGGCCGTCATGCACAGAAACTCCAACCTGAGCCAACGTCTGATCCTCGCCCTGACTTCAGATGCATGAGATATTGGTTCAGATCTGCAGGGGGTACCTGCCGTGCCCTCGCCCTGAAACCCAAGTCTAGCTTGTCTTCTCAGACTTCCGTCCTCACACTCCTGGCCCCGAAGCCCTGAAGTTTGGTAATTCCGGACCCACAATGCAGCACCCTGCATGCCCTCAAGAAAAAAAATATTGCTGCCCAGGCACATTAAATGAGGGTAAACCTAAACAGCACTCGACTTTACCCAAATTATATAGTCTAACCTGGGCACTAATGCACTGTCGAACACAACCTGAGCCCGGACCTCCTTACCAACACCCTGAAAGCTGACCGCACACTGAGCATATAAAACCCGCCATGGCCTTAGGTCATCATATCTTCCCTAACTCAGTTTTCAGGCTTCAGAACCGAGACTTTATCTCCAATCACTGCCCAGGCGTGAGTGTGATGCAGAAATCTGAACTCCTCCTTACCCATGGCAAGAACCCTTGTGGTTGGCATGTTGTACAACGTTCAGTGTAGGAGAAACCAGCATTCACCCTGAGGCCCCGCCCATTCTTGAGAGCGACAAGGGCATACACACGCATTGTGACCCTCAGCATGAGTCCTGTCCTCTAGTAAGTCCTCTCAGTGGCTGGATCATTAGATGTCATAATGGGCTTGACATGTCCCTAGGCCTCAATTTTTAACCAGAATTCTGATTGTCCAATCTCCCCTCCCCAGGGCTCTACTCTGGAATCCCTCATTTGGTGGGACACCTGAGGTTAATAAAAAAAACAACAACAACAACAAAAAAAAAAAACGGACTTCTTCCTGCCCACAGAATGACCCCAAACTCTTTGCACGGGGCCAAACCACCAGAGAGTAAGACTCGTCCATTTCTCATGAAGTCACCCAGAAATTCCACGGCCATGAGTGACACGATATCCAGAGACAAAAACTTGAGCAGGAGCCTCACACTCGCCCTTCTGTCAAATCCCGAAGAGTTCTCCTCATGGTCGGTAGATCAGTCCTGCCATACCTATGACCTGAAACATAAGCCGAGTTTGTGTTTTCAGACAACTGTCCAAACAGCCCTGGCCTACACAACCTACAGGCTCAGGCCCATGGAGCCAAACCTGAGGACTGTATTTGCCCTCTCCAAGGGAATTGTGTGTGCCCATTCCAATGGCCACAACCCTTCTAATAGGATAAAACTCCAAAGTCCCCGATCCATCTCAATAGTGGTGGCTTCCCAGGAAAAACAGGGGCAATTTGAGCCCAGCTGAGCACCTACCTGCACTCAGACCCATAGACAGATGTCCCCAGAGGTAAAAAGGAAAGAACAGTCCCCTAGGCACTAATCAGATCCATTGCTTTGGTTTCTAGGCATCTCTCCTCAGAGGCCTGGATTTCAAAAGCAGCATATAGCTGTTTCTTGACTCACCCATCAGAAAACATGTCATCTACACTTGGGAAACTTGCACGTTGGAGCTGTGTCAAACCCTCTGTTTAGGAGAACCCTTTAGGGCCCCAGTGCCACCGCTTCATTCCAAGGTCTCCATAGACACAAAAGCACATTAGGACCCATCCCCATGGGTGTCCATTTCAACTCAGCGTCCTTGGTTGCTCCCCACAAATCCAGGAGATCTAACCGGTCTTGTTGCTAGGAAACAATTGGAATGCGAGGTGGTCTACCCAGCCATCCATCCTTAAAACCCTGCTCAGAATTATTGGCCTTCAGCCAAACAACAGGTCTCAATTGTCCTGCAGAAGACTCTCTGCAGTTTGGAGCTTCTCACAACACCCATCGTGGGAAAACCCGCATGGCCTCGTGATGCCCCCCCATTCATGAAGGGGCCATCAGGGACAGAAACTCCAACCTGAGCCATCGTCTGATCCTCGCCCTGACTTCAGATGCACGAGATCTCGATTCAGGTCTGTAGATTGTGCCTGCCATGGCCTCACCCAGAAACCTAAGCCTAGCTTGTGTTCCCATAATTTTGTCGTCAGATTAATGTCCCACATTCCCTTCTGTTTGGCAATCCAGAAATACAATGCAGCACTCTGCCTGCCCTTCAGAAGAAAAACTTTGTCTTCTGGGGCTACCCAGTAACCCCAAATGAGGATCAACCTGCACCGACCTTGGCTGTACCCCAAATACATAGGCTGACCAGGGCACTAATGCCCTTTCTGACACAGCCTGAGCCTGGACCCCCTGGCCCCTCCCAGACAGCTGGCCGCACACTGAGCACATCGATTCTCCATGGCCTTAGGTCGTCATCTCTTCCCAACCTTGGTTTTTCAGGTTTCAGAACCTAGACCTTATCTCCAATCACTGCCCAGGGTTGAAGGTGATGCAGAAATCAGAACTCCCTCCCCATGGAAAGAAACCTTGTGGTTGGCATGTTGTCCAACGTTCAGTGTCGTTGAAACCAGTGTGGCCCATGAGGCCCCGCCAATGCGCGCGGGCCACATTGGTCAAAAACACACATTGTGACCCTCAGGCTGAGCCCAGTCCTCAAGTAAGGCCACTCAGTGGCTGGATGAAGAGATAGCATATTGGGCTTACCATACCCCTAAGCCCCAATTTTTAACCATAGTTCGGGTTGTCCCTTCAGTCTTCCCCACGGCTTTGCTTTGGGATTCCTCTTTTGGTGGGACACCTGAGGTAACAAAACTGAAATGAGTCCTCCCATCCCACAGATTGACGAAAAGCAATTGGGAATCGGGCCAAATCCTCAGAGAGGAAGATTCGTCCATGGCCCATGAGGCCTCCCCGACATTCCACGGCCATCGCTGATACAAAATCCAGAGACAAAAGCCTGAGCAAGCGCCTCAGACTCGCACTTACTTCATATCCTGAAGAGTTCTTCTCATGGTTTGTAGATCGGGCCTGCCATACCAACGTCCCCAAACCTAAGCTGAGCTTGTGTTTTCAGACTTCTGTCCTCAAAGTCTTGGGCCACACACCCTCCAGGCTGGGCCCCTGGAGCCACACATTAGGACTGTGCCTACCAATCCATGGGAATTCTGCCCATTCCATGGTCCAAAATCGTACAAATTAGGAGAAACCTCCAAAGTCCCTGAGGCCCTCCCAATAGTGTAGGTCGCCCGGAACAAACAAGTGCTGTCTGACACCAGCTGATAATCGACCTCCACTCATACCATAGATGGATGTCCCCAGAGAAGAAGATTGAACCAGACAGGACCCTAGGCAATAATAGGATCCAATGCTTTGGGTTACAGGCATGTGTCCTCAAAAGCCTGATTCCAATACGAGCATAGGGCTTTTCCTGAGGCACCCATCAGAACTCATCTCGTCTCCACAAGGAAACCTGTGCATGGGAGCCATGTCCAAAGCTTAGGAGAGTACTTCAGGGTCCCGGTGCCACCGCCCCATTCCAAGGCCCTCATGGACACAAAAACACATTAGGACCCATCCTCAGGAAAGTCCATTTCAACTCAGCCACCCCGGTTGCTCCGAAAGAGCCATCAGATCTAAACTGTCTTGTTGCTAGGAGACAATTGGAATGCGAGGTGGGCTTCCCAGGGATCCATCCGCGAACGGTGATCTGGAGTCATTCCATATGGGATGTCCTGGAGCTGTCCAAAAGGTCTCAATTGTCCCTCAGAAGGAATCCTTGAAGGGGGCATCCCACAACTCCCAACGTGGGAAAACCTCAATGGCCTCGAGTTTCCGCGCCCTTCATGAAGCGGCCGTCTTGCACAGAAACTCCAATCTGAGCCACCGTCTGAAACTCGACCTGACTTCAGATACATGAGATATTGGTTCAGATCTGCAAGGGGTACCTGCCGTGCCCTCGCCCTGAAACCCACGTCTAGCTTGTCTTCTCAGACTTCCGCCCTCACACTCCTGGCCCCGAAGCCCTCACGTTTCGCAATTCCGGACCCACAATGCAGCACTCTGCCTGCCCTCTAGAAAAAAATTATTGCCTCATGAGCTGCCCAGGCACCTTAAATGAGGATAAACCTACACAGCACTCGACTTTACCCAAATTATATAGTCTAACCTGGGCAATAATGCACTGTCGAACACAACCTGAGCCCGAACCACCTGACCAACACCCAGAAAGCTGACCACACACTGAGCACTTAAAACCCGCCATGGCCTTAGGTCATCATCTCTTCCCTACCTCAGTTTTCTGGCTTCAGAACCGAAACCTTATCTCCAATCACTGCCCATGGGTGAGTGTGATGCAGAAATCAGAACTCCTCCTTACCCATGGCAAGAACCCTAGTGGTTGGCACGTTGTCCAACGTTCAGTGTAGGAGAAACCAGCATTCACACTGAGGCCCCGCCAATTCTTGAGTGCGACGAGGGCATACACACGCATTGTGACCCTCAGCATGAGTCCTGTCCTCTAGTAAGTCCTCTCAGTGGCAGGACCATTAGATGTCATAATGGGCTTGACATGTCCCTAGGCCCCAATTTTTAACCAGATTTCTGATTGTCCAGTCGCCCCTCCCCAGGGCTCTACTCTGGAATCCCTCATTTGGTGGGACACCTGAGGTTAAAAAAGAAAAAAAAAAAAACCGGATTTCTTCCAGCCCACAGAATGACCCCAAACTCTTTGCACGGGGCCAAACCACCAGAGAGTAAGACTCGTCCATTTCTCATGAAGTCACCCAGAAATTCCACGGCCATGAGTGACACGATATCCAGAGACAAAAACTTGAGCAGGAGCCTCACACTCGCCCTTCTGTCAAATCCCGAAGAGTTCTCCTCATGGTCGGTAGATCAGTCCTGCCATACCTATGACCCGAAACATAAGCCGAGTTTGTGTTTTCAGACAACTGTCCAAACAGCCCTGGCCTACACAACCTACAGGCTCAGGCCCATGGAGCCAAACCTGAGGACTGTATTTGCCCTCTCCAAGGGAATTGTGTGTGCCCATTCCAATGGCCACAACCCTTCTAATAGGATAAAACTCCAAAGTCCCCGATCCATCTCAATAGTGGTGGCTTCCCAGGAAAAACAGGGGCAATCTGAGCCCAGCTGAGCACCTACCTGCACTCAGACCCATAGACAGATGTCCCCAGAGGTAAAAAGGAAAGAACAGGCCCCTAGGCACTAATCAGATCCATTGCTTTGGTTTCTAGGCATCTCTCCTCAGAGGCCTGGATTTCAAAAGCAGCATATAGCTGTTTCTTGACTCACCCATCAGAAAACATATCATCTACACATGGGAAACTTGCACGTTGGAGCTGTGTCAAAGCCTCTGTTTAGGAGAACCCTTTAGGGCCCCAGTGCCACCGCTTCATTCCAAGGTCTCCATAGACACAAAAGCACATTAGGACCCATCCCCAGGGGTGTCCATTTCAACTCAGCGTCCTCGGTTGCTCCCCACAGATCCAGGAGATCTAACCTGTCTTGTTGCTAGGAAACAATTGGAATGCGAGGTGGTCTACCCAGCCATCCATCCTTAGAAGCCTGCTCAGAATCATTGGCCTGGAGCCAAACAACAGGTCTCAATTGTCCTGCAGAAGACTCTCTGCAGTTTGGAGCTTCTCACAACTCCCATCGTGAGAAACCCCCATGGCCTCGTGATGCCCCCCCATTCATGAAGGGGCCATCAGGGACAGAAATTCCAACCTGAGCGATCGTCTGATCCTCGCACTGACTTCAGATGCACGAGATCTCGATTCAGGTCTGTAGATTGTGCCTGCCATGGCCTCACCCAGAAACCTAAGCCTAGCTTGTGTTCCCATAATTTTGTCGTCATATTAATGTCCCACATTCCCTTCTGTTTGGCAATCCAGAACTACAATGCAGCACTCTGCCTGCCCTTCAGAAGAAAAACTTTGTCTTCTGGGGCTACCCAATAACCCCAAATGAGGATTAACCTGCACCGACCTTGGCTGTACCCCAAATACATAGGCTGACCAGGGCACTAATGCCCTTTCTGACTAGCCTGAGCCTGGACCCCCTGGCCCCTCCCAGACAGCTGGCCGCACACTGAGCACATCGAGCCGCCATGGCCTTAGGTCGTCATCTCTTCCCAACCTCGGTTTTCAGGTTTCAGAACCTAGAACTTATCTCCAATCACTGCCCAGGGTTGAAGGTGATGCAGAAATCAGAACTCCTTCCCCATGGCAAGAAACGTTGTGGTTGGCATGTTGTCCAACGTTCAGTGTCGTTGAAACCAGTGTGGGCCATGAGGCCCCACCCATGCTCGCAGGCCACATTGGTCACAAACACACATTGTGACCCTCAGGCTGAGCCCAGTCCTCAAGTAAGGCCACTCCGTGGCTGGATGAAGAGACAGCCTATTGGGCCTGCCATGCCCCTAGGTGCCAATTTTTAACCATATTTCGGGTTGTCCCTTCAGTCTTCCCCACGGCTTTGCTTTGGGATTCCTCTTTTGGTGGGACACCTGAGGTAACAAAACTGAAATGAGTCCTCCCATCCCACAGATTGACGAAAAGCAATTGGGAATCGGGCCAAATCCTCAGAGAGGAAGATTCGTCCATGGCCCATGAGGACTCCCCGACATTCCACGGCCATTGCTCATACAAAATCCAGAGACAAAAGCCTGAGCAAGCGCCTCAGACTCGCACTTTCTTCATATCCTAAAGAGTTCTTCTCATGGTTTGTAGATCGGACCTGCCATACCAACGTCCCCAAACCTAAGCTGAGCTTGTGTTTTCAGACTTCTGTCCTCAAAGTCTTGGGCCACACACCCTCCAGGCTGGGCCCCTGGAGCCACACATTAGGACTGTGCCTACCAATCCATGGGAATTCTGCCCATTCCATGGTCCAAAATCGTACAAATTAGGAGAAACCTCCAAAGTCCCTGAGGCCATCCCAATAGTGTAGGTCGACCGGAACAAACAAGGGCTGTCTAACACCAGCTGATAATCGACCTCCACTCATACCATAGATGGATGTCCCCAGAGAAGAAGATTGAACCAGACAGGACCCTAGGCAATAATAGGATCCAATGCTTTGGGTTACAGGCATGTGTCCTCAAAAGCCTGATTCCAATACGAGCATAGGGCTTTTCCTGAGGCACCCATCAGAACTCATCTCGTCTCCACAAGGAAACCTGTGCATGGGAGCCATGTCCAAAGCTTAGGAGAGTACTTCAGGGTCCCGGTGCCACCGCCCCATTCCAAGGCCCTCATGGACACAAAAACACATTAGGACCCATCCTCAGGAAAGTCCATTTCACCTCAGCCACCCCGGTTGCTCCGAAAGAGCCATCAGATCTAAACTGTCTTGTTGCTAGGAGACAATTGGAATGCGAGGTGGGCTTCCCAGGGATCCATCCGCGAACGGTGATCTGGAGTCATTCCATATGGGATGTCCTGGAGCTGTCCAACAGGTCTCAATTGAACCCTCAGAAGGAATCCTTGAAGGGGGCATCCCACAACTCCCAACGTGGGAAAACCTCAATGGCCTCGAGTTTCCGCGCCCTTCATGGAGCGGCCGTCATGCACAGAAACTCCAATCTGAGCCAACGTCTGAACCTCGCCCTGACTTCAGATACATGAGATATTGGTTCAGATCTGCAAGGGGTACCTGCCGTGACCTCGCCCTGAAACCCACGTCTAGCTTGTCTTCTCAGACTTCCGTCCTCACACTCCTGGCCCCGAAGCCCTCAAGTTTCGCAATTCCGGACCCACAATGCAGCACTCTGCATGCCCTCTAGAAAAAAAATTATTGCCTCATGAGCTGCCCAGGCACCTTAAATGAGGATAAACCTACACAGCACTCGACTTTACCCAAATTATATAGTCTAACCTGGGCACTAATGCACTGTCGAACACAACCTGAGCCCGGACCTCCTGACCAACACCCAGAAAGCTGACCACACACTGAGCACTTAAAACCCGCCATGGCCTTAGGTCATCATCTCTTCCCTACCTCAGTTTTCTGGCTTCAGAACCGAAACCTTATCTCCAATCACTGCCCATGGGTGAGTGTGATGCAGAAATCAGAACTCCTCCTTACCCATGGCAAGAACCCTTGTGGTTGGCACGTTGTCCAACGTTCAGTGTAGGAGAAACCAGCATTCACACTGAGGCCCCTCCAATTCTTGAGTGCGACGAGGGCATACACACGCATTGTGACCCTAAGCATGAGTCCTGTCCTCTAGTAAGTCCTCTCAGTGGCAGGACCATTAGATGTCATAATGGGCTTGACATGTCCCTAGGCCCCAATTTTTAACCAGATTTCTGATTGTCCAGTCGCCCCTCCCCAGGGCTCTACTCTGGAATCCCTCATTTGGTGGGACAACTGAGGTTAAAAAAGAAAAAAAAAAAACCGGATTTCTTCCAGCCCACAGAATGACCTCAAACTCTTTGCACGGGGCCAAACCACCAGAGAGTAAGACTCGTCCATTTCCCATGAAGTCACCCAAAAATTCCACGACCATGAGTGACACGATATCCAGAGACAAAAACTTGAGCAGGCGCCTCACACTCGCCCTTCTTTCAAATCCCGAAGAGTTCTCCTCATGGTCTGTAGGTCAGTCCTGCCATACCTATGACACGAAACATAAGCCGAGTTTGTGTTTTCAGACAACTGTCCAAACAGCCCTGGCCTACACAACCTACAGGCTCAGGCCCCTGCAGCCAAACCTGAGGACTGTACTTGCCCTCCCCAAGGGAATTGTGTGTGCCCATTCCAATGGCCACAACCCTTCTAATAGGATAAACCTCCAAAGTCCCTGATCCATCTCAATAGTGGTGGCTTCCCAGGAAAAACAGGGGCAATCTGAGCCCAACTGAGCACCTACCTGCACTCAGACCCATAGACAGATGTCCCCAGAGGTAAAAAGGAAAGAACATTCCTCTAGGCACTAATCAGATCCATTGCTTTGGTTTCCAGGAATCTCTCCTCAAAGGCATGGATTTCAAAAGCAGCATATAGCTGTTTCTTGACTCAACCATCAGAAAACATCTCATCTACACATGGGAAACTTGCACGTTGGAGCTGTGTCAAAGCCTCTGTTTAGGAGAACCCTTTAGGCCCCCAGTGCCACCGCTTCATTCCAAGGTCTCAATAGACACAAAAGCACATTAGGACCCATCCCCAGGGGTGTCCATTTCAACTCAGCGTCCTCGGTTGCTCCCCACAGATCCAGGAGATCTAACCTGTCTTGTTGCTAGGAGACAATTGGAATGCGAGGTGGGCTACCCAGCCATCCATCCTTAGAAGCCTGCTCAGAATCATTGGCCTGGAGCCAAACTACAGGTCTCAATTGTCCTGCAGAAGACTCTCTGCAGTTTGGAGCTTCTCACAACTCCCATCGTGGGAAAACCACCATGGCCTCGTGATGCCCCCCCATTCATGAAGGGGCCATCAGGGACAGAAACTCCAACCTGAGCGATCGTCTGATCCTCGCCCTGACTTCAGATGCACGAGATCTCGATTCAGGTCTGTAGATTGTGCCTGCCATTGCCTCACCCAGAAACCTAAGCCTAGCTTGTGTTCTCAGACTTTTGTCGTCAGACTAATGGCCCACAAGCCCTCCAGTTTGGCAATCCAGAACTACAATGCAGCACTCTGCCTGCCCTTCAGAAGAAAAACTTTGACTTCTGGGGCTACCCAGTAACCCCAAATGAGGATCAACCTGCACCGACCTTGGCTGTACCTCAAATACATAGGCTGACCAGGGCACTGATGCCCTTTCTGACTAGCCTGAGCCTGGACCCCCTGGCCCCTCCCAGAGAGCTGGCCGCACACTGAGCACTTTGAGCCGCCATGGCCTTAGGTCGTCATCTCTTCCCAACCTCGGTTTTCAGGTTTCAGAACCTAGAACTTATCTCCAATCACTGCCGAGGGTTGAAGGTGATGCAGAAATCAGAACTCCTTCCCCATGACAAGAAACCTTGTGGTTGGCCTGTTGTCCAACGTTCAGTGTCGTTGAAACCAGTGTGGGCCATGAGGCCCCACCCATGCTCGCAGGCCACATTGGTCACAAACACACATTGTGACCCTCAGGCTGAGCCCAGTCCTCAAGTAAGGCCACTCAGTGGCTGGATGAAGAGACAGCCTATTGGGCTTGCCATGCCGCTAGGTGCCAATTTTTAACCATATTTCGGGTTGTCCCTTCAGTCTTCCCCACGGCTTTGCTTTGGGATTCCTCTTTTGGTGGGACACCTGAGGTAACAAAACTGAAATGAGTCCTCCCATCCCACAGATTGACGAAAAGCAATTGGGAATCGGGCCAAATCATCAGAGTGGAAGATTCGTCCATGGCCCATGAGGCCTCCCCGACATTCCACGGCCATCGCTGATACAAAATCCAGAGACAAAAGCCTGAGGAAGCGCCTCAGACTCGCACTTTCTTCATATCCTGAAGAGTTCTTCTCATGGTTTGTAGATCGGGCCTGCCATACCAACGTCCCCAAACCTAAGCTGAGCTTGTGTTTTCAGACTTCTGTCCTCAAAGTCTTGGGCCACACACCCGCCAGGCTGGGCCCCTGGAGCCACACATTAGGACAGTGCCTACCAATCCATGGGAATTCTGCCCATTCCATGATCCAAAATCGTACAAATTAGGAGAAACCTCCAAAGTCCCTGAGGCCATCCCAATAGTGTAGGTCGCCCGGAACAAACAAGGGCTGTCTGACACCAGCTGATAATCGACCTCCACTCATACCATAGATGGATGTCCCCAGAGAAGAAGATTGAACCAGACAGGACCCTAGGCAATAATAGGATCCAATGCTTTGGGTTACAGGCATGTGTCCTCAAAAGCCTGATTCCAATACGAGCATAGGGCTTTTCCTGAGGCACCCATCAGAACTCATCTCGTCTCCACAAGGAAACCTGTGCATGGGAGCCATGTCCAAAGCTTAGGAGAGTACTTCAGGGTCCCGGTGCCACCGCCCCATTCCAAGGCTCTCATGGACACAAAAACACATTAGGACCCATCCTCAGGAAAGTCCATTTCACCTCAGCCACCCCGGTTGCTCCGAAAGAGCCATCAGATCTAAACTGTCTTGTTGCTAGGAGACAATTGGAATGCGAGGTGGGCTTCCCAGGGATCCATCCGCGAACGGTGATCTGGAGTCATTCCATATGGGATGTCCTGGAGCTGTCCAATAGTTCTCAATTGTCCCTCAGAAGGAATCCTTGAAGGGGGCATCCCACAACTCCCAACGTGGGAAAACCTCAATGGCCTCGAGTTTCCGCGCCCTTCATGGAGCGGCCGTCATGCACAGAAACTCCAATCTGAGCCAACGTCTGAATCTCGCCCTGACTTCAGATACATGAGATATTGGTTCAGATCTGCAAGGGGTACCTGCCGTGCCCTCGCCCTGAAACCCACGTCTAGCTTGTCTTCTCAGACTTCCGTCCTCACACTCCTGGCCCCGAAGGCTTCAAGTTTCGCAATTCCGGACCCACAATGCAGCACTCTGCCTGCCCTCTAGAAAAAAAATTATTGCCTCATGAGCTGCCCAGGCACCTTAAATGAGGATAAACCTACACAGCACTCGACTTTACCCAAATTATATATTCTAACCTGGGCACTAATGCATTGTCGAACACAACCTGAGCCCGGACCACCTGACCAACACCCAGAAAGATGACCACACACTGAGCACTTAAAACCCGCCATGGCCTTAGGTCATCATCTCTTCCCTACCTCAGTTTTCAGGCTTCAGAACCGAAACCTTATCTCCAATCACTGCCCATGGGTGAGTGTAATGCAGAAATCAGAACTCCTCCTTACCCATGGCAAGAACCCTTGTGGTTGGCACGTTGTCCAACGTTCAGTGTAGGAGAAACCAGCATTCACACTGAGGCCCCGCCAATTCTTGAGTGCGACGAGGACATACACACGCATTGTGACCCTCAGCATGAGTCCTGTCCTCCTGTAAGTCCTCTCAGTGGCAGGACCATTAGATGTCATAATGGGCTTGACATGTCCCTAGGCCCCAATTTTTAACCAGATTTCTGATTGTCCAGTCACCCCTCCCCAGAGCTCTACTCTGGAATCCCTCATTTGGTGGGACACCTGAGGTTAAAAAAGAAAAAAAAAAAAACCGGATTTCTTCCAGCCCACAGAATGACCCCAAACTCTTTGGACGAGGCCAAACCACCAGAGAGTAAGACTCGTCCATTTCCCATGAAGTCACCCAGAAATTCCACGACCATGAGTGACACGATATCCAGAGACAAAAACTTGAGCAGGCGCCTCACACTCGCCCTTCTTTCAAATCCCGAAGAGTTCTCCTCATGGTCTGTAGGTCAGTCCTGCCATACCTATGACACGAAACATAAGCCGAGTTTCTGTTTTCAGACAACTGTCCAAACAGCCCTGGCCTACACAACCTACAGGCTCAGGCCCCTGGAGCCAAACCTGAGGACTGTACTTGCCCTCTCCAAGGGAATTGTGTGTGCCCATTCCAATGGCCACAACCCTTCTAATAGGATAAACCTCCAAAGTCCCTGATCCATCTCAATAGTGGTGGCTTCCCAGGAAAAACAGGGGCAATCTGAGCCCAACTGAGCACCTACCTTCACTCAAACCCATAGACAGATGTCCCCAGAGGTAAAAAGAAAAGAACAGTCCCCTAGGCACTAATCAGATCCATTGCTTTGGTTTCCAGGCATCTCTCCTCAAAGGCATGGATTTCAAAAGAAGCATATAGCTGTTTCTTGACTCACCCATCAGAAAACATCTCATCTACACATGGGAAACTTGCACGTTGGAGCTGTGTCAAAGCCTCTGTTTAGGAGAACCCTTTAGGCCCCCAGTGCCACCGCTTCATTCCAAGGTCTCAATAGACACAAAAGCACATTAGGACCCATCCCCAGGGGTGTCCATTTCAACTCAGCGTCCTCGGTTGCTCCCCACAGATCCAGGAGATCTAACCTGTCTTGTTGCTAGGAGACAATTGGAATGCGAGGTGGGCTACCCAGCCATCCATCCTTAGAAGCCTGCTCAGAATCATTGGCCTGGAGCCAAACAACAGGTCTCAATTGTCCTGCAGAAGACTCTCTGCAGTTTGGAGCTTCTCACAACTCCCATCGTGGGAAAACCACCATGGCCTCGTGATGCCCCCCCATTCATGAAGGGGCCATCAGGGACAGAAACTCCAACCTGAGCGATCGTCTGATCCTCGCCCTGACTTCAGATGCACGAGATCTCGATTCAGGTCTGTAGATTGTGCCTGCCATTGCCTCACCCAGAAACCTAAGCCTAGCTTGTGTTCTCAGACTTTTGTCGTCAGACTAATGGCCCACAAGCCCTCCAGTTTGGCAATCCAGAACTACAATGCAGCACTCTGCCTGCCCTTCAGAAGAAAAACTTTGACTTCTGGGGCTACCCAGTAACCCCAAATGAGGATCAACCTGCACCGACCTTGGCTGTACCTCAAATACATAGGCTGACCAGGGCACTGATGCCCTTTCTGACTAGCCTGAGCCTGGACCCCCTGGCCCCTCCCAGAGAGCTGGCCGCACACTGAGCACTTTGAGCCGCCATGGCCTTAGGTCGTCATCTCTTCCCAACCTCGGTTTTCAGGTTTCAGAACCTAGAACTTATCTCCAATCACTGCCGAGGGTTGAAGGTGATGCAGAAATCAGAACTCCTTCCCCATGACAAGAAACCTTGTGGTTGGCCTGTTGTCCAACGTTCAGTGTCGTTGAAACCAGTGTGGGCCATGAGGCCCCACCCATGCTCGCAGGCCACATTGGTCACAAACACACATTGTGACCCTCAGGCTGAGCCCAGTCCTCAAGTAAGGCCACTCAGTGGCTGGATGAAGAGACAGCCTATTGGGCTTGCCATGCCGCTAGGTGCCAATTTTTAACCATATTTCGGGTTGTCCCTTCAGTCTTCCCCACGGCTTTGCTTTGGGATTCCTCTTTTGGTGGGACACCTGAGGTAACAAAACTGAAATGAGTCCTCCCATCCCACAGATTGACGAAAAGCAATTGGGAATCGGGCCAAATCATCAGAGTGGAAGATTCGTCCATGGCCCATGAGGCCTCCCCGACATTCCACGGCCATCGCTGATACAAAATCCAGAGACAAAAGCCTGAGGAAGCGCCTCAGACTCGCACTTTCTTCATATCCTGAAGAGTTCTTCTCATGGTTTGTAGATCGGGCCTGCCATACCAACGTCCCCAAACCTAAGCTGAGCTTGTGTTTTCAGACTTCTGTCCTCAAAGTCTTGGGCCACACACCCGCCAGGCTGGGCCCCTGGAGCCACACATTAGGACAGTGCCTACCAATCCATGGGAATTCTGCCCATTCCATGATCCAAAATCGTACAAATTAGGAGAAACCTCCAAAGTCCCTGAGGCCATCCCAATAGTGTAGGTCGCCCGGAACAAACAAGGGCTGTCTGACACCAGCTGATAATCGACCTCCACTCATACCATAGATGGATGTCCCCAGAGAAGAAGATTGAACCAGACAGGACCCTAGGCAATAATAGGATCCAATGCTTTGGGTTACAGGCATGTGTCCTCAAAAGCCTGATTCCAATACGAGCATAGGGCTTTTCCTGAGGCACCCATCAGAACTCATCTCGTCTCCACAAGGAAACCTGTGCATGGGAGCCATGTCCAAAGCTTAGGAGAGTACTTCAGGGTCCCGGTGCCACCGCCCCATTCCAAGGCTCTCATGGACACAAAAACACATTAGGACCCATCCTCAGGAAAGTCCATTTCACCTCAGCCACCCCGGTTGCTCCGAAAGAGCCATCAGATCTAAACTGTCTTGTTGCTAGGAGACAATTGGAATGCGAGGTGGGCTTCCCAGGGATCCATCCGCGAACGGTGATCTGGAGTCATTCCATATGGGATGTCCTGGAGCTGTCCAATAGTTCTCAATTGTCCCTCAGAAGGAATCCTTGAAGGGGGCATCCCACAACTCCCAACGTGGGAAAACCTCAATGGCCTCGAGTTTCCGCGCCCTTCATGGAGCGGCCGTCATGCACAGAAACTCCAATCTGAGCCAACGTCTGAATCTCGCCCTGACTTCAGATACATGAGATATTGGTTCAGATCTGCAAGGGGTACCTGCCGTGCCCTCGCCCTGAAACCCACGTCTAGCTTGTCTTCTCAGACTTCCGTCCTCACACTCCTGGCCCCGAAGGCTTCAAGTTTCGCAATTCCGGACCCACAATGCAGCACTCTGCCTGCCCTCTAGAAAAAAAATTATTGCCTCATGAGCTGCCCAGGCACCTTAAATGAGGATAAACCTACACAGCACTCGACTTTACCCAAATTATATATTCTAACCTGGGCACTAATGCATTGTCGAACACAACCTGAGCCCGGACCACCTGACCAACACCCAGAAAGATGACCACACACTGAGCACTTAAAACCCGCCATGGCCTTAGGTCATCATCTCTTCCCTACCTCAGTTTTCAGGCTTCAGAACCGAAACCTTATCTCCAATCACTGCCCATGGGTGAGTGTAATGCAGAAATCAGAACTCCTCCTTACCCATGGCAAGAACCCTTGTGGTTGGCACGTTGTCCAACGTTCAGTGTAGGAGAAACCAGCATTCACACTGAGGCCCCGCCAATTCTTGAGTGCGACGAGGACATACACACGCATTGTGACCCTCAGCATGAGTCCTGTCCTCCTGTAAGTCCTCTCAGTGGCAGGACCATTAGATGTCATAATGGGCTTGACATGTCCCTAGGCCCCAATTTTTAACCAGATTTCTGATTGTCCAGTCACCCCTCCCCAGAGCTCTACTCTGGAATCCCTCATTTGGTGGGACACCTGAGGTTAAAAAAGAAAAAAAAAAAAACCGGATTTCTTCCAGCCCACAGAATGACCCCAAACTCTTTGGACGAGGCCAAACCACCAGAGAGTAAGACTCGTCCATTTCCCATGAAGTCACCCAGAAATTCCACGACCATGAGTGACACGATATCCAGAGACAAAAACTTGAGCAGGCGCCTCACACTCGCCCTTCTTTCAAATCCCGAAGAGTTCTCCTCATGGTCTGTAGGTCAGTCCTGCCATACCTATGACACGAAACATAAGCCGAGTTTCTGTTTTCAGACAACTGTCCAAACAGCCCTGGCCTACACAACCTACAGGCTCAGGCCCCTGGAGCCAAACCTGAGGACTGTACTTGCCCTCTCCAAGGGAATTGTGTGTGCCCATTCCAATGGCCACAACCCTTCTAATAGGATAAACCTCCAAAGTCCCTGATCCATCTCAATAGTGGTGGCTTCCCAGGAAAAACAGGGGCAATCTGAGCCCAACTGAGCACCTACCTTCACTCAAACCCATAGACAGATGTCCCCAGAGGTAAAAAGAAAAGAACAGTCCCCTAGGCACTAATCAGATCCATTGCTTTGGTTTCCAGGCATCTCTCCTCAAAGGCATGGATTTCAAAAGAAGCATATAGCTGTTTCTTGACTCACCCATCAGAAAACATCTCATCTACACATGGGAAACTTGCACGTTGGAGCTGTGTCAAAGCCTCTGTTTAGGAGACCCTTTAGGCCCCCAGTGCCACCGCTTCATTCCAAGGTCTCAATAGACACAAAAGCACATTAGGACCCATCCCCAAGGGTGTCCATTTCAACTCAGCGTCCTCGGTTGCTTCCCACAGATCCAGGAGATCTAACCTGTCTTGTAGCTAGGAGACAATTGGAATGCGAGGTGGGCTACCCAGCCATCCATCCTTAGAAGCCTGCTCAGAATCATTGGCCTGGAGCCAAACAACAGGTCTCAATTGTCCTGCAGAAGACTCTCTGCAGTTTGGAGCTTCTCACAACTCCCATCGTGGGAAAACCACCATGGCCTCGTGATGCCCCCCCATTCATGAAGGGGCCATCAGGGACAGAAACTCCAACCTGAGCGATCGTCTGATCCTCGCCCTGACTTCAGATGCACGAGATCTCGATTCAGGTCTGTAGATTGTGCCTGCCATGGCCTCACCCAGAAACCTAAGCCTAGCTTGTGTTCTCAGACATTTGTCGTCAAACTAATGGCCCACAAGCCCTCCAGTTTGGCAATCCAGAACTACAATGCAGCACTCTGCCTGCCCTTCAGAAGAAAAACTTTGTCTTCTGGGGCTACCCAGTAACCCCAAATGAGGATCAACCTGCACCGACCTTGGCTGTGCCCCAAATACATAGGCTGACCAGGGCACTGATGCCCTTTCTGACTAGCCTGAGCCTGGACCCCCTGGCCCCTCCCAGACAGCTGGCCGCACACTGAGCACTTCGAGCCGCCATGGCCTTAGGTCGTCATCTCTTCCCAACCTCGGTTTTCAGGTTTCAGAACCTAGAACTTATCTCCAATCACTGCCCAGGGTTGAAGGTGATGCAGAAATCAGAACTCCTTCCCCATGACAAGAAACCTTGTGGTTGGCCTGTTGTCCAACGTTCAGTGTCGTGGAAACCAGTGTGGGCCATGAGGCCCCACCCATGCTCGCAGGCCACATTGGTCACAAACACACATTGTGACCCTCAGGCTGAGCCCAGTCCTCAAGTAAGGCCACTCAGTGGCTGGATGAAGAGACACCCTATTGGGCTTGCCATGCCCCTAGGTGCGAATTTTTAACCATATTTCGGGTTGTCCCTTCAGTCTTCCCCACGGCTTTGCTTTGGGATTCCTCTTTTGGTGGGACACCTGAGGTAACAAAACTGAAATGAGTCCTCCCATCCCACAGATTGACGAAAAGCAATTGGGAATCGGGCCAAATCCTCAGAGAGGAAGATTCGTCCATGGCCCATGAGGCCTCCCCGACATTCCACGGCCATCGCCGATACAAAATCCAGAGACAAAAGCCTGAGCAAGCGCCTCAGACTCGCACTTTCTTCATATCCTGAAGAGTTCTTCTCATGGTTTGTAGATCGGGCCTGCCATACCAACGTCCCCAAACCTAAGCTGAGCTTGTGTTTTCAGACTTCTGTCCTCAAAGTCTTGGGCCACACACCCTCCAGGCTGGGCCCCTGGAGCCACACATTAGGACAGTGCCTACCAATCCATGGGAATTCTGCCCATTCCATGGTCCAAAATCGTACAAATTAGGAGAAACCTCCAAAGTCCCTGAGGCCATCCCAATAGTGTAGGTCGCCCGGAACAAACAAGGGCTGTCTGACACCAGCTGATAATCGACCTCCACTCATACCATAGATGGATGTCCCCAGAGAAGAAGATTGAACCAGACAGGACCCTAGGCAATAATAGGATCCAATGCTTTGGGTTACAGGCATGTGTCCTCAAAAGCCTGATTCCAATACGAGCATAGGGCTTTTCCTGAGGCACCCATCAGAACTCATCTCGTCTCCACAAGGAAACCTGTGCATGGGAGCCATGTCCAAAGCTTAGGAGAGTACTTCAGGGTCCCGGTGCCACCGCCCCATTCCAAGGCCCTCATGGACACAAAAACACATTAGGACCCATCCTCAGGAAAGTCCATTTCAACTCAGCCACCCCGGTTGCTCCGAAAGAGCCATCAGATCTAAACTGTCTTGTTGCTAGGAGACAATTGGAATGCGAGGTGGGCTTCCCAGGGATCCATCCGCGAACGGTGATCTGGAGTCATTCCATATGGGATGTCCTGGAGCTGTCCAACAGGTCTCAATTGTCCCTCAGAAGGAATCCTTGAAGGGGGCATCCCACAACTCCCAACGTGGGAAAACCTCAATGGCCTCAAGTTTCCGCGCCCTTCATGGAGCGGCCGTCATGCACAGAAACTCCAATCTGAGCCAACGTCTGAAACTCGCCCTGACTTCAGATACATGAGATATTGGTTCAGATCTGCAAGGGGTACCTGCCGTGCCCTCGCCCTGAAACCCACGTCTAGCTTGTCTTCTCAGACTTCCGTCCTCACACTCCTGGCCCCAAAGCCCTCAAGTTTCGCAATTCCGAACCCACAATGCAGCACTCTGCCTGCCCTCTAGAAAAAAAATTATTGCCTCATGAGCTGCCCAGGCACCTTAAATGAGGATAAACCTACACAGCACTCGACTTTACCCAAATTATATAGTCTAACCTGGGCACTAATGTACTGTCGAACACAACCTGAGCCCGGACCACCTGACCAACACCCAGAAAGCTGACCACACAATGAGCACTTAAAACCCACCATGGCCTTAGGTCGTCATCTCTTCCCAACCTCGGTTTTCAGGTTTCAGAACCTAGAACTTATCTCCAATCACTGCCCAGGGTTGAAGGTGATGCAGAAATCAGAACTCCTTCCCCATGAAAAGAAACCTTGTGGTTGGCATGTTGTCCAACGTTCAGTGTCGTTGAAACCAGTGTGGGCCATGAGGCCCCACCCATGCTCGCAGGCCACATTGGTCACAAACACACATTGTGACCCTCAGGCTGAGCCCAGTCCTCAAGTAAGGCCACTCCGTGGCTGGATGAAGAGACAGCCTATTGGGCTTGCCATGCCCCTAGGTGCCAATTTTTAACCATATATCGGGTTGTCCCTTCAGTCTTCCCCACGGCTTTGCTTTGGGATTCCTCTTTTGGTGGGACACCTGAGGTAACAAAACTGAAATGAGTCCTCCCATCCCACAGATTGACGAAAAGCAATTGGGAATCGGGCCAAATCCTCAGAGAGGAAGATTCGTCCATGGCCCATGAGGCCTCCTCGACATTCCACGGCCATCGCTGATACAAAATCCAGAGACAAAAGCCTGAGCAAGCGCCTCAGACTCGCACTTTCTTCATATCCTGAAGAGTTCTTCTCATGGTTTGTAGATCGGGCCTGCCATACCAACGTCCCCAAACCTAAGCTGAGCTTGTGTTTTCAGACTTCTGTCCTCAAAGTCTTGGGCCACACACCCTCCAGGCTGGGCCCCTGGAGCCACACATTAGGACAGTGCCTACCAATCCATGGGAATTCTGCCCATTCCATGGTCCAAAATCGTACAAATTAGGAGAAACCTCCAAAGTCCCTGAGGCCATCTCAATAGTGTAGGTCGCCCGGAACAAACAAGGGCTGTCTGACACCAGCTGATAATCGACCTCCACTCATACCATAGATGGATGTCCCCAGAGAAGAAGATTGAACCAGACAGGACCCTAGGCAATAATAGGATCCAATGCTTTGGGTTACAGGCATGTGTCCTCAAAAGCCTGATTCCAATACGAGCATAAAGCTTTTCCTGAGGCACCCATCCGAACTCATCTTGTCTCCACAAGGAAACCTGTGCATGGGAGCCATGTCCAAAGCTTAGGAGAGTACTTCAGGGTCCCGGTGCCACCGCCCCATTCCAAGGCCCTCATGGACACAAAAACACATTAGGACCCATCCTCAGGAAAGTCCATTTCAACTCAGCCACCCCGGTTGCTCCGAAAGAGCCATCAGATCTAAACTGTCTTGTTGCTAGGAGACAATTGGAATGCGAGGTGGGCTTCCCAGGGATCCATCCGCGAACGGTGATCTGGAGTCATTCCATATGGGATGTCCTGGAGCTGTCCAACAGGTCTCAATTGTCCCTCAGAAGGAATCCTTGAAGGGGGCATCCCACAAATCCCAACGTGGGAAAACCTCAATGGCCTCGAGTTTCCGCGCCCTTCATGGAGCGGCCGTCATGCACAGAAACTCCAATCTGAGCCAACGTCTGAACCTCGCCCTGACTACAGATACATGAGATATTGGTTCAGATCTGCAAGGGGTACCTGCCGTGCCCTCGCCCTGAAACCCACGTCTAGCTTGTCTTCTCAGACTTCCGTCCTCACACTCCTGGCCCCGAAGGCCTCAAGTTTCGCAATTCCGGACCCACAATGCAGCACTCTGCCTGCCCTCTAGAAAAAAAATTATTGCCTCATGAGCTGCCCAGGCACCTTAAATGAGGATAAACCTACACAGCACTCGACTTTACCCAAATTATATAGCCTAACCTGGGCACTAATGCACTGTCGAACACAACCTGAGCTCGGACCACCTGACCAACACCCAGAAAGCTGACCACACACTGAGCACTTAAAACCCACCATGGCCTTAGGTCATCATCTCTTCCCTACCTCAGTTTTCAGGCTTCAGAACCGAAACCTTATCTCCAATCACTGCCCATGGGTGAGTGTGATGCAGAAATCAGAACTCCTCCTTACCCATGGCAAGAACCCTTGTGGTTGGCACGTTGTCCAACGTTCAGTGTAGGAGTAACCAGCATTCACACTGAGGCCCCGCCAATTCTTGAGTGCGACGAGGGCATACACACGCATTGTGACCCTCAGCATGAGTCCTGTCCTCTAGTAAGTCCTCTCAGTGGCAGGACCATTAGATGTCATAATGGGCTTGACATGTCCCTAGGCCCCAATTTTTAACCAGATTTCTGATTGTCCAGTCGCCCCTCCCCAGGGCTCTACTCTGGAATCCCTCATTTGGTGGGATACCTGAGGTTAAAAAAGAAAAAAAAAAAACCGGATTTCTTCCAGCCAACAGAATGACCCCAAACTCTTTGGACGAGGCCAAACCACCAGAGAGTAAGACTCGTCCATTTCCCATGAAGTCACCCAGAAATTCCACGACCATGAGTGACACGATATCCAGAGACAAAAACTTGAGCAGGCGCCTCACACTCGCCCTTCTTTCAAATCCCGAAGAGATCTCCTCATGGTCTGTAGGTCAGTCTTGCCATACCTATCACACGAAACATAAGCCGAGTTTGTGTTTTCAGACAACTGTCCAAACAGCCCTGACCTACACAACCTACAGGCTCAGGCCCCTGGAGCCAAACCTGAGGACTGTACTTGCCAATTCCAAGGGAATTGTGTGTGCCCATTCCAATGCCACAACCCTTCTAATATGATAAACCTCCAAAGTCCCTGATCCATCTCAATAGTTGTGGCTTCCCAGGAAAAACAGGGGCAATATGAGCCCAACTGAGCACCTACCTGCACTCAGACCCATAGAGAGATGTTTCCAGAGGTAAAAAGGAAAGAACAGTCCCCTAGGCACTAATCAGATCCATTGCTTTGGTTTCCAGGCATCTCTCCTCAAAGGCATGGATTTCAAAAGAAGCATATAGCTGTTTCTTGACTCACCCATCAGAAAACATCTCATCTACACATGGGAAACTTGCACGTTGGAGCTGTGTCAAAGCCTCTGTTTAGGAGAACCCTTTAGGCCCCCAGTGCCACCGCTTCATTCCAAGGTCTCAATAGACACAAAAGCACATTAGAACTCATCCGCAGGGGTGTCCTTTTCAACTCAGCGTCCTCGGTTGCTTCCCACGGATCCAGGAGATCTAACCTGTCTTGTTGCTAGGAGACAATTGGAATGCGAGGTGGGCTACCCAGCCATCCATCCTTAGAAGCCTGCTCAGAATCATTGGCCTGGAGCCAAACAACAGGTCTCAATTGTCCTGCAGAAGACTCTCTGCAGTTTGGAGCTTCTCACAACTCCCATCGTGGGAAAACCCCCATGGCCTCGTGATGCCCCCCCATTCATGAAGGGGCCATCAGGGACAGAAACTCCAACCTGAGCGATCATCTGATCCTCGCCCTGACTTCAGATGCACGAGATCTCGATTCAGGTCTGTAGATATTGCCTGCCATGGCCTCACCCAGAAACCTAAGCCTAGCTTGTTTTCTCAGACTTTTGTCGTCAGACTAATGGCCCACACCCTCCAGTTTGGCAATCCAGAACTACAATGCAGCACTCTGCCTGCCCTTCAGAAGAAAAACTTTGTCTTCTGGGGCTACCCAGTAACTCCAAATGAGGATCAACCTGCACCGACCTTGGCTGTACCCCAAATACATAGGCTGACCAGGGCACTAATGCCCTTTCTGACTAGCCTGAGCCTGGACCCCCTGGCCCCTCCCAGACAGCTGGCCGCACACTGAACACATCGAGCCGCCATGGCCTTAGGTCGTCATCTCTTCCCAACCTCGGTTTTCAGGTTTCAGAACCTAGAACTTATCTCCAATCACTGCCCAGGGTTGAAGGTGATGCAGAAATCAGAACTCCTTCCCCATGAAAAGAAACCTTGTGGTTGGCATGTTGTCCAACGTTCAGTGTCGTTGAAACCAGTGTGGGCCATGAGGCCCCACCCATGCTCGCAGGCCACATTGGTCACAAACACACATTGTGACCCTCAGGCTGAGCCCAGTCCTCAAGTAAGGCCACTCCGTGGCTGGATGAAGAGACAGCCTATTGGGCTTGCCATGCCCCTAGGTGCCAATTTTTAACCATATATCGGGTTGTCCCTTCAGTCTTCCCCACGGCTTTGCTTTGGGATTCCTCTTTTGGTGGGACACCTGAGGTAACAAAACTGAAATGAGTCCTCCCATCCCACAGATTGACGAAAAGCAATTGGGAATCGGGCCAAATCCTCAGAGAGGAAGATTCGTCCATGGCCCATGAGGCCTCCTCGACATTCCACGGCCATCGCTGATACAAAATCCAGAGACAAAAGCCTGAGCAAGCGCCTCAGACTCGCACTTTCTTCATATCCTGAAGAGTTCTTCTCATGGTTTGTAGATCGGGCCTGCCATACCAACGTCCCCAAACCTAAGCTGAGCTTGTGTTTTCAGACTTCTGTCCTCAAAGTCTTGGGCCACACACCCTCCAGGCTGGGCCCCTGGAGCCACACATTAGGACAGTGCCTACCAATCCATGGGAATTCTGCCCATTCCATGGTCCAAAATCGTACAAATTAGGAGAAACCTCCAAAGTCCCTGAGGCCATCTCAATAGTGTAGGTCGCCCGGAACAAACAAGGGCTGTCTGACACCAGCTGATAATCGACCTCCACTCATACCATAGATGGATGTCCCCAGAGAAGAAGATTGAACCAGACAGGACCCTAGGCAATAATAGGATCCAATGCTTTGGGTTACAGGCATGTGTCCTCAAAAGCCTGATTCCAATACGAGCATAAAGCTTTTCCTGAGGCACCCATCCGAACTCATCTTGTCTCCACAAGGAAACCTGTGCATGGGAGCCATGTCCAAAGCTTAGGAGAGTACTTCAGGGTCCCGGTGCCACCGCCCCATTCCAAGGCCCTCATGGACACAAAAACACATTAGGACCCATCCTCAGGAAAGTCCATTTCAACTCAGCCACCCCGGTTGCTCCGAAAGAGCCATCAGATCTAAACTGTCTTGTTGCTAGGAGACAATTGGAATGCGAGGTGGGCTTCCCAGGGATCCATCCGCGAACGGTGATCTGGAGTCATTCCATATGGGATGTCCTGGAGCTGTCCAACAGGTCTCAATTGTCCCTCAGAAGGAATCCTTGAAGGGGGCATCCCACAAATCCCAACGTGGGAAAACCTCAATGGCCTCGAGTTTCCGCGCCCTTCATGGAGCGGCCGTCATGCACAGAAACTCCAATCTGAGCCAACGTCTGAACCTCGCCCTGACTACAGATACATGAGATATTGGTTCAGATCTGCAAGGGGTACCTGCCGTGCCCTCGCCCTGAAACCCACGTCTAGCTTGTCTTCTCAGACTTCCGTCCTCACACTCCTGGCCCCGAAGGCCTCAAGTTTCGCAATTCCGGACCCACAATGCAGCACTCTGCCTGCCCTCTAGAAAAAAAATTATTGCCTCATGAGCTGCCCAGGCACCTTAAATGAGGATAAACCTACACAGCACTCGACTTTACCCAAATTATATAGCCTAACCTGGGCACTAATGCACTGTCGAACACAACCTGAGCTCGGACCACCTGACCAACACCCAGAAAGCTGACCACACACTGAGCACTTAAAACCCACCATGGCCTTAGGTCATCATCTCTTCCCTACCTCAGTTTTCAGGCTTCAGAACCGAAACCTTATCTCCAATCACTGCCCATGGGTGAGTGTGATGCAGAAATCAGAACCCCTCCTTACCCATGGCAAGAACCCTTGTGCTTGGATCGTTTTCCAACGTTCAGTGTAGGAGAAACCAGCATTCACACTGAGGCCCCGCCAATTCTTGAGTGCGACGAGGGCATACACACGCATTGTGACCCTCAGCATGATTCCTGTCCTCTAGTAAGTCCTCTCAGTGGCAGGACCATTAGATGTCATAATGGGCTTGACATGTCCCTAGGCCCCAATTTTTAACCAGATTTCTGATTGTCCAGTCGCCCCTCCCCAGGGCTCTACTCTGGAATCCCTCATTTGGTGGGATACCTGAGGTTAAAAAAGAAAAAAAAAAAACCGGATTTCTTCCAGCCAACAGAATGACCCCAAACTCTTTGGACGAGGCCAAACCACCAGAGAGTAAGACTCGTCCATTTCCCATGAAGTCACCCAGAAATTCCACGACCATGAGTGACACGATATCCAGAGACAAAAACTTGAGCAGGCGCCTCACACTCGCCCTTCTTTCAAATCCCGAAGAGATCTCCTCATGGTCTGTAGGTCAGTCTTGCCATACCTATCACACGAAACATAAGCCGAGTTTGTGTTTTCAGACAACTGTCCAAACAGCCCTGACCTACACAACCTACAGGCTCAGGCCCCTGGAGCCAAACCTGAGGACTGTACTTGCCAATTCCAAGGGAATTGTGTGTGCCCATTCCAATGCCACAACCCTTCTAATATGATAAACCTCCAAAGTCCCTGATCCATCTCAATAGTTGTGGCTTCCCAGGAAAAACAGGGGCAATATGAGCCCAACTGAGCACCTACCTGCACTCAGACCCATAGAGAGATGTTTCCAGAGGTAAAAAGGAAAGAACAGTCCCCTAGGCACTAATCAGATCCATTGCTTTGGTTTCCAGGCATCTCTCCTCAAAGGCATGGATTTCAAAAGAAGCATATAGCTGTTTCTTGACTCACCCATCAGAAAACATCTCATCTACACATGGGAAACTTGCACGTTGGAGCTGTGTCAAAGCCTCTGTTTAGGAGAACCCTTTAGGCCCCCAGTGCCACCGCTTCATTCCAAGGTCTCAATAGACACAAAAGCACATTAGAACTCATCCGCAGGGGTGTCCTTTTCAACTCAGCGTCCTCGGTTGCTTCCCACGGATCCAGGAGATCTAACCTGTCTTGTTGCTAGGAGACAATTGGAATGCGAGGTGGGCTACCCAGCCATCCATCCTTAGAAGCCTGCTCAGAATCATTGGCCTGGAGCCAAACAACAGGTCTCAATTGTCCTGCAGAAGACTCTCTGCAGTTTGGAGCTTCTCACAACTCCCATCGTGGGAAAACCCCCATGGCCTCGTGATGCCCCCCCATTCATGAAGGGGCCATCAGGGACAGAAACTCCAACCTGAGCGATCATCTGATCCTCGCCCTGACTTCAGATGCACGAGATCTCGATTCAGGTCTGTAGATATTGCCTGCCATGGCCTCACCCAGAAACCTAAGCCTAGCTTGTTTTCTCAGACTTTTGTCGTCAGACTAATGGCCCACACCCTCCAGTTTGGCAATCCAGAACTACAATGCAGCACTCTGCCTGCCCTTCAGAAGAAAAACTTTGTCTTCTGGGGCTACCCAGTAACTCCAAATGAGGATCAACCTGCACCGACCTTGGCTGTACCCCAAATACATAGGCTGACCAGGGCACTAATGCCCTTTCTGACTAGCCTGAGCCTGGACCCCCTGGCCCCTCCCAGACAGCTGGCCGCACACTGAACACATCGAGCCGCCATGGCCTTAGGTCGTCATCTCTTCCCAACCTCGGTTTTCAGGTTTCAGAACCTAGAACTTATCTCCAATCACTGCCCAGGGTTGAAGGTGATGCAGAAATCAGAACTCCTTCCCCATGAAAAGAAACCTTGTGGTTGGCATGTTGTCCAACGTTCAGTGTCGTTGAAACCAGTGTGGGCCATGAGGCCCCACCCATGCTCGCAGGCCACATTGGTCACAAACACACATTGTGACCCTCAGGCTGAGCCCAGTCCTCAAGTAAGGCCACTCCGTGGCTGGATGAAGAGACAGCCTATTGGGCTTGCCATGCCCCTAGGTGCCAATTTTTAACCATATATCGGGTTGTCCCTTCAGTCTTCCCCACGGCTTTGCTTTGGGATTCCTCTTTTGGTGGGACACCTGAGGTAACAAAACTGAAATGAGTCCTCCCATCCCACAGATTGACGAAAAGCAATTGGGAATCGGGCCAAATCCTCAGAGAGGAAGATTCGTCCATGGCCCATGAGGCCTCCTCGACATTCCACGGCCATCGCTGATACAAAATCCAGAGACAAAAGCCTGAGCAAGCGCCTCAGACTCGCACTTTCTTCATATCCTGAAGAGTTCTTCTCATGGTTTGTAGATCGGGCCTGCCATACCAACGTCCCCAAACCTAAGCTGAGCTTGTGTTTTCAGACTTCTGTCCTCAAAGTCTTGGGCCACACACCCTCCAGGCTGGGCCCCTGGAGCCACACATTAGGACAGTGCCTACCAATCCATGGGAATTCTGCCCATTCCATGGTCCAAAATCGTACAAATTAGGAGAAACCTCCAAAGTCCCTGAGGCCATCTCAATAGTGTAGGTCGCCCGGAACAAACAAGGGCTGTCTGACACCAGCTGATAATCGACCTCCACTCATACCATAGATGGATGTCCCCAGAGAAGAAGATTGAACCAGACAGGACCCTAGGCAATAATAGGATCCAATGCTTTGGGTTACAGGCATGTGTCCTCAAAAGCCTGATTCCAATACGAGCATAAAGCTTTTCCTGAGGCACCCATCCGAACTCATCTTGTCTCCACAAGGAAACCTGTGCATGGGAGCCATGTCCAAAGCTTAGGAGAGTACTTCAGGGTCCCGGTGCCACCGCCCCATTCCAAGGCCCTCATGGACACAAAAACACATTAGGACCCATCCTCAGGAAAGTCCATTTCAACTCAGCCACCCCGGTTGCTCCGAAAGAGCCATCAGATCTAAACTGTCTTGTTGCTAGGAGACAATTGGAATGCGAGGTGGGCTTCCCAGGGATCCATCCGCGAACGGTGATCTGGAGTCATTCCATATGGGATGTCCTGGAGCTGTCCAACAGGTCTCAATTGTCCCTCAGAAGGAATCCTTGAAGGGGGCATCCCACAAATCCCAACGTGGGAAAACCTCAATGGCCTCGAGTTTCCGCGCCCTTCATGGAGCGGCCGTCATGCACAGAAACTCCAATCTGAGCCAACGTCTGAACCTCGCCCTGACTACAGATACATGAGATATTGGTTCAGATCTGCAAGGGGTACCTGCCGTGCCCTCGCCCTGAAACCCACGTCTAGCTTGTCTTCTCAGACTTCCGTCCTCACACTCCTGGCCCCGAAGGCCTCAAGTTTCGCAATTCCGGACCCACAATGCAGCACTCTGCCTGCCCTCTAGAAAAAAAATTATTGCCTCATGAGCTGCCCAGGCACCTTAAATGAGGATAAACCTACACAGCACTCGACTTTACCCAAATTATATAGCCTAACCTGGGCACTAATGCACTGTCGAACACAACCTGAGCTCGGACCACCTGACCAACACCCAGAAAGCTGACCACACACTGAGCACTTAAAACCCACCATGGCCTTAGGTCATCATCTCTTCCCTACCTCAGTTTTCAGGCTTCAGAACCGAAACCTTATCTCCAATCACTGCCCATGGGTGAGTGTGATGCAGAAATCAGAACCCCTCCTTACCCATGGCAAGAACCCTTGTGCTTGGATCGTTTTCCAACGTTCAGTGTAGGAGAAACCAGCATTCACACTGAGGCCCCGCCAATTCTTGAGTGCGACGAGGGCATACACACGCATTGTGACCCTCAGCATGATTCCTGTCCTCTAGTAAGTCCTCTCAGTGGCAGGACCATTAGATGTCATAATGGGCTTGACATGTCCCTAGGCCCCAATTTTTAACCAGATTTCTGATTGTCCAGTCACCCCTCCCCAGGGCTCTACTCTGGAATCCCTCATTTGGTGGGATACCTGAGGTTAAAAAAGAAAAAAAAAAACCGGATTTCTTCCAGCCAACAGAATGACCCCAAACTCTTTGGATGGGGCCAAACCACCAGAGAGTAAGACTCGTCCATTTCCCATGAAGTCACCCAGAAATTCCACGACCATGAGTGACACGATATCCAGAGACAAAAACTTGAGCAGGCTCCTCACACTCGCCCTTCTTTCAAATCCCGAAGAGTTCTCCTCATGGTCTGTAGGTAGGTCCTGCCATACCTATGACACGAAACATAAGCCGAGTTTGTGTTTTCAGACAACTGTCCAAACAGCCCTGGCCTACACAACCTACAGGCTCAGGCCCCTGGAGCCAAACCTGAGGACTGTACTTGCCAATTCCAAGGGAATTGTGTGTGCCCATTCCAATGCCACAACCCTTCTAATAGGATAAACCTCCAATGTCCCTGATCCATCTCAATAGAGGTGGCTTCCCAGGAAAAACAGGGGCAATCTGAGCCCAACTGAGCACCTACCTGCACTCAGACCCATAGACAGATGTTTCCAGAGGTAAAAAGGAAAGAACAGTCCCCTAGGCACTAATCAGATCCATTGCTTTGGTTTCCAGGCATCTCTCCTCAAAGGCATGGATTTCAAAAGAAGCATATAGCTGTTTCTTGACTCACCCATCAGAAAACATCTCATCTACACATGGGAAACTTGCACGTTGGAGCTGTGTCAAAGCCTCTGTTAGGAGAACCCTTTAGGGCCCAGTGCCACCGCTTCAATCCAAGGTCTCCATAGACACAAATCACATTAGGACACATCCCCAGGAGTGTCCATTTCAACTCAGCGTCCTCGTTTGCTCCCCACAGATCCAGGAGATCTAACCTGTCTTGTTGCTAGGAGACAATTGGAATGCGAGGTGGGCTACCCAGCCATCCATCCTTAGAAGCCTGCTCAGAATCATTGGCCTGGAGCCAAACAACAGTTCTCAATTGTCCTGCAGAAGATTCTCTGCAGTTTGGAGCTTCTCACAACTCCCATCGTGGGAAAACCCCCATGGCCTCGTGATGCCCCCCCATTCATGAAGGGGCCATCAGGGACAGAAACTCCAACCTGAGTGATCGTCTGATTTTCGCCCTGACTTCAGGTGCACGAGATCTCGATTCAGGTCTGTAGATTGTGCCTGCCATGGCCTCACCCAGAAACCTAAGCCTAGCTTGTGTTCTCAGACTTTTGTCGTCAGACTAATGGCCCACACCCTCCAGTTTGGCAATCCAGAACTACAATGCAGCACTCTGCCTGCCCTTCAGAAGAAAAACTTTGTCTTCTGGGGCTACCCAGTAACCCCAAATGAGGATCAACCTGCACCGACCTTGGCTGTACCCCAAATACATAGGCTGACCAGGGCACTAATGCCCTTTCTGACTAGCCTGAGCCTGGACCCCCTGGCCCCTCCCAGACAGCTGGCCGCACACTGAGCACATCGAGCCGCCATGGCCTTAGGTCGTCATCTCTTCCCAACCTCGGTTTTCAGGTTTCAGAACCTAGAACTTATCTCCAATCACTGCCCAGGGTTGAAGGTGATGCAGAAATCAGAACTCCTTCCCCATGGAAAGAAACCTTGTGGTTGGCATGTTGTTCAACGTTCAGTGTCATTGAAACCAGTGTGGGCCATGAGGCCCCACCCATGCTCGCAGGCCACATTGGTCACAAACACACATTGTGACCCTCAGGCTGAGCCCAGTCCTCAAGTAAGGCCACTCAGTGGCTGGATGAAGAGACAGCCTATTGGGCTTGCCATGCCCCTAGGTGCGAATTTTTAACCATATATCGGGTTGTCCCTTCAGTCTTCCCCACGGCTTTGCTTTGGGATTCCTCTTTTGGTGGGACACCTGTGGTAACAAAACTGAAATGAGTCCTCCCATCCCACAGATTGACGAAAAGCAATTGGGAATCGGGCCAAATCCTCAGAGAGGAAGATTCGTCCATGGCCCATGAGGCCTCCCCGACATTCCACGGCCATCGCTGATACAAAATCCAGAGACAAAAGCCTGAGCAAGCGCCTCAGACTCGCACTTTCTTCATATCCTGAAGAGTTCTTCTCATGGTTTGTAGATCGGGCCTGCCATACCAACGTCCCCAAACCTAAGCTGAGCTTGTGTTTTCAGACTTCTGTCCTCAAAGTCTTGGGCCACACACCCTCCAGGCTGGGCCCCTGGAGCCACACATTAGGACTGTGCCTACCAATCCATGGGAATTCTGCCCATTCCATGGTCCAAAATCGTACAAATTAGGAGAAACCTCCAAAGTCCCTGAGGCCATCCCAATAGTGTAGGTCGCCCGGAACAAACAAGGGCTGTCTGACACCAGCTGATAATCGACCTCCACTCATACCATAGATGGATGTCCCCAGAGAAGAAGATTGAACCAGACAGGACCCTAGGCAATAATAGGATCCAATGCTTTGGGTTACAGGCATGTGTCCTCAAAAGCCTGATTCCAATACGAGCATAGGGCTTTTCCTGAGGCACCCATCAGAACTCATCTCGTCTCCACAAGGAAACCTGTGCATGGGAGCCATGTCCAAAGCTTAGGAGAGTACTTCAGGGTCCCGGTGCCACCGCCCCATTCCAAGGCTCTCATGGACACAAAAACACATTAGGACCCATCCTCAGGAAAGTCCATTTCACCTCAGCCACCCCGGTTGCTCCGAAAGAGCCATCAGATCTAAACTGTCTTGTTGCTAGGAGACAATTGGAATGCGAGGTGGGCTTCCCAGGGATCCATCCGCGAACGGTGATCTGGAGTCATTCCATATGGGATGTTCTAGAGCTGTCCAACAGGTCTCAATTTTCCTTCAGAAGGAATCCTTGAAGGGGGCATCCCACAACTCCCAACTTGGGAAAACCTCAATGGCCTCGAGTTTCCGCGCCCTTCATGGAGCGGCCGTCATGCACAGAAACTCCAATCAGAGCCAACGTCTGAACCTCGCCCTGACTTCAGATACATGAGATATTGGTTCAGATCTGCAAGGGGTACCTGCCGTGCCCTCGCCCTGAAACCCACGTCTAGCTTGTCTTCTCAGACTTCTGTCCTCACACTCCTGGCCCCGAAGCCCTCAAGTTTCGCAATTCCGGACCCACAATAGAGCACTCTGCCTGCCCCCTAGAAAAAAAATTATTGCCTCATGAGCTGCCCAGGCACCTTAAATTAGGATAAACCTACACAGCACTCGACTTAACCCAAATTATATAGTCTAACCTGGGCAATAATGCACTGTGGAACACAACCTGAGCCCGGACCACCTGACCAACACCCAGAAAGCTGACCACACACTGAGCACTTAAAACCCGCCATGGCCTTAGGTCATCATCTCTTCCCTACCTCAGTTTTCAGGCTTCAGAACCGAAATCTTATCTCCAATCACTGCCCATGGGTGAGTGTGATGCAGAAATCAGAACTCCTCCTTACCCATGGCAAGAACCCTTGTGGTTGGCACGTTGTCCAACGTTCAGTGTAGGAGAAACCAGCATTCACACTGAGGCCCCGCCAATTATTGCGTGCGACGAGGGCATACACACGCATTGTGACCCTCAGCATGAGTCCTGTCCTCTAGTAAGTCCTCTCAGTGGCAGGACCATTAGATGTCATAATGGGCTTGACATGTCCCTAGGCCCCAATTTTTAACAAGATTTCTGATTGTCCAGTCGCCCCTCTCCAGGGCTCTACTCTGGAATCCCTCATTTGGTGGGATACCTGAGGTTAAAAAAGAAAAAAAAAAACCGGACTTCTTCCAGCCAACAGAATGACCCCAAACTCTTTGGACGGGGCCAAACCACCAGAGAGTAAGACTCGTCCATTTCCCATGAAGTCACCCAGAAATTCCACGACCATGAGTGACACGATATCCAGAGACAAAAACTTGAGCAGGCGCCTCACACTCGTCCTTCTTTCAAATCCCGAAGAGTTCTCCTCATGGTCTGTAGGTCAGTCCTGCCATACCTATGACACGAAACATAAGCCGAGTTTGTGTTTTCAGACAACTGACCAAACAGCCATGGCCTACACAACCTACAGGCTCAGGCCCCTGGAGCCAAACCTGAGGACTGTACTTGCCCTCTCCAAGGGAATTGTGTGTGCCCATTCCAATAGCCACAACCATTCTAATAGGATAAACCTCCAAAGTCCCTGATCCACCTCAATAGTGGTGGCTTCCCAGGAAAAACAGGAGCAATCTGAGCCCAACTGAGCACCTACCTGCACTCAGACCCATAGACAGATGTCCCCAGAGGTACAAAGGAAAGAACAGGCACCTAGGCACTAAGCAGATCCATTGCTTTGGTTTCCAGGCATCTCTCCTCAGAGGCCTGGATTTCAAAAGCAGCATATAGCTGTTTCTTGACTCACCCATCAGAAAACATCTCATCTACACATGGGAAACTTGCACGTTGGAGCTGAGTCAAAGCCTGCGTTTAGGAGAACCCTTTAGGGCCCCAGTGCCACCGCTTCATTCCAAGGTCTCCATAGACACAAACACACATTAGGACCCATCCCCAGGGGTGTCCATTTCAACTCAGCATCCTCGGTTGCTCCCCACAGATCCAGTAGATCTAACCTGTCTTGTTGCTAGGAGACATTTGGAATGCGAGGTGGGCTACCCATCCATCCATTCTTAGAACCCTGCTCAGAATCATTGGCCTGGAGCCAAACAATAGGTCTCAATTGTCCCCCGGAAGGAATCCTTGAAGGGGGCATCCCACAACTCCCAACGTGGGAAAACCTCAATGGCCTCGAGATTCCGCTCCCTTCATGAAGCAGCCGTCATGCTCAGATACTCCATCCTGAGCCAACGTCTGATCCTCGCCCTGACTTCAGATGCATAAGATATTGGTTCAGATCTACGTGCCATCGCCTGAAACCCAAGTCTAGCTAGTCTTCTCATACTTCCTTCCTCACAATCCTGGCCCGAAGCCCTCAGGTTTCGCAATTCCGGACCCACAATGCAGCACTCTGCCTGCCTTCTAGAAAAAAAATTAGTGCCTCATGAGCTGCCCAGGCACCTTAAATGAGGATAAACCTACACAGCACTCGACTTTACCCAAACTATATAGTCTAACCTGGGCACTAATGCACTGTCGAACACAACCTGAGCCCGGTCCTCCTGACCAACACCCAGAAAGCTGACCGCACACTGAGCACATAAAACCCGCCATGGCCTTAGGTCATCATCTCTTCCCTACCTCAGTTTTCAGGCATCAGAACCGAGACCTTATCTCCAATCACAACCCAGGGGTGAGTGTGATGCAGAAATCAGAACCCCTCCTTACCCAAGGCAAGAACCCTTGTGGTTGGCACGTTGTCCAATGTTAAATGTAGGAGAAACCAGCATTCACCCTGAGGCCCCACCCATTCTTGAGTGCGACAAGGGCAAACACATGCATTGTGACCCTCAGCCTGTGTCCTGTCCTCTAGTAAGTCCTCTCAGTGGCTGGACCAGTTAGATGTCATAATGGGCTTGACATGTCCCTAGGCCCCAATTTTTAACCAGATTTCTGATTGTCCAGTCGCCCCTCCCCAGGGCTTTACTCTGGAATCCCTCATTTGGTGGGACACCTGATGTTAAAAACGAAAACAACAACAAATACAACAACAATAAAAAAAAACGGACTTCTTCCAGCCAACAGAATGACCCAAAAACTTTGGACGGGGCCAAACCACCAGAGATTAAGACTCGTCCATTTCCCATGAAGTCACCGAGTAATTCCACGTTCATGAGTTACACGGTATCCAGAGACAAAAACTTGAGCAGGAGCCTCACACTCGCCCTTCTTTCAAATCCCGAGGAGTTCTCCTCATGGTCTGTAGTTCAGTCCTGCCATACCTATGACCCGAAACATAAGTCGAGTTTGTGTTTTCAGCCAACTGTCCAAACAGCTCTGGCCTACACAACCTACAGGCTCAGGCCCCTGGAGCCAAACCTGAGGACTGTACTTGCCCTCTCCAAGGGAATTGTGTGTGCCCATTCCAATGGCCACAACCCTTCTAATAGGATAAACCTCCAAAGTCCCTGATCCATCTCAATAGTGGTGGCTTCTCAGGAAAAACAGGGGCAATCTGAGCCCAACTGAGCACCTACCTGCACTCAGACCCATAGAAAGATGTCCCCAGAGGTAAAAAGGAAAGAACAGGCCCCTAGGCACTAATCAGATCCATTGCTTTGGTTTCCAGGCATCTCTCCTCAGAGGCCTGGATTTCAAAAGCAGCATCTAGCTGTTTCTTGACTCACCAATCAGAAAACATCTCATCTACACATGGGAAACTTGCACGTTGGAGCTGTGTCAAAGTCTCTGTTTAGGAGAACCCTTTAGGGCCCAGTGCCACCGCTTCAATCCAAGGTCTCCATAGACACAAATCACATTAGGACACATCCCCAGGAGTGTCCATTTCAACTCAGCGTCCTCGTTTGCTCCCCACAGATCCAGGAGATCTAACCTGTCTTGTTGCTAGGAGACAATTGGAATGCGAGGTGGGCTACCCAGCCATCCATCCTTAGAAGCCTGCTCAGAATCATTGGCCTGGAGCCAAACAACAGGTCTCAATTTTCCTGCAGAAGACTCTCTGCAGTTTGGAACTTCTCACAACTCCTATCGTGTGACAACCCCCATGGCCTCGTGATGCCCCCCCATTCATGAAGGGGCCATCAGGGACAGAAAATCCATTCTGAGCGATCGTCTGATCCTCGCCCTGATCAGATGCACGAGATCTCGATTCAGGTCTGTAGATTGTGCCTGCCATGGCCTCACCCAGAAACCTAAGCATAGCTTGTGTTCTCAGACTTTTGTCGTCAGACTACTGGCCCACAAGCCCTCCAGTTTGGCAATCCAGAACTACAATGCATCACTCTGCTTGCCCTCCAGAAGAAAAACATTGTCCTCTGGGGCTACCCAGTAACCCCAAATGAGGATCAACCTGCACCGACCTTGGCTGTACCCCAAATATATAGGCTGACCAGGGCACTAATGCCCTTTATGACACAGCCTGACCCTGGACCCCCTGGACCCTCCCAGACAGCTGGCCGCACACTGAGCACATCGAGCCGCCATGGCCTTAGGTCGTCATCTCTTCCCTTCCTCGGTTTTCAGTTTTCAGAACCGAGACCTTATCTCCAATCACTGCCCAGGGTTGAAGGTGATGCAGAAATCAGAACTCCTTCCCCATGGCAAGAAACCTTGTGGTTGGCATGTTGTCCAACGTTCAGTGTAGTTGAAACCAGTGTGGCCCATGAGGCCCCGCCCATGCTCACGGGCCACATTGGTCAGAAACACACATTGTGACCCTCAGGCTGAGCTCAGTCCTCAAGTAAGGCCACTCAGTGGCTGGATGAAGAGATAGCATATTGGGCTTGCCATGCCCCTAGGCCCCAATTTTTAACCATATTTTGGGTTGTCCCTTCAGTCTTCCCCACGGCTTGGCTTTGGAATTCCTCTTTTGGTGGGACACCTGAGGTAACAAAACTGAAATGAGTCCTCCCATCCCACAGATTGACGAAAAGCAATTGGGAATCGGGCCAAATCCTCAGAGAGGCAGATTCGTCCATGGCCCATGAGGCCTCCCCGACTTTCCACGGCCATCGCTGTTACAAAATCCAGAGACAAAAGCCTGAGCAAGCACCTCAGACTCGCACTTTCTTCATATCCTGAAGAGTTCTTCTCATGGTTTGTAGATCTGGCCTGCCATAACTACGTCCCCAAACCTAAGCTGAGTTTGTGTTTTCAGACTTCTGTCCTCAAAGTCTTGGGCCACACACCGTCCAGGCTGGGCCCCTGGAGCCACACATTAGGACTGTGCCTACCAATCCATGGGAATTCTGCCCATTCCATGGTCCAAAATCGTACAAATTAGGAGAAACCTTCAAAGTCCCTGAGGCCATCCCAATAGTGTAGGTCGCCCGGAACAAACAAGGGCTGTCTGACAACAGCTGATAATCGACCTCCACTCATACCATAGATGGATGTCCCCAGAGAAGAAGATTGAACCAGACAGGACCCTAGGCCATAATAGGATCCATTGCTTTGGGTTACAGGCATGTGTCCTCAAAAGCCTGATTCCAATACGAGGATAGGGCTTTTCCTGAGGCACCCATCAGAACTCATCTCGTCTCCACAAGGAAACCTGTGCATGGGAGCCATGTCCAAAGCTTAGGAGAGTACTTCAGGGTCCCGGTGCCACCGCCCCATTCCAAGGCCCTCATGGACACAAAAACACATTAGGACCCATCCTCAGGAAAGTCCATTACAACTCAGCCACCCCGGTTGCCTCGAAAGAGCCATCAGATCTAAACTGTCTTTTTGCTAGGAGACAATTGGAATGCGAGGCGGGCTTCCCAGGCATCCATCCGCGAACGGTGCTCTGGAGTCATTCCATATGGGATGTCCTGGAGCTGTCCAACAGGTCTCAATTGTCCCACAGAAGGAATCCTTCAAGGGGGCATCCCACAACTCCCAACGTGGGAAAACCTCAATGGCCTCGAGATTCCGCTCCCTTCATGAAGCGGCCGTCATGCTCAGATACTCCAACCTGAACCAACGTCTGATCCTCGCCCTGACTTCAGATGCATGAGATATTGGTTCAGATCTACGTGCCCTCGCCCTGAAACCCAAGTCTAGCTAGTCTTCTCAGACTTCCGTCCTCACACTCCTGGCCCGAAGCCCTCAGGTTTCGCAATTCCGGACCCACAATGCAGCACTCTGCCTGCCCTCTAGAAAAAAAAATTAGTGCCTCATGAGCTGCCCAGGCACCTAAAATGAGGATAAACCTACACAGCACTCGACTTTACCCAAACGATATAGTCTAAACTGGGCACTAATGCACTGTCGAACACAACCTGAGCCCGGACCTCCTGACCAACACCCAGAAAGCTGACCGCACACTGAGCACATAAAACCCGCCATGGCCTTAGGTCATCATCTCTTCCCTACCTCAGTTTTCAGGCTTCAGAACCGAAAACTTATCTCCAATCACAACCCAGGTGTGAGTGTGATGCAGAAATCAGAACCCCTCCTTACCCATGGCAAGAACCCTTGTGGTTGGCACGTTGTCCAACGTTAAATGTAGGAGAAACCAGCATTCACCCTGAGGCCCCACCCATTCTTGAGTGAGACAAGGGCATACACATGCATTGTGACCCTCAGCCTGAGTCCTGTCCTCTAGTAAGTCCTCTCAGTGGCAGGACCATTAGATGTAATAATGGGCTTGACATGTCCCTAGGCCCCAATTTTTAACCAGATTTCTGATTGTCCAGTCGCCCCTCCCCAGGGCTTTACTCTGGAATCCCTCATTTGGTGGGACACCTGATGTTAAAAACGAAAACAACAACAAATACAACAACAACAACAACAACAACAACAAAAACGGACTTCTTCCAGCCAACAGAATGACCCCAAACTCTTTGGACGGGGCCAAACCACCAGAGATTAAGACTCGTCCATTTCCCATGAAGTCACCGAGTCATTCCACGATCATGAGTTACACGGTATCCAGAGACAAAAACTTGAGCAGGAGCCTCACACTCGCCCTTCTTTCAAATCCCGAGGAGTTCTCCTCATGGTCTGTAGTTCAGTCCTGCCATACCTATGACCCGAAACATAAGCCGAGTTTGTGTTTTCAGACAACTGTCCAAACAGCCCTGGCCTACACAACCTACAGGCTCAGGCCCCTGGAGCCAAACCTGAGGACTGTACTTGCCCTCTCCAAGGGAATTGTGTGTGCCCATTCCAATGGCCACAACCCTTCTAATAGGATAAACCTCCAAAGTCCCTGATCCATCTCAATAGTGGTGGTTTCTCAGGAAAAACAGGGGCAATCTGAGCCCAACTGAGCACCTACCTGCACTCAGACCCATAGACAGATGTCCCCAGAGTTAAAAAGGAAAGAAGAGGCCCCTAGGCACTAATCAGATCCATTGCTTTGGTTTCCAGGCATCTCTCCTCAGAGGCCTGGATTTCAAAAGCAGCATCTAGCTGTTTCTTGACTCACCCATCAGAAAACATCTCATCTACACATGGGAAACTTGCACGTTGGATCTGTGTCAAAGCCTCTGTTTAGGAGAACTTTTTAGGGCCCAGTGCCACCGCTTCAATCCAAGGTCTCCATAGACACAAATCACATTAGGACACATCTCCAGGAGTGTCCATTTGAACTCAGCGTCCTTGGTTGATCCCCACAGATCCAGGAGATCTAACCTGTCTTGTTGCTAGGAAACAATTGGAATGAGAGGTGGGCTACCCAGCCATCCATCCTTAGAAGCCTGCTCAGAATCATTGGCCTGGAGCCAAACAACAGGTCTCAATTGTCCTGCAGAAGACTCTCTGCAGTTTGGAGCTTCTCACAACTCCTATCGTGTGACAACCCCCATGGCCTCGTGATGCCCCCCCATTCATGAAGGGGCCATCAGGGACAGAAAATCCATTCTGAGCGATCGTCTGATCCTCGCCCTGACTTCAGATGCACGAGATCTCGATTCAGGTCTGTAGATTGTGCCTGCCATGGCCTCACCCAGAAACCTAAGCATAGCTTGTGTTCTCAGACTTTTGTCGTCAGACTACTGGCCCACAAGCCCTCCAGTTTGGCAATCCAGAACTACAATGCATCACTCTGCATGCCCTCCAGAAGAAAAACATTGTCCTCTGGGGCTACCCAGTAACCCCAAATGAGGATCAACCTGCACCGACCTTGGCTGTACCCCAAATATATAGGCTGACCAGGGCACTAATGCCCTTTATGACACAGCTTGACCCTGGACCCCCTGGACCCTCCCAGACAGCTGGCCGCACACTGAGCACATCGAGCCGCCATGGCCTTAGGTCGTCATCTCTTCCCTTCCTCGGTTTTCAGTTTTCAGAACCGAGACCTTATCTCCAATCACTGCCAAGGGTTGAAGGTGATGCAGAAATCAGAACTCCTTCCCCATGGCAAGAAACCTTGTGGTTGGCATGTTGTCCAACGTTCAGTGTAGTTGAAACCAGTGTGGCCCATGAGGCCCCGCCCATGCTCGCGGGCCACATTGGTCAGAAACACACATTGTGACCCTCAGGCTGAGCCCAGTCCTCAAGTAAGGCCACTCAGTGGCTGGATGAAGAGATAGCATATTGGGCTTGCCATGCCCCTAGGCCCCAATTTTTAACCATATTTCGGGTTGTCCCTTCAGTCTTCCCCACGGCTTGGCTTTGGAATTCCTCTTTTGGTGGGACACCTGAGGTAACAAAACTGAAATGAGTCCTCCCATCCCACAGATTGACGAAAAGCAATTGGGAATCGGGCCAAATCCTCAGAGAGGCAGATTCGTCCATGGCCCATGAGGCCTCCCCGACTTTCCACGGCCATCGCTGTTACAAAATCCAGAGACAAAAGCCTGAGCAAGCACCTCAGACTCGCACTTTCTTCATATCCTGAAGAGTTCTTCTCATGGTTTGTAGATCTGGCCTGCCATACCTACGTCCCCAAACCTAAGCTGAGTTTGTGTTTTCAGACTTCTGTCCTCAAAGTCTTGGGCCACACACCCTCTAGGCTGGGCCCCTGGAGCCACACATTAGGACTGTGCCTACCAATCCATGGGAATTCTGCCCATTCCATGGTCCAAAATCGTACAAATTAGGAGAAACCTTCAAAGTCCCTGAGGCCATCCCAATAGTGTAGGTCGCCCGGAACAAACAAGGGCTGTCTGACAACAGCTGATAATCGACCTCCACTCATACCATAGATGGATGTCCCCAGAGAAGAAGATTGAACCAGACAGGACCCTAGGCCATAATAGGATCCATTGCTTTGGGTTACAGGCATGTGTCCTCAAAAGCCTGATTCCAATACGAGGATAGGGCTTTTCCTGAGGCACCCATCAGAACTCATCTCGTCTCCACAAGGAAACCTGTGCATGGGAGCCATGTCCAAAGCTTAGGAGAGTACTTCAGGGTCCCGGTGCCACCGCCCCATTCCAAGGCCCTCATGGACACAAAAACACATTAGGACCCATCCTCAGGAAAGTCCATTACAACTCAGCCACCCCGGTTGCCTCGAAAGAGCCATCAGATCTATCCTGTCTTGTTGCTAGGAGACAATTGGAATGCGAGGTGGGCTACCCAGCCATCCATCCTTAGAACCCTGCTCAGAATCATTGGCCTGGAGCCAAAAAACAGGTCTCAATTGTCCTGCAGAAGACTCTCTGCAGTTTGGAGCTTCTCACAACTCCTATCGTGTGACAACCCCCATGGCCTCGTGATGCCCCCCCATTCATGAAGGGGCCATCAGGGACAGAAACTCCAACCTGAGCGATCATCTGATCCTCGCCCTGACTTCAGATGCACGAGATCTCGATTCAGGTCTGTAGATTGTGCCTGCCATGGCCTCACCCAGAAACCTAAGCCTAGCTTGTGTTCTCAGACTTTTGTCGTCAGACTACTGGCCCACAAGCCCTCCAGTTTGGCAATCCAGAACTACAATGCAGCACGCTGCATGCCCTCCAGAAAAAAAACATTGTCCTCTGGGGCTACCCAGTAACCCCAAATGAGGATCAACCTGCACCGACCTTGGCTGTACCCCAAATATATAGGCTGACCAGTGCACTAATGCCCTTTCTGACACAGCCTGAGCCTGGACCCCCTGGACCCTCCCAGACAGCTGGCCGCACACTGAGCACATCAAGCCGCCATGGCCTTAGGTCGTCATCTCTTCCCTACCTCGGTTTTCAGGTTTCAGAACCTAGACCTTATCTCCAATCACTGCCCAGGGTTGAAGGTGATGCAGAAATCAGAACTCCTTCCCCATGGCAAGAAACGTTGTGGTTGGCATGTTGTCCAACGTTCAGTGTAGTTGAAACCAGTGTGGCCCATGAGGCCCCGCCCATGCGCGTGGGCCACATTGGTCAGAAACACACATTGTGACCCTCAGGCTGAGCCCAGTCCTCAAGTAAAGCCACTCAGTGGCTGGATGAAGAGATAGCATATTGGGCTTGCCATGCCCTTAGGCCCCAATTTTTAACCATAGTTTGGGTTGTCCCTTCAGTCTTCCCACGGCTTGGCTTTGGAATTCCTCTTTTGGTGGGACACCTGAGGTAACAAAACTGAAATGAGTCCTCCCATCCCACAGATTGACGAAAAGCAATTGGGAATCGGGCCAAATCCTCAGAGAGGAAGATTCGTCCATGGCCCATGAGGCCTCCCCGACATTTCACGGCCATCGCTGTTACAAAATCCAGAGACAAAAGCCTGAGCAAGCGCCTCAGACTCGCACTTTCTTCATATCCTAAAGAGTTCTTCTCATGGTTTGTAGATCGGTCCTGCCATACCTACGTCCCCAAACCTAAGCTGAGCTTGTGTTTTCAGACTTCTGTCCTCAAAGTCTTGGGCCACACACCGTCCAGGCTGGGCCCCTGGAGCCACACATTAGGACTGTGCCTACCAATCCATGGGAATTCTGCCCATTCCATGGTCCAAAATCGTACAAATTAGGAGAAACCTCCAAAGTCCCTGAGGCCATCCCAATAGTGTAGGTCGCCCGGAACAAACAAGGGCTGTCTGACACCAGCTGATAATCGACCTCCACTCATACCATAGATGGATGTCCCCAGAGAAGAAGATTGAACCAGACAGGACCCTAGGCCATAATAGGATCCAATGCTTTGGGTTACAGGCATGTCTCCTCAAAAGCCTGATTCCAATACGAGCATAGGGCTTTTCCTGAGGCACCCATCAGAACTCATCTCGTCTCCACAAGGAAACCTGTGCATGGGAGCCATGTCCAAATCTTAGGAGAGTACTTCAGGGTCCCGGTGCCACCTCCCCATTCCAAGGCCCTCATGGACACAATAACACATTAGGACCCATCCTCAGGAAAGTCCATTTCAACTCAGCCACCCCAGTTGCTCCGGCAGAGCCATCAGATCTAAACTGTCTTGTTGCTAGGAGACAATTGGAATGCGAGGCGGGCTTCCCAGGCATCCATCCGCGAACGGTGCTCTGGAGTCATTCCATATGGGATGTCCTGGAGCTATCCAACAGGTCTCAATTGTCCCACAAAAGGAATCCTTGAAGGTTGCATTCCACAACTCCCAACGTGGGAAAACCTCAATGGCCTCGAGATTCCGCTCCCTTCATGAAGCGGCCTTCATGCTCAGACTCCAAACTAAGCCAACGTCTGATCCTCGCCCTGACTTCAGATGCATGAGATATTGGTTCAGATCTGCAGGGGGTACCTGCCGTGCCCTCGCCCTGAAACCCAAGTCTAGCTAGTCTGCTCAGACTTCCATCCTCACACTCCTGGTCCGAAGCCCTCAAGTTTCGCAATTCCGGACCCACAATGCAGCACTCTGCCTGCCCTCTAGAAAAAAAATTAGTGCCTCATGAGCTGCCCAGGCACCTTAAATGAGGATAAACCTACACAGCACTCGACTTTACCCAAATTATCTAGTCTAACCTGGGCACTAATGCACTGTCGAACACAACCTGAGCCTGGACCTCCTGACCAACACCCAGAAAGCTGACCGCACACTGAGCACATAAAACCCGCCATGGCCTTAGGTCATCATCTCATCCCTACCTCAGTTTTCAGGCTTCAGAACCGAAACCTTATCTCCAATCACAGCCCAGGGGTGAGTTTGATGCAGAAATCAGAACCCCTCCTTACCCATGGCAAGAACCCTTGTGGTTGGCACGTTGTCCAACGTTAAATGTAGGAGAAACCAGCATTCACCCTGAGGCCCCACCCATTCATTAGTGCGACGAGGGCATACACATGCATTGTGACCCTCAGCCTGAGTCCTGTCCTCTAGTAAGTCCTCTCAGTGGCTGGACCAGTTAGATGTAATAATGGGCTTGACATGTCCCTAGGCCCGAATTTTTAACCAGATTTCTGATTGTCCAGTCGCCCCTCCCCAGGGTTTTACTCTGGAATCCCTCATTTGGTGGGACACCTGATGTTAAAAATGAAAACAACAACAAATACAACAACAACAAAAGAAAACGGACTTCTTCCAGCCAACAGAATGACCCCAAACTCTTTGGACGGGGCCAAACCACCAGAGATTAAGACTCGTCCATTTCCCATGAAGTCACCGAGTAATTCCACGATCATGAGTTACACGGTATCCAGAGACAAAAACTTGAGCAGGAGCCTCACACTCGCCCTTCTTTCAAATCCCGAGGAGTTCTCCTCATGGTCTGTAGTTCAGTCCTGCCATACCTATGACCCGAAACATAAGCCGAGTTTTGTTTTCAGACAACTGTCCAAACAGCCCTGGCCTACACAACCTACAGGCTCAGGCCCCTGGAGCCAAACCTGAGGACTGTACTTGCCCTCTCCAGGAAATTGTGTTGCCCATTCCAATGGCCACAACCCTTCTAATAGGATAAACCTCCAAAGTCCCTGATCCATCTCAATAGTGGTGGCTTCCCAGGAAAAACAGGGGCAATCTGAGCCCAACTGAGCACCTACCTGCACTCACACGCATAGACAGTTTTCCCCAGAGGTAAAAAGGAAAGAACAGGCCCCTAGGCACTAATCAGATCCATTGCTTTGGTTTCCAGGCATCTCTCCTCAGAGGCCTGGATTTCAAAAGCAGCATATAGCTGTTTCTTGACTCACCCATCAGAAAACATCTCATCTACACATGGGAAACTTGCACGTTGGAGCTGTGTCAAAGCCTCTGTTTAGGAGAACCCTTTAGGGCCCCAGTGCCACCGCTTCATTCCAAGGTCTCCATAGACACAAAAGCACATTAGGACCCATCCCCAGGGGTGTCCATTTCAACTCAGCGTCCTCGGTTGCTCCCCACAGATCCAGGAGATCTAACCGGTCTTGTTGCTAGGAAACAATTGGAATGCGAGGTGTGCTACCCAGCCATCCATCCTTAGAACCATGCTCAGAATCATTGGCCTGGAGCCAAACAACAGGTCTCAATTGTCGTGCAGAAGACTCTCTGCAGTTTGGAGCTTCTCACAACTCCCATCGTTGGAAAACCCCGAATTCCTAGTGATGCCCCCTCATTCATGAAGGGGCCATCAGGGACAGAAACTCCAACCTGAGCGATCATCTGATCCTCGCCCTGACTTCATATGCACGAGATCTCGATTCAGGTCTGTAGATTGTGCCTGCCATGGCCTCACACAGAAAGCTTAGCCTAGCTTGTGTTCTCAGCCTTTTGTCGTTAGACTACATGCCCACAAGCGTTGCAGTTTGGCAATCCAGAACTACAATGCAGCACTCTGCCTGCCCTCCAGAAGAAAAACTTTGTCCTCTGGGGCTACCCAGTAACCCACCAAATGAGGATCAACCTGCACCGACCTTGGCTATACCCCAAATACATAGGATGACCAGGGCACTAATGCCCTTTCTGACACAGCCTGAGCCTGGACCCCCTGGCCCCTCCCAGACAGCTGGCCGCACACTGAGCACATCGAGCCGCCATGGCCTTAGGTCGTCATATCTTCCCAACCTCGGTTTTCAGGTTTCAGAACCTAGACCTTATCTCCAATTACTGCCCAGTTTTGAAGGTGATGAAGAAATCAGAACTCCTTCCCCATGGCAAGAAACGTTGTGGTTGGCTGGTTGTCCAACGTTCAGTGTAGTTGAAACCAGTGTGGCCCATGAGGCCCCGCCCATGCTCGCGGGCCACATTGGTCAGAAACACACATTGTGACCCTCAGGCTGAGCCCAGTCCTCAAGTAAGGCCACTCAGTGGCTGGATGAAGAGATAGCATATTGGGCTTGCCATGCCCCTAGGCCCGAATTTTTAACCATAGTTCGGGTTGTCCCTTCAGTCTTCCCCACGGCTTTGCTTTGGAATTCCTCTTTTGGTGGGACACCTGAGGTAACAAACCTCAAAGGAGACCTCCCATCCCACAGATTGACGAAAAGCAATTGGGAATCGGGCCAAATCCTCAGATAGGAAGATTCGTCCATGGCCCATGAGGCCTCCCCGACTTTCCACGGCCATCGCTGATACAAAATCAAGAGACAAAAGAATGAGCAAGCGCCTCAGACTCGCACTTTCTTCATATCCTGAAGAGTTCTTCTCATGGTTTGTAGATCGGGCCTGCCATACCTACGTCCCCAAACCTAAGCTGAGTTTGTGTTTTCAGACTTCTGTCCTCAAAGTCTTGGGCCACACACCGTCCAGGCTGGGCCCCTGGAGCCACACATTAGGACTGTGCCTACCAAACCATGGGAATTCTGCCCATTCCATGGTCCAAAATCGTACAAATTAGGAGAAACCTCCAAAGTCCCTGAGGCCATCCCAATAGTGTAGGTCGCCCGGAACAAACAAGGGCTGTCTGACACCAGCTGATAATCGACCTCCACTCATACCATAGATGGATGTCCCCAGAGAAGAAGATTGAACCAGACAGGACCCTAGGCAATAATAGGATCCAATGCTTTGGGTTACAGGCATGTGTCCTCAAAAGTTTGATTCCAATAAGAGCATAGGTGTTTTCCTGAGGCACCCATCAGAAATCATCCTGTCACCACAAGGAAACCTGTGCATGGGAGCCATGTCCAAAGCTTAGGAGAGTACTTCAGGGTCCCGGTGCCACCGCCCCAATCCAAGGACCTCATGGACACAAAAACACATTAGGACCCATCCTCAGGAAAGTCCATTTCAACTCAGCCACCCCGGTTGCTCTGGCAGAGCCATCACATCTAAACTGTCTTGTTGCTAGGAGACAATTGGAATGCGAGGCGGGCTTCCCAGGCATCCATCCGCGAACGGAGCTCTGGAGTCATTCCATATGGGATGTCCTGGAGCTGTCCAACAGGTATCAATTGTCCGCAGAAGGAATCCTTGAAGGGGGCAACCCACAACTCCCAACGTGGGAAAAACTCAATGGCCTCGAGATTCCGCTGCCTTCATGAAGCGGCCGTCATGCACAGATACTCCAACCTGAGCCAACGTCTGATCCTCGCCCTGGCTTCAGATGCAGGAGATATTGGTTGAGATCTGCAAGGGGTACCTGCCGTGCCCTCGCCCTGAAATCCAAGTCTAGCTTGTCTTCTCAAACTTCCGTCCTCACACTCCTGGCCCCGAAGCCCTCAAGTTTGGCAATTCCGGTCCCACAATGCAGCACTCTGCCTGCCCTCTAGAAAAAAAATTATTGCCTCATGAGCTGCCCAGGCACCTTAAATGAGGATAAACCTACACAGCACTCGACTTTACCCAAATTATATAGTATAACCTGGGCACTAATGCACTGTCGAACACAACCTGAGCCCGGACCTCCTGACCAACACCCAGAAAGCTGACCGCACACTGAGCACATAAAACCCGCCATGGCCTTAGGTCATCATATCTTCCCTAACTCAGTTTTCAGGCTTCAGAACCGAGACCTTATCTCCAATAACTGCCCAGGGGTGAGTGTGATGCAGAAATCAGAACTCCTCCTTACCCATGGCAAGAACCCTTGTGGTTGGCACGTTGTCCAACGTTCAGTGTAGGAGAAACCAGCATCACCCTGAGTCCCCGCCCATTCTTGAGTTCGACGAGGGCATACACATGCATTGTGACCCTCAGCCTGAGTCCTGTCCTCTAGTAAGTCCTCTCAGTTGCTAGACCATTAGATGTCATAATGGGCTTGACATGTCCCTAGGCCCCAATTTTTAATCAGATTTCTGATTGTCCAGTCGCCCCTCCACAGGGCTCTATTCTGGAATTCCTCATTTGGTGGGACACCTGAGGTTAAAAAAGAAAACAACAACAACAAAAAAAAAAAAAAAACGGACTTCTTCCAGCCAACAGAATGACCCCAAACTCTTTGGACAAGGCCAAACCACCAGAGATTAAGACTCGTCCATTTCCCATAAAGTCACCCAGAAATTCCACGACCATGAGTGCCACGGTATCCAGAGACAAAAACATGAGCAGGAGCCTCACACTCACCCTTCTTTCAAATCCCGAAGGGTTCTCCTCATGGTCTGTAGGTCAGCCATGCCATACCTATGACCCGAAACATAAGCCGAGTTTGTGTTTTCAGACAACTGTCCAAACAGCCCTGGCCTACACAACCTACAGGCTCAGGCCCCTGGAGCCAAACCTGAGGACTGTACTTGCCCTCTCCAAGGGAATTGTGTGTGCCCATTCCAATGGCCACAACCCTTCTAATAGGATAAACCTCCAAAGTCCCTGATCCATCTCAATAGTGGTAGCTTTCCAGGAAAAACAGGGGCAATCTGAGCCCAACTGAGCACCTACCTGCACTCAGACCCATAGACAGATGTCCCCAGAGGTAAAAAGGAAAGAACAGGCCCCTAGGCACTAATCAGATCCATTGCTTTGGTTTCCAGGCATCTCTCCTCAGAGGCCTGGATTTCAAAAGCAGCATATAGCTGTTTCTTGACTCACCCATCAGAAAACATCTCATCTACACATGGGAAACTTGCAAGTTGGAGCTGTGTCAAAGCCTCTGTTTAGGAGAACCCTTTAGAGCCCCAATGCCACCGCTTCATTCCAAGGTCTCCATAGACACAAAAGCACATTAGGACCCATCCCCAGGGGCGTCCATTTCAACTCAGCGTCCTCGGTTGCTCCCCACAGATCCAGGAGATCTAACCTGTCTTGTTGCTAGGAGACATTTGGAATGCGAGGTGGGCTACCCAGCCATCCATCCTTAGAACCCTGCTCAGAATCATTGGCCAGGAGCCAAACAACAGGTCTCAATTGACCTGCAGAAGACTCTCTACAGTTTGGAGCTTCTCACAACTCCCATCGTGGGATAACCCCCATGGCCTCGTGATGCCCCCCCATTCATGAAGGGGCCATCAGGGACAGAAACTCCAACCTGAGCGACGTCTGATCCTCGCCCTGACTTCAGAAGCATGAGATCTCGATTCAGGTCTGTAGATTGTGCCTGCCATGGCCTCATCCAGAAACCTAAGCCTAGCTTGTGTTCTCAGACATTTGTCGTCAGAATACTGGCCCACAAGACCTCCAGTTTGGCAATCCAGAACTACAATGCAGCACTCTGCCGGCCCTCCAGAAGAAAAACATTGCCCTCTGGGGCTACCCAGTAACCCCAAATGAGGATCAACCTGCACCGACCTTGGCTGTACCCCAAATACATAGGATGACCAGGGCACTAAGGCCCTTTCTGACACAGCCTGAGCCTAGACCCCCTGCCCCCTCCCAGACAGCTGGCCGCACACTGAGCACATTGAGCCACCATGGCCTTAGGTCGTCATCTCTTCCCAACCTCGGTTTTCAAGTTTCAGAACCTAGACCTTATCTCCAATCACTGCCCAGGGTTGAAGGTGATGCAGAAATCAGAACTCCTTCCCCATGGCAAGAAACCTTGTGGTTGGCATGTTGTCCAACGTTCAGTGTAGTTGAAACCAGTGTGGCCCATTAGTCCCCGCCCATGCTCGCGGGCCACATTGGTCACAAACACACATTTTGACCCTCAGGCTGAGCCCAGTCCTCAAGTAAGGCCACTCAGTGGCTGGATAAAGAGATAGCATATTGTGCTTGCCATGCCCCTAGGGCCCAATTTTTAACCATAGTTCGGGTTGTCCCTTCAGTCTTCCCCACGGCATTGCTATGGAATTCCTCTTTTGGTGGGACAGCAGAGGTAACAAAACTGAAATGAGTCCTCCCATCCCACAGATTGACGAAAAGCAATTGGGAATCGGGCCAAATCCTCAAAGAGGAAGATTCGTGCATGGCCCATGAGGCCTCTCCGATATTCCACGGCCATCGCTGATACAAAATCCAGAGACAAAAGCCTGAGAAAGCGCCTCAGACTCGCACTTTCTTCATATCCTGAAGAGTTCTTCTCATGGTTTGTAGATCGGGCCTGCCATACCTACGTCCCCAAACCTAAGCTGAGTTTGTGTTTCAGACTTCTGTCCTCAAAGTCTTGGGCCACACACCCTCCAGGCTGGGCCCCTGGAGCCACAAATTAGGACTGTGCCTACCAATCCATGGGAATTCTGCCCATTCCATGGTCCAAAAACGTACAAATTAGGAGAAACCTCCAAGGTCCCTGAGGCCATCCCAATAGTGTACGTCGCCCGGAACAAACAAGGGCTGTCTGACACCAGCTGATAATCGACCTCCACTCATACCATAGATGGATGTCCCCAGAGAAGAAGATTGAACCAGACAGGACCCTAGGCCATAATGGGATCCATTGCTTTGGGTTACAGGCATGTCTCCTCAAAAGCCTGATTCCAATACGAGCATAGGAGTTTTCCTGAGGCAACCATCAGAACTCATCTCGTCTCCACAAGGAAACCTGCACATGGGAGCCATGTCCAACGCTTAGGGGAGTACTTCAGGGTCCCGGTGCCACCGCCCCATTCCACGGCCCTCATGGACACAAAAAGATATTAGGGCCCATCCTCAGGAAAGTCCATTTCAACTCAGCCACCCCGGTGGCTCAGGCAGAGCCATCAGATCTAAACTGTCTTATTGCTAGGAGACAATTGGAATGCGAGGCAGGCTTCCCAAGCATCCATCCGAGAACGGTGCTCTGGAGTCATTGCATATGGGATGTCTTGGAGCTGTCCAACAGGTCTCAATTGTCCCGCAGAAGGAATCCGTGAAGGGGGCATCCCACAAATCCCAACGTGGGAAAACCTCAATGGCCCCGAGATTCCGCTCCCTTCATGAAGCGGCCGTCATGCACAGAAACTCCAACCTGAGCCAACGTCTGATCCTCGCCCTGACTTCAGATGCATGAGATATGGGTTCAGAACTGCAGGGGGTACCTTCCGTGCCCTCACCCTGAAACCCAAGTCTAGCTTGTCTTCTCAGACGTCCGTCCTCACACTCCTGCCCCGAAGCCCTCAAGTTTGGCAATTCCGGACCCACAATGCAGCACTCTGCCTGCCCTCTAGAAAAAAAATTATTGCCTCATGAGCTGCCCAGGCACCTTAAATGAGGATAAACCTACACAGCACTCGAATTTACCCAAATTATATAGTATAACTTGGGCACTAATGCACTGTCGAACAAAACCTGAGCGCGGACCTCTTGACCAACACCCAGAAAGTTGACCGCACACTGAGCACTTAAAAGCCGCCATGGCCTTAAGTCATCATCCCTCGCTACCTCAGTTTTCAGGCTTCAGAACCGAGACCTTATCTCCAATCACTGCCCAGGGGTGAGTGTGATGCAGAAATCAGAACTCCTCCTTACCCATGGCAAGAACCCTTGTGGTTGGCCCGTTGTCCAACGTTCAGTGTAGGAGAAAACACCATTCATTCTGAGGCCCCGCCCATTCTTGAGTGACAAGGGCATACACACGCATTGTGACCCTCAGCATGAGTCCTGTCCTCTAGTAAGTCCTCTCAGTGGCTGGACCATTAGATGTCTTTATGGGCTTGACATGTCCCTAGGCCCCAATATTTAAACAGATTTCTGGTTGTCCAGTCGCCACTCCCCAGGGCTCTACTCTGGAATCCCTCATTTGGTGGGACACCTGAGGTTAAATAAGAAAACAACAACAAAAGAAAAAACGGACTTCTTCCAGCCCACAGAATGACCCCAAACTCTTTGGACGGGGCCAAACCACCAGAGAGTAAGACTCGTCCATTTCCCATGAAGTCACCCAGAAATTCCACGACCACGATATCCAGAGACAAAAACTGAGCAGTAGCCTCACACTCGCCCTTCTTTCAAATCCCGAAGATTTCTACTCATGGTCTGTAGGTCAGTCCTGCCATACCTATGACCCAAAACATAAGCCGAGTTTGTGTTTTCAGACAACTGTCCAAACAGCCCTGGCCTTCAAAACCTACAGGCTCAGGCCCCTGGAGCCCAACCTGAGGACTGTACTTGCCTTCTCCAAGGGAATTGTGTGTGCCCATTCCAATGGACACAACCCTTCTAATAGGATAAACCTCCAAAGTCCCAGATCCATCTCAATAGTGGTGGCTTCCCAGGAAAAACAGGGGCAATCTGAGCCCAACTGAGCACCTACCTGCACTCAGACCCATAGACAGTTGTCCCCAGAGGTAAAAAGGAAAGAACAGGCCCCTAGGCACTAAGCAGATCCATTGCTTTGGTTTCCAGGCATCTCTCCTCAGAGGCCTGGATTTCAAAAGCAGCATATAACTGTTTCTTGACTCACCCATCAGCAAACATCTCATCGACACATGGGAAACTTGCACGTTGGAGCTGTGTCAAAGCCTCTGTTTAGGAGAACCCTTTAGGGCCCCAGTGCCACCGCTTCAATCCAAGGTCTCCATAGACACAAAAGCACATTAGGACCCATCCCCAGGGGTGTCCATTTCAACTCAGCGTCCTCGGTTGCTCCCCACAGATCCAGGAGATCTAACCTGTCTTGTTGCTAGGAGACAATTGGTGTGCGAGTGGGCTACCCAGCCATCCATCCTTAGAACCCTGCTCAGAATCATTGGCTAGGAGCCAAACAACAGGTCTCAATTGTCCTGCAGAAGACTCTCTGCAATTTGGAGCTTCTCACAACTCCCATCGTGGGAAAACCCCCATGGCCTCGTGATGCCCCCCCCATTTAAGAAGGTGCCATCAGGGGCAGAAACTCCAACCTCAGCGATCGTCTGATCCTCGCTCTGACTTCAGATGCACGAGATCTCGATTCAGGTCTGTAGATTGTGCCAGCCATGGCCTCACCCAGAAACCTAAGCCTAGTTGTGTTCTCAGACTTTTGTCGTCAGACTACTGGCCCACAAGCCCTCCAGTTTGGCAATCCAGAACTACAATGCAGCACTCTGCCGGCCCTCCAGAAGAAAAACATTGCCCTCTGGGGCTACCCAGTAACCCCAAATGAGGATCAACCTGCACCGACCTTGGCTGTACCCCAATACATAGACTTACCAGGGCACTAAGGCCCTTTCTGACACAGCCTGAGCCTGGACCCCCTGACCCCTCCCAGACAGCTGGCCGCACACTGAGCACATTGAGCCACCATGGCCTTAGGACGTCATCTCTTCCCAACCTCGGTTTTCAGGTTTCAGAACCTAGACCTTATCTCCAATCACTGCCCAGGGTTGAAGGTGATGCAGAAATCAGAACTCCTTCCCCATGGCAAGAAACCTTGTGGTTGGCATGTTGTCCAACATTCAGTGTAGTTGAAACCAGTGTGGCCCATGTGGCCCCGCCCATGCTCGCGGGCCACATTGGTCACAAACACACATTGTGACCCTCAGGCTGAGCCCAGTCCTCAAGTAAGGCCACTCAGTGGCTGGATAAAGAGATAGCATATTGTGCTTGCCATGCCCCTAGGGCCCAATTTTTAACCATAGTTCGGGTTGTCCCTTCAGTCTTCCCCATGGCATTGCTTTGGAATTCCTCTTTTGGAGGGACAGCTGAGGTAACAAAACTGAAATGAGTCCTCCCATCCCACAGATTGACGAAAAGCAATTGGGAATCGGGCCAAATCCTCAAAGAGGAAGATTCGTGCATGGCCCATGAGGCCTCTCCGACATTCCACGGCCATCGCTGATACAAAATCCAGAGACAAAAGCCTGAGAAAGCGCCTCAGACTCGCACTTTCTTCATATCCTGAAGAGTTCTTCTCATGGTTTGTAGATCGGGCCTGCCATATCTACGTCCCCAAACCTAAGCTGAGTTTGTGTTTTCAGACTTCTGTTCTCAAAGTCTTGGGCCACACACCCTCTAGGCTGGGCCCCTGGAGCCACACATTTGGACTGTGCCTACCAATCCATGGGAATTCTGCCCATTCCATGGTCCAAAATCGTACAAATTAGGAGAAACCTCCAAAGTCCCTGAGGCCATCCCAATAGTGTACGTCGCCCGGAACAAACAAGGGCTGTCTCACACAAGCTGATAATCGACATCCACTCATACCATAGGTGGATGTCCCGAGAGAAGAAGATTGAACCAGACAGGACCCTAGGCCATAATGGGATCCATTGCTTTTGGTTACAGGCATGTGTCCTCAAAAGCCTGATTCCAATACGAGCATAGGGGTTTTCCTGAGGCACCCATCAGAACTCATCTCGTCTCCACAAGGAAACCTGTGCATGGGAGCCATGTCCAAAGCTTAGGAGAGTACTTCAAGATCCCGTAACCACCGCCCCATTCCACGGCCCTCATGGACACAAAAACACATTAGGACCCATCCTCAGGAAAGTCCATTTCAACTCAGCCACCCCGGTTGCTCTGGCAGAGCTATCAGATCTAAACTGTCTTGTTGCTAGGAGACAATTGGAATGCGAGGCGGGCTTCCCAAGCATCCATCCGAGAATGGTGCTCTGGAGTCATTCCATATGGGATGTCCTGGAGCTGTCCAACAGGTCTCAATTGTCCCGCAGAAGGAATCCTTGAAGGGGGCATCCCACAACTCCCAACGTGGGACAACCTCAATGGCCCCGAGATTCCGCTCCCTTCATGAAGCGGCCGTCATGCACAGATACTCCAACCTGAGCCAACGTCTGATCCTCGCCCTGACTTCAGATGCATGAGATATTGGTTCAGATATGCAGGGGGTACCTGCCGTGTCCTCGCCCTGAAATCCAAGTCTAGCTTGTCTTCTCAGACTTCCGTCCTCACACTCCTGGCCCCGAAGCCCTCAAGTTTGGCAATTCCGGACCCACAATGCAGCACTCTGCCTGCCCTCTAGAAAAAAAAATTATTGCCTCATGAGCTGCCCATGCACCTTAAATGAGGATAAACCTACACAGCACTCGACTTTACCCAAATTATATAGTCTAACCTGGGCACTAATGCATTGTCGAACACAACCTGAGCCCGGACCTCCAGACCAACACCCAGAAAGCTGACCGCACACTGAGCACATAAAACCCGCCATGGCTTTAGGTCATCATATCTTCCCTACCTCAGTTTTCAGGCTTCAGAGCCGAGACCTTATCTCCAATAACTGCCCAGGGGTGAGTGTGATGCAGAAATCAGAACTCCTCCTTACCCATGGCAAGAACCCTTGTGGTTGGCACGTTGTCCAACGTTCAGTGTAGGAGAAACCAGCATTCACCCTGAGTCCCCGCCCATTCTTGAGTTCGACGAGGGCATACACATGCATTGTGACCCTCAGCCTGAGTCCTGTCCTCTAGTAAGTCCTCTCAGTTGCTAGACAATTAGATGTCATAATGGGCTTGACATGTCCCTAGGCCCCAATTTTTAATCAGATTTCTGATTGTCCAGTCGCCCCTCCACAGGGCTCTATTCTGGAATTCCTCATTTGGTGGGACACCTGAGGTTAAAAAAGAAAACAACAACAACAACAAAAAAAAAAAAAAAAAAAAACGGACTTCTTCCAGCCAACAGAATGAGCCCAAACTCTTTGGACAAGGCCAAACCACCAGAGATTAAGACTCGTCCATTTCCCATGAAGTCACCCAGAAATTCCACGACCATGAGTGCCACGGTATCCAGAGACAAAAACATGAGCAGGAGCCTCACACTCACCCTTCTTTCAAATCCCGAAGGGTTCTCCTCATGGTCTGTAGGTCAGTCATGCCATACCTATGACCCGAAACATAAGCCGAGTTTGTGTTTTCAGACAACTGTCCAAACAGCCCTGGCCTACACAACCTACAGGCTCAGGCCCCTGGAGCCAAACCTGAGGACTGTACTTGCCCTCTCCAAGGGAATTGTGTGTGCCCATTCCAATGGCCACAACCCTTCTAATAGGATAAACCTCCAAAGTCCCTGATCCATCTCAATAGTGGTAGCTTTCCAGGAAAAACAGGGGCAATCTGAGCCCAACTGAGCACCTACCTGCACTCAGACCCATAGACAGATGTCCCCAGAGGTAAAAAGGAAAGAACAGGCCCCTAGGCACTAATCAGATCCATTGCTTTGGTTTCCAGGCATCTCTCCTCAGAGGCCTGGATTTCAAAAGCAGCATATAGCTGTTTCTTGACTCACCCATCAGAAAACATCTCATCTACACATGGGAAACTTGCAAGTTGGAGCTGTGTCAAAGCCTCTGTTTAGGAGAACCCTTTAGAGCCCCAATGCCACCGCTTCATTCCAAGGTCTCCATAGACACAAAAGCACATTAGGACCCATCCCCAGGGGCGTCCATTTCAACTCAGCGTCCTCGGTTGCTCCCCACAGATCCAGGAGATCTAACCTGTCTTGTTGCTAGGAGACATTTGGAATGCGAGGTGGGTTACCCAGCCATCCATCCTTAGAACCCTGCTCAGATCATTGGCCAGGAGCCAAACAACAGGTCTCAATTGACCTGCAGAAGACTCTCTACAGTTTGGAGCTTCTCACAACTCCCATCGTGGGATAACCCCCATGGCCTCGTGATGCCCCCCCATTCATGAAGGGGCCATCAGGGACAGAAACTCCAACCTGAGCGACGTCTGATCCTCGCCCTGACTTCAGAAGCATGAGATCTCGATTCAGGTCTGTAGATTGTGCCTGCCATGGCCTCACCCAGAAACCTAAGCCTAGCTTGTGTTCTCAGACATTTGTCGTCAGAATACTGGCCCACAAGACCTCCAGTTTGGCAATCCAGAACTACAATGCAGCACTCTGCCGGCCCTCCAGAAGAAAAACATTGTCCTCTGGGGCTACCCAGTAACCCCAAATGAGGATCAACCTGCACCGACCTTGGCTGTACCCCAAATACATAGGATGACCAGGGCACTAAGGCCCTTTCTGACACAGCCTGAGCCTAGACACCCTGGCCCCTCCCAGACAGCTGGCCGCACACTGAGCACATTGAGCCACCATGGCCTTAGGTCGTCATCTCTTCCCAACCTCGGTTTTCACGTTTCAGAACCTAGACCTTATCTCCAATCACTGCCCAGGGTTGAAGGTGATGCAGAAATCAGAACTCCTTCCCCATGGCAAGAAACCTTGTGGTTGGCATGTTGTCCAACGTTCAGTGTAGTTGAAACCAGTGTGGCCCATTAGTCCCTGCCCATGCTCGCGGGCCACATTGGTCACAAACACACATTTTGACCCTCAGGCTGAGCCCAGTCCTCAAGTAAGGCCACTCAGTGGCTGGATAAAGAGATAGCATATTGTGCTTGCCATGCCCCTAGGGCCCAATTTTTAACCATAGTTCGGGTTGTCCCTTCAGTCTTCCCCACGGCATTGCTATGGAATTCCTCTTTTGGTGGGACAGCAGAGGTAACAAAACTGAAATGAGTCCTCCCATCCCACAGATTGACGAAAAGCAATTGGGAATCGGGCCAAATCCTCACAGAGGAAGATTCGTCCATGGCCCATGAGGCCTCTCGGACATTCCACGGCCATCGCTGATACAAAATCCAGAGACAAAAGCCTGAGAAAGTGCCTCAGACTCGCACTTTCTTCATATCCTGAAGAGTTCTTCTCATGGTTTGTAGATCGGTCCTGCCATACCTACGTCCCCAAACCTAAGCTGAGTTTGTGTTTCAGACTTCTGTCCTCAAAGTCTTGGGCCACACACCCTCGAGGCTGGGCCCCTGGAGCCACAAATTAGGACTGTGCCTACCAATCCATGGGAATTCTGCCCATTCCATGGTCCAAAAACGTACATATTAGGAGAAACCTCCAAGGTCCCTGAGGCCATCCCAATAGTGTACGTCGCCCTGAACAAACAAGGGCTGTCTGACACCAGCTGATAATCGACCTCCACTCATACCATAGATGGATGTCCCCAAAGAAGAAGATTGAACCAGACAGGACCCTAGGCCATAATGGGATCCATTGCTTTGGGTTACAGGCATGTCTCCTCAAAAGCCTGATTCCAATACGAGCATAGGAGTTTTCCTGAGGCAACCATCAGAACTCATCTCGTCTCCACAAGGAAACCTGCGCATGGGAGCCATGTCCAACGCTTAGGGGAGTACTTCAGGGTCCCGGTGCCACCGCCCCATTCCACGGCCCTCATGGACACAAAAAGATATTAGGGCCCATCCTCAGGAAAGTCCATTTCAACTCAGCCACCCCGGTGGCTCCGGCAGAGCCATCAGATCTAAACTGTCTTGTTGCTAGGAGACAATTGGAATGCGAGGCAGGCTTCCCAAGCATCCATCCGAGAACGGTGCTCTGGAGTCATTCCATATGGGATGTCCTGGAGCTGTCCAACAGGTCTCAATTGTCCCGCAGAAGGAATCCGTGAAGGGGGCATCCCACAAATCCCAACGTGGGAAAACCTCAATGGCCCCGAGATTCCGCTCCCTTCATGAAGCGGCCGTCATGCACAGAAACTCCAACCTGAGCCAACGTCTGATCCTCGCCCTGAATTCAGATGCATGAGATATGGGTTCAGAACTGCAGGGGGTACCTTCCGTGCCCTCGCCCTGAAACCCAAGTCTAGCTTGTCTTCTCAGACGTCCGTCCTCACACTCCTGGTCCCGAAGCCCTCAAGTTTGGCAATTCCGGACCCACAATGCAGAACTCTGCCTTCCCTCTAGAAAAAAAATTATTGCCTCATGAGCTTCCCAGGCACCTTAAATGAGGATAAACCTACACAGCACTCGACTTTACCCATATTATATAGTCTAACCTGGGCACTAATGCACTGTCGAACACAACCTGAGCTCGGACCTCCTGACCAACACCCAGAAAGCTGACCACACACTGAGCACATAAAACCCGCCATGGACTTAGGTCATCATCTCTTCCCTACCTCAGTTTTCAGGCTTCAGAACCGAGACCTTATCTCCAATCACTGCCCAGGGGTGAGTGTGATGCAGAAATCAGAACTCCTCCTTACCCATGGCAAGAACCCTTGTGGTTGGCAAGTTGTCCAACGTTCAGTGTAGGAGAAACCCGCATTCACCCTGAGGCCCCGCCCATTCTTGATTGACAAGGGCATACACACGCATTGTGACGCTCAGGATGAGTCCTGTCCTCTAGTAAGTCCTCTCAGTGGCTGGACCATTAGATGTCATAATGGGCTTGACATGTCCCTAGGCCCCAATTATTAAACAGATTTCTGATTGTCCAGTCGCCACTCCCCAGGGCTCTACTCTGGAATCCCTCATTTGGTGGGACACCTGAGGTTAAATAAGAAAACAACAACAAAAGAAAAATCGGACTTCTTCGAGCCCACAGAATGACCACAAACTCTTTGGACGGGGCCAAACCACCAGAGAGTAAGACTCGTCCTTTTCCCATGAAGTCACCCAGAAATTCCACAACCATGAGTGACACGATATCCAGAGACAAAAACTTGAGCAGGAGCCTCACACTCGCCCTTCTTTCAAATCCCGAAGAGTTCTCCTCATGGTCTGTAGGTCAGTCCTGCAAACCTATGACCCAAAATATAGGCCGAGTTTGTGTTTTCAGACAACTGTCCAAACAGCCCTGGCCTTCAAAACCTACAGGCTCAGGCCCCTGGAGCCAAACCTGAGTACTGTACTTGCCCTCTCCAGGGAATTGTGTTGCCCATTCCAATGGCCACAACCCTTCTAATAGGATAAACCTCCAAAGTCCCTGATCCATCTCAATAGTGGTGGCTTCCCAGGAAAAACAGGGGCAATCTGAGCCCAACTGAGCACCTACCTGCACTCAGACCCATAGACAGTTGTCCCCAGAGGTAAAAAGGAAAGAACAGGCCCCTAGGCACTAATCAGATCCATTGCTTTGGTTTCCAGGCATCTCTCCTCAGAGGCCTGGATTTCAAAAGCAGCATATAGCTGTTTCTTGACTCACCCATCAGAAAACATCTCATCTACACATGGGAAACTTGCACGTTGGAGCTGTGTCAAAGCCTCTGTTTAGGAGAACCCTTTAGGGCCCCAGTGCCACCGCTTCATTCCAATGCCTCCATAGACACAAAAGCACATTAGGACCCATCCCCAGGGGTGTCCATTTCAACTCAGCGTCCTCGGTTGCTCCCCACAGATCCAGGAGATCTAACCTGTCTTGTTGCTAGGAGACAATTGGAATTCGAGGTGGGCTACACAGCCATCCATCCTTATAACACTGCTCAGAATCATTGGCCAGGAGCCAAACAACAGGTCTCAATTGTCCTGCAGAAGACTCTCTGCAGTTTGGAGCTTCTCAAAATTCCCATCGTGGGAAAACCCCCATAGCCTCGTGATGCCCCCCCCATTCATGAAGGGGCCATCAGGGACAGAAATTCCAACCTGAGTTATGTCTGATCCTCTCCCTGACTTGAGATGCACGAGATCTCGATTCAGGTCTGTAGATTGTGCCTGCCATGGCCTCACCCAGAAACCTAAGCCTAGCTTGTGTTCTCAGACATTTGTCGTCAGACTACTGGCCCACAAGCCCTCCAGTTTGGCAATCCAGTACTACAATGCAGCACTCTGCCGGCCCTCCAGAAGAAAAACATTGCCCTCTGGGGCTACGTAGTAACCCCAAATGAGGATCAACCTGCACCGACCTTGGCTGTACCCCAAATACATAGGCTGTCCAGGGCACTGAAGCCCTTTCTGACACAGCCTGAGCCTGGACCCCCTACCCCCTCCCAGACAGCTGGCCGCACACGGAGCACATCGAGCCACCATGGCCTTAGGTCGTCATCTCTTCCCAACCTCGGTTTTCAGGTTTCAGAACCTAGACCTTATCTCCAATCACTGCCCAGGGTTGAAGGTGATGCAGAAATCAGAACTCCTTCCCCATGGCAAGAAACCTTGTGGTTGGCATGTTGTCCAACGTTCAGTGTAGTTGAAACCAGTGTGGCCCATGAGGCACCGCCCATGCTCGCGGGCCACATTGGTCACAAACACACATTGTGACCCTCAGGCTGAGCCCAGTCCTGAAGTAAGGCCACTCAGTGGCTGGATGAAGAGATAGCATATTGGGCTTGCCATGCCCCAAGGGCCCAATTTTTAACCATAGTTCGGGTTGTCCCTTCAGTCTTCCCCATGGCATTGCTTTGGAATTCCTCTTTTGGTGGGACACCTGAGGTAACAAAACTTAAATGAGTCCTCCCATCCCACAGATTGACGAAAAGCAATTGGGAATTGGGCCAAATCCTCACAGAGGAAGATTCGTCCATGGCCCATGAGGCCTCCTGGATATTCCACGGCCATCGTTGATACAAAATCCAGAGACAAAAGCCTGAGCAAGCGCCTCAGACTCGCACTTTCTTCATATCCTGAAAGTTCTTCTCATGGTTTGTAGATTGGGCCTGCCATACCTACGTCCCCAAACCTAAGCTGAGTTTGTGTTTTCAGACTTCTGTCCTCAAAGTCTTGGGCCACACACCCTCTAGGCTGGGCCCCTGGAGCCACACATTAGGACTGTGCCTACCAATCCATGGGAATTCTGCCCATTTCATGGTCCAAAATGGTACAAATTAGGAGAAACCTCCAAAGTCCCTGAGGCCATCCCAATAGTGTACGTCGCCCTGAACCAAAGAGGCCGTCTCACACCAGCTGATAATCGACCTCCACTCATACCATAGATTGATGTCCCGAGAGAAGAAGATTGAATCAGACAGGACCCTAGGCCATAATGGGATCCATTGCTTTGGGTTACAGGCATGTGTCCTCAAAAGCCTGATTCCAATACAAGCATAGGGGTTTTCCTGAGGCACCCATCAGAACTCATCTCGTCTCCACAAGGAAACCTGTGCATGGGAGCCATGTCCAAAGCTTAGGAGAGTACTTCAGGGTCCCGGTCCCACCGCCACATTCCACGGCCCACATGGACACAAAAATATTAGGTCCCATCCTCAGGAAAGTCCATTTCAATTCAGCCACCCTGGTGGCTCCGGCAGAGCCATCAGATCTAAACTGTCTTATTGCTAGGAGACAATTGGAATGCGAGGCGGGCTTCCCAAGCATCCATCCGAGAACGGTGCTCTGGAGTCATTCTATATGGGATGTCCTGGAGCTGTCCAACAGGTCTCAATTGTCCCGCAGAAGGAATCCTTGAAGGGGATATCCCACAACTCCCAACGTGGGACAACCTCAATGGCCCCGAGATTCCGCTCCCTTTATGAAGCGGCCGTCATGCACAGAAACTCCAACCTGAGCCAACGTCTGATCCTCGCCCTGACTTCAGATGCATGAGATATTGGTTCAGATCTGCAGGGGGTACCTGCCGTGCCCTCGCCCTGAAACCCAAGTCTAGCTTGTCTTCTCAGACGTCCGTCCTCACACTCCTGGCCCCGAAGCCCTCAAGTTTGGCAATTCCGGACCCACAATGCAGCACTCTGCCTGCCCTCTAGAAAAAAAATTATTGCCTCATGAGCTGCCCAGGCACCTTAAATGAGGATAAACCTACACAGCACTCGACTTTACCCATTTTATATAGTCTAACCTGGGCACTAATGCACTGTCGAACACAACCTGAGCCCGGACCTCCTGACCAACACCCAGAAAGCTGACCGCACACTGAGCACATAAAACCCGCCATGGCCTTAGGTCATCATCTCTTCCCTACCTCAGTTTTCAGGCTTCAGAACCGAGACCTTATCTCCAATCACTGCCCAGGGGTGAGTGTGATGCAGAAATCAGAACTCCTCCTTACCCATGGCAAGAACCCTTGTGGTTGGCAAGTTGTCCAACGTTCAGTGTAGGAGAAACCAGCATTCACCCTGAGGCCCCGCCCATTCTTGAGTGACAAGGGCATACACACGCATTGTGACCCTCAGCATGAGTCCTGTCCTCTAGTAAGTCCTCTCAGTGGCTGGACCATTAGATGTCATAATGGGCTTGACATGTCCCTAGGCCCCAATTATTAAACAGATTTCTGATTGTCCAGTCGCCACTCCCCAGGGCTCTACTCTGGAATCCCTCATTTGGTGGGACACCTGAGGTTAAATAAGAAAACAACAACAAAAGAAAAAACGGACTTCTTCGAGCCTACAGAATGACCACAAACTCTTTGGACGGGGCCAAACCACCAGAGAGTAAGACTCGTCCTTTTCCCATGAAGTCACCCAGAAATTCCACGACCATGAGTGACACGATATCCAGAGACAAAAACTTGAGCAGGAGCCTCACACTCGCCCTTCTTTCAAATCCCGAAGAGTTCTCCTCATGGTCTGTAGGTCAGTCCTGCCAAACCTATGACCCAAAACATAGGCCGAGTTTGTGTTTTCAGACAACTGTCCAAACAGCCCTGGCCTTCAAAACCTACAGGCTCAGGCCCCTGGAGCCAAACCTGAGGACTGTACTTGCCCTCTCCAGGGAATTGTGTTGCCCATTCCAATGGCCACAACCCTTCTAATAGGATAAACCTCCAAAGTCCCTGATCCATCTCAATAGTGGTGGCTTCCCAAGAAAAACAGGGGCAATCTGAGCCCAAATGAGCACCTACCTGCACTCAGACCCATAGACAGTTGTCCCCAGAGGTAAAAAGGAAAGAACAGGCCCCTAGGCACTAAGCAGATCCATTGCTTTGGTTTCCAGGGATCTCTCCTCAGAGGCCTGGATTTCAAAAGCAGCATATAGCTGTTTCTTGACTCACCCATCAGAAAACATCTCATCTACACATGGGAAACTTGCACGTTGGAGCTGTGTCAAAGCCTCTGTTTAGGAGAACCCTTTAGGGCCCCAGTGCCACCGCTCATTCCAAGGTCTCCATAGACACAAAAGCACATTAGGACCCATCCCCAGGGGTGTCCATTTCAACTCAGCGTCCTCGGTTGCTCCCCACAGATCCAGGAGATCTAACCTGTCTTGTTGCTAGGAGACAATTGGAATTTGAGGTGGGCTATCAGCCATCCATCCTTATAACCCTGCTCAGAATCATTGGCCAGGAGCCAAACAACAGGTCTCAATTGTCCTGCAGAAGACTCTCTGCAGTTTGGAGCTTCTCAAAATTCCCATCGTGGGAAATCACCCATAGCCTCGTGATGCCCTTCCCCCATTCAAGAAGGGGCCATCAGGGACAGAAACTCCAACCTGAGTGATGTCTGATCCTCTCCCTGACTTCAGATGCACGAGATCTCGTTTCAGGTCTGTAGATTGTGCCAGCCATGGCCTCACCCAGAAACCTAAGCCTAGCTTGTGTTCTCAGACTTTTGTCGTCAGACTACTGGCCCACAAGCCCTCCAGTTTGGCAATCCAGTATACAATGCAGCACTCTGCCGGCCCTCCAGAAGAAAAACATTGCCCTCTGGGGCTACACAGTAACCCCAAATGAGGATCAACCTGCACCGACCTTGGCTGTACCCCAAATACATAGGCTGTCCAGGGCACTGAAGCCCTTTCTGACACAGCCTGAGCCTGGACCCCCTACCCCCTCCCAGACAGCTGGCCGCACACGGAGCACATCGAGCCACCATGGCCTTAGGTCGTCATCTCTTCCCAACCTCGGTTTTCAGGTTTCAGAACCTAGACCTTATCTCCAATCACTGCCCAGGGTTGAAGGTGATGCAGAAATCAGAACTCCTTCCCCATGGCAAGAAACCTTGTGTTTGGCATGTTGTCCAACGTTCAGTGTAGTTGAAACCAGTGTGGCCCATGAGGCCCCGCCCATGCTCGCGGGCCACATTGGTCACAAACACACATTGTGACCCTCAGGCTGAGCCCAGTCCTCAAGTAAGGCCATTCAGTGGCTGGATAAAGAGATAGCATATTGGGCTTGCCATGCCCCAAGGGCCCAATTTTTAACCATAGTTCGGGTTGTCCCTTCAGTCTTCCCCACGGCATTGCTTTGGAATTCCTCTTTTGGTGGGACACCTGAGGTAACAAAACTTAAATGAGTCCTCCCATCCCACAGATTGACGAAAAGCAATTGGGAATTGGGCCAAATCCTCACAGAGGAAGATTCGTCCATGGCCCATGAGGCCTCCTGGATATTCCACGGCCATCGTTGATACAAAATCCAGAGACAAAAGCCTGAGCAAGCGCCTCAGACTCGCACTTTCTTCATATCCTGAAGAGTTCTTCTCATGGTTTGTAGATCAGGCCTGCCATACCTACGTCCCCAAACCGAAGCTGAGTTTGGGTTTCAGACTTCTGTCCTCAAAGTCTTGGGCCACACACCCTCCAGGCTGGGCCCCTGGAGCCACACATTAGGACTGTGCCTACCAATCCATGGGAATTCTGCCCATTCCATGGTCCAAAATCGTACAAATTAGGAGAAACCTCCAAAGTCCCTGAGGCCATCCCAATAGTGTACGTCGCCCTGAACCAACAAGGGCTGTCTCACACCAGCTGATAATCGACCTCCACTCATACCAAAAATTGATGTCCAGAGAGAAGAAGATTGAACCAGACAGGACCCTAGGCCATAATGGGATCCATTGCTTTGGGTTACAGGCATGTGTCCTCAAAAGCCTGATTCCAATACAAGCATAGGGGTTTTCCTGAGGCACCCATCAGAACTCATCTCGTCTCCACAAGGAAACCTGTGCATGGGAGCCATGTCCAAAGCTTAGGAGAGTACTTCAGGGTCCCGGTCCCACCGCCCCATTCCACGGCCCACATGGACACAAAAAGATATTAGGGCCCATCCTCAGGAAAGTCCATTTCAACTCACCCACCCCGGTGGCTACGGCAGAGCCATCAGATCTAAACTGTCTTGTTGCTAGGAGACAATTGGAATGTGAGGCGGGCTTCCCAAGCATCCATCCGAGAACGGTGCTCTGGAGTCATTCTATATGGGATGTCCTGGAGCTGTCCAACAGGTCTCAATTGTCCCGCAGAAGAAATCCTTGAAGGGGATATCCCACAACTCCCAACGTGGGAAAACCTTAATGGCCCCGAGATTCCGCTCCCTTTATGAAGCGGCCGTCATGCACAGAAACTCCAACCTGAGCCAACGTCTGATCCTCGCCCTGACTTCAGATGCATGAGATATGGGTTCAGATCTGCAGGGGGTACTTGCCGTGCCCTCGCCCTGAAACCCAAGTCTAGCTTGTCTTCTCAGACGTCCGTCCTCAAACTCCTGGCCCCGAAGCCCTCAAGTTTGGCAATTCCGGACCCACAATGCAGCACTCTGCCTGCCCTCTAGAAAAAAAATTATTGCCTCATGAGCTGCCCAGGCTCCTTAAATGAGGATAAACCTACACAGCACTCGACTTTACCCATATTATATAGTCTAACCTGGGCACTAATGCACCGTCGAACACAACCTGAGTGCGGAACTCCTGACCAACACCCAGAAAGTTGACCGCACACTGAGCACTTAAATGCCGCCATGGCCTTAAGTCATCATCTCTTCGTTACCTCAGTTTTCAGGCTTCAGAACCGAGACCTTATCTCCAATCACTGCCCAGGGGTGAGTGTGATGCAGAAATCAGAACTCCTCCTTACCCATGGCAAGAACCCTTGTGGTTGGCCCGTTGTCCAACGTTCAGTGTAGGAGAAAACACCATTCATTCTGAGGCCCCGCCCATTCTTGAGTGACAAGGGCATACACACGCATTGTGACCCTCAGCATGAGTCCTGTCCTCTAGTAAGTCCTCTCAGTGGCTGGACCATTAGATGTCATAATGGGCTTGACATGTCCCTAGGCCCCAATATTTAAACAGATTTCTGGTTGTCCAGTCGCCACTCCCCAGGGCTCTACTCTGGAATCCCTCATTTGGTGGGACACCTGAGGTTAAATAAGAAAACAACAACAATAGAAAAAACGGACTTCTTCCAGCCCACAGAATGACCCCAAACTCTTTGGACGGGGCCAAACCACCAGAGAGTAAGACTCGTCCATTTCCCATGAAGTCACCCAGAAATTCCACGACCATGAGTGACACGATATCCAGAGACAAAAACTGAGCAGTAGCCTCACACTCGCCCTTCTTCAAATCCCGAAGATTTCTACTCATGGTCTGTAGGTCAGTCCTGCCATACCTATGACCCAAAACATAAGCCGAGTTTGTGTTTTCAGACAACTGTCCAAACAGCCCTGGCCTTCAAAACCTACAGGCTCAGGCCCCTGGAGCCCAACCTGAGGACTGTACTTGCCTTCTCCAAGGGAATTGTGTGTGCCCATTCCAATGGACACAACCCTTCTAATAGGATAAACCTCCAAAGTCCCAGATCCATCTCAATAGTGGTGGCTTCCCAGGAAAAACAGGGGCAATCTGAGCCCAACTGAGCACCTACCTGCACTCAGACCCATAGACAGTTGTCCCCAGAGGTAAAAAGGAAAGAACAGGCCCCTAGGCACTAAGCAGATCCATTGCTTTGGTTTCCAGGCATCTCTCCTCAGAGGCCTGGATTTCAAAAGCAGCATATAGCTGTTTCTTGACTCACCCATCAGCAAACATCTCATCGACACATGGGAAACTTGCACGTTGGAGCTGTGTCAAAGCCTCTGTTTAGGAGAACCCTTTAGGGCCCCAGTGCCACCGCTTCGTTCCAAGGTCTCCATAGAAACAAAAGCACATTAGGACCCATCCTCAGGGGTGTCCATTTCAACTCAGCGTCCTCGGTTGCTCCCCACAGATCCAGGAGATCTAACCTGTCTTGTTGCTAGGAGACAATTGGAATGCGAGGTGGGCTACCCAGCCATCCATCCTTAGAACCCTGCTCAGAATCATTGGCCTGGGGCCAAACAACAGGTATCAATTGTCCTGCAGAAGACTCTCTGCAGTTTGGAGCTTCTCACAACTCCCATCGTGGGAAAACCCCCATGGCCTCGTGATGCCCCCCCATTCATGAAGGGGCCATCAGGGACAGAAACTCCAACCTGAGCGATGTCTGATCCTCTCCTTGACTTCAGATGCACGAGATCTCGATTCAGGTCTGTAGATTGTGCCTGCCATGGCCTCACCCAGAAACCTAAGCCTAGCTTGTGTTCTCAGACTTTTGTCGTCAGACTACTGGCCCACAAGCCCTCCAGTTTGGCAATCCAGTACTACAATGCAGCACTCTGCCGGCCCTCCAGAAAAAAAACATTGCCCTCTGGGGCTACACAGTAACCCCAAATGAGGATCAACCTGCACCGACCTTGGCTGTACCCCAAATACTTAGGCTGACCAGGGCTCTAAGGCCCTTTCTGACACAGCCTGAGCCTGGAGCCCCTGCCCCCTCCCAGACTGCTGGCCTTAGGTCGTCATCTCTTTCCAACCTCGGTTTTCAGGTTTCAGAACCTAGACCTTATCTCCAATCAATGTGCAGGGTTGAAGGTGATGCAGAAATCAGAACTCCTTCCCCATGGCAAGAAACCTTGTGGTTGGCATGTTATCCAACGTTCAGTGTAGTTGAAACCAGAGTGGCCCATGAGGCCCCGCCCATGCTCGTGGGCCACATTGGTCACAAACACACATTGTGACCCTCAGGCTGAGCCCAGTCCTCAAGTAAGGCCACTGAGTGGCTGGAAGGAGAGATAGCATATTGGGCTTGCTATGCCCCTAGGCCCCAATTTTTAACCATAGTTCGTGTTGTTCCTTCAGTCTTCCCCACGGCTTTGCTTTGGAATTCCTCTTTTGGTGGGAAACCTGAGGTAACAAAACTTAAATGAGTCCTCCCATCCCACAGATTGAAGAAAAGCAATTGGAAATCGGGCCAAATCCTCAGAGAGGAAGATTCGTCCATGGCCCATGAGGCCTCCCCGACATTCCTCAGCTATCGCTGATACAAATCCAGAGACAAAAGCCTGAGCAAGAGCCTCAGATCGCACTTTCTTCATCTCCTGAAGAGTTGTTCTCATGGATTGTATATCAGGCCTGCCATAACTACGTCCCCATACCTAAGCTGAGTTTGTGTTTTCAGACTTCTGTTCTCAAAGTCTTGGGCCACACACACTCCAGGCTGGGCCCCTGGAGCCACACATTAGGACTTTGCCTACCAATCCATGGGAATTCTGCCCATTCCATGGTCCAAAATCGTACAAATTAGGAGAAACCTCCAAAGTCCCTGAGGCCATCCCAATAGTGTAGGTCGCCCGGACCAAACAGGGCTGTCTCACACCAGCTGATAATCGACCTGCACTCATACCATAGATGGATGTCCCCAGAGAAGAAGATTGAACCAGACAGGACCCTAGGCCATAATGGGATCCATTGCTTTGGGTTAGAGGCATGTGTCCTCAAAAGCCTGATTCCAATACGAGCATAGGGGTTTTCCTGAGGCACCCATCAGAACTCATCTCGTCTCCACAAGGAAACCTGTGCATGGGAGCCATGTCCAAAGCTTAGGAGAGTACTTCAGGGTACCGGTGCCACCGCCCCATTCCACGGCCCTCATGGACACAAAAAGACATTAGGGTCCATCCTCTGGAAAGTCCATTTTAACTCAGCCTCCCCGGTGGCTCCGGCAGAGCCATCAGATCTAAACTGTCTTGTTTTTAGGAGACAATTGGAATGCGAGGCGGGCTTCCCAGGCATCCATCCGCGAACGGTGCTCTGGAGTCATTCCATATGGGATGTCCTGGAGCTGTCCAACAGGTCTCAATTTTCCCACAGAAGGAATCCTTGAAGGGGGCATCCCACAACTCCCAACGTGGGAAAACATCAATGGCCCTGAGATTCCGCTCCCTTCATGACGCGGCCGTCATGCACAGAAACTCCAACCTGAGCCAACGTCTGATCCTCGCCCTGACTTCAGATGCATGAGATATTGGTTCAGATCTGCAGGGCGTCCCTGCCGTGCCCTCGCCCTGAAACCCAGGTCTAGCTTGACTTCTCAGAATTCCGTCCTCTCCCTCCTGGCCCCGAAGCCCTCAAGTTTGGCAATTTTGACCCACAATGCAGCACTCTGCCTGCCCTCTAGAAAAAAAATTATTGCCTCATGAGATGCCCAGGCACCTTAAATGAAAATAAACCTACACAGCACTCGACTTTACCCAAATTATATAGTCTAACCTGGGTACTAATGCACTGTCGAACACAACCTGACCCCGGACCTCCTGACCAACACCCAGAAAGCTGACCGCACACTGAGCACATAAAACCTGCCATGGCCTTAGGTCATCATCTCTTCGCTACCTCAGTTTTCAGGCTTCAGAACCGAGACATTATCTCCAATCACTGCCCAGGGGTGAGTGTGATGCAGAAATCAGAACTCCTCCTTACCCATAGCAAGAACCCTTGTGCTTGGCACGTTGTCCAACGTTCAGTGTAGGAGAAACCAGCATTCACCCTGAGGCCCCGCCCATTCTTGATTGCGACGAGGGCATACACACGCATTGTGACCCTCAGCATGAGTCCTGTCCTCTAGTAAGTCTTCTCAGTGGCTGGACCATTAGATGTCAAAATGGGCTTGACATGTCTCTAGGCCCCAATTTTTAACCAGATTTCTGATTGTCCAGTCGCCGCTCCCCAGGGCTCTACTCTGGAATCCCTCATTTGGTGGGACACCTGAGGTTAAAAAGGAAAACAACAACAACAACAAAAAAAAAAAACGGACTTCATCCAGCCCACAGAATGACCCCAAATTCTTTGGATGGGGCCAAACCACCAGAGAATATGACTCATCCATTTCCCATGAAGTCACGCAGAAATTCCACGACCATGAGTGACACGATATCCAGAGACAAAAACGTGAGCAGCAGCCTCACACTCGCCCTTCTTTCAAATCCCGAAGAGTTCTCCTAATGGTCTGTAGATCAGTCCTGCCATACCTATGACCCGAAACATAAGCCGAGTTTGTGTTTTCAGACAACTGTCCAAACAGCCCTGGCCTACACAACCTACAGGCTCAGGCCCCTGGAGCCAAACCTGAGGACTGTACTTGCCCTCTCCAAGGGAATTGTGTGTGCCCATTCCAATGGCCACAACCCTTCTGATAGGATAAACCTCCAAAGTCCCTGATCCATCTCAATATTGGTGGCTTCCAAGGAAAAACAGGGGCAATCTGAGCCTAACTGACCACCTACATGCACTCAGAAACATAGACAGATGTCCCCAGTGGTAAAAAGAAAAAACAGGCCCCTAGGCACTAATCAGATCCATTGCTTTGGTTTCCAGGAATCTCTCCACAGAGGCCTGGATTTCAAAAGCAGCATATAGCTGTTTCTTGACTCACCCATCCGAAAACATCTCATCTACACATGGGAAACTTGCACGTTGGAGCTGTGTCAAAGCCTCTGTTTAGGAGAACCCCTTAGGGCCCCAGTGCCACCGCTTCATTCCAATGTCTCCATAGACACAAAAGCACATTAGGACCTATCCCCAGGGGTGTCCATTTCAACTCAGCGTCCTCGGTTGCTCCCCACAGATCCAGGAGATCTAACCTGTCTTGTTGCTAGGAGACAATTGGAATGCGAGGTGGGCTACCCAGCCATCCATCCTTAGAACCATGCTCAGAATCATTGGCCAGGAGCCAAACAACAGGTCTCAATTGTCCTGCAGAAGACTCTCTGCAGTTTGGAGCTTCTCAAAATTCCCATCGTGGGAAAACCCCCATAACCTCGTGATGCCCCCCCATTCATGAAGGGGCCATCAGGGACAGAAACTCCAACCTGAGCGATCGTCTGATCCTCGCCCTGACTTCAGATGCACGAGATCTCCATTCAGGTCTGTAGATTGTGCCTGCCATGGCCTCACCCAGAAACCTAAGCCTAGCTTGTGTTCTCAGACTTTTGTCGTCAGACTACTGGCCCACAAGCCCTCCAGTTTGGCAATCCAGAACTACAATGCAGCCATCTGCCAGCCCTCCAGAAGAAAAACATTGTCCTCTGGGGCTACCCAGTAACTCCAAATGAAAATCAACCTGCACCGACCTTGGCTGTACCCCAAATACATAGGCTGACCAGGGCACTAATGCCCTTTCTGACACAGCCTGAGCCTGGACCCCCTGGCCCCTCCCAGACAGCTGTCTGCACACTGAGCACATCGAGCCGCCATGGCCTTAGGTCGTCATCTCTTTCCAACCTCGGTTTTCAGATTTCAGAACCTAGACCTTATCTCCAATCACTCCCCAGGGTTGAAGGTGATGCAGAAATCAGAACTCCTTCCCCATGGCAAGAAACCTTGTGGTTGGCATGTTGTCCAACGTTCAGTGTAGTTGAAACCAGTGTGGCCCATGTGGCCCCGCCCATGCTCGCAGGCCACATTAGTTACAAACACACATTGTGACCCTCAGCCTGAACCCAATCCTCAAGTAAGGACTCTCAGTGGCTGGATGAAGAGACAGCATATTGGGCCTGCCATACACCTAGGCCCCAATTTTTAACCACAGTTTGGGTCATCCATTCACGCTTCTCCAGGGCTCTGCTTTGGAATTCCTCTTTTGTTCGGACACCTGAGGCAATAAACCTGAAAGGAGACCTCCCATCCCACAGATTGACAAAAAACAATTGAGACCGGGCCAAATCCACAAGAGGAAGATTCGTCCATGGCCCATGAGGCCTCCTCACATTCACGGCCAAAGTTGATACAAAATACAGAGACCAAATCCTCAGCAAGCGCCTCAGACTCGCTCTTTCTTCTTATAATGAAGAGTTCTTCTCATGGTTTGTAGATTGGGACTGTCATAACTACGTCCCCAAACCTAAGCTGAGTTTGTGTTTTCAGACTTCTGTCCTCAAAGTCCTGGGCCACACACCCTCCAGGCTGGGGCCCCAGGAGCCACACATTAGGACTGTGCCTACCCAATCCATGGGAATTCTGCCCATTCCATTGTCAAATCGTACAAATTAGGAGAACACTCCAAAGTCCCCGAGGCTATCCCAATAGTTTTCGTCTCTAGGGACAAACAGGGCTGTGACACCAGGTGAGTATCTACCTCCACTCATTCCATAGATGGATATCCACAGGTTAGAAGATTGAACCAGACAGGACCCAGGCCATAATCGGTTCCATTGCTATGGATTACAGGCATGTCTTCTTAAAAGCCTGGATTCCAATAACAGCATAAGGGGTTTCCTGAGGCACCCATCAGAACAAATCTCGTTTCCACAAGGAAACTTGTTCATGGGTGCTAGGTGAAAAGCTTAGGAGAATACGTCAGGTTCCCGCTGCAACAGCCCCATTCCAAGGCTCTCATGGACACAATGACACATTAGGCCCCATCTTCAGGAAAGTCCATTTCAACTCAGCCTCCCCGGTTGTTCCCGCAGAGCCATCTGATCTCAACTGTCTTGTTGCTAGGAGACAATTGGAATGCGAGTCGGGCTTCCCTGGCATCCATCCTCCAACGGTGCTCTGGAGTCATTCCATATGGGATGTCCTGGAGCTGCCCAACAGGTCTCAATTGTCCCGCAGAAGGAATCCTTGAAGGGGGCATCCCACAACTCCCAACGTGGGAAAACCTCCATGGCCTTGAGATTCCGCTCCGTTCATGAAGGGGCAGTCATGCACAGAAACTCCAACCTGAGCCAACGTCTGATCCTCGCCGTGACATCAGATGCTTGAGGTATTTGTACAGATCTGCAGGGGGTACCAGCCGTGCCCTCGGCCTGAAGCCAAAGTCTAGCTTTTTTTCTCAGAATTCAGTCCTCACACTTTTGTCCCAGAAGCCCTCAAGTTTGGTAATTCCGGACCCACAATGCTGCCCTCTGCCTGCACTCTAGAGAAAATATCTTGCCTAATGAAATGCCCAGGCACCTCAAATGAGGATAAACCTACACGGCACTCGACTTTACCTAAATCATATTGTCTAACATGGGCACTAATGCACTGTCTGACTCAACCTGAGCCAGAACCTCCTGACCAACACCCAAGCAGCTGAGCGCACACTGAGCATATCAGACGGGCCATGGCCTTAGGTCGTCATCTCTTCCCAACTGCCGTTTTTCAGGCTTCAGAACCTAGACCTTATCTCCAACCACTGCCCATGGTTGGAAATGATGCAGAAATCAGAACAACTTCCCCATGGCAAGAGACCTTGTGATTGGCATGTTGTTCAAATCCAGTGTAGTGGAAACCAGTGTGGCCCATGAGGCCCCGCCTATGCTCGTGGGCCACATTGGTCACAAACACAAATTGTGACCCTCAGCCTGAGCCCAGTCCTCAAGTAAGGCCTCTCAGTTGCTGGATGAAGAGATAGCATATTGGGCCTGCCATGCCCCTAGGCCCCAATTTTTAACCATAGTTTGGGTTGTCCCTTCACTCTTCCCCAGGTCTCTGCTTTGGAATTCCACTTTTGTTCGTACACTTGAGGTAATAAACCTGAAAGGAGACCTCCCATCCCACAGATTGACGAAAAAAAACTGGGACAGGGCCAAATCCACAGAGAAGATTCGTCCATGGCCCATGAGGCCTCCCCACATTCCACGGCCATCGTTGATACAAAATACAAAGACAAAAGCCTGAGCAAGTGCCTCAGACTCGCTCTTTCTTCATATCCTGAAGAGTTCTTCTCATGTTTTGTAGATTGGGCCTGCCATTCCTACGTCCCCAAATCTAAGCTGAGTTTGTGTTTTCAGACTTCTGTCCTCGAAGTCCTGGGCCAAAAACCCTCCAGGCTGGGGCCCCTGGAGCCACACATTAGGACTGTGCCTACCCAATCTATGGGAATTCTGCCCATTCCATTGTCCAAAATCGTACAAATTAGGAGAAATCTCCAATGTCCCCGAGGCCATCCCAATAGTGTAGGACTCCGGGGACAAACAACGGTGGTCTGACACCAGGTGAGCATCTACCTCCACTCATTCCATAGATGGATATCCCCAGAGAAGAAGATTGAACCAGACAGGACCCTAGGCCATAATTGGATCCATTGCTTTGGTTTACAGGCATGTCTCCTCAAAAATCTGGATTCCATTACGAGCATAAGGGGTTTCCGGAGGCAACCATCAAAACAAATCTAGTCTCCACAAGGAAACTTGTGCATGGGAGCTATGTCAAAAGCTTAGGAGAATACTTAGGGTCCCGGTGCCACTGCCCCATTCCAAGGCCCTCATGGACACAAACACACATTAGGCCCCATCCTCAGGAAAGTCCATTTCAACTCAGCCACCCCGGTTGCTCCAACAGAGCCATCAGATTTCAACTGTCTTGTTGCTAGGAGACAATTGGAATGCGAGACAGGCTTCCGTGGCATTCATCCTCCAATGGTGCTCTGCAGTCATTCCATATGGGATGTCCTGGAACTGCCCAACAGGTCTCAATTGTCCCGCAGAAGGAATCCTTGAAGGGGGCATCCCACAACTCCCAACGTGGGAAAACCTCCATGCCCTTGAGATTCCGCTCCGTTTATGAAGGGGAGTCATGCACAAAAACTCCAACCTGAGCCAACGTCTGATACTCGCCGTGATTTCAGATGCTTGAGATATTGGTTCAGATCTGCAGGGGGTACCTGCAGTGCCCTCGGCCAGAAGCCCAAGTCTAGCTTGTGTTCTCAGACTTCTGTCCTCACACTCCTGGCCCCGAAGCCCTCAAGTTTGGCAATTCCGGACCCACAATGCAGCACTCTGCTTCCCTCTAGAAAAAATATCTTCCCTAATGAGCTGCCTGGACACCTCAAATGAGGATAAACCTACAAGGCCCTCGACTGTACCCAAATTATATAGTCTAACCTGGGCACTAATGCACTGTCTGACACAACCTGAGCCCGAACCTCCTGACCAACACCCAGGCAGCTGACCACACAGTGAGCCTATCAGACCCGCCATGGCCTTAGGTGGTCATCTCTTCCCAACAGCGGTTTTTCGGTCTTCAGAACCTAGACCTTATCTCCAACCACGGCCCAGGGTTGAAAATGAAGCAGAAATCAGAACACCCTTCCCATGGCAAGAGACCTTGTGATTGGCAAGTTGTCCAAAGTCCAGTGTAGTTGAAACCAGTGTGGCCCATGAGGCCCCGCCCATACTCGCAAAACCACATTGGTCACAAACACACAATGTGACCCTCAGCCTGAGCCCAGTTCAAGTACGGCCTCTCAGTGGCTGGATGAAGAGACAGCATATTGGGCGTGCCATGCCCTAGGCCCCAATTTTTAACCATAGTTTGGGTTGTCCCTTCACTCTTCCCCAGGACTCTGCTTTGGAATTCCTCTTATGTTCGGACACCTGAGTTAATACACCTGAAAGGAGACCTCCCATCCCACAGATTGATGAAAAACAATAGGGACTGGGCCAAATCCACAGAGAGGAAGATTCGTCCATGTGCCATGAGGCCTCCCCAAATTCCACGGCCATCATTGATACAAAATCCAAAGACAAGCCTGAGCAAGTACCTCAGACTCGCTCTTTCTTCATATCCTGAAGAGTTCTTCTCATGGTTTGTAGATTACGCCTGCCATACCTACATCCCCAAACCTAAGCTGAGTTTGTGTTTTCAGAATTCTGTCCTCAAAGTCCTGGGCCACACACCCTCCAGGCTGGGGCGCCAGGAGCCACAATTTGTACTGTGCCTACTCAATCCATGGGAATTCTGCCCATTCCATTGTCCAAAATCGTACAAATTAGGAGAACTCTCCAAAGTCACCGAGGCCATCCCAATAGTGTAGGTCTCCGGGGACAAACAAGGGCGGTGTGATACCAGCTGAGCACCTATCTCCACTCATACCATAGATGGATATACCCAGAGAAGAAGATTGAACCAGACAGGACCCTAGGCCATAATCGGATCCATTGCTTTGTTTTACAGGCATGTCTCCTCAAAAGCCTGGTTTCCAATACGAGCATAGCTGGTTTTCTGCGGCACCTATCAGAACAAATCTCGTCTCCACAAGGAAACTTGTGCATGGGAGCTATGTCTAAAACTTAGGAGAATACATCACGTTCCCGGTTCCACGGCCCCATTCCAAGGCCCTCATGGACATAAACACACATTAGGCCCCACTCTCAGGAAATTCCATTTCAACTAAGCCACCCCGGTTGCTCCTGCAGAGCCATCCGATCTCAACTGTCTTTTTGCTAGGAGACAATTGGAATGGGAGGCGGGCTTCCCTGGCATCCATCCTTGTATGGTGCTCTGGAGTCATTGAATATGGGATGTCCTGGAGCTGCCCAACAGGTCTCCATTGTCCCGCAGAAGGAACCCTTGAAGGGGGCATCCCACATCTCTCAATGTGGGAAAACCTCCATGGCCTTGAGATTCCGCTCCATTCATGAAGAGGCAGCATGCACAGAAACTCCAACCTGAGCCAACGTCTAATACTCGCCTTGACTTCACATGCATGAGATATTGGTTCAGATTTGCAGGGCGTACCTGCCGTGCCCTCGGCCTGAACCCCAAGTCTAGCTTGTGTTCTCAGACTTCTGTCGTCACACTCCTGGCCCAGAAGCCCTCAAGTTGGCAATTCCGGACCCACATTGCAGCACTCTGCCTGCCCTCTAGAAAACATATCTTGCCTAATGAGCTGCCCAGGCACCTCAAATGAGGATAAACCTACACGGTACTCGACTGTACCCTAATTATATAGTCTAACCTGGGCACTAATGCACTGTCTGACACACCCTGAGCCTGAACCTCCTGACTAACATCCAGGGAGCTGACCGCACCCTGAGCATATCAGACCCGCCATGGCCTTAGGTCGTCATCTCTTCTCAGTGGCGATTTTTCAGGTTGCAGAACCTAGACCTTACTCCAACTACTGCCCAGGTTTGAAAATGATGAAGAAATCAGAACACCTTCCCCATGGCAAGAGACTTTGTGATTGGCATGTTGTCCAAAGTTCAGTGTAGTTGAAACCAGTGTGGCCCATGAGGCCCCACCCATGCTGGCTGGCCACATTGGTCACAAACACACATTGTGACCCTCAGCCTGTGCCCAGTCCTCAAGTCAGGCCTCTCAGTGGCTGGATGAAGAGACAGCATATTGGGCCTGCCATGCCTCTTGGCCCCAATTTTTAACCATAGTTTGGGTTGTCCCTTCACTATTCCCTAGCGCTCTGCTTTGAATTCCACTTTTGTTCTGACACCTGAGGTTATAAACCTGAGAGGAGACCTCCAATCCCACAGAATGAGGAAAAACAATTGGGACCTGGCCAAATCCACAGAGAGGAAGATTCGTCCATGGCCCATGAAGCCTCCCAACATTCCAAGGCCATCGTTGATACAAAATCCAGAGACAAAAGCCTGAGCAAGTGCCTCACTCGCTCTTTCTTCTTGTCCTGAAGATTTCTTCTCGTGGTTTGTAGATTGGCCCTGCCATACCTATGTCCCCAAACCTAAGCTGAGTTTGTGTTTTTAGAATACTGTCCTCAAAGTCCTTTGCCACACACCCTCCAGGCTTGGTCCCCTGGAGCCACACATTAGGACTGTGCCTACTCAATCCATGGAAATTCTTCCCATCCATTTTCCAAAATCGTACAAATTAGGAGAACTCTCCAAAGTCCCCGAGGCCATCCCAATAGTGTAGGTTTCTGGGGACAAACAAGGGCGGTCTGACACCAGGTGAGCATCTACCTCCACTCATACCATAGATGGATGTCCCCAGAGAAGAAGATTGAACCAGACAGTACGCTAGGCCATAATCGGATCCATTGCTTTGGTTTACAGGCATGTCTTCTCAAAAGCCTGGATTCCAATACCAGCATAAGGGGTTTCCTGAGGCACCCATCAGAACAAATCTCGTCTCCACTAGGAAACTTGTGCATGGGATCTATGTCAAAAGCTTAGGAGAATACTTCAGGGTCCCGGTGCCACCGCCCAATTCCAAGGCCCTCATGGACACAAACACACATTAGGCCCCATTCTCAGGAAAGCCTATTTCAACTAAGCCACCCCGGTTGCTCCCGCAGAGTCATCCGATCTCAACTGTATTGTTGCTAGGAGACAATTGGAATGCGAGGCGGGCTTCCCTGGCATCCATCTTCCAACGGTGCTCTGGAGTTAATCCATATGGGATGTCCTGGAGCTGCCCAACATGTCTCAATTGTCCCGCAGAAGGAATCCTTGAAGGGGGCATCCCACAACTCCCAACGTGGGAAAACCTCCATGGCCTTGTGATTCCGCTCCGTTCATGAAGGGGCAGTCATGCACAGAAACTCCAACCTGAGCCAACGTCTGATCCTCGCTGTGACTTCAGATACTTGAATTATTGGTTCAGATCTGCAGGGGGTACCTGCCGCGCCCTCGGCCTGATGTCCAAGTCAACTTGTGTTCTCAAACTTTTGTCCTCACACTCCTGGCCGAGAAGACCGCAAGTTTGGCAATTCCGGACCCACAATGCAGCACTCTGCCTGCACTCTAAAAAAAATATCTTGCCTAATGAGCTGCCCAGGCACCTCAAATGTGGATAAACGTACACGGCACTCGACTGTACCCAAATTACATAGTCTAACCTGAGCTCTAATGCACTCTCCCACACAACCTGAGCCTGAACCTCCAGATCAACATCCAGACAGCTGACCACACACTGAGCACATCAGACCCGCCATGGCCTTAGGTCATCATCTCTACCCAACTGTGGTTTTCAGGCTTCAGAACCTAGTCCTTATCTCCAATCACTGCCCAGGCTTGAAAATGATGCAGAAATCACACATTACCCATGGAAAGAGACCTTGTGATTGGCATGTTGTCCATAGTCCCGTGTAGTTGAAATCAGTCTGGCCCATGAGGCCCCGCCCATGCTCGCGGGCCACATTGGTCACAAACACACATTGTGACCCTCAGCCTGAGCCCAGTCCTCAAGTAAGGCCTCTCAGTGGCTGAATGAAGAGACAGCATATTGGGCGTGCCATGCCCCTAGGCCCCAATTTTTAACCCTAGTTTGGGTGGTCCCTTCACTCTACCCCAGGGCTCAGCTTTGGAATTCCTCTTTTGTTCGGACACCTGAGGTAATAAACCCGAAAGGAGACCGCCCATCCCACAGATTGACGAAAAACAATTGGGACCGGGCCAAATCCACAGAGAGGAATATTCGTCCATGGCCCATGAGGCCTCCCCACATTCCACGGCCACCATTGATACAAAATCCAGAGACAAAATCCTGAGCAAGCGCCTAAGACTCGATCTTTCTTCATTTCCTGAAAAGTTCTTCTCATGGTTTGTATATTGGGCCTGCCATACCTACGTCCCCAAACCTAAGCTGAGTTTGTGTATTCTGACTTCTGTCCTCAAAGTCCTGGGCCACACACCCTCCAGGCTGGGACCCCTGGAGCCACACATTAGGACTGTGCCTACCAAATACATGGGTTTTCAGCCCATTCCATTTTCCAAAATCGTACAAATTAGGAGAACTCTCCAAAGTCCCCGAGGCCATCCCAATAATGTAGGTCTCCGGGGACAAACAAGGGCGGTCTGACACCACTGAGCATCTATCTCCACTCATACCATAGATGGATGTCCCCAGAGAAGGAGATGGAACCAGACAGGACCCTAGGACATAAACGGATCCATTGCTTTAATTTACAGGCATGTCTCCTCAAGTCTGGATTCCAAGACCAGCATAGGGGTTTTTCTGAGGCACCCATCAGAACAAATCTCGTCTCCACTAGGAAACTTGTGCATGGGAACTATGTCAAAAGCTTAGGAGAACACTTCAGGGTCCCGGTGCCACTGCCCCATTCCAAGGCCCTCATGGACACAAACACACTTTAGGCCCCATCCTCAGGAAAGTCCATTTCAACTCAGCCACCCCGGTTGCTCCTGCAGAGCCATCCGATATAAGTGTCTTGTTGCTAGGAGACAATTAGAATGCGAGGCGGGCTTCCCTGGCATCCATCCTTGAACGGTGCTCTGGATTCGTTCCATATCGGATGTCCAGGAGCTGCCCAACATGTCTCAATTGTCCAGCATAAGGAATCCTTGAAGGGGGTATCCCACAACTCCCAACGTGGGAAAACCGCCATGGACTTGTGATTCCGCTCCGTTCATGAAGGGGCAGTCATGCACCCGATACTCCAATCTGAGCCAACGTCTGATCCTCGCCGTGACTTAAGATGCATGAGATATTGGTTCAGATCTGCAGGGGTACCTGCCGTGCCCTGGCCGAAGGCCAATCTAGCTTGTGTTCTCAGACTTCTGTCCTCACACTCCTGGCCCAGAAGCCCTCAAGATTGGAAATTCCAAACCCACAATGCAGCACTCTGTCTGCCCTCTAGAAAAAATTCTTTGCCTAATGAGCTGTCCAGGCACCTCAAATGAGGATAAACCTACACGGCACTCGACTGTACCCAAATTATATAGTCTAACCTGAGCACTAATGCACTCTCTGACACAACCTGAGCCCGAACCTCGTGACCAACACCCAGGCAGCTGAATGCACAGTGAGCACATCAGACCCACCAAGGCCTTAGGTCGTCATCTATTCCCAACTGCGGTTTTTAGGCTTCAGAACCTACACCTTATTTCCAACCACTGCCCTGGGATGAAAATGATGCAGAAATCAGAACTCTTTCTCCATGGCAAGAGAGCTTGTGCTTGGAATGTTGTCCAAAGTTCAGTGTAGTTGAAACCAGTGTGACCCATGAGACCCCGCCCATGATCGCGGGCCACATTGGTCACAAACACAGCCTGAGCCCAGTCCTCAAGTAAGGCCTCTCAGTGGCTGGATGAAGAGAAAGCATATAGGGCCTGCCATGCCCCTAGCCACAATTTTTAACTATAGTTTGGGTTGTCCCTTCACTCTTCCCCAGGGCTCTGCTTTTGAATTCCTCTTTGGTTGGGACACCTGAGGTAACAAACCTGAAAGGAGACCTCCCATCCCACAGATTGATGAAAAAGAATTCGGACCGGACCAAATCCACAGAGAGGAAGATTCGTCCATGGCCCATGAGGCCTCCAACATTCCACGGCCATCGTTGATAAAAAATCCAGAGACAAAATCCTGACCAAGCACCTCTGACTCAGTCTTTCTCATATCCTGAAGAATTCTTCTCATGGGTTTTTAGTTTGGGCCTGCATACCTTCGTCCCAAACCTAAGCCGAGTTTGTGTTTTCAGATTTCCGTCCTCAAAGACCTGGGGCAAACCCTCCTGGCTGGAGCCCCTGGAGCCACACATTAGACAGTGCCTACCAATCCATGGGAATTCTTCCCATACCATTGCCAAGAATCGTACAAATCAGGAGATCCCTCCAATGTCCCGGAGGCCATCCCAATAGTGTAGGTCTCCTGGGACAAACAAGGGCAGTCTGACAGCAGCTGAGCATCTACATCCACTCATATCATAGATGGATGTCCCCAGAGAAGAAGATTGAACCAGACAGGACCCTAGGCCATAATCGGATCCATTGCTTTGGTTACAGTCATGTCTCCTCAAAAGCCTGGATTCCAATACAAGCATAGGGGGTTTCCTGAGGCACCTATCAGAAAAAATCTCGCCTCCACAAGGAAAATTGTGCATGGGAGCTATGTCAAAAGCTTAGGAGAATACTTCAGGGTCCTGGTGCCACCGCCCCATTCCAAGGCCCTCATGGACACAAACACACATTAGTCCCCATCCTCAGGAAAGTCCATTTCAACTCAGCCACCCCGGTTGCTCCCGCAGAGCTATCCGATCTCAACTGTCTTGTTGTTAGGAGAAAATTGGAATGCGAGGCTGGCTTCCCTGGCATCCATCCTCAAACGGTGCTCTGGAGTCATTCCATATTGGATGTCCTGGAGCTGCCCAACAGGTCTCAATTGTCCCGCAGAAGGAATCCTTGAAGGGGGCATCCCACAACTCCCAACGTGGGAAAACCTCCATGGCCTTGAGATTCCGCTCCATTCATGAAGGGGCAGTCATGCACAGATACTCCAACCTGAGCCAACGTCTGATCCTCGCCGTGACTTCAGATGCATGATATATTGGTTCAGATCTGAAGGGGGTACCTGCTGTGCCCTCGGCATGAAGCCCAAGTCTAGGTTGTATTCTCAGACTTCTGTCCTCACGCTCCTGGCCCAGAAGTCCTTTGTTTGGCAATTCCGGACCCACAATGCAGCACTCTGCCTGCACTCTCGAAAAAATATCTTGCATAATGAGCTGCCCAGGTACCTCAAATGAGGATAAACATACACGACACTCGACTGTACCCACATTATATAGTCTAACCTGAACACTAATGCACTGTCTGACACAACCTGAGCCCGAACCTCCTGACCCACACCCAGGCAGCTGACCGCACAGTGAGCACATCAGACCCGCCATGGCCTTAGGTTGTCCTCTCTTCCCAACAGCGGTTTTCAGGCTTCATAACCTAGACCTTATCTCCAACCACTGCCCAGGGTTGAAAATGATGAAGAAATCAGAAATCCTTCCCCATGGCAAGATCTTGTGATTGGCATGTTGTCCAAAGTTCAGTGTAGTTGAATCCATTTTGGCCCATGAGGCCCAGCACATGTTCGCGGTCCACATTGGTCACAAACACATATTGTGACCCTCAGTGTGAGCCCAGTCCTCCAGTAAGGCCTCTCATTGGCTGGATGGTGAGACAGCATATTTGGCCAGCCATGCCCCTAGGCCCAAAATTTAACCATAGTTTGGGTTGTCCCTTCACACTTCCCGGGATCTGCTTTGGAATTCCTCTTTCGTTGGTACACCTGAGGTAACAAACCTGAAAGGAGACCTCCCATCCCACAGCTTGACGGAAAACAATTGGTATCGTGCCAAATCCACAGAGAGGAAGATTCGTCCATGGCCGATAGGCCTCCCCACATCCATCGTTGATACAAAATCCAGAGACAAAAACCTGAGCAAGCGCCTCTGACTCACTCTTTCTTCATATCCTGAAGAGTTCTTCTCATGGATTTTTAGATTGGGCCTGCCATACCTACGTCCCCAAACCTAAGCTGAGTTTGTGTTTTCAGACTTCTGTCCTCAAAGTCCTCGGGAACACACCCTCCAGGCTGGGGCCCCTGGGGCCACACATTAGGACTGTGTCTACCCCATCCATGGGATTTCTGCCCATTCCATTGTCCAAAATTGTACAAATCAGGAGATCCCTCCAAAGTCCCGGAGGCCATCCCAATAGTGTAGGTCTCCTGGGACAAACAAGGGCGGTCTGACAGTAGCTGAACAACTACCTCCACTCATACCATAGATGGATGTCCCCAGATAAGAAGATTGAGCCAGACAGGACCCTAGGCCATAATCGGATCCATTGCTTTGGTTTACAGTCATGTCTCCTCAAAAGCCTGGATTCCAATACCAGCATAGGGGGTTTCCTGAGGCACCTATCAGAACAAATCTCGCCTCCACAAGGAAACTTGTGCATGGGAGCTATGTCAAAAGCTTAGTAGAATACTTCAAGGTCCCGGTGCCACCGCCCCATTCCAAAGCCCTCATGGACACAAACACACATTAGGCCCCATCCTACGGTAAGTCCATTTCAACTCAGCCACCCCGGTTGCTCCCCCAGAGCCATATAATCTCCACTGTGTTGTTGCTAGGAGCCAATTGGAATGGGAGGCCTGCTTCCCTGGCATCCATCCGCGAACGGTGCTCTGGAGTCATTCCATATGGGATGTCCTGGAGCTGCCCAACAGGTCTCAATTGTCCCGCAGAAATAATTCTTGAAGGGGGCATCCCACTACTCACAACGTGGGAAAACCTCCATGGCCTTGAGATTCCGCTCCGTTCATTAAGGGGCAGTCATGCACAGAAACTCCAACCTGAGCCAACGTCGGTTCCTCGCCGTGACTTCAGATGCATGAGATATTGGTTCAGATCTGCAGGGGGTACCTGCCGTGCCCTCGCCCTGAAGCCCAAGTCTAGCTTGTGTTCTCAGACTTCTGTCCTCACACTCCTGGCCCAGAATCCCTCAAGTTTGGCAATTCCGGACCCACAATGCAGCACTCGGCCTGCACTCTAGGAAAATTATCTTGCCTAATGAGCTGCCCAGGCACCTCAAATGAGGATAAACCTACACGGCACTCGACTGTACCCAAATTATATAGTCTAACCTGAACACTAATGCACTGTGTGACACAACCTGAGCCCGAACCTCCTAACCAACGCTCAGGCAGCTGACCGCACATGAGCACATCAGACCCGCCATGGCCTTAGGTCGTCATCCCTTCCCAACTGCGGTTTTCAGGTTTCAGAACCTAGACCTTATCTCCAACCACTGCCCAGGGTTGAAAATGATGCAGAATTCAGAACTCCTTCCCCATGGCAAGAAACCTTGTTATTGGCATGTTGTCCAAAGTTCAGTGTAGTTGAAACCAGTGTGGCCCATGAGGCCCCGCCCATGCTCGTGGGCCACATTGGTCATAAACACACATTGTGACCCTCAGCTTTAGACCAGTCCTCAATTAAGGGCTCTCAGAAGCTGGATGTATAGACAGCATATTGGGCCTGCCATGCCACTAGGCCCCAATTTTTAACCATAGATTGGCTTGTCCCTTCACTCTTCCTCATGGCTCTGCTTTGGAATTCCTCTTTTGTTGGGACACCTGAGGTAACAAACCTGAAAGGAGACCCCCCATCCTACAGCTTGACGAAAAACAATTGGGACCGGGTCAAATACACAGAGAGGAAGATTCGTCCATGGCCCATGAGACCTCCCCACATTCCACGGCCATCGTTGATACAAAATCCAGATACAAAAGCATGAGCAAGCGCCTCAGATTTGCTCTTTCTTCATATCCTGAAGAGTTCTTCTAATGGTTTGTAGATTGGGCCAGCCATACGTACATCCCCAAACCTACACTGAGTTTGTGTTTTCAGACTTCTGTCCTCAAAGTCCTGGGTCAAACACCCTCCAGGCTGGGGCCCCTTGAGCCACTCATTAGGACTGTTCCTAACCAATCCATGGGAATTCTGCACATTCCATTGTCTAAAATCGTACAAAATAAGAGGACCCTACAAATTCCTGAGGCCATCCTTATAGTGTAGGTCTCCCGGGACAAACAAGGGGGATCTGACACCAGCTGAGCATCTACCTCCACTCATACCATAGATGGATGTCCCCAGAGTTAAAGATTGAACCAGACAGGCCCTAGGGCATAATCGGATCCATTGCTTTGGTTTACAGGCATGTCACCTCAAAAGCCTGGATTCCAATACGAGCATAGGGGGTTTCCTGAGGCACCCATCAGAACAAATCTCGTTTCCACAAGGAAAATTGTGCATGGGATCTATGTCAAAAGCTTAGGAGAATACTTCAGGGTCCTGGTTCCCCCTCCCCATACCAAGGCCCTCATGGACACAAACACACATTAGGCCCCATCCTCAGGAAAGTCCATTTCAACTCAGCCACCCCGGTTACTCCCGCAGAGCCATCCGATCTCAACTCTCTTGTTGCTAGGAGAAAATTGGAATGCAAGGCGGGCTTCCCTGGCATCCATGCTCCAATGGAGCTCTGGCGTCATTCCATATGGGATATCCTGGAGCTGCCCAACAGGTCTCTATTGTCCCGCAGAAGGAATCCTAGAAGGGGGCATCCCACAACTCCCAACGTGGGAAAACCTCCATGGCCTTGAAATTCCGCTCCGTTCATGAAGGGGCAGTCATGCACAGAAACTCCTAACTGAGCCAACGTCTGATCCTCGCCGTGACTTCAGATGCATGAGATATTGGTTCAGATCTGCAGGGGGTACCTGCCGTGCCCTCGCCCTGAAGCCCAAGTCTAGCTTGTGTTCTCAGACTTCTGTCCTCACACTCCTGGCCCAGAAGACCTCAAGTTAGGCAATTCCGGACCCACAATGCAGCACTCTGCCTGCCCTCTAAAAAAATATCTTGCCTAATGAGCAGACCAGGCACCTCAAATGAGGATAAACCTACATGGCACTCCACTGTACCCAAATTATATAGTCTAACCTGAGCACTAATGCACTGTGTGACACAATCTGAGCCCGAACCTCCTGACCAACACCCAGGCAGCTGACCGCACAGTGAGCACATCAGACCCGCCATGGCCTTAGGTTGTCATCTCTTCCCAACTGCGGTTTTTCATGCTTCAGAACCTAGACCTTATCTCCAACCACTGCCCAGGGTTGAAAATGATGCAAAAATCAGAACACCTTCCCCATGGCAAGAGATCTTGTGATTGGCATCTTCTCCAAAGTTCAGTGTAGTTGAAACCAGTATAGCCCATGAGGCCCCGGCCATGCTCGCGGGCCACAATGGTCACAAACATACATTGTGACTCTCAGCCTGAGCCCAGTCTTCAAGTAATACCTCTGGATCAAGAGATAGCATATTGGGGCTGCCATGCCCCTAGGCCCCGAATTTTAACCATAGTTTGGGTTGTCCCTTCACTCTTCCCTAGGGCTCTGCTTTGGAATTCCTCTTTGGTTGGGAGACTTGAGGTAACAAACCTGAAAGGAGACCTCCCATTCCACAGCTTGACAAAAAACAATTGGGAACAGACCAAATTCCACAGAGAGGAAGATTCGTCCATGGCCCATGAGGCCTCCCCACATTCGACGGCCATTGTTGATACAAAATCCAGAGACAAAAGAGTGAGCAAGCACCTCAGATTAATTCTTTCTTCATATCCTGAAGAGTTCTTCTCATGGTTTGTAGATTCGGCCTGCCATACCTACGTCCCCAAACCTAAGCTGAGTAGTGTTTTCAGACTTCTGTCCTCAAAGTACAAGCCACACACCCTCCCGGCTGGGGCCCCTGGAGCCACTAATTAGGACAGTGTCTACCCAATCCATGGGAATTCTGCCCATTCCTTTGTCGAAATCGTACAAACTAGGAGAACCTTCCAAAATCCCCGAGTCCATCCCAATAGTGTAGGTCGCCGAGGACAAACAAGGGTGGTCTGACAGCAGCTGAGCATCTACCTCCACTCATACCATAGATGGATGTCCCCAGAGAAGAAGATTGAACCAGACAGGACCCCAGGCCATATTCGGATCCATTGCTTTGATTTACAGGCATGTCTCCTCAAAAGCCTGGCTTCCAATACCAGCATAGGGGGTTTCCTGAGGCACCCATCAGTACAAATCTCGCCTCCACAAGCAAACTTGTGCATGGGAACTATGTCAAAAGCATAGGAGAATACTTCAGGGTCCCGGTGCCACCGCCCCATTCCATGGCCCTCATGGACACAAACACACATTAGGCCCCATCCTCAGGAAAGTCCATTTCAACTCAGCCACCCCGGTTACTCCCGCAGAGCCATCCCATCTCAACTCTCTTGTTGCTAGGAGAAAATTGGAATGCGAGGCGGGATTCCCTGGCATCCATCCTCGAACGGTGCTCTGGCGTCATTCCATATGGGATGTCCTGGAGCTGCCCAACAGGTCTCCATTGTCCCGCAGAAGGAATCCTTGAAGGGGGCATCCCACAACTCCCAACGTGGGAAAACCTCCATGGCCTTGAGATTCCGCTCCGTTCATGAAGGGGCAGTCATGCACAGAAACTCTTATCTGAGCCAACGTCTGATCCTTGCCGTGACTTCAGATGCATGAGATATTGGTTCAGATCTGCAGGGGGTACCTGCCGTGCCCTCGGCCTGAAGCCCAAGTCTAGCTTGTGTTCTCAGACTTCTGTCCTCACACTCCTGGCCCAGAACCCCTCAAGTTTGGCAATTCCGGACCCACAATGCAGCACTCTGCCTGCCCTCTAAATAAATATCTTGCCTAATGAACAGTCCAGGCACCTCAAATGAGGATAAACCTACACGGCACTCGACTATACCCAAATTATATAGTCTAACCTGAGCACTAATGCACTGTGTGACACAATCTGAGCCCGAACCTCCTGACCAACACCCAGGCAGCTGACCGCACAGTGAGCACATCAGACCTGCCATGGCCTTAGGTCGTCATTTCTTCCCAACTGCAGTTTTCATGCTTCAGAACCTAGACCTTATCTCCAACCACTGCCCAGGGTTGAAAATGATGCAGAAATCAGAACACCTTCCCCATGGCAAGAGACCTTGTGATTGGCACCTTGTCCAAAGTTCAGTGTAGTTGAAACCAGTGTAGCCCATGAGGCCGCAGCCATGCTCGTGGGCCACATTGGTCACAAACATACATTGTGACTCTCAGCCTGAGCCGAGTCTTCAAGTAAGACCTCTCAGTGGCTGGATGAAGAGACAGCATATTGGGCCTGCAAGCCCCTAGGCCCAAATTTTAACCATAGTTTGGGTTGTCCCTTCACTCTTCCCTAGGGCTCTGCTTTGGATTTCCTCTTTGGTTGGGAGACTTGAGGTAACAAACCTGAAAAGAGACCTCCCATCCCACAGCTAGACGAAAAACAATTGGGACCAGACCAAATCCACAGAGAGGAAGATTCGTCCATGGCCCATGAGGCCTCCCCACATTCGACGGCCATTGTTGATACAAAATCCAGAGACAAAAGCCTGAGAAGGGCCTCAGATTAATTCTTTCTTCATATCCTGAAGAGTTCTTCTCATGGTTTGTAGATTGGGCCTGCCATACCTACGTTCCCAAACCTAAGCTGAGTTTGTGTTTTCAAACTTCTGTCCTCAAAGTCCTGGGCCACACACCCTCCAGGCTGGAGCCCCTAGAGCCACTAATTAGGACTGTGTCTACCCAATCCATGGGAATTCTGCCCATTCCATTGTCCAAAATCTTACAAATTAGGAGAACTCCCCAAAATCCCCGAGGCAATCCCAATAGTGTAGGTCTCCGGGGACAAACAAGGGCGGTCTGACAGCAGCTGAGAATCTACCTACACTCATACTATAGATGGATGTCCCAAGAGAAGAAGATTGAACCAGACAGGACCCTAGGCCATAATTGGATCCATTGCTTTGGTTTACAGGCATGTCTCCTCAAAAGCCTGGATTCCAATACTAGCATAAGGGGTTTCCAAGGCACCCATTAGAACAAATATCCTCTCCACAAGGAAACTGTGCATGGGAGCCATGTCAAAAGCTTAGGAGAATACTTCAGGGTCCCGGTGCCACCGCCCTATTCCCAGGCCCTGATGGACACAAACACACATTAGGCCCCATCCTCAGGAAAGTCCATTTCAATTCAGCCACCCCGGTTGCTCTCCCAGAGCCATCAGATCTCAACTGTCTTGTTGCTAGGAGACAATTGGAATGCGAGGCGGGCTTCCCAGGCATCCATCCTCGAACGGTGCTCTGGAGTCATTCCATATGGGATGTCCTGGAGCTGCCCAACATGTCTCAATTGTCCCGCAGAAATAATTCTTGAAGGGGCATCCGACAGCTCCCAACGTGGGAAAACCTCCATGGCCTTGAGATTCCGCTCCCTTCATGAAGCGGCCGTCATGCACAGAAACTCCAACCTGAGCCAACGTCTGTTCCTCGCCGTGACTTCAGATGCATGAGATATTGGTTCAGATCCGCAGGCGTACCTGCCGTGCCCTCGCCCTGAAACCCAAGTCTAGCTTGTCTTCTCAGACTTCCGTCCTCACACTCCTGGCCCTGAAGACCTCAAATTTGGCAATTCCGGACCCACAATGCATCACTCTGCCTTCTCTCTAGAAAAAAATTATTGCCTCATGAGCTGCCCAGGCACCTTCAATGAGGATAAACCTCCACGGCACTCGACTTTACCCAAATTATATAGTCTAACCTGAACACTAATGCACTGTCGGACACAACCTGACCCCGGACCTCCTGACCAACACCCCGAAAGCAGACCGCACACTGATCACATAAGACCTGCCATGGCCTTAGGTCATCATCTCTTCCCTACCTCAGTTTTCAGGGCTCAGAACCGAAACATTATCTCCAATCACTGCCCAGGGGTGAGTGTGATGCAGAAATCAGAACACCTCCTTACCCACGGTAAGAACCCTTGTGGTTGGCACGTCGTCCAACGTTCAGTGTAGGAGAAACCAGCATTCACCCTGAGGCCCTGCCAATTCTTGAGTGCGACAAGGGCATAAACACGCATTGTGACCCTCAGCATGAGTCCTGTCCTCTAGTAAGTCCTCTAAGTGACTGGACCATTAAATGTCAAAATGGGCTTGATATGTTCCAGGCCCCAAATTTTAACCAGATTTCTGATTGTCCAGTCACCACCCCCCAGGGCTCTACTCTGGAATCCCTCATTTGGTGGGACACCTGATGTTAAAAAGAAAACAACATCAAAAAAAAAAAAAAAACGACTTCTTCCATCCCACAGAGTGACCCCAAACGCTTTGCACTGGGCCAAACCACCAGGGAGTGAGACTCGTCCATTTCCCATGAAGTCACCCAGAAATTTCACGACCATGAGTGACACGATATCCAGAGACAAAAACTTGAGCAAGAGCCTCACACTCGCCCTTTTCTCAAATCCCAAAAAGTTCTCCTCATGGTCTGTAGATAAGTCCTGCCATACCTAGACCTGAAACATAAGCCAAGTTTGTGTTTTCAGACAACTGTCCAAACAGCCCTGGCCTACACAACCTACAGGCTCAGGCCTCTGGAGCCAAACCTGAGGACTGTACTTGCCCTCTCCAAGGGAATTGTGTGTGCCCATTCCAATGGCCACATCCCTTCTAAGAGGATAAACCTCCAAAGTCCCTGATCCATCTCATTAGTGGTGGCTTCCCACGTAAAACAGGGGCAATCTGAGCCCATCTGAGCACCTACCTGTACTCAGACCCATAGACAGATGTCTCCAGAGGTAAAAAGGAAAGAACAGGCCCCTAGGCACTAATCATATCCATTGCTTTGGTTTCCAGGCATCTCTCCTCAGAGGCCTGGAATTCAAAACCAGCATATGGCTGTTTCTTGACTCACCCATAAGAGAACATCTCATCTACACATGGGAAACTTGCACGTTGGAGCTGTGTCAAAGCCTCTGTTTAGGAGAACCCTTCAGGGCCCCAGTGCCACCGCTTCATTCCAAGGTCTCCATAGACACAAAAGCACATTAGGACCCATCTATAGGGGAGTCCATTTCAACTCAGCCTCCTCGGTTGCTCCCCCAGATCCAGCAGATCTAACCTGTCTTGTTTCTAGGAGACAATTGGAATGCGAGGTGGGCTACCCAGCCATGCGTCTCTAGAACCCTGCTCAGAATCATTGGCCTAGAGCCAAACAACAGGTCTCAATTGTCCTGCAGAAGACACTTTGCAGTTTGGAGCTTCTCACAAATCCCATCGTGGGAAAACCCCCATGGCCTCGTGATGCCCCCCCTTCGTGAAGGGGCCATCAGGGACAGAAACACCAACTTGAGCGATCGTCTGGTCATCGCCCTGACTTCAGATGCAAGAGATCTCGATTCAGGTCTGTAGATTGTGCCATCGCTGATACAAAATCCAGAGACAAAAACCTGAGCAAGCCCCTCAGACTCGCACTTTCTTCATATCCTGAAGAGTTCTTCTCATGGTTTGTAGATCGGGCCTGCCATACCTACATCCCCAAACCTAAGCTGAGTTTGTGTTTTCAGACTTCTGTCCTTAAAGTCCTGGGCCACACACCCTCCAGGCTGGAGCCCCTGGAGCCACACATTAGGACTGTGCTTACCAATCCATGGGAATTCTGCCCATTCCATTGTCCAAAATCGTACAAATTAGGAGAAACATCCAAAGTCCCTGAGGCCATGCCAATAGTGTAGGTCGCCCGGAACTAACAAGGGCTGTCTGACACCAGCTGATAATCTACCTCCACTCATACCATAAATGGATGTCCCCAGAGGAGAAGATTGAACCAGACAGGACCCTAGGCCATAATAGGATCCATTGCCTTGGTTTACAGGCATGTCTCCTCAAAAGCCTGATTCCAATACGAGCATAGGGGTTTTGCTGAGGCACCGAGCAGAACTCATCTCATCTCCACAAGGAAACCTGTGCATGGGAGCCATGTCCAAAGCATAGGAGAGTACTTCAGGGTCCCGGTGCCACTACCCCATTCCAAGGCCCTCATGGACACAAAAACACATTAGGACCCATCCTCAGGAAAGTCCATTTCAACTCAGCCACCCCGGTTGCTCCTGCAGAGCCATCAGATCTAAACTGTCTTGTTGCTAGGAGACAATTGGAATGCGAGGCGGGCTTCCCAGGCATCCATCCTCGAATGGTGCTCTGGAGTCATTCCATATGGGATGTCCTGGAGCTGTCCAACAGGTCTCAATTGTCCCAAAGAAGGAATCCATGAAGGGGGCATCCCACAACTCCCAACGTGGGAAAACCTCAATGGCCTCGAGATTCCGCTCCCTTCATGAAGCGGCCGTCATGCAAGGAAACTCCAACCTGAGCCAACGTCTGATCCTCGTCCTGACTTCAGATGCATGAGTATTGGTTCAGATCCGCAGGGGGTACCTGCCATGCTCTCTCCCTGAAACCCAAGTCTAGCTTGTCTTCTCAGACTTCCGTCCTCACACTCCTGGCCCCGAAGCCCTCAAGTTTGGCAATTCCGGACCCACAATGCAGCACTCTGCCTGCTCTCTAGAAAAAAATTATTGCCTCATGAGCTGCCCAGGCACCTTCAATGAGGATAAACCTCCACAGCACTCGACTTTACCCAAATTATATAGTCTAACCTGGGCACTAATGCACTGTCGGACACAACCTGAGCCCGGACCTCCTGACCAAAACCCGGAAAGCAGACCGCACACTGAGCACATAAGACCTGCCATGGCCTTAGGTCATCATCTTTTCCCTACCTCAGTTTTCAGGCCTCAGAACCGAGACATTATCTAAAATCACTGCCCAGGGATGAGTGTGATGCAGAAATCAGAACACCTCCTTACCCACGGTAAGAAACCTTGTGGTTGGCACGTCGTCCAACGTTCAGTGTAGGAGAAACCAGCGTTCACCCTGAAGCCCCGCCCATTCTTGAGTGCGACAAGAGTATAAACACGCATTGTGACCCTCAGCATGAGTCCTGTCCTCTAGTAAGTCCTCTCAGTGACTGGACCATTAGATGTCATAATGGGCTTGATATGTCCCTAGGCCCCAAATTTTAACCAGATTTCTGATTGTCCAGTCACCCCCCCCCCCAGGGCTCTACTCTGGAATCCCTCATTTGGTGGGACACCTGAGATTAAAAAGAAAACAACATCAAAAAAAAAAAAAAACGGACTTCTACCATCCCACAGAGTGACCCCAAACGCTTTGCACTGGGCCAAACCACCAGGGAGTAAGACTCGTCCATTTCCCATGAAGTCACCCAGAAATTTCACGACCATGAGTGACACGATATCCAGAGACAAAAACTTGAGCAAGAGCCTCACACTCGCCCTTTTCTCAAATCCCGAAAAGTTCTCCTCATGGTCTGTAGATAAGTCCTGCCATACCTATGACCTGAAACTTAAGCCAAGTTTGTGTTTTCAGACAACTGTCCAAACAGCCCTGGCCTACACAACCTACAGGCTCAGGCCTCTAGAGCCAAACCTGAGGACTGTACTTGCCCTCTCCAAGGAAATTGTGTGTGCCCATTCCAATGGCCACATCCCTTCTAAGAGGATAAACCTGCAAAGTCCCTGATCCATCTCATTAGTGGTGGCTTCCCTCGTAAAACAGGGGCAATCTTAGCCCATCTGAGCACCTACCTGTACTCAGACCCATAGACAGATGTCTCCAGAGGTAAAAGGAAAGAACAGGCCCCTAGACACTAATCATATCCATTGCTTTGGTTTCCAGGCATCTCTCCTCAGAGGCCTGGATTTCAAAACCAGCATATGGCTGTTTCTTGACTCACCCATAAGAAAACATCTCATCTACACATGGGAAACTTGCACGTTGGAGCTGTGTCAAAGCCTCTGTTTAGGAGAACCCTTCAGGGCCCCAGTGCCACCGCTTCATTCCAAGGTCTCCATAGACACAAAAGCACATTAGGACCCATCCATATGGGAGTCCATTTCAACTCAGCCTCCTCGGTTGCTCCCCCAGATCCAGCAGATCTAACCTGTCTTGTTTCTAGGAGACAATTGGAATGCGAGGTGGGCTACCCAGCCATGCGTCCCTAGAACCCTGCTCAGAATCATTGGCTTGGAGCCAAACAACAGGTCTCAATTGTCCTGCAGAAGACACTTTGCAGTTTGGAGCTTCTCACAAATCCCATCGTGGGAAAAACCCCCATGGCCTCATGATGCCCCCCCTTCGTGAAGGGTCCATCAGGGACAGAAACACCAAATTGAGCGAAAGTCTGATCATTGCCCTGACTTCAGATGCACGAGATCTCGATTCAGGTCTGTAGATTGTGCCATCGCTGATACAAAATCCAGAGACAAAAACCTGAGCAAGCGCCTCAGACTCGCACTTTCTTCATATCCTGAAGAGTTCTTCTCATGGTTTGTAGATCGGGCCTGCCATACCTACGTCCCCAAACCTAAGCTGAGTTTGTGTTTTCAGACTTCTGTCCTCAAAGTCCTGGGCCACACACCCTTCCGGCTTGGACCCCTAGAGCCACTAATTAGGACTGTGTCTACCCAATCCATGGGAATTCTGCCCATTCCATTGTCCAAAATCTTATAAATTAGGAGAACCCCCAAAATCCCCGAGGCAATCCCAATAGTGTAGGTCTCCGGGGACAAACAAGGGCGGTCTGACAGCAGCTGAGAATCTACCTACACTCATACCATAGATGGATGTCCCAAGAGAAGAAGATTGAACCAGACAGGACCCTAGGCCATAATTGGATCCATTGCTTTGGTTTACAGGCATGTCTCCTCAAAAGCCTGATTCCAATACGAGCATAGGGGTTTCCAAGGCACCCATCAGAACAAATATCCTCTCCACAAGGAAACTGTTCATGGGAGCTATGTCAAAAGCTTAGGAGAATACTTCAGGGTCCCGGTGCCACCGCCCTATTCCAAGGCCCTGATGGACACAAACACACATTAGGCCCCATCCTCAGGAAAGTCCATTTCAATTCAGCCACCCCGGTTGCTCTCCCAGAGCCATCTGATCTCAACTGTCTTGTTACTAGGAGACAAGTGTAATGAGAGGCGGCTACCCTGGCATCCATCCTCGAACGATGCTCTGGAGTCATTCCATATTGGATGTCCTGGAGCTTCCAAACAGGTCTCAAATGTCCTGCAGAAATAATTCTTGAAGGGGCATCCGACAGCTCCCAACGTGGGAAAATCTCCATGGCCTTGAGATTCCGCTCCGTTCATGAAGGGGCAGTCATGCACAGAAACTCCAACCTGAGCCAACGTCTGTTCCTCGCCGTGACTTCAGATGCATGAGATATTGGTTCAGATCTGCAGGGGGTACCTGCCGTGCCCTCGCCCTGAAGCCCAAGTCTAGCTTGTGTTCTCAGACTTCTGTCCTCACACTCCTGGCCCAGAAGCCCTCAAGTTTGGCAATTCCGGACCCACAATGCAGCACTCAGCCTGCACTCTAGGAAAAATATCTTGCCTAATGAGCTGCCCAGGAACCTAAAATGAGGATAAACCTACACGGCACTCGACGTTACCCAAATTATATAGTCTAACCTGGGCACTAATGCAATGTCGGACACAACCTGAGCCCGGACCTCCTGACCAACACCCGGAAAGCAGACCGCACACTGAGCACATAAGACCTGCCATGGCCTTAGGTCATCATCTCTTCCCTACCTTAGTTTTCAGGCCTCAGAACCGAGACATTATCTCCAATCACTGCCCAGGGGTGAGTGTGATACAGAAATCAGAACACCTCGTTACCCACGGTAAGAACCCTTGTGGTTGGCACGTCGTCCAACGTTCAGTGTAGGAGAAACCAGCGTTCACCCTGAGGCCCCGCCAATTCTTGAGTGCGACAAGGGCATAAACACGCATTGTGACCCTCAGCATGAGTCCTGTCCTCTAGTAAGTCCTCTCAGTGACTGGACCATTAAATGTCAAAATGGGCTTGATATGTTCCAGGCCCCCAATTTTAACCAGATTTCTGATTGTCCAGTCACCCCCCCCCCAGGGCTCTACTCTGGAATCCCTCATTTGGTGGGACACCTGAGGTTAAAAAGAAAACAACATCAAAAAAAAAAAAAAAAAACGACTTCTTCCATCCCACAGAGTGACCCCAAACGCTTTGCACTGGGCCAAACCACCAGGGAGTGAGACTCGTCCATTTCCCATGAAGTCACCCAGAAATTTCACGACCATGAGTGACACGATATCCAGAGACAAAAACTTGAGCAAGAGCCTCACACTCGACCTTTTCTCAAATCCCGAAAAGTTCTCCTCATGGTCTGTAGATAAGTCCTGCCATACCTAGACCTGAAACATAAGCCAAGTTTCTGTTTTCAGACAACTGTCCAAACAGCCCTGGCCTACACAACCTACAGGCTCAGGCCCCTGGAGCCAAACCTGAGGACTGTACTTGCCCTCTCCAAGGGAATTTTGTGTGCCCATTCCAATGGCCACATCCCTTCTAAGAGGATAAACCTCCAAAGTCCCTGATCCATCTCATTAGTGGTGGCTTCCCACGTAAAACAGGGGCAATCTGAGCCCATCTGAGCACCTCCCTGTACTCAGACCCATAGACAGATGTCTCCAGAGGTAAAAAGGTAAGAAAAGACCCCTAGGCACTAATCATATCCATTGCTTTGGTTTCCAGGCATCTCTCCTCAGAGGCCTGGATTTCAAAACCAGCATATGGCTGTTTCTTGACTCACCCATAAGAAAACATCTCATCTACACATGGGAAACTTGCACGTTGGAGCTGTGTCAAAGCCTCTGTTTAGGAGAACCCTTCAGGGCCCCAGTGCCACCGCTTCATTCCAAGGTCTCCATAGACACAAAAGCACATTAGGACCCATCCATAGGGGAGTCCATTTCAACTCAGCCTCCTCGGTTGCTCCCCCAGATCCAGCTGATCTAACCTGTCTTGTTTCTAGGAGACAATTGGAATGCGAGGTGGGCTACCCAGCCATGCGTCCTTAGAACCCTGCTCAGAATCAGTGGCCTGGAGCCAAACAACAGGTCTCAATTGTCCTGCAGAAGACACTTTGCAGTTTGGAGCTTCTCACAAATCCCATCGTGGGAAAAAACCCATGTCCTCGTGATGCCCCCCCTTCGTGAAGGGGCCATCAGGGACAGAATCACCAACTTGAGCGATCGTCTGATCCTCGCCCTGACTTCAGATGCACCTGATCTCGATTCAGGTCTGTAGATTGTGCCATCGCTGATACAAATCCAGAGGCAAAAACCTGAGCAAGCGCCTCAGACTCGCACTTCCTTCATATCCGGAAGAGTTCTTCTCATGGTTTGTAGATCGGGCCTGCCATACCTACGTCCCCAAACCTAAGCTGAGTTTGTGTTTTCAGACTTCTGTCCTCAAAGTCCTGGGCCACACACCCTCCAGGCTGGAGCCCCTGGAGCCACACATTAGGACTGTGCCTACCAATCCATGGGAATTCTGCCCATTCCATTGTCCAAAATCGTACAAATTAGGAGAAACCTCCAAAGTCCCTGAGGCCATGCCAATAGTGTAGGTCGCCCGGGACTAACAAGGGCTGTCTGACACCAGCTGATAATCTACCTCCACTCATACCATAAATGGATGTCCCCAGAGGAGAAGATTGAACCAGACAGGACCCTAGGCCATAATAGGATCCATTGCCTTGGTTTACAGGCATGTCTCCTCAAAAGCCTGATTCCAATACGAGCATAGGGGTTTTGCTGAGGCACCGAGCAGAACTTATCTCGTCTCCACAAGGAAACCTGTGCATGGGAGCCATGTCCAAAGCATAGGAGAGTACTTCAGGGTCCCGGTGCCACCGCCCCATTCCAAGGCCCTCATGGACACAAAAACACATTAGGACCCATCCTCAGGAAAGTACATTTCAACTCAGCCACCCCGGTTGCTCCAGCAGAGCCATCAGATCTAAACTGTCTTGTTGCTAGGAGACAATTGGAATGCGAGGCGGGCTTCCCAGGCATCCATCCTCGAATGGTGCTCTGGAGTCATTCCATATGGGATGTCCTGGAGCTGTCCAACAGGTCTCAATTGTCCCAAAGAAGGAATCCATGAAGGGGGCATCCCACAACTCCCAACGTGGGAAAACCTCAATGGCTTCGAGATTCCGCTCCCTTCATGAAGCGGCCGTCATGCACGGAAACTCCAACCTGAGCCAACGTCTGATCCTCGTCCTGACTTCAGATGCATGAGTATTGGTTCAGATCCACAGGCGTACCTGCCGTGCTCTCGCCCTGAAACCCAAGTCTAGCTTGTCTTCTCAGACTTCCGTCCTCACACTCCTGGCCCCGAAGCCCTCAAGTTTGGCAATTCCGGACCCACAATGCAGCACACTGCCTGAACTCTAGAAATAAATTATTGCCTCATGAGCTGCCCAGGCACCTTCAATGAGGATAAACCTCCACAGCACTCGACTTTACCCAAATAATATAGTCTAACCTGGGCACTAATGCACTGTCGGACACAACCTGAGCCCGGACCTCATGACCAACACCCCGAAAACAGACCGCACACTGAGCACATAAGACCTGCCAAGGCCTTAGGTCATCATCTCTTCCTACCTCAGTTTTCAGGCCTCAGAACCGAGACATTATCTCCAATCACTGCCCAGGGGTGAGTGTGATGCAGAAATCAGAACACCTCCTTACCCACGGTAATAAACCTTGTGGTTGGCACGTCGTCCAACGTTCATTGTAGGAGAAACCAGCGTTCACCCTGAAGCCCCGCCCATTCTTGAGTGCGACAAGCGTATAAACACGCATTGAGACCCTCAGCATGAGTCCTGTCCTCTAGTAAGTCCTCTCAGTGACTGGACCATTAGGTGTCATAATGGGCTTGATATATCCCTAGGCCCCAAATTTTAACCAGATTTCTGATTGTCCAGTCACCACCCCCCAGGGCTCTACTCTGGAATCCCTCATTTGGTGGGACACCTGAGGTTAAAAAGAAAACAACATCAAAAAAAAAAAAAAAAACGGACTTCTTCCATCCCACAGAGAGACCCCAACGCTTTGCACTGGGCCAAACCACCAGGGAGTAAGACTCGTCCATTTCCCATGAAGTCACCCAGAAATTTCACGACCATGAGTGACACGATATCCAGAGACAAAAACTTGAGCAAGAGCCTCACGCTCGCCCTTTTCTCAAATCCTAAAAAGTTCTCTTCATGGTCTGTAGATAAGTCCTGCCATACCTATGACCTGAAACATAAGCCAAGTTTGTGTTTTCAGACAACTGTCCAAACAGCCCTGGCCTACACAACCTACAGGCTCAGGCCCCTGGAGCCAAACCTGAGGACTGTACTTGCCCTCTCCTAGGGAATTGTGTATGCCCATTCCAATGGCCACATCCCTTTTAAGAGTATAAACCTGCAAAGTCCCTGATCCATCTCATTAGTGGTGGCTTCCCACATAAAACAGGGGCAATCAGAGCCCATCTGAGCACCTACCTGTACTTAGACCCATAGACAGATGTCTCCAGAGGTAAAAAGGAAAGAACAGGCCCCTAGGCACTAATCAGATCCATTGCTTTGGTTTCCAGGCATCTCTCCTCAGAGGCCTGGATTTCAAACCAGCATATGGCTGTTTCTTGACTCACCCATCAGAAAACATCTCATCTACACATGGGAAACTTGCACGTTGGAGCTGTGTCAAAGCCTCTGTTTAGGAGAACCCTTCAGGGCCCCAGTGCCACCGCTTCATTCCAAGGTCTCCATAGACACAAAAGCACATTAAGACCCATCCATAGGGGAGTCCATTTCAACTCAGCCTGCTCGGTTGCTCCCCCAGATCCAGCAGATCTAACCTGTCTTGTTTCTAGGAGACAATTGGAATGCGAGGTGGGCTACCCAGCCATGCGTCCTTAGAACCCTGCTCAGAATCAGTGGCCTGGAGCCAAACAACAGGTCACAATTGTCCTGCAGAAGACACTTTGCAGTTTGGAGCTTCTCACAAATCCCATCGTGGGAAAAACCCCATGGCCTCGTGATGCCCCCCCTTCGTGAAGGGGCCATCAGGGACAGAAACACCAACTTGAGCGATCGTCTGATCCTCGCCCTGACTTCAGATGCACGAGATCTCGATTCAGGTCTGTAGATTGTGCCATCGCTGATACAAAATCCAGAGACAAAAACCTGAGCAGGCGCCTCAGACTCGCACTTTCTTCATATCCTGAAGAGTTCTTCTCATGGTTTGTAGATCGGGCCTGCCATACCTACGTCCCCAAACCTAAGCTGAGTTTGTGTTTTCAGACTTCTGTCCTGAAAGTCCTGGGCCACACACCCTCCAGGCTGGAGCCCCTGGAGCCACACATAAGGACTGTGCCTACCAATCCATGGGAATTCTGCCCATTCCATTGTCCAAAATCGTACAAATTAGGAGAAACCTCCAAAGTCCCTGAGGCCATGCCAATAGTGTAGTTCGCCCGGAACTAACAAGGACTGTCTGACACCAGCTGATAATCTACCTCCACTCATACCATAAATGGATGTCCCCAGAGGAGAAGATTGAACCAGACAGGACCCTAGGTCATAATAGGATCCATTGCCTTGGTTTACAGGCATGTCTCCTCAAAAGCCTGATTCCAATACGAGCATAGGGGTTTTGCTGAGGCACCGAGCAGAACTTATCTCGTCTCCACAAGGAAACCTGTGCATGGGAGCCATGTCCAAAGCATAGGAGAGTACTTCAGGGTCCCGGTGCCACCGCCCCATTCCAAGGCCCTCATGGACACAAAAACACATTAGGACCCATCCTCAGGAAAGTCCATTTCAACTCAGCCACCCCGGTTGCTCCCGCAGAGCCATCAGATCTAAACTGTCTTGTTGCTAGGAGACAATTGGAATGCGAGGCGGGCTTCCCAGGCATCCATCCTCGAACGGTGCTCTGGAGTCATTCCATATGGGATGTCCTGGAGCTGTCCAACAGGTCTCAATTGTCCCAAAGAAGGAATCCTTGAAGGGGGCATCCCACAACTCCCAACGTGGGAAAACCTCAATGGCCTCGAGATTCCGCTCCCTTCATGAAGCAGCCGTCATGCACGGAAACTCCAACCTGAGCCAACGTCTGATCCTCGCCCTGACTTCTGATGCATGAGTATTGGTTCAGATCTGCAGGGGGTACCTGCCGTGCTCTCGCCCTGAAACCCAAGTCTAGCTTGTCTTCTCAGACTTCCGTCCTCACACTCCTGGCCCCGAAGCCCTGAAGTTTGGCAATTCCGGACGAACAATGCAGCACTCTCCCTGCCCTCTAGAAAAAAATTATTGCCTCATGAGCTGCCCAGGCATCTTCAATGAGGATAAACCTCCACAGCACTCGACTTCACCCAAATAATATAGTCTAACCTGGGCACTAATGCACTGTCGGACACAACCTGAGCGCGGACCTCCTGACCAACACCCGGAAAGCAGACTGCACATGAGCACATAAAACCCGCCATGGCCTTAGGTCATCATCTCTTCCCTACCACAGTTTTCAGGCCTCAGAACCGAGACATTATCTCCAATCACTGCCCAGGGGTGAGTGTGATGCAGAAATCAGAACACCACCTTACCCACGGTAAGAAACCTTGTGGTTGGCACGTCGTCCAATGTTCAGTCTAGGAGAAACCAGTGTTCATCCTGAAGCCCCGCCCATTCTTGAGTGCGACAAGGGTATAAACACGCATTGTGACCCTCAGCATGAGTCCTGTCCTCTAGTAAGTCCTCTCAGTGACTGGACCATTAGATGTCATAATGGGCTTGATATGTCCCTAGGCCCCAAATTTTAACCAGATTTCTGATTGTCCAGTCACACCCCCCCCAGGGCTCTACACTGGAATCCCTCATTTGGTGGGACACCTGAGGTTAAAAAGAAAACAACATCAAAAAAAAACGGACTTCTTCCATCCCACAGAGTGACCCCAAACGCTTTGCACTGGGCCAAACCACCAGGGAGTAAGACTCGTCCATTTCCCATGAAGTCACCCAGAAATTTCACGACCATGAGTGATACGATATCCAGAGACAAAAACTTGAGTAAGAGCCTCACTCTCGCCCTTTTCTCAAACCCGAAAAGTTCTCCTCATGGTCGGTAGATAAGTCCTGCCATACCTATGACCTGAAACACAAGCCAAGTTTGTGTTTTCAGACAACTGTCCAAACAGCCCTGGCCTACACAACCTACAGGCTCAGGCCCCTGGAGCCAAACCTGAGGACTGTACTTGCCCTCTCCAAGGGAATTTTGTGTGCCCATTCCAATGGCCACATCCCTTCTAATAGGATAAACCTCCAAAGTCCCTGATCCATCTCATTAGTGGTGGCTTCCCACGTAAAACAGGGGCAATCAGAGCCCATCTGAGCACCTACCTGTACTTAGACCCATAGACAGATGTCTCCAGAGGTAAAAAGGAAAGAACAGGCCCCTAGGCACTAATCAGATCCATTGCTTTGGTTTCCAGGCATCTCTCCTCAGAGGCCTGGATTTCAAACCAGCATATGGCTGTTTCTTGACTCACCCATCAGAAAACATCTCATCTACACATGGGAAACTTGCACGTTGGAGCTGTGTCAAAGCCTCTGTTTAGGAGAACCCTTCAGGGCCCCAGTGCCACCGCTTCATTCCAAGGTCTCCATAGACACAAAAGCACATTAGGACCCATCCATATGGGAGTCCATTTCAACTCAGCCTGCTCGGTTGCTCCCCCAGATCCAGCAGATCTAACCTGTCTTGTTTCTAGGAGACAATTGGAATGCGAGGTGGGCTACCCAGCCATGCGTCCTTAGAACCCTCCTCAGAATCATCGGCCTGGAGCCAAAAAACAGGTCTCAATTGTCCTGCAGAAGACACTTTGCAGTTTGGAGCTTCTCACAAATCCCATCGTGGGAAAACCCCCATGGCCTCGTGATGCCCCCCCTTCGTGAAGGGGCCATCAGGGACAGAAACACCAACTTGAGCGATCGCTGATCCTCGCCCTGACTTCAGATGCACGAGATCTCGATTCAGGTCTGTAGATTGTGCCATCACTGATACAAAATCCAGAGACAAAAACCTGAGCATGCGCCTCAGACTCGCCCTTTTTCATATCCTGAAGATTTCTTCTCATGGTTTGTAGATCGGGCCTGCCATACCTACGTCCCCAAACCTAAGCTGAGTTTGTGTTTTCAGACTTCTGTCCTCAAAGTCCTGGGCCACACACCCTCCAGGCTGGAGCCCCTGGAGCCACACATTAGGACTGTGCCTACCAATCCATGGGAATTCTGCCCATTCCATTGTCCAAAATCGTACAAATTAGGAGAAACCTCCAAAGTCCCTGAGGCCATGCCAATAGTGTAGGTCGCCCGGGACTAACAAGGGCTGTCTGACACCAGCTGATAATCTACCTCCACTCATACCATAAATGGATGTCCCCAGAGGAAACGATTGAACTAGACAGGACCCTAGGCCATAATAGGATCCATTGCCTTGGTTTACAGGCATGTCTCCTCAAAAGCCTGATTCCAATACGAGCATAGGGGTTTTGCTGAGGCACCGAGCAGAACTCATCTCGTCTCCACAAGGAAACCTGTTCATGGGAGCCATGTCCAAAGCATAGGAGAGTACTTCAGGGTCCCGGTGCCACCGCCCCATTCCAAGGCCCTCATGGACACAAAAACACATTAGGACCCATCCTCAGGAAAGTCCATTTCAACTCAGCCACCCCGGTTGCTCCCGCAGAGCCATCAGATCTAAACTGTCTTGTTGCTAGGAGACAATTGGAATGCGAGGCGGGCTTCCCAGGCATCCATCCTCGAACGGTGCTCTGGAGTCATTCCATATGGGATGTCCTGGAGCTGTCCAACAGGTCTCCATTGTCCCGCAGAAGGAATCCTGGAAGGGGGCATCCCACAACTCCCAACGTGGGAAAACCTCAATGGCCTCGAGATTCCGCTCCCTTCATGAAGCGGCCGTCATGCACGGAAACTCCAACCTGAGCCAACGTCTGATCCTCGTCCTTACTTCAGATGCATGAGTATTGGTTCAGATCGGCAGAGGTACCTGCTGTGCCCTCGCCCAGAAACCCAAGTCTAGCTTGTCTTCTCAGACTTCCGTCCTCACACTCCTGGCCCCGAAGCCCTCAAGTTTGGCAATTCCGGACCCACAATGCAGCACACTGCCTGCTCTCTAGAAAAAAATTATTGCCTCATGAGCTGCCCAGGCACCTTCAATGAGGATAAACCTCCACAGCACCCGACTTTACCCAAATTATATAGTCTAACCTGGGCACTAATGCACTGTCGGACACAACCTGAGCCCGGACCTAATGACCAACACCCCGAAAGCAGACCGCACACTGAGCACATAAGACCTGCCAAGGCCTTAGGTCATCATCTCTTCCTACCTCAGTTTTCAGGCCTCAGAACCGAGACATTATCTCCAATCACTGCCCAGGGGTGAGTGTGATGCAGAAATCAGAACACCTCCTTACCCACGGTAATAAACCTTGTGGTTGGCACGTCGTCCAACGTTCATTGTAGGAGAAACCAGCGTTCACCCTGAAGCCCCGCCCATTCTTGAGTGCGACAAGCGTATAAACACGCATTGTGACCCTCAGCATGAGTCCTGTCCTCTAGTAAGTCCTCTCAGTGACTGGACCATTAGGTGTCATAATGGGCTTGATATGTCCCTAGGCCCCAAATTTTAACCAGATTTCTGATTGTCCAGTTACCACCCCCCAGGGCTCTACTCTGGAATCCCTCATTTGGTGGGACACCTGAGGTTAAAAAGAAAACAACATCAAAAAAAAAAAAAAAAACGACTTCTTCCATCCCACAGAGTGACCCCAAACGCTTTGCACTGGGCCAAACCACCAGGGAGTAAGACTCGTCCATTTCCCATGAAGTCACCCAGAAATTTCACGACCATGAGTGACACGATATCCGGAGACAAAAACTTGAGCAGGAGCCTCACACTCGCCCTTTTCTCAAATCCCGAAAAGTTCTCCTCATGGTCTGTAGATAAGTCCTGCCATACCTATGACCTGAAACACAAGCCAAGTTTGTGTTTTCAGACAACTGTCCAAACAGCCCTGGCCTACACAACCTACAGGCTCAGGCCCCTGGAGCCAAACCTGAGGACTGTACTTGCCCTCTCCTAGGGAATTGTGTGTGCCCATTCCAATGGCCACATCCCTTTTAAGAGGATAAACCTGCAAAGTCCCTGATCCATCTCATTAGTGGTGGCTTCCCACGTAAAACAGGGGCAATCAGAGCCCATCTGAGCACCTACCTGTACTCAGACCCATAGACAGATGTCTCCAGAGGTAAAAAGGAAAGAACAGGCCCCTAGGCACTAATCAGATCCATTGCTTTGGTTTCCAGGCATCTCTCCTCAGAGGCCTGGATTTCAAAACCAGCATATGGCTGTTTCTTGACTCACCCATCAGAAAACATCTCATCTACACATGGGAAACTTGCACGTTGGAGCTGTGTCAAAGCCTCTGTTTAGGAGAACCCTTCAGGGCCCCAGTGCCACCGCTTCATTCCAAGGTCTCCATAGACACAAAAGCACATTAGGACCCATCCATAGGGGAGTCCATTTCAACTCAGCCTCCTCGGTTGCTCCCCCAGATCCAATAGATCTAACCTGTCTTGTTTCTAGGAGACAATTGGAATGCGAGGTGGGCTACCCAGCCATGCGTCCTTAGAACCCTGCTCAGAATCAGTGGCCTGGAGCCAAACAACAGGTCTCAATTGTCCTGCAGAAGACACTTTGCAGTTTGGAGCTTCTCACAAATCCCATCGTGGGAAAAAACCCATGGCCTCGTGATGCCCCCCCTTCGTGTAGGGGCCATCAGGGACAGAATCACCAACTTGAGCGATCGTCTGATCCTCGCCCTGACTTCAGATGCACCTGATCTCGATTCAGGTCTGTAGATTGTGCCATCGCTGATACAAAATCCAGAGGCAAAAACCTGAGCAAGCGGCTCAGACTCGCACTTCCTTCATATCCGGAAGAGTTCTTCTCATGGTTTGTAGATCGGGCCTGCCATACCTACGTCCCCAAACCTAAGCTGAGTTTGTGTTTTCAGACTTCTGTCCTCAAAGTCCTGGGCCACACACCCTCCAGGCTGGAGCCCCTGGAGCCACACATTAGGACTGTGCCTACCAATCCATGGGAATTCTGCCCATTCCATTGTCCAAAATCGTACAAATTAGGAGAAACCTCCAAAGTCCCTGAGGCCATGCCAATAGTGTAGGTCGCCCGGGACTAACAAGGGCTGTCTGACACCAGCTGATAATCTACCTCCACTCATACCATAAATGGATGTCCCCAGAGGAGAAGATTGAACCAGACAGGACCCTAGGCCATAATAGGATCCATTGCCTTTGTTTACAGGCATGTCTCCTCAAAAGCCTGATTCCAATACGAGCATAGGGGTTTTGCTGAGGCACCGAGCAGAACTTATCTCGTCTCCACAAGGAAACCTGTGCATGGGAGCCATGTCCAAAGCATAGGAGAGTATCAGGGTCCCGGTGCCACCGCCCCATTCCAAGGCCCTCATGCACACAAAAACACATTAGGACCCATCCTCAGGAAAGTCCATTTCAACTCAGCCACCCCGGTTGCTCCCGCAGAGCCATCAGATCTAAACTGTCTTGTTGCTAGGAGACAATTGGAATGCGAGGCGGGCTTCCCAGGCATCCATCCTCGAATGGTGCTCTGGAGTCATTCCATATGGGATGTCCTGGAGATGTCCAACAGGTCTCAATTGTCCCAAAGAAGGAATCCATGAAGGGGGCATCCCACAACTCCCAACGTGGGAAAACCTCAATGGCTTCGAGATTCCGCTCCCTTCATGAAGCGGCCGTCATGCACGGAAACTCCAACCTGAGCCAACGTCTGATCCTCGTCCTGACTTCAGATGCATGAGTATTGGTTCAGATCCACAGGCGTACCTGCCGTGCTCTCGCCCTGAAACCCAAGTCTAGCTTGTCTTCTCAGACTTCCGTCCTCACACTCCTGGCCCCGAAGCCCTCAAGTTTGGCAATTCCGGACCCACAATGCAGCACACTGCCTGAACTCTAGAAATAAATTATTGCCTCATGAGCTGCCCAGGCACCTTCAATGAGGATAAACCTCCACAGCACTCGACTTTACCCAAATTATATAGTCTAACATGGGCACTAATGCACTGTCGGACACAACCTGAGCCCGGACCTCATGACCAACACCCCGAAAGCAGACCGCACACTGAGCACATAAGACCTGCCAAGGCCTTAGGTCATCATCTCTTCCTACCTCAGTTTTCAGGCCTCAGAACCGAGACATTATCTCCAATCACTGCCCAGGGGTGAGTGTGATGCAGAAATCAGAACACCTCCTTACCCACGGTAATAAACCTTGTGGTTGGCACGTCGTCCAACGTTCATTGTAGGAGAAACCAGCGTTCACCCTGAAGCCCCGCCCATTCTTGAGTGCGACAAGCGTATAAACACGCATTGTGACCCTCAGCATGAGTCCTGTCCTCTAGTAAGTCCTCTCAGTGACTGGACCATTAGGTGTCATAATGGGCTTGATATATCCCTAGGCCCCAAATTTTAACCAGATTTCTGATTGTCCAGTCACCACCCCCCAGGGCTCTACTCTGGAATCCCTCATTTGGTGGGACACCTGAGGTTAAAAAGAAAACAACATCAAAAAAAAAAAAAACGGACTTCTTCCATCCCACAGAGAGACCCCAACGCTTTGCACTGGGCCAAACCACCAGGGAGTAAGACTCGTCCATTTCCCATGAAGTCACCCAGAAATTTCACGACCATGAGTGACACGATATCCAGAGACAAAAACTTGAGCAAGAGCCTCACGCTCGCCCTTTTCTCAAATCCCGAAAAGTTCTCCTCATGGTCTGTAGATAAGTCCTGCCATACCTATGACCTGAAACATAAGCCAAGTTTGTGTTTTCAGACAACTGTCCAAACAGCCCTGGCCTACACAACCTACAGGCTCAGGCCCCTAGAGCCAAACCTGAGGACTGTACTTGCCCTCTCCTAGGGAATTGTGTGTGCCCATTCCAATGGCCACATCCCTTTTAAGAGGATAAACCTGCAAAGTCCCTGATCCATCTCATTAGTGGTGGCTTCCCACGTAAAACAGGGGCAATCAGAGCCCATCTGAGCACCTACCTGTACTTAGACCCATAGACAGATGTCTCCAGAGGTAAAAAGGAAAGAACAGGCCCCTAGGCACTAATCAGATCCATTGCTTTGGTTTCCAGGCATCTCTCCTCAGAGGCCTGGATTTCAAACCAGCATATGGCTGTTTCTTGACTCACCCATCAGAAAACATCTCATCTACACATGGGAAACTTGCACGTTGGAGCTGTGTCAAAGCCTCTGTTTAGGAGAACCCTTCAGGGCCCCAGTGCCACCGCTTCATTCCAAGGTCTCCATAGACACAAAAGCACATTAAGACCCATCCATAGGGGAGTCCATTTCAACTCAGCCTGCTCGGTTGCTCCCCCAGATCCAGCAGATCTAACCTGTCTTGTTTCTAGGAGACAATTGGAATGCGAGGTGGGCTACCCAGCCATGCGTCCTTAGAACCCTGCTCAGAATCAGTGGCCTGGAGCCAAACAACAGGTCACAATTGTCCTGCAGAAGACACTTTGCAGTTTGGAGCTTCTCACAAATCCCATCGTGGGAAAAACCCCATGGCCTCGTGATGCCCCCCTTCGTGAAGGGGCCATCAGGGACAGAAACACCAACTTGAGCGATCGCTGATCCTCGCCCTGACTTCAGATGCACGAGATCTCGATTCAGGTCTGTAGATTGTGCCATCGCTGATACAAAATCCAGAGACAAAAACCTGAGCAGGCGCCTCAGACTCGCACTTTCTTCATATCCTGAAGAGTTCTTCTCATGGTTTGTAGATCGGGCCTGCCATACCTACGTCCCCAAACCTAAGCTGAGTTTGTGTTTTCAGACTTCTGTCCTCAAAGTCCTGGGCCACACACCCTCCAGGCTGGAGCCCCTGGAGCCACACATTAGGACTGTGCCTACCAATCCATGGGAATTCTGCCCATTCCATTGTCAAAAATCGTACAAATTAGGAGAAACCTCCAAAGTCCCTGAGGCCATGCCAATAGTGTAGATCGCCCGGAACTAACAAGGGCTGTCTGACACCAGCTGATAATCTATCTACCTCCACTCATACCATAAATGGATGTCCCCAGAGGAGAAGATTGAACCAGACAGGACCCTAGGCCATAATAGGATCCATTGCCTTGGTTTACAGGCATGTCTCCTCAAAAGCCTGATTCCAATACGAGCATAGGGGTTTTGCTGAGGCACCGAGCAGAACTCATCTCGTCTCCACAAGGAAACCTGTGCATGGGATCCATGTCCAAAGCATAGGAGAGTACTTCAGGGTCCCGGTGCCTCCGCCCCATTACAAGGCCCTCATGGACACAAAAACACATTAGGACCCATCCTCAGGAAAGTCCATTTCAACTCAGCCACCCCGGTTGCTCCCGCAGAGCCATCAGATCTAAACTGTCTTGTTGCTAGGAGACAATTGGAATGCGAGGCGGGCTTCCCAGGCATCCATCCTCGAACGGTGCTCTGGAGTCATTCCATATGGGATGTCCTGGAGCTGTCCAACAGGTCTCAATTGTCCCAAAGAAGGAATCCTTGAAGGGGGCATCCCACAACTCCCAACGTGGGAAAACCTCAATGGCCTCGAGATTCCGCTCCCTTCATGAAGCGGCCGTCATGCACGGAAACTCCAACCTGAGCCAACGTCTGATCCTCGCCCTGACTTCTGATGCATGAGTATTGGTTCAGATCTGCAGGGGGTACCTGCCGTGCTCTCGCCCTGAAACCCAAGTCTAGCTTGTCTTCTCAGACTTCCGTCCTCACACTCCTGGCCCCGAAGCCCTGAAGTTTGGCAATTCCGGACCCACAATGCAGCACTCTCCCTGCCCTCTAGAAAAAAATTATTGCCTCATGAGCTGCCCAGGCATCTTCAATGAGGATAAACCTCCACAGCACTCGACTTCACCCAAATAATATAGTCTAACCTGGGCACTAATGCACTGTCGGACACAACCTGAGCGCGGACCTCCTGACCAACACCCGGAAAGCAGACTGCACATGAGCACATAAAACCCGCCATGGCCTTAGGTCATCATCTCTTCCCTACCACAGTTTTCAGGCCTCAGAACCGAGACATTATCTCCAATCACTGCCCAGGGGTGAGTGTGATGCAGAAATCAGAACACCACCTTACCCACGGTAAGAAACCTTGTGGTTGGCACGTCGTCCAATGTTCAGTCTAGGAGAAACCAGCGTTCATCCTGAAGCCCCGCCCATTCTTGAGTGCGACAAGGGTATAAACACGCATTGTGACCCTCAGCATGAGTCCTGTCCTCTAGTAAGTCCTCTCAGTGACTGGACCATTAGATGTCATAATGGGCTTGATATGTCCATAGGCCCCAAATTTTAACCAGATTTCTGATTGTCCAGTCACACCCCCCCCAGGGCTCTACACTAGAATCCCTCATTTGGTGGGACACCTGAGGTTAAAAAGAAAACAACATCAAAAAGAAACGGACTTCTTCCATCCCACAGAGTGACCCCAAACGCTTTGCACTGGGCCAAACCACCAGGGAGTAAGACTCGTCCATTTCCCATGAAGTCACCCAGAAATTTCACGACCATGAGTGATACGATATCCAGAGACAAAAACTTGAGTAAGAGCCTCACTCTCGCCCTTTTCTCAAACCCGAAAATTTCTCCTCATGGTCGGTAGATAAGTCCTGCCATACCTATGACCTGAAACATAAGCCAAGTTTGTGTTTTCAGACAACTGTCCAAACAGCCCTGGCCTACACAACCTACAGGCTCAGGCCCCTGGAGCCAAACCTGAGGACTGCACTTGCCCTCTCCAAGGGAATTTTGTGTGCCCATTCTAATTGCCACATCCATTCTAATAGGATAAACCTCCAAAGTCCCTGATCCATCTCATTAGTGGTGGCTTCCCACGTAAAACAGGGGCAATCTGAGCCCATCTGAGCACCTACCTGTACTCAGACCCATAGACAGATGTCTCCAGAGGTAAAAAGGAAAGAACAGGCCCCTAGGCACTAATCAGATCCATTGCTTTGGTTTCCAGGCATCTCTCCTCAGAGGCCTGGATTTCAAACCAGCATATGGCTGTTTCTTGACTCACCCATCAGAAAACATCTCATCTACACATGGGAAACTTGCACGTTGGAGCTGTGTCAAAGCCTCTGTTTAGGAGAACCCTTCAGGGCCCCAGTGCCACCGCTTCATTCCAAGGTCTCCATAGACACAAAAGCACATTAGGACCCATCCATATGGGAGTCCATTTCAACTCAGCCTGCTCGGTTGCTCCCCCAGATCCAGCAGATCTAACCTGTCTTGTTTCTAGGAGACAATTGGAATGCGAGGTGGGCTACCCAGCCATGCGTCCTTAGAACCCTGCTCAGAATCATCGGCCTGGAGCCAAAAAACAGGTCTCAATTGTCCTGCAGAAGACACTTTGCAGTTTGGAGCTTCTCACAAATCCCATCGTGGGAAAACCCCCATGGCCTCGTGATGCCCCCCCTTCGTGAAGGGGCCATCAGGGACAGAAACACCAACTTGAGCGATCGCTGATCCTCGCCCTGACTTCAGATGCACGAGATCTCGATTCAGGTCTGTAGATTGTGCCATCGCTGATACAAAATCCAGAGACAAAAAACTGAGCATGCGCCTCAGACTCGCCCTTTTTCATATCCTGAAGATTTCTCTCATGGTTTGTAGATCGGGCCTGCCATACCTACGTCCCCAAACCTAAGCTGAGTTTGTGTTTTCAGACTTCTGTCCTCAAAGTCCTGGGCCACACACCCTCCAGGCTGGAGCCCCTGGAGCCACACATTAGGACTGTGCCTACCAATCCATGGGAATTCTGCCCATTCCATTGTCCAAAATCGTACAAATTAGGAGAAACCTCCAAAGTCCCTGAGGCCATGCCAATAGTGTAGGTCGCCCGGGACTAACAAGGGCTGTCTGACACCAGCTGATAATCTACCTCCACTCATACCATAAATGGATGTCCCCAGAGGAAAAGATTGAACTAGACAGGACCCTAGGCCATAATAGGATCCATTGCCTTGGTTTACCGGCATGTCTCGTCAAAAGCCTGATTCCAATACGAGCATAGGGGTTTTGCTGAGGCACCGAGCAGAACTCATCTCGTCTCCACAAGGAAACCTGTTCATGGGAGCCATGTCCAAAGCATAGGAGAGTACTTCAGGGTCCCGGTGCCACCGCCCCATTCCAAGGCCCTCATGCACACAAAAACACATTAGGACCCATCCTCAGGAAAGTCCATTTCAACTCAGCCACCCCGGTTGCTCCCGCAGAGCCATCAGATCTAAACTGTCTTGTTGCTAGGAGACAATTGGAATGCGAGGCGGGCTTCCCAGGCATCCATCCTCGAACGGTGCTCTGGAGTCATTCCATATGGGATGTCCTGGAGCTGTCCAACAGGTCTCCATTGTCCCGCAGAAGGAATCCTGGAAGGGGGCATCCCACAACTCCCAACGTGGGAAAACCTCAATGGCCTCGAGATTCCGCTCCCTTCATGAAGCGGCCGTCATGCACGGAAACTCCAACCTGAGCCAACGTCTGATCCTCGTCCTTACTTCAGATGCATGAGTATTGGTTCAGATCGGCAGAGGTACCTGCTGTGCCCTCGCCCAGAAACCCAAGTCTAGCTTGTCTTCTCAGACTTCCGTCCTCACACTCCTGGCCCCGAAGCCCTCAAGTTTGGCAATTCCGGACCCACAATGCAGCACACTGCCTGCTCTCTAGAAAAAAATTATTGCCTCATGAGATGCCCAGGCACCTTCAATGAGGATAAACCTCCACAGCACCCGACTTTACCCAAATTATATAGTCTAACCTGGGCACTAATGCACTGTCGGACACAACCTGAGCCCGGACCTAATGACCAACACCCCGAAAGCAGACCGCACACTGAGCACATAAGACCTGCCAAGGCCTTAGGTCATCATCTCTTCCTACCTCAGTTTTCAGGCCTCAGAACCGAGACATTATCTCCAATCACTGCCCAGGGGTGAGTGTGATGCAGAAATCAGAACACCTCCTTACCCACGGTAATAAACCTTGTGGTTGGCACGTCGTCCAACGTTCATTGTAGGAGAAACCAGCGTTCACCCTGAAGCCCCGCCCATTCTTGAGTGCGACAAGTGTATAAACACGCATTGTGACCCTCAGCATGAGTCCTGTCCTCTAGTAAGTCCTCTCAGTGACTGGACCATTAGGTGTCATAATGGGCTTGATATGTCCCTAGGCCCCAAATTTTAACCAGATTTCTGATTGTCCAGTTACCACCCCCCAGGGCTCTACTCTGGAATCCCTCATTTGGTGGGACACCTGAGGTTAAAAAGAAAACAACATCAAAAAAAAAAAAAAAACGGACTTCTTCCATCCCACAGAGTGACCCCAAACGCTTTGCACTGGGCCAAACCACCAGGGAGTAAGACTCGTCCATTTCCCATGAAGTCACCCAGAAATTTCACGACCATGAGTGACACGATATCCGGAGACAAAAACTTGAGCAGGAGCCTCACACTCGCCCTTTTCTCAAATCCCGAAAAGTTCTCCTCATGGTCTGTAGATAAGTCCTGCCATACCTATGACCTGAAACACAAGCCAAGTTTGTGTTTTCAGACAACTGTCCAAACAGCCCTGGCCTACACAACCTACAGGCTCAGGCCCCTGGAGCCAAACCTGAGGACTGTACTTGCCCTCTCCTAGGGAATTGTGTGTGCCCATTCCAATGGCCACATCCCTTTTAAGAGGATAAACCTGCAAAGTCCCTGATCCATCTCATTAGTGGTGGCTTCCCACGTAAAACAGGGGCAATCAGAGCCCATCTGAGCACCTACCTGTACTCAGACCCATAGACAGATGTCTCCAGAGGTAAAAAGGAAAGAACAGGCCCCTAGGCACTAATCAGATCCATTGCTTTGGTTTCCAGGCATCTCTCCTCAGAGGCCTGGATTTCAAAACCAGCATATGGCTGTTTCTTGACTCACCCATCAGAAAACATCTCATCTACACATGGGAAACTTGCACGTTGGAGCTGTGTCAAAGCCTCTGTTTAGGAGAACCCTTCAGGGCCCCAGTGCCACCGCTTCATTCCAAGGTCTCCATAGACACAAAAGCACATTAGGACCCATCCATAGGGGAGTCCATTTCAACTCAGCCTCCTCGGTTGCTCCCCCAGATCCAATAGATCTAACCTGTCTTGTTTCTAGGAGACAATTGGAATGCGAGGTGGGCTACCCAGCCATGCGTCCTTAGAACCCTGCTCAGAATCAGTGGCCTGGAGCCAAACAACAGGTCTCAATTGTCCTGCAGAAGACACTTTGCAGTTTGGAGCTTCTCACAAATCCCATCGTGGGAAAAAACCCATGGCCTCGTGATGCCCCCCCTTCGTGTAGGGGCCATCAGGGACAGAATCACCAACTTGAGCGATCGTCTGATCCTCGCCCTGACTTCAGATGCACCTGATCTCGATTCAGGTCTGTAGATTGTGCCATCGCTGATACAAAATCCAGAGGCAAAAACCTGAGCAAGCGGCTCAGACTCGCACTTCCTTCATATCCGGAAGAGTTCTTCTCATGGTTTGTAGATCGGGCCTGCCATACCTACGTCCCCAAACCTAAGCTGAGTTTGTGTTTTCAGACTTCTGTCCTCAAAGTCCTGGGCCACACACCCTCCAGGCTGGAGCCCCTGGAGCCACACATTAGGACTGTGCCTACCAATCCATGGGAATTCTGCCCATTCCATTGTCCAAAATCGTACAAATTAGGAGAAACCTCCAAAGTCCCTGAGGCCATGCCAATAGTGTAGGTCGCCCGGGACTAACAAGGGCTGTCTGACACCAGCTGATAATCTACCTCCACTCATACCATAAATGGATGTCCCCAGAGGAGAAGATTGAACCAGACAGGACCCTAGGCCATAATAGGATCCATTGCCTTTGTTTACAGGCATGTCTCCTCAAAAGCCTGATTCCAATACGAGCATAGGGGTTTTGCTGAGGCACCGAGCAGAACTTATCTCGTCTCCACAAGGAAACCTGTGCATGGGAGCCATGTCCAAAGCATAGGAGAGTATCAGGGTCCCGGTGCCACCGCCCCATTCCAAGGCCCTCATGGACACAAAAACACATTAGGACCCATCCTCAGGAAAGTCCATTTCAACTCAGCCACCCCGGTTGCTCCCGCAGAGCCATCAGATCTAAACTGTCTTGTTGCTAGGAGACAATTGGAATGCGAGGCGGGCTTCCCAGGCATCCATCCTCGAATGGTGCTCTGGAGTCATTCCATATGGGATGTCCTGGAGATGTCCAACAGGTCTCAATTGTCCCAAAGAAGGAATCCATGAAGGGGGCATCCCACAACTCCCAACGTGGGAAAACCTCAATGGCTTCGAGATTCCGCTCCCTTCATGAAGCGGCCGTCATGCACGGAAACTCCAACCTGAGCCAACGTCTGATCCTCGTCCTGACTTCAGATGCATGAGTATTGGTTCAGATCCACAGGCGTACCTGCCGTGCTCTCGCCCTGAAACCCAAGTCTAGCTTGTCTTCTCAGACTTCCGTCCTCACACTCCTGGCCCCGAAGCCCTCAAGTTTGGCAATTCCGGACCCACAATGCAGCACACTGCCTGAACTCTAGAAATAAATTATTGCCTCATGAGCTGCCCAGGCACCTTCAATGAGGATAAACCTCCACAGCACTCGACTTTACCCAAATTATATAGTCTAACATGGGCACTAATGCACTGTCGGACACAACCTGAGCCCGGACCTCATGACCAACACCCCGAAAGCAGACCGCACACTGAGCACATAAGACCTGCCAAGGCCTTAGGTCATCATCTCTTCCTACCTCAGTTTTCAGGCCTCAGAACCGAGACATTATCTCCAATCACTGCCCAGGGGTGAGTGTGATGCAGAAATCAGAACACCTCCTTACCCACGGTAATAAACCTTGTGGTTGGCACGTCGTCCAACGTTCATTGTAGGAGAAACCAGCGTTCACCCTGAAGCCCCGCCCATTCTTGAGTGCGACAAGCGTATAAACACGCATTGTGACCCTCAGCATGAGTCCTGTCCTCTAGTAAGTCCTCTCAGTGACTGGACCATTAGGTGTCATAATGGGCTTGATATATCCCTAGGCCCCAAATTTTAACCAGATTTCTGATTGTCCAGTCACCACCCCCCAGGGCTCTACTCTGGAATCCCTCATTTGGTGGGACACCTGAGGTTAAAAAGAAAACAACATCAAAAAAAAAAAAAACGGACTTCTTCCATCCCACAGAGAGACCCCAACGCTTTGCACTGGGCCAAACCACCAGGGAGTAAGACTCGTCCATTTCCCATGAAGTCACCCAGAAATTTCACGACCATGAGTGACACGATATCCAGAGACAAAAACTTGAGCAAGAGCCTCACGCTCACCCTTTTCTCAAATCCCGAAAAGTTCTCCTCATGGTCTGTAGATAAGTCCTGCCATACCTATGACCTGAAACATAAGCCAAGTTTGTGTTTTCAGACAACTGTCCAAACAGCCCTGGCCTACACAACCTACAGGCTCAGGCCCCTGGAGCCAAACCTGAGGACTGTACTTGCCCTCTCCTAGGGAATTGTGTGTGCCCATTCCAATGGCCACATCCCTTTTAAGAGGATAAACCTGCAAAGTCCCTGATCCATCTCATTAGTGGTGGCTTCCCACGTAAAACAGGGGCAATCAGAGCCCATCTGAGCACCTACCTGTACTTAGACCCATAGACAGATGTCTCCAGAGGTAAAAAGGAAAGAACAGGCCCCTAGGCACTAATCAGATCCATTGCTTTGGTTTCCAGGCATCTCTCCTCAGAGGCCTGGATTTCAAACCAGCATATGGCTGTTTCTTGACTCACCCATCAGAAAACATCTCATCTACACATGGGAAACTTGCACGTTGGAGCTGTGTCAAAGCCTCTGTTTAGGAGAACCCTTCAGGGCCCCAGTGCCACCGCTTCATTCCAAGGTCTCCATAGACACAAAAGCACATTAAGACCCATCCATAGGGGAGTCCATTTCAACTCAGCCTGCTCGGTTGCTCCCCCAGATCCAGCAGATCTAACCTGTCTTGTTTCTAGGAGACAATTGGAATGCGAGGTGGGCTACCCAGCCATGCGTCCTTAGAACCCTGCTCAGAATCAGTGGCCTGGAGCCAAACAACAGGTCACAATTGTCCTGCAGAAGACACTTTGCAGTTTGGAGCTTCTCACAAATCCCATCGTGGGAAAAACCCCATGGCCTCGTGATGCCCCCCTTCGTGAAGGGGCCATCAGGGACAGAAACACCAACTTGAGCGATCGTCTGATCCTCGCCCTGACTTCAGATGCACGAGATCTCGATTCAGGTCTGTAGATTGTGCCATCGCTGATACAAAATCCAGAGACAAAAACCTGAGCAGGCGCCTCAGACTCGCACTTTCTTCATATCCTGAAGAGTTCTTCTCATGGTTTGTAGATCGGGCCTGCCATACCTACGTCCCCAAACCTAAGCTGAGTTTGTGTTTTCAGACTTCTGTCCTCAAAGTCCTGGGCCACACACCCTCCAGGCTGGAGCCCCTGGAGCCACACATTAGGACTGTGCCTACCAATCCATGGGAATTCTGCCCATTCCATTGTCAAAAATCGTACAAATTAGGAGAAACCTCCAAAGTCCCTGAGGCCATGCCAATAGTGTAGATCGCCCGGAACTAACAAGGGCTGTCTGACACCAGCTGATAATCTATCTACCTCCACTCATACCATAAATGGATGTCCCCAGAGGAGAAGATTGAACCAGACAGGACCCTAGGCCATAATAGGATCCATTGCCTTGGTTTACAGGCATGTCTCCTCAAAAGCCTGATTCCAATACGAGCATAGGGGTTTTGCTGAGGCACCGAGCAGAACTCATCTCGTCTCCACAAGGAAACCTGTGCATGGGATCCATGTCCAAAGCATAGGAGAGTACTTCAGGGTCCCGGTGCCTCCGCCCCATTCCAAGGCCCTCATGGACACAAAAACACATTAGGACCCATCCTCAGGAAAGTCCATTTCAACTCAGCCACCCCGGTTGCTCCCGCAGAGCCATCAGATCTAAACTGTCTTGTTGCTAGGAGACAATTGGAATGCGAGGCGGGCTTCCCAGGCATCCATCCTCGAACGGTGCTCTGGAGTCATTCCATATGGGATGTCCTGGAGCTGTCCAACAGGTCTCAATTGTCCCAAAGAAGGAATCCTTGAAGGGGGCATCCCACAACTCCCAACGTGGGAAAACCTCAATGGCCTCGAGATTCCGCTCCCTTCATGAAGCGGCCGTCATGCACGGAAACTCCAACCTGAGCCAACGTCTGATCCTCGCCCTGACTTCTGATGCATGAGTATTGGTTCAGATCTGCAGGGGGTACCTGCCGTGCTCTCGCCCTGAAACCCAAGTCTAGCTTGTCTTCTCAGACTTCCGTCCTCACACTCCTGGCCCCGAAGCCCTGAAGTTTGGCAATTCCGGACCCACAATGCAGCACTCTCCCTGCCCTCTAGAAAAAAATTATTGCCTCATGAGCTGCCCAGGCATCTTCAATGAGGATAAACCTCCACAGCACTCGACTTCACCCAAATAATATAGTCTAACCTGGGCACTAATGCACTGTCGGACACAACCTGAGCGCGGACCTCCTGACCAACACCCGGAAAGCAGACTGCACATGAGCACATAAAACCCGCCATGGCCTTAGGTCATCATCTCTTCCCTACCACAGTTTTCAGGCCTCAGAACCGAGACATTATCTCCAATCACTGCCCAGGGGTGAGTGTGATGCAGAAATCAGAACACCACCTTACCCACGGTAAGAAACCTTGTGGTTGGCACGTCGTCCAATGTTCAGTCTAGGAGAAACCAGCGTTCATCCTGAAGCCCCGCCCATTCTTGAGTGCGACAAGGGTATAAACACGCATTGTGACCCTCAGCATGAGTCCTGTCCTCTAGTAAGTCCTCTCAGTGACTGGACCATTAGATGTCATAATGGGCTTGATATGTCCATAGGCCCTAATTTTAACCAGATTTCTGATTGTCCAGTCACACCCCCCCCAGGGCTCTACACTAGAATCCCTCATTTGGTGGGACACCTGAGGTTAAAAAGAAAACAACATCAAAAAGAAACGGACTTCTTCCATCCCACAGAGTGACCCCAAACGCTTTGCACTGGGCCAAACCACCAGGGAGTAAGACTCGTCCATTTCCCATGAAGTCACCCAGAAATTTCACGACCATGAGTGATACGATATCCAGAGACAAAAACTTGAGTAAGAGCCTCACTCTCGCCCTTTTCTCAAACCCGAAAATTTCTCCTCATGGTCGGTAGATAAGTCCTGCCATACCTATGACCTGAAACATAAGCCAAGTTTGTGTTTTCAGACAACTGTCCAAACAGCCCTGGCCTACACAACCTACAGGCTCAGGCCCCTGGAGCCAAACCTGAGGACTGCACTTGCCCTCTCCAAGGGAATTTTGTGTGCCCATTCTAATTGCCACATCCATTCTAATAGGATAAACCTCCAAAGTCCCTGATCCATCTCATTAGTGGTGGCTTCCCACGTAAAACAGGGGCAATCTGAGCCCATCTGAGCACCTACCTGTACTCAGACCCATAGACAGATGTCTCCAGAGGTAAAAAGGAAAGAACAGGCCCCTAGGCACTAATCAGATCCATTGCTTTGGTTTCCAGGCATCTCTCCTCAGAGGCCTGGATTTCAAACCAGCATATGGCTGTTTCTTGACTCACCCATCAGAAAACATCTCATCTACACATGGGAAACTTGCACGTTGGAGCTGTGTCAAAGCCTCTGTTTAGGAGAACCCTTCAGGGCCCCAGTGCCACCGCTTCATTCCAAGGTCTCCATAGACACAAAAGCACATTAGGACCCATCCATATGGGAGTCCATTTCAACTCAGCCTGCTCGGTTGCTCCCCCAGATCCAGCAGATCTAACCTGTCTTGTTTCTAGGAGACAATTGGAATGCGAGGTGGGCTACCCAGCCATGCGTCCTTAGAACCCTGCTCAGAATCATCGGCCTGGAGCCAAAAAACAGGTCTCAATTGTCCTGCAGAAGACACTTTGCAGTTTGGAGCTTCTCACAAATCCCATCGTGGGAAAACCCCCATGGCCTCGTGATGCCCCCCCTTCGTGAAGGGGCCATCAGGGACAGAAACACCAACTTGAGCGATCGCTGATCCTCGCCCTGACTTCAGATGCACGAGATCTCGATTCAGGTCTGTAGATTGTGCCATCGCTGATACAAAATCCAGAGACAAAAACCTGAGCATGCGCCTCAGACTCGCCCTTTTTCATATCCTGAAGATTTCTCTCATGGTTTGTAGATCGGGCCTGCCATACCTACGTCCCCAAACCTAAGCTGAGTTTGTGTTTTCAGACTTCTGTCCTCAAAGTCCTGGGCCACACACCCTCCAGGCTGGAGCCCCTGGAGCCACACATTAGGACTGTGCCTACCAATCCATGGGAATTCTGCCCATTCCATTGTCCAAAATCGTACAAATTAGGAGAAACCTCCAAAGTCCCTGAGGCCATGCCAATAGTGTAGGTCGCCCGGGACTAACAAGGGCTGTCTGACACCAGCTGATAATCTACCTCCACTCATACCATAAATGGATGTCCCCAGAGGAAAAGATTGAACTAGACAGGACCCTAGGCCATAATAGGATCCATTGCCTTGGTTTACAGGCATGTCTCCTCAAAAGCCTGATTCCAATACGAGCATAGGGGTTTTGCTGAGGCACCGAGCAGAACTCATCTCGTCTCCACAAGGAAACCTGTTCATGGGAGCCATGTCCAAAGCATAGGAGAGTACTTCAGGGTCCCGGTGCCACCGCCCCATTCCAAGGCCCTCATGCACACAAAAACACATTAGGACCCATCCTCAGGAAAGTCCATTTCAACTCAGCCACCCCGGTTGCTCCCGCAGAGCCATCAGATCTAAACTGTCTTGTTGCTAGGAGACAATTGGAATGCGAGGCGGGCTTCCCAGGCATCCATCCTCGAACGGTGCTCTGGAGTCATTCCATATGGGATGTCCTGGAGCTGTCCAACAGGTCTCCATTGTCCCGCAGAAGGAATCCTGGAAGGGGGCATCCCACAACTCCCAACGTGGGAAAACCTCAATGGCCTCGAGATTCCGCTCCCTTCATGAAGCGGCCGTCATGCACGGAAACTCCAACCTGAGCCAACGTCTGATCCTCGTCCTTACTTCAGATGCATGAGTATTGGTTCAGATCGGCAGAGGTACCTGCTGTGCCCTCGCCCAGAAACCCAAGTCTAGCTTGTCTTCTCAGACTTCCGTCCTCACACTCCTGGCCCCGAAGCCCTCAAGTTTGGCAATTCCGGACCCACAATGCAGCACACTGCCTGCTCTCTAGAAAAAAATTATTGCCTCATGAGATGCCCAGGCACCTTCAATGAGGATAAACCTCCACAGCACCCGACTTTACCCAAATTATATAGTCTAACCTGGGCACTAATGCACTGTCGGACACAACCTGAGCCCGGACCTAATGACCAACACCCCGAAAGCAGACCGCACACTGAGCACATAAGACCTGCCAAGGCCTTAGGTCATCATCTCTTCCTACCTCAGTTTTCAGGCCTCAGAACCGAGACATTATCTCCAATCACTGCCCAGGGGTGAGTGTGATGCAGAAATCAGAACACCTCCTTACCCACGGTAATAAACCTTGTGGTTGGCACGTCGTCCAACGTTCATTGTAGGAGAAACCAGCGTTCACCCTGAAGCCCCGCCCATTCTTGAGTGCGACAAGCGTATAAACACGCATTGTGACCCTCAGCATGAGTCCTGTCCTCTAGTAAGTCCTCTCAGTGACTGGACCATTAGGTGTCATAATGGGCTTGATATGTCCCTAGGCCCCAAATTATAACCAGATTTCTGATTGTCCAGTTACCACCCCCCAGGGCTCTACTCTGGAATCCCTCATTTGGTGGGACACCTGAGGTTAAAGAGAAAACAACATCAAAAAAAAAAAAAACGGACTTCTTCCATCCCACAGAGTGACCCCAAACGCTTTGCACTGGGCCAAACCACCAGGGAGTAAGACTCGTCCATTTCCCATGAAGTCACCCAGAAATTTCACGACCATGAGTGACACGATATCCGGAGACAAAAACTTGAGCAGGAGCCTCACACTCGCCCTTTTCTCAAATCCCGAAAAGTTCTCCTCATGGTCTGTAGATAAGTCCTGCCGTACCTATGACCTGAAACATAAGCCAAGTTTGTGTTTTCAGACAACTGTCCAAACAGCCCTGGCCTACACAACCTACAGTCTCAGGCCCCTGGAGCCAAACCTGAGGACTGTACTTGCCCTCTCCTAGGGAATTGTGTGTGCCCATTCCAATGGCCACATCCCTTTTAAGAGGATAAACCTGCAAAGTCCCTGATCCATCTCATTAGTGGTGGCTTCCCACGTAAAACAGGGGCAATCAGAGCCCATCTGAGCACCTACCTGTACTCAGACCCATAGACAGATGTCTCCAGAGGTAAAAAGGAAAGAACAGGCCCCTAGGCACTAATCATATCCATTGCTTTGGTTTCCAGGCATCTCTCCTCAGAGGCCTGGATTTCAAAACCAGCATATGGCTGTTTCTTGACTCACCCATCAGAAAACATCTCATCTACACATGGGAAACTTGCACGTTGGAGCTGTGTCAAAGCCTCTGTTTAGGAGAACCCTTCAGGGCCCCAGTGCCACCGCTTCATTCCAAGGTCTCCATAGACACAAAAGCACATTAGGACCCATCCATATGGGAGTCCATTTCAACTCAGCCTCCTCGGTTGCTCCCCCAGATCCAATAGATCTAACCTGTCTTGTTTCTAGGAGACAATTGGAATGCGAGGTGGGCTACCCAGCCATGCGTCCTTAGAACCCTGCTCAGAATCAGTGGCCTGGAGCCAAACAACAGGTCACAATTGTCCTGCAGAAGACACTTTGCAGTTTGGAGCTTCTCACAAATCCCATCGTGGGAAAAAACCCATGGCCTCGTGATGCCCCCCCTTCGTGAAGGGGCCATCAGGGACAGAATCACCAACTTGAGCGATCGTCTGATCCTCGCCCTGACTTCAGATGCACCTGATCTCGATCCAGGTCTGTAGATTGTGCCATCGCTGATACAAAATCCAGAGGCAAAAACCTGAGCAAGCGCCTCATACTCGCACTTCCTTCATATCCGGAAGAGTTCTTCTCATGGTTTGTAGATCGGGCCTGCCATACCTACGTCCCCAAACCTAAGCTGAGTTTGTGTTTTCAGACTTCTGTCCTCAAAGTCCTGGGCCACACACCCTCCAGGCTGGAGCCCCTGGAGCCACACATTAGGACTGTGCCTACCAATCCATGGGAATTCTGCCCATTCCATTGTCCAAAATCGTACAAATTAGGAGAAACCTCCAAAGTCCCTGAGGCCATGCCAATAGTGTAGGTCGCCCGGGACTAACAAGGGCTGTCTGACACCAGCTGATAATCTACCTCCACTCATACCATAAATGGATGTCCCCAGAGGAAAAGATTGAACTAGACAGGACCCTAGGCCATAATAGGATCCATTGCCTTGGTTTACAGGCATGTCTCCTCAAAAGCCTGATTCCAATACGAGCATAGGGGTTTTGCTGAGGCACCGAGCAGAACTCATCTCGTCTCCACAAGGAAACCTGTTCATGGGAGCCATGTCCAAAGCATAGGAGAGTACTTCAGGGTCCCGGTGCCACCGCCCCATTCCAAGGCCCTCATGCACACAAAAACACATTAGGACCCATCCTCAGGAAAGTCCATTTCAACTCAGCCACCCCGGTTGCTCCCGCAGAGCCATCAGATCTAAACTGTCTTGTTGCTAGGAGACAATTGGAATGCGAGGCGGGCTTCCCAGGCATCCATCTTCAAACGGTGCTCTGGAGTCATTCCATATGGGATGTCCTGGAGCTGTACAACAGGTCTCCATTGTCCCGCAGAAGGAATCCTGGAAGGGGGCATCCCACAACTCCCAACGTGGGAAAACCTCAATGGCCTCGAGATTCCGCTCCCTTCATGAAGCGGCCGTCATGCACGGAAACTCCAACCTGAGCCAACGTCTGATCCTCGTCCTTACTTCAGATGCATGAGTATTGGTTCAGATCGGCAGGGGTACCTGCCGTGCCCTCCCCCTGAAACCCAAGTCTAGCTTGTCTTCTCAGACTTCCGTCCTCACACTCCTGGCCCCGAAGCCCTCAAGTTTGGCAATTCTGGACCCACAATGCAGCACTCTCCCTGCCCTCTAGAAAAAAATTATTGCCTCATGAGCTGCCCAGTCACCTTCAATGAGGATAAACCTCCACAGCGCTCACTTCACCCAAATAATATAGTCTAACCTGGGCACTAATACACTGTCGGACACAACCTGAGCGCGGACCTCCTGACCAACACCCGGAAAGCAGACCGCACACTGAGCACATAAAACCCGCCATGGCCTTAGGTCATTATCTCTTCCCTACCTCAGTTTTCAGCCTCAGAACCGAGACATTATCTCCAATCACTGCCCAGGGGTGAGTGTGATGCAGAAACCAGAACACCTCCTTACCCATGGTAAGAAACCTTGTGGTTGGCACGTCGTCCAATGTTCAGTGTAGGAGAAACCAGCGTTCACCCTGAAGCCCCGCCCATTCTTGAGTGAGACAAGGGTATAAACAGGCATTGTGACCCTCAGCATGAGTCCTGTCCTCTAGTAAGTCCTCTCAGTGACTGGACCATTAGATGTCATAATGGGCTTGATATGTCCTTGGCTCCAAATTTTAACCAGATTTCTGATTGTCCAGTCAAACCCCCCCAGGGCTCTACTCTGGAATCCCTCATTTGGTGGGACACCTGAGTATAAATAGAAAAAACATTAAAAAAAAAAAAAACCGGACTTCTTCCATCCCACAGAGTGTCCCCAAACGCTTTGGACTGGGCCAAACCACCAGGGAGTAAGACTCGTCCATTTCCCATGAAGTCACCCAGAAATTTCACGACCATGAGTGACACGATATCCAGAGACAAAAACTTGAGCAGGAGCCTCACACTCGCCATTTTCTCAAATCCCGAAAAGTTCTCCTCATGGTCTGTAGATAAGTCTTGCCATACCTATGACCTGAAACATAAGCCAAGTTTGTGTTTTCAGACAACTGTCCTAACAGCCCTGGCCTACTCAACCTACAGACTCAGGCCCCTGGAGCCAAACCTGAGGACTGTACTTGCCCTCTCCAAGGGAATTGTGTGTGCCCATTCCAATTGCCACATCCCTTCTAATAGGATAAACCTCCAAAGTCCCTGATCCATCTCATTAGTGGTGGCTTCCCACGTAAAACAGGGGCAATCTGAGCCCATCTGAGCACCTACCTGTACTCAGACCCATAGACAGAGTCCCCAGATGTAAAAAGGAAAGAACAGGCCCCTAGGCACTAATCATATCCATTGCTTTGGTTTCCAGGCATCTCTCCTCAGAGGCCTGGATTTCAAAACCAGCATATGGCTGTTTCTTGACTCACCCATCAGAAAACATCTCATCTACACATGGGAAACTTGCACGTTGGAGCTGTGTCAAAGCCTCTGTTTAGGAGAACCCTTCAGGGCCCCAGTGCCACCGCTTCATTCCAAGGTCTCCATAGACACAAAAGCACATTAGGACCCATCCATAGGGGAGTCCATTTCAACTCAGCCTCCTCGGTTGCTCCCCCAGATCCAGCAGATCTAAACTGTCTTGTTTCTAGGAGACAATTGGAATGCGAGGTGGGATACCCAGCCATGCGTCCTTAGAACCCTGCTCAGAATCATCGGCCTGGAGCCAAAAAACAGGTCTCAATTGTCCTGGAGAAGACACTTTGCAGTTTGGAGCTTCTTACAAATCCCATCGAGGGAAAACCCCCATGGCCTCGTGATGCCCCCCCTTCGTGAAGGTGCCATCAGGGACAGAAACACCAACTTGAGCGATCGTCTGATCCTCGCCCTGACTTCAGATGCACGAGATCTCGATTCAGGTCTATAGATAATGCCATCGCTGATACAAAATCCAGAGACAAAAACCTGAGCAAGCGCCTCAGACTCGCACTTTCTTCATATCCTGACGAGTTCTCATGGTTTGTAGATCGGGCCTGCCATACCTACATCCCCAAACCTAAGCTGAGTTTGTGTTTTCAGACTTCTGTCCTCAAAGTCCTGGGCTACACACCGTCCAGGCTGGAGCCCCTGGAGTCACACATAAGAACTGTGCCTACCAATCCATGGGAATTCTGCCCATTCCATTGTCCAAAATCGTACAAATTAGGAGAAACCTCCAAAGTCCCTAAGGCCATGCCAATAGTGTAGGTCGCCCGGAACTAACAAGGGCTGTCTGACACCAGCTGATAATCTATCTCCACTCATACCATAAATGGATGACCCCATAGGAGAAGATTGAACCAGACAGGACCCTAGGCCATAATAGGATCCATTGCCTTGGTTTACAGGCATGTATCCTCAAAAGCCTGATTCCAATACGAGCATAGGGGTTTTGCTGAGGCACCGAGCAGAACTCATCTCGTCTCCACAAGGAAACCTGTGTATGGGAGCCATGTCCAAAGCATAGGAGAGTACTTCAGGGTTCCGGTGCCACCGCCCCATTCCAAGGCCCTCATGGACAAAAAAACACATTAGGATCCATCCTCAGGAAAGTCCATTTCAACTCAGCCACGGTTGTTCCCGCAGAGCCATCAGATCTAAACTGTCTTGTTGCTAGGAGACAATTGGAATGCGAGGCGGGCTTCCAAGGCATCCATCCTCGAACGGTGCTCTGGAGTCATTCCATATGGGATGTCCTGGAGCTGTCCAACAGGTCTCCATTGTCCCGCAGAAGGAATCCTGGAAGGGGGCATCCCACAACTCCCAACGTGGGAAAACCTCAATGGCCTCGAGATTCCGCTCCCTTCATGAAGCGGCCGTCATGCACGGAAACTCCAACCTGAGCCAACGTCTGATCCTTGTCCTTACTTCAGATGCATGAGTATTGGTTCAGATCGGCAGGGGTACCTGCTGTGCCCTCGCCCAGAAACCCAAGTCTAGCTTGTCTTCTCAGACTTCCGTCCTCACACTCCTGGTCCCGAAGCCCTCAAGTTTGGCAATTCTGGACCCAAAATGCAGCACTCTGCCTGCCCTCTAGAAAAAATATCTTGTCTAAAGAGCTGCCCAGGCACCTTAAATGAGGATAAACCTCCACAGCACTCGACTTCACCCAAATAATATAGTCTAACTTGGGCACTAATGCACTGTCGGACACAACCTGAGCGCGGACCTCCTGACCAACACCCGGAAAGCAGACCGCACACTGAGCACATAAAACCCGCCATGGACTTAGGTCATCATCTCTTCCCTACCTCAGTTTTCAGGCCTCAGAACCGAGACATTATCTCCAATCACTGCCCAGGGGTGAGTGTGATGCAGAAATCAGAACACCTCCTTACCCACGGTAAAAAACCTTGGGTTGACACATCGTCCAACGTTCAGTGGAGGAGAAACCAGCGTTCACCCTGAAGCCCCGCCCATTCTTGAGTGCGACAAGGGTATAAACACGCATTGTGACCCTCAGCATGAGTCCTGTCCTCTAGTAAGTCCTCTCAGTGACTGGACCATTAGATGTCATAATGGGCTTGATATGTCCCTAGGCCCCAAATTTTAACCAGATTTCTGATTGTCCAGTCACACCCCCCCAGGGCTCTACTCTGGAATCCCTCATTTGGTGGGACACCTGAGGTTAAAAAGAACATAACATCAAAAAAAAAAAAAAACGGACTTCTTCCATCCCACAGAGTGACCCCAAACGCTTTGGACTGGGCCAAACCACCAGGGAGTAAGACTCGTCCAATTCCCATGAAGTCACCCAGAAATTTCACGACCATGAGTGACACGATATCCAGAGACAAAAACTTGAGCAGGAGCCTCACACTCGCCCTTTTCTCAAATCCCAAAAAGTTCTCCTCATGGTCTGTAGATAAGTCCTGCCATACCTATGACCTGAAACACAAGCCAAGTTTGTGTTTTCAGACAACTGTCCAAACAGCCCTGGCCTACACAACCTACAGGCTCAGGCCCCTGGAGCCAAACCTGAGGACTGTACTTGCCCTCTCCAAGGGAATTTTGTGTGCCCATTCCAATTGCCACATCCCTTCTAATAGGATAAACCTGCAAAGTCCCTGATCCATCTCATTAGTGGTGGCTTCCCACGTAAAACAGGGGCAATCTGAGCCCATCTGAGCACCTACCTGTACTTAGACCCATAGACAGATGTCTCCAGAGGTAAAAAGGAAAGAACAGGCCCCTAGGCACTAATCATATCCATTGCTTTGGTTTCCAGGCATCTCTCCTCAGAGGCCTGGATTTCAAACCAGCATATGGCTGTTTCTTGACTCACCCATCAGAAAACATCTCATCTACACATGGGAAACTTGCACGTTGGAGCTGTGTCAAAGCCTCTGTTTAGGAGAACCCTTCAGGGCCCCAGTGCCACCGCTTCATTCCAAGGTCTCCATAGACACAAAAGCACATTAGGACCCATCCATAGGGGAGTCCATTTCAACTCAGCCTGCTCGGTTGCTCCCCCAGATCCAGCAGATCTAACCTGTCTTGTTTCTAGGAGACAATTGGAATGCGAGGTGGGCTACCCAGCCATGCGTCCTTAGAACCCTGCTCAGAATCATCGGCCTGGAGCCAAAAAACAGGTCTCAATTGTCCTGCAGAAGACACTTTGCAGTTTGGAGCTTCTCACAAATCCCATCGTGGGAAAAACCCCATGGCCTCGTGATGCCCCCCCTTCGTGAAGGGGCCATCAGGGACAGAAACACCAACTTGAGCGATCGTCTGATCCTCGCCCTGACTTCAGATGCACGAGATCTCGATTCAGGTCTATAGATAATGCCATCGCTGATACAAAATCCAGAGACAAAAACCTGAGCAAGCGCCTCAGACTCGCACTTTCTTCATATCCTGACGAGTTCTCATGGTTTGTAGATCGGGCCTGCCATACCTACATCCCCAAACCTAAGCTGAGTTTGTGTTTTCAGACTTCTGTCCTCAAAGTCCTGGGCTACACACCGTCCAGGCTGGAGCCCCTGGAGTCACACATAAGAACTGTGCCTACCAATCCATGGGAATTCTGCCCATTCCATTGTCCAAAATCGTACAAATTAGGAGAAACCTCCAAAGTCCCTAAGGCCATGCCAATAGTGTAGGTCGCCCGGAACTAACAAGGGCTGTCTGACACCAGCTGATAATCTATCTCCACTCATACCATAAATGGATGACCCCATAGGAGAAGATTGAACCAGACAGGACCCTAGGCCATAATAGGATCCATTGCCTTGGTTTACAGGCATGTATCCTCAAAAGCCTGATTCCAATACGAGCATAGGGGTTTTGCTGAGGCACCGAGCAGAACTCATCTCGTCTCCACAAGGAAACCTGTGTATGGGAGCCATGTCCAAAGCATAGGAGAGTACTTCAGGGTTCCGGTGCCACCGCCCCATTCCAAGGCCCTCATGGACAAAAAAACACATTAGGATCCATCCTCAGGAAAGTCCATTTCAACTCAGCCACGGTTGTTCCCGCAGAGCCATCAGATCTAAACTGTCTTGTTGCTAGGAGACAATTGGAATGCGAGGCGGGCTTCCAAGGCATCCATCCTCGAACGGTGCTCTGGAGTCATTCCATATGGGATGTCCTGGAGCTGTCCAACAGGTCTCCATTGTCCCGCAGAAGGAATCCTGGAAGGGGGCATCCCACAACTCCCAACGTGGGAAAACCTCAATGGCCTCGAGATTCCGCTCCCTTCATGAAGCGGCCGTCATGCACGGAAACTCCAACCTGAGCCAACGTCTGATCCTTGTCCTTACTTCAGATGCATGAGTATTGGTTCAGATCGGCAGGGGTACCTGCTGTGCCCTCGCCCAGAAACCCAAGTCTAGCTTGTCTTCTCAGACTTCCGTCCTCACACTCCTGGTCCCGAAGCCCTCAAGTTTGGCAATTCTGGACCCAAAATGCAGCACTCTGCCTGCCCTCTAGAAAAAATATCTTGTCTAAAGAGCTGCCCAGGCACCTTAAATGAGGATAAACCTCCACAGCACTCGACTTCACCCAAATAATATAGTCTAACTTGGGCACTAATGCACTGTCGGACACAACCTGAGCGCGGACCTCCTGACCAACACCCGGAAAGCAGACCGCACACTGAGCACATAAAACCCGCCATGGACTTAGGTCATCATCTCTTCCCTACCTCAGTTTTCAGGCCTCAGAACCGAGACATTATCTCCAATCACTGCCCAGGGGTGAGTGTGATGCAGAAATCAGAACACCTCCTTACCCACGGTAAAAAACCTTGGGTTGACACATCGTCCAACGTTCAGTGGAGGAGAAACCAGCGTTCACCCTGAAGCCCCGCCCATTCTTGAGTGCGACAAGGGTATAAACACGCATTGTGACCCTCAGCATGAGTCCTGTCCTCTAGTAAGTCCTCTCAGTGACTGGACCATTAGATGTCATAATGGGCTTGATATGTCCCTAGGCCCCAAATTTTAACCAGATTTCTGATTGTCCAGTCACACCCCCCCAGGGCTCTACTCTGGAATCCCTCATTTGGTGGGACACCTGAGGTTAAAAAGAACATAACATCAAAAAAAAAAAAAAACGGACTTCTTCCATCCCACAGAGTGACCCCAAACGCTTTGGACTGGGCCAAACCACCAGGGAGTAAGACTCGTCCAATTCCCATGAAGTCACCCAGAAATTTCACGACCATGAGTGACACGATATCCAGAGACAAAAACTTGAGCAGGAGCCTCACACTCGCCCTTTTCTCAAATCCCAAAAAGTTCTCCTCATGGTCTGTAGATAAGTCCTGCCATACCTATGACCTGAAACACAAGCCAAGTTTGTGTTTTCAGACAACTGTCCAAACAGCCCTGGCCTACACAACCTACAGGCTCAGGCCCCTGGAGCCAAACCTGAGGACTGTACTTGCCCTCTCCAAGGGAATTTTGTGTGCCCATTCCAATTGCCACATCCCTTCTAATAGGATAAACCTGCAAAGTCCCTGATCCATCTCATTAGTGGTGGCTTCCCACGTAAAACAGGGGCAATCTGAGCCCATCTGAGCACCTACCTGTACTTAGACCCATAGACAGATGTCTCCAGAGGTAAAAAGGAAAGAACAGGCCCCTAGGCACTAATCATATCCATTGCTTTGGTTTCCAGGCATCTCTCCTCAGAGGCCTGGATTTCAAACCAGCATATGGCTGTTTCTTGACTCACCCATCAGAAAACATCTCATCTACACATGGGAAACTTGCACGTTGGAGCTGTGTCAAAGCCTCTGTTTAGGAGAACCCTTCAGGGCCCCAGTGCCACCGCTTCATTCCAAGGTCTCCATAGACACAAAAGCACATTAGGACCCATCCATAGGGGAGTCCATTTCAACTCAGCCTGCTCGGTTGCTCCCCCAGATCCAGCAGATCTAACCTGTCTTGTTTCTAGGAGACAATTGGAATGCGAGGTGGGCTACCCAGCCATGCGTCCTTAGAACCCTGCTCAGAATCATCGGCCTGGAGCCAAAAAACAGGTCTCAATTGTCCTGCAGAAGACACTTTGCAGTTTGGAGCTTCTCACAAATCCCATCGTGGGAAAAACCCCATGGCCTCGTGATGCCCCCCCTTCGTGAAGGGGCCATCAGGGACAGAAACACCAACTTGAGCGATCGTCTGATCCTCGCCCTGACTTCAGATGCACGAGATCTCGATTCAGGTCTATAGATAATGCCATCGCTGATACAAAATCCAGAGACAAAAACCTGAGCAAGTGCCTCAGACTCGCACTTTCTTCATATCCTGACGAGTTCTTCTCATGGTTTGTAGATCGGGCCTGCCATACCTACATCCCCAAACCTAAGCTGAGTTTGTGTTTTCAGACTTCTGTCCTCAAAGTCCTGGGCCACACACCCTCCAGGCTGGAGCCCCTGGAGTCACACATAAGAACTGTGCCTACCAATCCATGGGAATTCTGCCCATTCCATTGTCCAAAATCGTACAAATTAGGAGAAACCTCCAAAGTCCCTGAGGCCATGCCAATAGTGTAGGTCGCCCGGAACTAACAAGGGCTGTCTGACACCAGCTGATAATCTATCTCCATCATACCATAAATGGATGACCCCATAGGAGAAGATTGAACCAGACAGGACCCTAGGCCATAATAGGATCCATTGCCTTGGTTTACAGGCATGTCTCCTCAAAAGCCTGATTCCAATACGAGCATAGGGGTTTTGCTGAGGCACCGAGCAGAACTCATCTCGTCTCCACAAGGAAACCTGTGTATGGGAGCCATGTCCAAAGCATAGGAGAGTACTTCAGGGTTCCGGTGCCACCGCCCCATTCCAAGGCCCTCATGGACACAAAAACACATTAGGACCCATCCTCAGGAAAGTCCATTTCAACTCAGCCACCCCGGTTGCTCCCGCAGAGCCATCAGATCTAAACTGTCTTGTTGCTAGGAGACAATTGGAATGCGAGGCGGGCTTCCCAGGCATCCATCCTCGGTCGTTGCTCTGGAGTCATTCGATATGGGATGTCGTGGAACTGTCCAACAGGTCTCAATTGTCCCGCAGAAGGAATCCTTGAAGGGGGCATCCCACAACTCGCAACGTGGGAAAACCTCAATGGCCTCGAGATTCCGCTCCCTTCATGAAGCGGCCGTCATGCACGGAAACTCCAACCTGAGCCAACGTCTGATCCTCGCCCTGACTTCAGATGCATGAGTATTGGTTCATATCTGCAGGGGTACCTGCCGTGCCCTCCCCCTGAAACCCAAGTCTAGCTTGTCTTCTCAGACTTCCGTCCTCACACTCCTGGCCCCGAAGCCCTCAAGTTTGGCAATTCTGGACCCACAATGCAGCACTCTCCCTGCCCTCTAGAAAAAAATTATTGCCTCATGAGCTGCCCAGTCACCTTCAATGAGGATAAACCTCCACAGCGCTCACTTCACCCAAATAATATAGTCTAACCTGGGCACTAATACACTGTCGGACACAACCTGAGTGCGGACCTCCTGACCAACACCCGGAAAGCAGACCGCACACTGAGCACATAAAACCCGCCATGGCCTTAGGTCATCATCTCTTCCCTACCTCAGTTTTCAGCCTCAGAACCGAGACATTATCTCCAATCACTGCCCAGGGGTGAGTGTGATGCAGAAACCAGAACACCTCCTTACCCATGGTAAGAAACCTTGTGGTTGGCACGTCGTCCAATGTTCAGTGTAGGAGAAACCAGCGTTCACCCTGAAGCCCCGCCCATTCTTGAGTGAGACAAGGGTATAAACAGGCATTGTGACCCTCAGCATGAGTCCTGTCCTCTAGTAAGTCCTCTCAGTGACTGGACCATTAGATGTCATAATGGGCTTGATATGTCCTTGGCTCCAAATTTTAACCAGATTTCTGATTGTCCAGTCAAACCCCCCCAGGGCTCTACTCTGGAATCCCTCATTTGGTGGGACACCTGAGTATAAATAGAAAAAACATTAAAAAAAAAAAAAACGGACTTCTTCCATCCCACAGAGTGTCCCCAAACGCTTTGGACTGGGCCAAACCACCAGGGAGTAAGACTCGTCCATTTCCCATGAAGTCACCCAGAAATTTCACGACCATGAGTGACACGATATCCAGAGACAAAAACTTGAGCAGGAGCCTCACACTCGCCATTTTCTCAAATCCCGAAAAGTTCTCCTCATGGTCTGTAGATAAGTCTTGCCATACCTATGACCTGAAACATAAGCCAAGTTTGTGTTTTCAGACAACTGTCCTAACAGCCCTGGCCTACTCAACCTACAGACTCAGGCCCCTGGAGCCAAACCTGAGGACTGTACTTGCCCTCTCCAAGGGAATTGTGTGTGCCCATTCCAATTGCCACATCCCTTCTAATAGGATAAACCTCCAAAGTCCCTGATCCATCTCATTAGTGGTGGCTTCCCACGTAAAACAGGGGCAATCTGAGCCCATCTGAGCACCTACCTGTACTCAGACCCATAGACAGAGTCCCCAGATGTAAAAAGGAAAGAACAGGCCCCTAGGCACTAATCATATCCATTGCTTTGGTTTCCAGGCATCTCTCCTCAGAGGCCTGGATTTCAAAACCAGCATATGGCTGTTTCTTGACTCACCCATCAGAAAACATCTCATCTACACATGGGAAACTTGCACGTTGGAGCTGTGTCAAAGCCTCTGTTTAGGAGAACCCTTCAGGGCCCCAGTGCCACCGCTTCATTCCAAGGTCTCCATAGACACAAAAGCACATTAGGACCCATCCATAGGGGAGTCCATTTCAACTCAGCCTGCTCGGTTGCTCCCCCAGATCCAGCAGATCTAAACTGTCTTGTTTCTAGGAGACAATTGGAATGCGAGGTGGGATACCCAGCCATGCGTCCTTAGAACCCTGCTCAGAATCATCGGCCTGGAGCCAAAAAACAGGTCTCAATTGTCCTGGAGAAGACACTTTGCAGTTTGGAGCTTCTTACAAATCCCATCGTGGGAAAACCCCCATGGCCTCGTGATGCCCCCCCTTCGTGAAGGTGCCATCAGGGACAGAAACACCAACTTGAGCGATCGTCTGATCCTCGCCCTGACTTCAGATGCACGAGATCTCGATTCAGGTCTATAGATAATGCCATCGCTGATACAAAATCCAGAGACAAAAACCTGAGCAAGCGCCTCAGACTCGCACTTTCTTCATATCCTGACGAGTTCTCATGGTTTGTAGATCGGGCCTGCCATACCTACATCCCCAAACCTAAGCTGAGTTTGTGTTTTCAGACTTCTGTCCTCAAAGTCCTGGGCTACACACCGTCCAGGCTGGAGCCCCTGGAGTCACACATAAGAACTGTGCCTACCAATCCATGGGAATTCTGCCCATTCCATTGTCCAAAATCGTACAAATTAGGAGAAACCTCCAAAGTCCCTAAGGCCATGCCAATAGTGTAGGTCGCCCGGAACTAACAAGGGCTGTCTGACACCAGCTGATAATCTATCTCCACTCATACCATAAATGGATGACCCCATAGGAGAAGATTGAACCAGACAGGACCCTAGGCCATAATAGGATCCATTGCCTTGGTTTACAGGCATGTATCCTCAAAAGCCTGATTCCAATACGAGCATAGGGGTTTTGCTGAGGCACCGAGCAGAACTCATCTCGTCTCCACAAGGAAACCTGTGTATGGGAGCCATGTCCAAAGCATAGGAGAGTACTTCAGGGTTCCGGTGCCACCGCCCCATTCCAAGGCCCTCATGGACAAAAAAACACATTAGGATCCATCCTCAGGAAAGTCCATTTCAACTCAGCCACGGTTGTTCCCGCAGAGCCATCAGATCTAAACTGTCTTGTTGCTAGGAGACAATTGGAATGCGAGGCGGGCTTCCAAGGCATCCATCCTCGAACGGTGCTCTGGAGTCATTCCATATGGGATGTCCTGGAGCTGTCCAACAGGTCTCCATTGTCCCGCAGAAGGAATCCTGGAAGGGGGCATCCCACAACTCCCAACGTGGGAAAACCTCAATGGCCTCGAGATTCCGCTCCCTTCATGAAGCGGCCGTCATGCACGGAAACTCCAACCTGAGCCAACGTCTGATCCTTGTCCTTACTTCAGATGCATGAGTATTGGTTCAGATCGGCAGGGGTACCTGCTGTGCCCTCGCCCAGAAACCCAAGTCTAGCTTGTCTTCTCAGACTTCCGTCCTCACACTCCTGGTCCCGAAGCCCTCAAGTTTGGCAATTCTGGACCCAAAATGCAGCACTCTGCCTGCCCTCTAGAAAAAATATCTTGTCTAAAGAGCTGCCCAGGCACCTTAAATGAGGATAAACCTCCACAGCACTCGACTTCACCCAAATAATATAGTCTAACTTGGGCACTAATGCACTGTCGGACACAACCTGAGCGCGGACCTCCTGACCAACACCCGGAAAGCAGACCGCACACTGAGCACATAAAACCCGCCATGGACTTAGGTCATCATCTCTTCCCTACCTCAGTTTTCAGGCCTCAGAACCGAGACATTATCTCCAATCACTGCCCAGGGGTGAGTGTGATGCAGAAATCAGAACACCTCCTTACCCACGGTAAAAAACCTTGGGTTGACACATCGTCCAACGTTCAGTGGAGGAGAAACCAGCGTTCACCCTGAAGCCCCGCCCATTCTTGAGTGAGACAAGGGTATAAACACGCATTGTGACCCTCAGCATGAGTCCTGTCCTCTAGTAAGTCCTCTCAGTGACTGGACCATTAGATGTCATAATGGGCTTGATATGTCCCTAGGCCCCAAATTTTAACCAGATTTCTGATTGTCCAGTCACACCCCCCCAGGGCTCTACTCTGGAATCCCTCATTTGGTGGGACACCTGAGGTTAAAAAGAACATAACATCAAAAAAAAAAAAAACGGACTTCTTCCATCCCACAGAGTGACCCCAAACGCTTTGGACTGGGCCAAACCACCAGGGAGTAAGACTCGTCCAATTCCCATGAAGTCACCCAGAAATTTCACGACCATGAGTGACACGATATCCAGAGACAAAAACTTGAGCAAGAGCCTCACACTCGCCCTTTTCTCAAATCCCAAAAAGTTCTCCTCATGGTCTGTAGATAAGTCCTGCCATACCTATGACCTGAAACACAAGCCAAGTTTGTGTTTTCAGACAACTGTCCAAACAGCCCTGGCCTACACAACCTACAGGCTCAGGCCCCTGGAGCCAAACCTGAGGACTGTACTTGCCCTCTCCAAGGGAATTTTGTGTGCCCATTCCAATTGCCACATCCCTTCTAATAGGATAAACCTGCAAAGTCCCTGATCCATCTCATTAGTGGTGGCTTCCCACGTAAAACAGGGGCAATCTGAGCCCATCTGAGCACCTACCTGTACTTAGACCCATAGACAGATGTCTCCAGAGGTAAAAAGGAAAGAACAGGCCCCTAGGCACTAATCATATCCATTGCTTTGGTTTCCAGGCATCTCTCCTCAGAGGCCTGGATTTCAAACCAGCATATGGCTGTTTCTTGACTCACCCATCAGAAAACATCTCATCTACACATGGGAAACTTGCACGTTGGAGCTGTGTCAAAGCCTCTGTTTAGGAGAACCCTTCAGGGCCCCAGTGCCACCGCTTCATTCCAAGGTCTCCATAGACACAAAAGCACATTAGGACCCATCCATAGGGGAGTCCATTTCAACTCAGCCTGCTCGGTTGCTCCCCCAGATCCAGCAGATCTAACCTGTCTTGTTTCTAGGAGACAATTGGAATGCGAGGTGGGCTACCCAGCCATGCGTCCTTAGAACCCTGCTCAGAATCATCGGCCTGGAGCCAAAAAACAGGTCTCAATTGTCCTGCAGAAGACACTTTGCAGTTTGGAGCTTCTCACAAATCCCATCGTGGGAAAAACCCCATGGCCTCGTGATGCCCCCCCTTCGTGAAGGTGCCATCAGGGACAGAAACACCAACTTGAGCGATCGTCTGATCCTCGCCCTGACTTCAGATGCACGAGATCTCGATTCAGGTCTATAGATAATGCCATCGCTGATACAAAATCCAGAGACAAAAACCTGAGCAAGTGCCTCAGACTCGCACTTTCTTCATATCCTGACGAGTTCTTCTCATGGTTTGTAGATCGGGCCTGCCATACCTACATCCCCAAACCTAAGCTGAGTTTGTGTTTTCAGACTTCTGTCCTCAAAGTCCTGGGCCACACACCCTCCAGGCTGGAGCCCCTGGAGTCACACATAAGAACTGTGCCTACCAATCCATGGGAATTCTGCCCATTCCATTGTCCAAAATCGTACAAATTAGGAGAAACCTCCAAAGTCCCTGAGGCCATGCCAATAGTGTAGGTCGCCCGGAACTAACAAGGGCTGTCTGACACCAGCTGATAATCTATCTCCACTCATACCATAAATGGATGACCCCATAGGAGAAGATTGAACCAGACAGGACCCTAGGCCATAATAGGATCCATTGCCTTGGTTTACAGGCATGTCTCCTCAAAAGCCTGATTCCAATACGAGCATAGGGGTTTTGCTGAGGCACCGAGCAGAACTCATCTCGTCTCCACAAGGAAACCTGTGTATGGGAGCCATGTCCAAAGCATAGGAGAGTACTTCAGGGTTCCGGTGCCACCGCCCCATTCCAAGGCCCTCATGGACACAAAAACACATTAGGACCCATCCTCAGGAAAGTCCATTTCAACTCAGCCACCCCGGTTGCTCCCGCAGAGCCATCAGATCTAAACTGTCTTGTTGCTAGGAGACAATTGGAATGCGAGGCGGGCTTCCCAGGCATCCATCCTCGGTCGTTGCTCTGGAGTCATTCGATATGGGATGTCGTGGAACTGTCCAACAGGTCTCAATTGTCCCGCAGAAGGAATCCTTGAAGGGGGCATCCCACAACTCGCAACGTGGGAAAACCTCAATGGCCTCGAGATTCCGCTCCCTTCATGAAGCGGCCGTCATGCACGGAAACTCCAACCTGAGCCAACGTCTGATCCTCGCCCTGACTTCAGATGCATGAGTATTGGTTCATATCTGCAGGGGTACCTGCCGTGCCCTCCCCCTGAAACCCAAGTCTAGCTTGTCTTCTCAGACTTCCGTCCTCACACTCCTGGCCCCGAAGCCCTCAAGTTTGGCAATTCTGGACCCACAATGCAGCACTCTCCCTGCCCTCTAGAAAAAAATTATTGCCTCATGAGCTGCCCAGTCACCTTCAATGAGGATAAACCTCCACAGCGCTCACTTCACCCAAATAATATAGTCTAACCTGGGCACTAATACACTGTCGGACACAACCTGAGCGCGGACCTCCTGACCAACACCCGGAAAGCAGACCGCACACTGAGCACATAAAACCCGCCATGGACTTAGGTCATCATCTCTTCCCTACCTCAGTTTTCAGCCTCAGAACCGAGACATTATCTCCAATCACTGCCCAGGGGTGAGTGTGATGCAGAAACCAGAACACCTCCTTACCCATGGTAAGAAACCTTGTGGTTGGCACGTCGTCCAATGTTCAGTGTAGGAGAAACCAGCGTTCACCCTGAAGCCCCGCCCATTCTTGAGTGAGACAAGGGTATAAACAGGCATTGTGACCCTCAGCATGAGTCCTGTCCTCTAGTAAGTCCTCTCAGTGACTGGACCATTAGATGTCATAATGGGCTTGATATGTCCTTGGCTCCAAATTTTAACCAGATTTCTGATTGTCCAGTCAAACCCCCCCAGGGCTCTACTCTGGAATCCCTCATTTGGTGGGACACCTGAGTATAAATAGAAAAAACATTAAAAAAAAAAAAACCGGACTTCTTCCATCCCACAGAGTGTCCCCAAACGCTTTGGACTGGGCCAAACCACCAGGGAGTAAGACTCGTCCATTTCCCATGAAGTCACCCAGAAATTTCACGACCATGAGTGACACGATATCCAGAGACAAAAACTTGAGCAGGAGCCTCACACTCGCCATTTTCTCAAATCCCGAAAAGTTCTCCTCATGGTCTGTAGATAAGTCTTGCCATACCTATGACCTGAAACATAAGCCAAGTTTGTGTTTTCAGACAACTGTCCTAACAGCCCTGGCCTACTCAACCTACAGACTCAGGCCCCTGGAGCCAAACCTGAGGACTGTACTTGCCCTCTCCAAGGGAATTGTGTGTGCCCATTCCAATTGCCACATCCCTTCTAATAGGATAAACCTCCAAAGTCCCTGATCCATCTCATTAGTGGTGGCTTCCCACGTAAAACAGGGGCAATCTGAGCCCATCTGAGCACCTACCTGTACTCAGACCCATAGACAGAGTCCCCAGATGTAAAAAGGAAAGAACAGGCCCCTAGGCACTAATCATATCCATTGCTTTGGTTTCCAGGCATCTCTCCTCAGAGGCCTGGATTTCAAAACCAGCATATGGCTGTTTCTTGACTCACCCATCAGAAAACATCTCATCTACACATGGGAAACTTGCACGTTGGAGCTGTGTCAAAGCCTCTGTTTAGGAGAACCCTTCAGGGCCCCAGTGCCACCGCTTCATTCCAAGGTCTCCATAGACACAAAAGCACATTAGGACCCATCCATAGGGGAGTCCATTTCAACTCAGCCTCCTCGGTTGCTCCCCCAGATCCAGCAGATCTAAACTGTCTTGTTTCTAGGAGACAATTGGAATGCGAGGTGGGATACCCAGCCATGCGTCCTTAGAACCCTGCTCAGAATCATCGGCCTGGAGCCAAAAAACAGGTCTCAATTGTCCTGGAGAAGACACTTTGCAGTTTGGAGCTTCTTACAAATCCCATCGTGGGAAAACCCCCATGGCCTCGTGATGCCCCCCCTTCGTGAAGGGGCCATCAGGGACAGAAACACCAACTTGAGCGATCGTCTGATCCTCGCCCTGACTTCAGATGCACGAGATCTCGATTCAGGTCTATAGATAATGCCATCGCTGATACAAAATCCAGAGACAAAAACCTGAGCAAGCGCCTCAGACTCGCACTTTCTTCATATCCTGACGAGTTCTCATGGTTTGTAGATCGGGCCTGCCATACCTACATCCCCAAACCTAAGCTGAGTTTGTGTTTTCAGACTTCTGTCCTCAAAGTCCTGGGCTACACACCGTCCAGGCTGGAGCCCCTGGAGTCACACATAAGAACTGTGCCTACCAATCCATGGGAATTCTGCCCATTCCATTGTCCAAAATCGTACAAATTAGGAGAAACCTCCAAAGTCCCTGAGGCCATGCCAATAGTGTAGGTCGCCCGGAACTAACAAGGGCTGTCTGACACCAGCTGATAATCTATCTCCACTCATACCATAAATGGATGACCCCATAGGAGAAGATTGAACCAGACAGGACCCTAGGCCATAATAGGATCCATTGCCTTGGTTTACAGGCATGTCTCCTCAAAAGCCTGATTCCAATACGAGCATAGGGGTTTTGCTGAGGCACCGAGCAGAACTCATCTCGTCTCCACAAGGAAACCTGTGTATGGGAGCCATGTCCAAAGCATAGGAGAGTACTTCAGGGTTCCGGTGCCACCGCCCCATTCCAAGGCCCTCATGGACACAAAAACACATTAGGACCCATCCTCAGGAAAGTCCATTTCAACTCAGCCACCCCGGTTGCTCCCGCAGAGCCATCAGATCTAAACTGTCTTGTTGCTAGGAGACAATTGGAATGCGAGGCGGGCTTCCCAGGCATCCATCCTCGGTCGTTGCTCTGGAGTCATTCGATATGGGATGTCGTGGAACTGTCCAACAGGTCTCAATTGTCCCGCAGAAGGAATCCTTGAAGGGGGCATCCCACAACTCGCAACGTGGGAAAACCTCAATGGCCTCGAGATTCCGCTCCCTTCATGAAGCGGCCGTCATGCACGGAAACTCCAACCTGAGCCAACGTCTGATCCTCGCCCTGACTTCAGATGCATGAGTATTGGTTCATATCTGCAGGGGTACCTGCCGTGCCCTCCCCCTGAAACCCAAGTCTAGCTTGTCTTCTCAGACTTCCGTCCTCACACTCCTGGCCCCGAAGCCCTCAAGTTTGGCAATTCTGGACCCACAATGCAGCACTCTCCCTGCCCTCTAGAAAAAAATTATTGCCTCATGAGCTGCCCAGTCACCTTCAATGAGGATAAACCTCCACAGCGCTCACTTCACCCAAATAATATAGTCTAACCTGGGCACTAATACACTGTCGGACACAACCTGAGCGCGGACCTCCTGACCAACACCCGGAAAGCAGACCGCACACTGAGCACATAAAACCCGCCATGGACTTAGGTCATCATCTCTTCCCTACCTCAGTTTTCAGCCTCAGAACCGAGACATTATCTCCAATCACTGCCCAGGGGTGAGTGTGATGCAGAAACCAGAACACCTCCTTACCCATGGTAAGAAACCTTGTGGTTGGCACGTCGTCCAATGTTCAGTGTAGGAGAAACCAGCGTTCACCCTGAAGCCCCGCCCATTCTTGAGTGAGACAAGGGTATAAACAGGCATTGTGACCCTCAGCATGAGTCCTGTCCTCTAGTAAGTCCTCTCAGTGACTGGACCATTAGATGTCATAATGGGCTTGATATGTCCTTGGCTCCAAATTTTAACCAGATTTCTGATTGTCCAGTCAAACCCCCCCAGGGCTCTACTCTGGAATCCCTCATTTGGTGGGACACCTGAGTATAAATAGAAAAAATATTAAAAAAAAAAAACCGGACTTCTTCCATCCCACAGAGTGTCCCCAAACGCTTTGGACTGGGCCAAACCACCAGGGAGTAAGACTCGTCCATTTCCCATGAAGTCACCCAGAAATTTCACGACCATGAGTGACACGATATCCAGAGACAAAAACTTGAGCAGGAGCCTCACACTCGCCATTTTCTCAAATCCCGAAAAGTTCTCCTCATGGTCTGTAGATAATTCTTGCCATACCTATGACCTGAAACATAAGCCAAGTTTGTGTTTTCAGACAACTGTCCTAACAGCCCTGGCCTACTCAACCTACAGACTCAGGCCCCTGGAGCCAAACCTGAGGACTGTACTTGCCCTCTCCAAGGGAATTGTGTGTGCCCATTCCAATTGCCACATCCCTTCTAATAGGATAAACCTCCAAAGTCCCTGATCCATCTCATTAGTGGTGGCTTCCCACGTAAAACAGGGGCAATCTGAGCCCATCTGAGCACCTACCTGTACTCAGACCCATAGACAGAGTCCCCAGATGTAAAAAGGAAAGAACAGGCCCCTAGGCACTAATCATATCCATTGCTTTGGTTTCCAGGCATCTCTCCTCAGAGGCCTGGATTTCAAAACCAGCATATGGCTGTTTCTTGACTCACCCATCAGAAAACATCTCATCTACACATGGGAAACTTGCACGTTGGAGCTGTGTCAAAGCCTCTGTTTAGGAGAACCCTTCAGGGCCCCAGTGCCACCGCTTCATTCCAAGGTCTCCATAGACACAAAAGCACATTAGGACCCATCCATAGGGGAGTCCATTTCAACTCAGCCTCCTCGGTTGCTCCCCCAGATCCAGCAGATCTAAACTGTCTTGTTTCTAGGAGACAATTGGAATGCGAGGTGGGATACCCAGCCATGCGTCCTTAGAACCCTGCTCAGAATCATCGGCCTGGAGCCAAAAAACAGGTCTCAATTGTCCTGGAGAAGACACTTTGCAGTTTGGAGCTTCTTACAAATCCCATCGTGGGAAAACCCCCATGGCCTCGTGATGCCCCCCCTTCGTGAAGGTGCCATCAGGGACAGAAACACCAACTTGAGCGATCGTCTGATCCTCGCCCTGACTTCAGATGCACGAGATCTCGATTCAGGTCTATAGATAATGCCATCGCTGATACAAAATCCAGAGACAAAAACCTGAGCAAGCGCCTCAGACTCGCACTTTCTTCATATCCTGACGAGTTCTCATGGTTTGTAGATCGGGCCTGCCATACCTACATCCCCAAACCTAAGCTGAGTTTGTGTTTTCAGACTTCTGTCCTCAAAGTCCTGGGCTACACACCGTCCAGGCTGGAGCCCCTGGAGTCACACATAAGAACTGTGCCTACCAATCCATGGGAATTCTGCCCATTCCATTGTCCAAAATCGTACAAATTAGGAGAAACCTCCAAAGTCCCTAAGGCCATGCCAATAGTGTAGGTCGCCCGGAACTAACAAGGGCTGTCTGACACCAGCTGATAATCTATCTCCACTCATACCATAAATGGATGACCCCATAGGAGAAGATTGAACCAGACAGGACCCTAGGCCATAATAGGATCCATTGCCTTGGTTTACAGGCATGTATCCTCAAAAGCCTGATTCCAATACGAGCATAGGGGTTTTGCTGAGGCACCGAGCAGAACTCATCTCGTCTCCACAAGGAAACCTGTGTATGGGAGCCATGTCCAAAGCATAGGAGAGTACTTCAGGGTTCCGGTGCCACCGCCCCATTCCAAGGCCCTCATGGACAAAAAAACACATTAGGATCCATCCTCAGGAAAGTCCATTTCAACTCAGCCACGGTTGTTCCCGCAGAGCCATCAGATCTAAACTGTCTTGTTGCTAGGAGACAATTGGAATGCGAGGCGGGCTTCCAAGGCATCCATCCTCGAACGGTGCTCTGGAGTCATTCCATATGGGATGTCCTGGAGCTGTCCAACAGGTCTCCATTGTCCCGCAGAAGGAATCCTGGAAGGGGGCATCCCACAACTCCCAACGTGGGAAAACCTCAATGGCCTCGAGATTCCGCTCCCTTCATGAAGCGGCCGTCATGCACGGAAACTCCAACCTGAGCCAACGTCTGATCCTTGTCCTTACTTCAGATGCATGAGTATTGGTTCAGATCGGCAGGGGTACCTGCTGTGCCCTCGCCCAGAAACCCAAGTCTAGCTTGTCTTCTCAGACTTCCGTCCTCACACTCCTGGTCCCGAAGCCCTCAAGTTTGGCAATTCTGGACCCAAAATGCAGCACTCTGCCTGCCCTCTAGAAAAAATATCTTGTCTAAAGAGCTGCCCAGGCACCTTAAATGAGGATAAACCTCCACAGCACTCGACTTCACCCAAATAATATAGTCTAACTTGGGCACTAATGCACTGTCGGACACAACCTGAGCGCGGACCTCCTGACCAACACCCGGAAAGCAGACCGCACACTGAGCACATAAAACCCGCCATGGACTTAGGTCATCATCTCTTCCCTACCTCAGTTTTCAGGCCTCAGAACCGAGACATTATCTCCAATCACTGCCCAGGGGTGAGTGTGATGCAGAAATCAGAACACCTCCTTACCCACGGTAAAAAACCTTGGGTTGACACATCGTCCAACGTTCAGTGGAGGAGAAACCAGCGTTCACCCTGAAGCCCCGCCCATTCTTGAGTGCGACAAGGGTATAAACACGCATTGTGACCCTCAGCATGAGTCCTGTCCTCTAGTAAGTCCTCTCAGTGACTGGACCATTAGATGTCATAATGGGCTTGATATGTCCCTAGGCCCCAAATTTTAACCAGATTTCTGATTGTCCAGTCACACCCCCCCAGGGCTCTACTCTGGAATCCCTCATTTGGTGGGACACCTGAGGTTAAAAAGAACATAACATCAAAAAAAAAAAAAAAAACGGACTTCTTCCATCCCACAGAGTGACCCCAAACGCTTTGGACTGGGCCAAACCACCAGGGAGTAAGACTCGTCCAATTCCCATGAAGTCACCCAGAAATTTCACGACCATGAGTGACACGATATCCAGAGACAAAAACTTGAGCAGGAGCCTCACACTCGCCCTTTTCTCAAATCCCAAAAAGTTCTCCTCATGGTCTGTAGATAAGTCCTGCCATACCTATGACCTGAAACACAAGCCAAGTTTGTGTTTTCAGACAACTGTCCAAACAGCCCTGGCCTACACAACCTACAGGCTCAGGCCCCTGGAGCCAAACCTGAGGACTGTACTTGCCCTCTCCAAGGGAATTTTGTGTGCCCATTCCAATTGCCACATCCCTTCTAATAGGATAAACCTGCAAAGTCCCTGATCCATCTCATTAGTGGTGGCTTCCCACGTAAAACAGGGGCAATCTGAGCCCATCTGAGCACCTACCTGTACTTAGACCCATAGACAGATGTCTCCAGAGGTAAAAAGGAAAGAACAGGCCCCTAGGCACTAATCATATCCATTGCTTTGGTTTCCAGGCATCTCTCCTCAGAGGCCTGGATTTCAAACCAGCATATGGCTGTTTCTTGACTCACCCATCAGAAAACATCTCATCTACACATGGGAAACTTGCACGTTGGAGCTGTGTCAAAGCCTCTGTTTAGGAGAACCCTTCAGGGCCCCAGTGCCACCGCTTCATTCCAAGGTCTCCATAGACACAAAAGCACATTAGGACCCATCCATAGGGGAGTCCATTTCAACTCAGCCTGCTCGGTTGCTCCCCCAGATCCAGCAGATCTAACCTGTCTTGTTTCTAGGAGACAATTGGAATGCGAGGTGGGCTACCCAGCCATGCGTCCTTAGAACCCTGCTCAGAATCATCGGCCTGGAGCCAAAAAACAGGTCTCAATTGTCCTGCAGAAGACACTTTGCAGTTTGGAGCTTCTCACAAATCCCATCGTGGGAAAAACCCCATGGCCTCGTGATGCCCCCCCTTCGTGAAGGGGCCATCAGGGACAGAAACACCAACTTGAGCGATCGTCTGATCCTCGCCCTGACTTCAGATGCACGAGATCTCGATTCAGGTCTATAGATAATGCCATCGCTGATACAAAATCCAGAGACAAAAACCTGAGCAAGTGCCTCAGACTCGCACTTTCTTCATATCCTGACGAGTTCTTCTCATGGTTTGTAGATCGGGCCTGCCATACCTACATCCCCAAACCTAAGCTGAGTTTGTGTTTTCAGACTTCTGTCCTCAAAGTCCTGGGCCACACACCCTCCAGGCTGGAGCCCCTGGAGTCACACATAAGAACTGTGCCTACCAATCCATGGGAATTCTGCCCATTCCATTGTCCAAAATCGTACAAATTAGGAGAAACCTCCAAAGTCCCTGAGGCCATGCCAATAGTGTAGGTCGCCCGGAACTAACAAGGGCTGTCTGACACCAGCTGATAATCTATCTCCACTCATACCATAAATGGATGACCCCATAGGAGAAGATTGAACCAGACAGGACCCTAGGCCATAATAGGATCCATTGCCTTGGTTTACAGGCATGTCTCCTCAAAAGCCTGATTCCAATACGAGCATAGGGGTTTTGCTGAGGCACCGAGCAGAACTCATCTCGTCTCCACAAGGAAACCTGTGTATGGGAGCCATGTCCAAAGCATAGGAGAGTACTTCAGGGTTCCGGTGAAACCGCCCCATTCCAAGGCCCTCATGGACACAAAAACACATTAGGACCCATCCTCAGGAAAGTCCATTTCAACTCAGCCACGGTTGTTCCCGCAGTGCCATCAGATCTAAACTGTCTTGTTGCTAGGAGACAATTGGAATGCGAGGCGGGCTTCCCATGCATACATCCTCGATCGTTGCTCTGGAGTCATTCCATATGGGATGTCCTGCAGCTGTCCAACAGGTCTCAATTGTCCCGCAGAAGGAATCCTTGAAGGGGGCATCCCACAACTCGCAACGTGGGAAAACCTCAATGGCCTCGAGATTCCGCTCCCTTCATGAAGCAGCCGTCATGCACGGAAACTCCAACCTGAGCCAACGTCTGATCCTCGCCCTGACTTCAGATGCATGAGTATTGGTTCAGATCTGCAGGGGTACCTGCCGTGCCCTCCCCCTGAAACCCAAGTCTAGCTTGTCTTCTCAGACTTCCGTCCTCACACTCCTGGCCCCGAAGCCCTCAAGTTTGGCAATTCCGGACCCACAATGCAGCACTCTCCCTGCCCTCTAGAAAAAAATTATTGCCTCATGAGCTGCCCAGGCACCTTCAATGAGGAAAAACCTCCACAGCGCTCGACTTCACCCAAATAATATAGTCTAACCTGGGCACTAATACTCTGTCGGACACAACCTGAGCGCAGACCTCCTGACCTACACCCCGAAAGCAGACCGCACACTGAGCACATAAGACCTGCCATGGCCTTAGGTCATCATCTCTTAACTACCTCAGTTTTCAGGCCTCAGAACCGAGACATTATCTCCAATCACTGCCCAGGGGTGAGTGTGATGCAGAAATCAGAACACCTCCTTACCCATGGTAAGAAACCTTGTGGTTGGCACGTCGTCCAACGTTCAGTGTAGGAGAAACCAGCATTCACCCTGAAGCCCCGCCCATTCTTGAGTGCGACAAGGGTATAAACAGGCATTGTGACCCTCAGCATGAGTCCTGTCCTCTAGTAAGTCCTCTCAATGACTGGACCATTAGATGTCATAATGGGCTTGACATGTCACTAGGCCCCAAATTTTAACCAGATTTCTGATTGTCCAGTCACCCCGCCCAGGGCTCTACTCTGGAATCCCTCATTTGGTGGGACACCTGAGGATTAAAAAAAAAACAACATCAAAAAAAAAAAAAAAACGGACTTCTTCCATCCCACAGAGTGACCCCAAACTCTTTGGACGGGGCCAAACCACCAGAGAGTAAGACTCATCCATTTCCCATCAAGTCACCCAGAAATTCCACGACCATGAGTGACACGATATCCAGAGACAAAAACTTGAGCAGAAGCCTCACACTCGCCCTTCTTTCAAATCTCGAAGAGTTCTCCTCGTGGTCTGTAGATCAGTCCTGCCATACCTATGACCCGAAACTTAAGCCGAGTTTGTGTTTTCAGACAACTGTCCAAACAGCCCTGGCCTACACAACCTACAGGCTCAGGCCCCTGAAGCCAAACCTGAGGACTGTACTTGCCCTCTCCAAGGGAATTGTGTGTGACCATTCCAATGGCCACTACCCTTCTAATAGGATAAACCTCCAAAGTCCCTGATCCATAACAATAGTGGTGGCTTCCCAGGAAAAACAGGGGCAATCTGAGCCCAACTGAGCACCTACCTGCACTCAGACCCATAGACAGATGTCCCCAGAGGTAAAAAGGAAAGAACAGGCCCCTAGGCACTCATCAGATCCATTGCTTTGGTTTCCAGGCATCTCTCCTCAGAGGCCTCGATTTCAAAAGCAGCATATAGCTCTTTCTTGACTCACCCATCAGAAAACATCTCATCTACAAATGGGAAACTTTCACGTTGGAGCTGTGTCAAAGCCTCTGTTTAGGAGAACCCTTTAGGGCCCCAGTGCCACCGCTTCATTCCAAGGTCTCCATAGACACAAAAGCACATTAGGACTCATCCCCAGGGGAGTCCATTTCAACTCAGCATCCTCGGTTGCTCCCCACAGATCCAGGAGATCTAACCGGTCTTGTTGCTAGGAGACAATTGGAATGCGAGGTGGGCACCCCGCCATCCATCCTTAGAACCCTGCTCAGAATCATTGGCCTGGAGCCAAACAACAGGTCTCAATTGTTCTGCAGAAGACTCTCTGCAGTTTGGAGCTTCTCACAACTCCCATCGTGGGAAATCACCCATGGACTCGTGATGCCCCCCCCATTCATGAAGGGGCCATCAGGACAGAAACTCCAACCTGAGCGATCGTCTATCCTCGCCCTGACTTCAGATGCACGAGATCTCGATTCAGTTCTGTAGATTGTGCCTGCCATGGCCTCACCCAGAAAACTAAGCCTAGCTTGTGTTCTCAGACATTTGTCGTCAGACTACTGGCCCACAAGCCCTCCAGTTTGGCAATCCAGAACTACAATGCAGCACTCTGCCGGCCCTCCAGAAGAAAAACATTGTCCTCTGGGGCTACCCAGTAACCCCAAATGAGGATCAACCTGCACCGACCTTGGCTGTACCCCCAATACATAGGCTGACCAGGGCACTAATGCCCTTTCTGACACAGCCTGAGCATGGAATTCCTGGCCCATCCCAGACAGCTGGCCGCACACTGAGCACATCGAGCCGCCGTGGCCTTAGGTCATCATCTCTTACCAACCTAACCTGGGCATTAATGCACTGTCAAACAAAACCTGAGCCCGTACCTCCTGACCAACACCCAGAAAGCTGACCGCACACTGAGCACATAAAACCCGCCATGGCCTTAGGTCATCATCTCTTCCCTACCTCAGTTTTCAGGCTTCAGAACCGAGACCTTATCTCCAATCACTGCCCAGGGGTGAGTGTGATGCAGAAATCAGAACTCCTCCTTACCCATGGCAAGAACCCTTGTGGTTGGCATGTTGTCCAACGTTCAGTGTAGGAGAAACCAGCATTCACTCTGAGGCCCCGCCCATTCTTGAGTGCGACGAGGGCATACACACGCATTGTGACCCTCAGCATGAGTCCTGTCCTCTAGTAAGTCCTCTCAGTGGCTGGACCATTAAATGTCATAATGGGCTTGGCATGTCCCTAGGCCCCAATTTTTAACCAGATTTCTGATTGTCCAGTCGCCCGCCCCAGGACTATACTCTGGAATCCCTCATTTGGTGGGACACCTGAGGTTAAAAAAGAACACAACAACAACAACAACAACAACAACAACAAACGGACTTCTTCCAGCCCACAGAATGACCCCAAACTCTTTGGACGGGGCCAAACCACCAGAGTATGACTCGTCCATTTTCCATGAAGTCACTCAGAAATTCCACGACCATGAGTGACACGATATCCAGAGACAAAAACTTGAGCAGGAGCCTCACACTCGCCCTTCTTTCAAATCCCGAAGAGTTCTCCTCATGTTCTGTAGATCAGTCCTGCCATTCCTATGACCCGAAACATAAGCCGAGTTTGTGTTTTCAGATGACTCTCCAAACAGCCCTGGCCTACACAACCTACAGGCTCAGGCCCCTGGAGCCAAACCTGAGGACTGTACTCAGCCACCCTGGTTGCTCCTTCATAGCCACCAATCTCAAGTGTCTTTTGCTAGGAGACAATTGGAATGCAAGGCGGGCTTCCCTTGCATCCATCCTAGAACGGTGCTCTGGAGTCTTTCCAAATGGGATGTCCTGGAGATGCGCAACAGTTCTCAATTGTCCCGCAGAAGGAATCCTTGAAGGGTGCATCCCACAATTCCCAACGTGAAAAAACCTCCATAGCCAAGAGACTCCGCTCCGTTCATGAAGAGCAGTCATTCACAGAAACTCCAACCTGAGCCATCGTCTGATCCTCGCCCTGAATTCAGATGCACGAGATCTCGATTCCAGTCTGTAGATTCTGCCTGCCATGTCCTCAACCAGAAACCTAAGCCGAGCTTGTGTTCTCAGACTTCTCTCCTCATACTACTGGCCCACAAGCCCTCCAGTTTGGCAATCCAGAACTACAATGCAGTACTCTGCCTGCCCTCCAGAAGAAAAACATTGCCATCGGGGCTACCTAGTAACCCCAAATGAGGATCAACCTGCACCTACCTTGGCTGTACCCCAAATACATAGGCTGACCAGGGCACTAATGCCCTTTCTGACACAGCCTGAGCCTGGACCTCCTGTCCCCACCCAGATAGCTGGCCGCAACCTGAGCACAACGAGCCTCCTAGGCCTTAGATCGTCATCTCTTCCCAACCCTGGTTTTCAGGCTTCAGAACCTAGACCTTATCTCCAATCACTGCCCAGGGTTGAACGTGGTGCAGAAATCAGAACTTCTTCCCCATGGCAAGAATCCTAGTGGTTGGCATGTTGTCCACGTTCAGTGTAGTTGAAACCAGTGTGGCCAATGAGGACCCGCCCATGCTCACGGGCCACATGGGTCCCAAACAAACATTTTGACCCTCAGCCTGTGCCCAGTCCTCAAGTAAGGCCTCTCAGTAGCTGCTTGAAGAGATAGTATATTGGGATTGCCATGCCCCTAGGCCCCAATTTTGAACCATAGTTCGGGTTGTCCCTTCAGTCTTCCCCATGGCTTTGCTTTGGAATTCCTCTTTTGGTGGGAAACCTGAGGTAACAAAAATGAAATGAGTCATCCCATCCCACAGGTTGACGAAAACAATTGGGAATCGGGCGAAATCCTCATAGAGGTAGATTCGTCCATGGCCCATGAGGCCTCCTTGACATTCCACGGCCACCGCTGATACAAAATCCAGAGACAAAAACCTGAGCAAGCGCCTCATACTCGCACTTTCTTCATATCCTGAAGAGTTCTTCTCATGGTTTGTAGATCGGGCCTGCCATACCTACGTCCCCAAACCTAAGCTGAGTTTGTGTTTTCAGACTTCTGTCCTCAAAGTCCTGGGCCACACACCCTCCAGGCTGGGGCCCCTGGATCCACACATTAGGACTGTGCCTACCAATCCATGGGAATTCTGCCCATTCCATGGTCCAAAATCGTACAAATGAGGAGAAACCTCCAAAGTCCCTGAGGCCATCCCAATAGTGTATGTCGCCTGGGACAAAAAGGGCGGTCTGACACCAGCTGAGCATCTACCTCCACTCATACCATAGATGGATGTCCCAGAGAAGAAGATTGAACCAGACAGGAACCTAGGCCATAATAGGATCCATTGCTTTGGTTTACAGGCATGTCTCCTCAAAAGCCTGATTCCAATACAAGCATAGGAGTTTTCCTGAGGCACCCATCAGAACTCATCTCGTCTCCACAAGGAAACCTGTGCATGGGAGCTATGTCAAAAGCTTAGGAGAGTACGTCAGGGTCCCGGTGCCACCGCCCAATTCCAAGGCCCTCATGGACATAAAAACCCATTAGGACCCATCCTCAGGAATGTCCATCTCAACTCAGCCAACCCGGTTGCTCCCGCAGAGCCATCAGATCTAAACTGTCTTGTTGCTAGGAGACAATTGGACTGTGAGGCGGGTTTCCCAGGCATCCAACCTCGAACGGTACTCTGGAGTCATTCCGTTTGGGATATCCTGGAGCTGTCCAAAATGTCTCAATTGTCCCGCAGAAGGAATCCTTGAAGGGGGCATCCCACAACTCCCAACGTGGGAAAACCTCAATGGCCTCGAGTTTCTGCTCCCTTCATGAAGCGGCCATCATGATCAGAAACTCCAACCTTAGCCAATGTCTGATCCTCGACCTGACTTCAGATGCATGAGATATTGGTTCAAATCTGCAGGGGGTATCTGCCGTGTGCTCGCCCTGAAAGCCAAGTCTAGCTTGTCTTCTCAGACTTCCGTCCTCACACTCCTGGCCCCGAAGCCCTCATGTTTGGCAATTTCGGACCCACAATGCAGCACTCTGCCTGCCCTGTAGAAAAAAAGTATTGCCTCATGAGCTGAGCAGGCACCTTAAATGAGGATAAACCTACACAGCACTCCATTTTAACCAAATTATATACTCTAACCTGGGCACTAAAGCACTGTCGGACACAACCTGAGGCCGGACCTCCTGACCAACCCCCAGAAAGCTGACTGCACACTGAGCACATAAGACCCGCCATGGCCTTAGGTCATCATCTCTTCCCTATCTCAGTTTTCAGGCTTCCGAACCGAGACTTTATCTCCAATCACTGCCACGGTTGAGTGTGATGCAGAAATCAGATCTCCTCCTTACCCATGGCAAGAAACCTTGTGGTTGGCACATTGTCCAATGTTCAGAGTAGAAGAAACCAGCATTCACCCCAAGGCCCCGCCCATTCTTGAGTGCGATGGGGGCATAAACACCGCATTGTGACCCTCAGCATGAGTCTTGTCCTCTAGTAAGTCCTCTCAGTGGCTGGACTATTAGATGTCATAATGGGCTTGACATGTCCTAGGCCCCAATTTTTAACCATATTTCTGATTGTCCAGTCGCCCCTTCCCAGGGCTATACTCTGGAATCCCTCATTTTGTGGGACACCTGGGGTTAAAAAAGAAAACAACAAAAACAAAAAAACGGACGTCTTCCATCCCACAGAATGACCCCAATCTCTTTGGAAAGGGCCAAACCACCAGAGAGTAAGACTCGTCCATTTCCCATGAAGTCACCCAGAAATTTCACCACCGTGAGTGACACGATATCCAGAGACAAAAACTTGAGCAGGAGCCTCTCACTCGCTCTTTTTTCAAATCCCGAAGAGTTCTCCTCATGGTCTGTAGATCAGTCCTGCCATACCTATGACCTGAAACATAAGCCGAGGTTGTGTTTTCGAACAACTGTCCAAACAGCCCTGGCCTACACAACCTACAGGCTCAGGCCCCTGGAGCCAAGCTTGAGGACTGTACTTGCCCTCTGTAAGGAAAATGTGTTTGCCATTTCCAAAAGCCACAACCCTTCTAGTAGGATAAACACCCAAATCCCTGATCCATCTCACTAGGGCTGGCTTCCCAGGAAAAAAAGGGGCAATCTGAGCCCATCTGTGCACCTACCTGCACTCAGATTCATAGACAGATGTCCCTAGAGGTAAAAAGGAAAGAACAGGCCCCTAGGCACTAATCAGATCCATTGCTTTGGTTTCCAGGCATCTCTCCTCAGACGCCTGGATTTCAAAACCAGCAATGGCTTTTTCTTGACGCACCCATCAGAAAACATCTCATCTACACATGGGAAACTTGCACGTTGGAGCTCTGTCAAAGCCTCTGTTTTGGAGAACCCGTCAGGGCCCCAGTGCCTCCGCTTCATTCCAAGGTCCCGATACACACAAAAGCACGCTAGGTCCCATCCCCAGGAGAGTCCATTTCAACTCAGCCTCCTCGGTTGCTCCCCCAGATCCAGCAGATCTAACCTGTCTTGTTGCTAGGAGACAATTGGAATGCGAGGTGGGCTACCCAGCGATCCATCCTTAGAACCCAGCTCAGATACATTGGCCTGGAGCCAAACAACAGGTCTCAATTGTCCTGCAGAAGACACTTTGCAGTTTGGAGCTTCTCACAACTCCCATCGTGGGAAAACCCCCATGGTCTCGTGATGCTCCCCCTTCATGAAGGGGCCATAAGGGACTGAAACTCCAACCTGAGCGATCGTCTGATCCTCGCCCTGACTTCAGATGCACGAGATCTCCATTCCGGTCTGTAGATTCTGCCTGCCATGTCCTCAACCAGAAACCTAAGCCGAGCTTGTGTTCTCAGACTTCTGTCCTCAGACTACTGGCCCACAAGCCCTCCATTTTTGCAATCCAGAACTACAATGCTGCACTCTGCCTGCCCTCCAGAAGAAAAACATTGCCCTCTGGGGCTACCCAGTAACTCCAAGTGAGGATCAACCTGCACCTACCTTGGCTGTACCCCAAATACATAGGCTGACCAGGGCACTAATGCCCTTTCTGACACAGCCTGAGCATGGACTTCCTGGCCCCACCCAGACAGCTGGCCGCACACTGAGCACATCGAGCCGCCATGGCCTTAGGTCGTCATCTTTTCCCAACCTCGGTTTTCAGGCTTTAGATTCTAGACCTTATCTCCAATCACTTCCCAGGGTTGAACTGGATGCGGAAATCAGAACTCCTTCCCCATGGCAAGAAACCTTGTGGTTGGCATGTTGTCCTACTTTCAGTGTAGTTGAATCCAGGGTTGCCCATGAGGCCCCGCAATGATCGCAGGCTACATTGGTCACAAACACACATTGTGACCCTCAGCCTGACCAAAGTCCTCAAGTAAGGCCTCTCAGTGACTGGATGAAGAGATAGCATATTGGGCTTTCCATGCCCCAAGGCCCAAATTTTGAACCATATTTTGGGTGGTTCCTTCAGTGTTCCCCACGGCTTTGCTTTGGAATTCCTCTTTTCTTGGGACACCTGAGGTAACAAAACTGAAAGGAGTCCTCCCATCCCACAGATTGACGAAATATAATTGGGAATCGGGCGATATCCTCATAGAGGTAGATTCGTCCATGGCCTATGAGGCATCCCCGATATTCCACGGCCATCGCTGATACAAATTCCAGAGACAAATGCCTGAGAAAGCGCCTCAGACTCGCTCTATACTCAAATCTTCATGAGTTCTTCTCATGGTTTATAGATTGGGCCTGCCATACCGATGTCCCCAAACAAGCTGAGTTTGTGTATCGGAATCACAATCAGAACTCTGCCTTCCACATGGCTCTAATGCTTGTTCTTCGCATGGAGTCACACCTTCACGTGGGGAAACCTTCATGGCCCCTTGAATCCACGGCTAAACATGAGTGCTGCTTGTGCATAAATTCACACTGTGACCCTAGCATGAGCCCCATGTCAAAGAAAGGCCTGTCAGGTTCGGGACGAAGATCTTGCATATAGTCCTTGCCAGGCCCATAGGCACCCAGGACTAACAAGATGGTGTGTATTCCAGTTGAGGGAACCCACTGCTGTGCTCTAGAGTCCCTCTCCTGGGGGGTCCTTTGTGGCAGAAAACAGTACTCTTCACTTCCCACAGAATGAATCCAAACACTTGGGAGCTTGGACAATCCCCCAAAAGGAAGGCTCTTACTCAGCCACTGAGGCAACCCCTACCCTGACGGGACACTGTGAACGCAACACCCAAAGACAAAAGCCTGAGCGACTGCCTCCCACTTGCCCTCCTTTGATATCCAGAGGATCTCCCCTCATGGACTGGAGATCAGGCCTGCCATTACCTTGGCTCCTACCTGAGCCAAGTTTGCTTTTTCAGACATCAGTCCCCTCAGCCCTGGCAAACAAAGCCTCTAGGATGGGTCTTCTGGAGCCATACCACAGGACCGTGCTGCTCTCTCCTGGGAAACTGTGTCCATTTTTTTGGCCACACACGTCCAGAATATGAGAAATCTCAAGGCCCCCGAGGACATCCCACTACTGGGAGCCTCCCTGGACACACAGGGGCATTCGGACACAAGCTAAGCAGCTACCTCCACAAAGGCATGCACACAGATGTCAACAGAGATAGGAGTTTGAGCCTGACAGGCCCTTAGGCCCTAATCTCAACTCTTGCTTTGGTTTCCAGGTGTCACTCCTCAGAGGCTTTGGTTCGAAGAACAGGATATGGGGCTTTCCTGAGGCACTGAACAGAACTCCTCTCGCCTCCACATGGGAAGCTTCCTGGTTGGAGCCGTATCAAACACCTCAGGTTGGAGAATCCTGTAGAGTCCCTGAGCCACCTCCACATTCCAAGGTCTCCCAGGCCACCAAGCCACAGTAGGACTCATCTTCAGGAGAGTCCATTTCAACTCTCCCCTCTGGGTAGCTCATCCAGGAGCCCGCAGATTGAGCCTGCCTTGTCCTGACTAAAGAGTGGGAATATGAGGTGGCGTTCCCAGGCATCCATGCTTAGACACGTGCTCTCGAGTCTTTCCGTATGGGGCCTCCTGGAACCATCCAATAGGATTCGACTGTCGTGCAGAAGGAAACCTTGAGGTTTGGAGTAGTTCACAAATCCCATCGTAGGCAAACCTCCCTGGCCTCATGAAGCCCCCACACCCTTCAGGAAGAGGCCATGCTGGACAAAAACTCTAGCCTGAGGCACGTCTCATAGTTGACATGACCTCAGTGCAGGAGATCTCGATTCAGCCTCTGCAGAGTGGGCCTGCCGTGCCCTCAGTCCCAAACCTCACGCTAGCTTGTGTTTTCAGACTTCCTTCCTCATACTCCTGGCAAACAAGCCCTCCGGACTAGGAACTCCAGAACCACAACCCAGCCCAGTGTCCTCCCAACGGAAGAAAAACATTTCCCTGTGGGGCTCTCCAGAAAACCCAGATGAGGATCAACGTGCTCGGGCCTTGACGGTTCCCGAACTGGATAGGCTGCTCTGGGCACTCATGCTCTGTCTGACACAGCCTGAAGCCAGACGTCCAGACAGACAAGGAGACAGCTGGCCGCACACCCAGCACTTCGGAAATGCCATGCTTTTATGCCGTCACCTCTTCCTAACCTTGGTTTTCAGATATCTGAACCTAGATATCATATCAATTCACCACACAGCTCGGTATCGCAAGCACAAAACAGAACTCCTCCTTCCCCATGGCTGTCAAGCTGGCTCTTGGCATGGAGTCACACCTTAAGAGTGGGAGAAACCTTCATGGCCCCTGATGCCACGCCCAAACTTGAGTGCTGCTTAGGCACAAATTCACACTGTGACCCTCAGCATGAGCCCCATGTCAAAGAAAGGCCTGTCAGGGCCTGGACCAAGAGCCCGCATATGGGGCTTGCCAAGCCCCTATGCACCCAATCCTCACCAGAGTTTGAGTTTTCCAGTCGCCCCGCCCGTACCTGGGGCTCTGATCTGGAATCCCTTTCTTGGAGAGACCCATGAGCCAGACAACACGACTCCACCCTTCCCACAAAATGACCCCAATCTTGGGAGCTGGGACAAATCCCCAGAGAGGGATATTCGTCCACAGTCCCTGAGGCCACCCCTCTTTCCACGGCTATCCCGGACACAACATCCAGAGACAAAAGCCTGAAGAGCGCCTCCCACTCGCCCTTGTTTCAGAGGCCCAGGAGCTCCCTCTCGGGCTGTACCTCCAGCCTGCCACTCATAAGCTAGGCGCCACTCATAAGCTGAGTTTGTGTTTTCAGACTTCTGTGCCCACAGCCTGGACCCACACAACCTCCAGACTAGGGCCTCTGAAGCCACAGCGAAAGATTGTGCCTGCCCTCTCCAAGGAAAGTGTGCCCAATCCATTGACCACAACCCTCCAGGTTAGGGAAAAGCTCCAAGGCCCCTGAGGCCATCAATAGTGTAGGCCACCCTGGACTAAGAGGGGCTCTCTGACACCAGCGGAGCAACTATCTCCACTTAGACTCTCAGAGAGTGTCCCCAGAGACAGAAGGTTGAAATGGACAGGCCCCCAGGCCCTAATCTGAACCTTAGCTTTGTTTCCATGTGTCCGTTCTTAGAGGACTGTTTTCGTAGACCAGCACATGGGGATTTTCTGAGGCACCAAACCAAACCTCTCTCGTTTCCACATGGGGAGATTTCTTACTGGGGATGTATCAAACCCTTCAGGTAGGAGAGTTCCGCAGGGCCACTGAACAACCAGCACATTCCAAGGTCTCCATGGACCCAAACGCACATTATGACGGATCCTCAGGAGAGGCCATTTCAACTCAGCCCCCTGGGTAGCGTGCCCCAGAGGCAGCAGATCAAACATATTTTTTCGCTTATGGCCAAGGGGAATGCGAGGCATGCTGTACAGGGATCCATCCTTCGAACCCTGCTCTTCAGTCCTTCCGTATGGTATGTCCTGGAGCCATGCAACAGGACTCGAATGTCCCGCAGAAGGAAACCTTGTGGTTTGGGGCATCCTCCAAACTCAGCGTGGGAACACTTCCTTGGCCTCATGAGGCCCCCGCTTCATGAAGGTGCCATCATGGACACATACTCCAGCCTCAGCCAACGTCTGATCCTCAGCCTGACTTCAGATGCAGGAGATTTTGATTCAGCCTCTGCAGAGTGGGCCTGCTCTGCCCTTGGCTCCAATCCTCACCCTAGCTTGTGTTTTCAGACTTCCGTCCTCAGAATCCTGGCCCACAAACCCTCCCCACTGGGAAATCTGGGTACACACTGAAGCACTCTGCCTGCCTCCCAGGAGAAAAACATTGTCTATGGTGCTGCCCAGAAACCTTAAATGAGGATTAAACTGCTTGGCCCTCGGCAAAACTCCAATTGCATAGGCTACCTTTAACACTGATGCTCTGTCGCAAATAGCCTGAGCCCAGACCTTCCAACAGACACCGACACAGCTGGCTGCACACCCAGCACATTGGACCCGCCACTGCCTTAGGCCACCATCCATTCCCAACCTGGGTTTTCAGTCATCAGAATCTAGTCCTTATCTCCAATCCCTGCACAGGGGGGAACCTGATGCATAAGTCAGAACCCCTCCTTCCCCATGGCAAGAAACCTTGCTGCTTGCCGTGAGTCAAACCTTCAGTGTAGGAGAAAACGGCAAACCTGCCGGGCCTCATGAAGCCCCCCATATCCTTCAGGGAGAGGCCATCTTGGACAAAAACTCTAGCTTGAAGCACGTCTCATAGTAGACATGACCGCAATGCAGGAGATCTTGATTCAGCCTCTGCAGAGTGGCCTGCCGTGCCCTCGGTCCCAAACCTCACGCTACCTTGTGTTTTCAGACTTCCTTCCTCACACTCTGGCAAACAATCCCTCCAGAGTAGGAATTGAAGAACCACAAGCCAGCCCAGTGACTGCCCACCGGTAGAAAACGTTTCCTTGTGGGGCTCTCCATAAAACCCAGATGAGGATCAACCTGCTCTTGCCTCGATGGCACTCATATTTGATAGGCTGCTCTGGGCACTAATGCTCTGCCTTTCACAGCCTGATGCCAGACCTCCAGACAGCAAGGATCAGCTGGCCACACACCTAGCACTTCTGACACGCCATGGTCTTATGCCGTTATCTCTTTCTAACCTTTGTTTTCAGATATCTAAACCCATATATTATATCAATTCCCCACACAGTTGGGCATCTGAAGCACAATTCAGAACTCCTTCTTCCCCATGGCTGTAAGGCTTGCTCTTGGCATGGAGTCACACCTTCAGGGTGGGAGAAACCTTCATTTCCCCTGAAACCACACCCAAACTTGAGTGCTGCCTTGGGCACAAATTCACTCTGTGACCCTCAGCATGAGCCCAATATCAAAGAAAGGCCTGTCAGGGCCTTGACCTAGAGCCCGCATATGGGGCGTGCCAAGCCCCTATACACCCAATCCTCACCAGTGTTTGAGTTTTCCAGTCTCCCCCCCGTTCCTGGGGCTCTGCTCTGGAATCCCTTTCTTGGAGAGACACATGAGCCAGACAACAGGACTCCAGCCTTCCCACAAAATGACCTCAAAATCCTGTTAGCTGGGACAAATCCCCAGAGACGGATACTCGTCCACAGTCACTGAGGCCACCCCCCACAATCCACGGCTATCCTGGACGCATCCAGAGACAAAAGCCTGAAGGAATCTCGCCCTTGATTCACAAGCCAAGGAGCTCACTCTCTATCTGTACATCCAGCCTGCCATACCCTCGGCGCTACTCATAAGCTGAGTTTTTGTTTTCACACTTCTGTGCCCACAGCCTGGACCCACACACCCTCCAAGCTAGGGCATCTGGAGCCACAGCGAAAGATTGTGCCTGCCCTCTCCAAGGAAAGTGTGCCCAATCCATTGACCACAACCCTACAGGTTAGGGAAAAGCTCCAAGGCCCCTGAGGCCATCCTGATAGTGTAGGCTGCCCTGGTCTAAAAGGGGCACTCTGACACCAGCTGAGCCATTATCACCACTTAGACTCTCAGACAGTGTCCCCAGAGACACAAGATTGAAATGGACAGGCCCTTAGGCCCTAATATGAACCTTAGCTTTAGTTTTCATGTGTCTGTCCTCAGAGGACTGGTTTCGTATACCAGCATATTAGGTTTTTCTGAGGCTCCAAACCAAACCTCTCTCGTCTCCACATGGAGTACTTTCTTACTGGATCTGTATCAAACCATTCTGGTCGGAGAATTCCGCAGGGCCACAGTACAACCATCACATTCCAAGGTCTCCATGGACAGAAACTCACATTATGACGCATCCTCAGGAGACGCCATTTCAACTCAGCCCGCTGGTTAGCTTGCCCCAGAGCCAGCAGATCAAACATATCTTGTCGTTAATGGCCAAAGGGAATGCGAGGCATGCTGTTCAGGGATCCATCCTTTGAACCCTCCTCTTCAGTCCTTCCGTATGGTATGTACTGGAACCATTCAACAGGACTCGACTCTCTCGCAGAAGGAAACCTGGTGGTTTGTGGCAACCTCCAAACTCAGCGTGGGAAAACTTCGTTGGCCTCATGAGGCACCTGCTTCATGAAGGTGCCATCAAGGGCACAATCCAACCTCAGCCAACGTCTGACCCTCAGCCTGACTTCAGATGCATGAGATTTCCTTTCAGCCTTTGCAGAGTGGGCCTGCTCCCAACCTCACCCTATCTTTTGTTTTCAGACTCTACCCTAGCACTCCTGGCCCAAAAGCCCTCATGATTGGGAATTCTGGTTCCAGAACGATGCACTCTGCCTGCCCCCCAAAGAAAAACATTGTCTATGGCATTGCTCAGAAACCCCAAATGAAAATCAACCTGCTCAGCCCTCGGCAACACCCCAATTGCATAGGCTACCCTAAACACTATGCTCTGTCTTACATAGCCTGAGCCCAGACCTTGTGAGAGACATTGAGACAGTTGGCTTCACACCCAGCACATCGAACCTGCCATGGGTTAGGCCATTTCATCCCTTCCCATTGACCTGAGTGTCTTCCTGGAGGTATATTCTGAGGCTGTGTCAGACTATGCATTTTTTCTGGAGCTTCCTATGGAATTGGGGTGGTATTAGGGGCCTTGCAATTTTCTCTTAATCTGGTGGGTTGGGAAACTGAGACAGGCTGACATTCCTTGGGAGAGCTGGCCCAGTGCTGTTGTGTGTTCCTGGAGGCCCCATCCTGGAGGGCATATGGGTCAGGACTCTGGGTCCAAAGTCTTCAGACACAAACTCGGGTAAGAGTTAAGCTCGAGGTGATGGCAGACCCAATCTTCACACCCTGAGCGAAGCATCTCCAGATATGAAATTCGGACGGCTGTGAGGCAGGAGCACAGTCTTTTCTGTCTGACTTGTTTGTCTATGATGGCCACGAAATGGAGGGGTGGCCTCATGGGTCCATGTGAGATTCTACCTCTCTGGGAATTCTGCTCGGCACCCAAGAGTTTGGTGTATTTCCGGGGGATGGGAGGAGCGCAGTTTTCTGAGTCAGGGATCCCGTCCAAACAGCCATTCCAGAGATGGGTCCTGGGTTCTGGAGCTTGGATCACCGCAACAAGGCTTGGGATTTGGGCCTAGGGTCCTGCTCTATGTTTTCCTGGTACAGCTCCCGAGTGTTCTTGTTGGAAATGGGTCTCATTCTGAGGGTCACAATGCCTGTTTTTGCCCAGATGCCCATGCTGAGTGGGTGTGACCTCATGGGCTATGCACTTGGCTCCCACTCTGAGGGTTGGACTGCCATCTCAACATTCAGTTTTCCTGCCATGGGGAAGGAGGTGTACTTTTTTATGCTTCAGGTTCCCCCATGGGCAGGAATTTGAGCTAAGTTCTGGGACAGGTGCCTGAATACCCAGTTCACTTTGAGATGAGGTCCTCGGGCCAAGGCAGGACCCACCTGCAGAAAATGAGGCCTGCTTTCTGGGTGGCTGTCAGGAGCTCGGGCTCGAGCTGTGTCAGACAGAACATTCGTGGAGAGTTCGGCCTATGATATTGGGGTGCTTTTGAGAGCTGTGCAACTGGATCCTCATGGGGGATTTTTGCACAGACCCTTTCTTCACTTCTTCTATCTGGTGAGCAGGCAGATGGCTGCATTACGGCTCCAGAATATCCAAGTTGGAGGGTTTGCAGGCGAGGAGTGTGAGGACAGAAGTATGAAAATATAAGCTATGGTTACGCTCAGTGCTGAGCACATGTCTATTCCAATGTACAGCAGTTGTTTCGAGATCTCCAGCACCTGGGCGAGGGGAAGATGTCTGCTCACGCTGGAGTTTGTATCCATGATGGCCAACAAATGGTGGGGAGGCCTCAAGAATTCATGGAGGTTTTTCCAAGCTGGAGCTTGTGAGCTACTCCAAACATCAAGGTGTCCTACTAAGGGACAGCAGAAGTCTTCTTACAGGGCTCCAGGGTCCCCCATATGGAAGATTTGATAGCAATGCTCTCTGAATGGAGGCCTGGGAAGCCAATCTCGTGTTACCATTGCAGCTGAGGAACAGGGTAAGCTTGAACCAATGACACTGATTCCAAGTTCCAAGTGATTTGCGTTGATGGAAGTTCTCAGTCTAACAGGTCCCAATGCTGCTTGGTGTCCAGGGAGACCTTAGAATGTGGTGGCGGCTCTCAGACCATTGAGGATTCTCTATCCTTAGGATTAGACCCAGTACCCAGGAGCCAGGTTTCCTTCTTGGGACAGGAGGTGTGCTCTTGTATGGCTCACAGACCACAGGTTGGACCATATGCTTGAATTTCCAGAACAGACCTCTAGGGAGAGAGACCTCAAAACATAAGCTAGGGTTCTGATGAGGTTTTAGGGCCATGGAAGTTTCAATCTTCGGACTAAGTGCCATTGGCCTGCATGTCATCCTGGAGGTAGGTGCTGAGGCTGTGTCAGGCTGTGCACTTTTTCCAGAGTGGCTTATGATATTGGGGTGCAGTCAGGGGCCTTGCAGTTTTCTCCTAATCTGGACATTTTGGGAAACTGAGATGGGCAGGGTTTCCTCAGGAGAGCAGGGCCAGTGATGTCATGTGTTTCTCGAGGCCCCATCCTGGAGGTCATGTGTGTCAGGACTTTGGGACCAAAGACTTTAGACACAACCTCGGATAAGAGATAGGAGTGAGGTGATGGCAGTCCGAATCTGAAGACCTGAGGGAAGCTCCTCGGGATTTGAAATTCAGGTGGCTGGGAGGGAGGAGCACAGGCTTTTCTGTCTGGATTTTGTGTCTAGGATGGCCACTAAATGGAGGGGTGACCTCATGTGTCCATGGGATATTCTTCCACTCTGGTGATTCTGCTTGGCACCCAAGAGTTTGATTTCTTTCTGGGGAAGAGGAAAAGACTGTATTCCATCTCTGGGATCCTGTCCAAACAGGGATTCCAGAGATGAGTTCTGGGTCCAGACACTGGGAAAACTTAACCAAAGCTTCGATTTGGGTTCCTGGTCCAGATCCCAAGGGGGATCTTTGGAAAGGGGTCTCATTCTGAGGGTCACAATGCCTGTTTGTGCCCAGCTGCCCATCCTGTGTAGGCGTGGTCTCATGGACCATGCACCTGGTTCCCACTCAGGGTTGTAAAGCCATCTCAACATTCAGTTTTCTGGCCATGGAGAAGGAGGAGCACTCTTTTGTGCTTCCGAGTCCCCTATGGGCAGGAATTTGAGCTAAGTCTGGGACAGGTACCTGAATATCCAGGTTGCTTCAAGATGATTGCCTTGGGCCAAGGTTGGACCCACCTGGAGGATATGGGGCCCACTATCTGGGTGGCTGACAGGAGGTCGGGGATCAGGCGGTGTCAGACAGACAATTTATGCAGAGGTCGGTCTATTATATTGGGGTGCCATTGAGGGCCGTGCAGGAGGATCCTCATGTGGGTTTCTGCGAAGACCCATAGGGCACTTCTTCTTTCTGGTGGGCAGGCAGAAAGCTGCACTGTGGCTTCAGAATTCCCAATATGGAGGGCTTGTAGGCGAGGAGTGTGAAGACAGAAGTCTGAAAACACAAGCCACGGATAAGCTCACTGCCGACCACAGGACCATTCCATTGTGCAGTGGTTGTTTCGAGATTTCCAGCACCTGAGTATGGGCGAGGGTCAGATGTCTGCTCACGCTGGGTTTGCATCCATGATGGTCAACGAATTGTGGGGTGGTTTCAAGAATTCTTGGAGATTTTCCCAAGCAGGACCTTGTGAGCTGCTCCAAACAGCAAGTGTCCTACTGTGGGACAGGGGAAGTCCGCTTACAAGGCTCCAGGGTCCCCCATATAGAAAGATTCGACAGCAGAGGTCTCTGAATGGGGGCCTGGGAAGTCTTCCTTGCATGACCATTACAGCTGAGGAACATTGCAGGCTTGATCTGCTGGTTTTTGTTCAAATTTCCAAGTGATCTAAGTTGACGGATGTTCTCAGTCTAATGAGTCACAATGCTGCTTGGTGTCCAGGGAGACCTTAGAATGTGGTGGTGAGGGTGCCTGGGTGGCTCAATGGGCTAAGCCGCTGCCTTCGGCTCAGGTCATGATCTCAGGGTCCTGGGATTGAGTCCCGCATCGGGCTCTCTGCTCAGCAGGGAGCCTGCTTCTTCCTCTCTCTCTCTCTGCCTTCCTCTATGCCTACTTGTGATCTCTCTCTGACAAATAAATAAATAAAATCTATATAAAAAAAAAAGAATGTGGTTGTGGGTCTGTGGCCATGCAGGATTCTCCTACCTGAGGGTTAGACCCAGTTCCCAGGAGCCAGGTTCCCTTCTCGGGACAGGAGGGGTTCTCTTGTATGGCTCAGGGACCACATGTCGGATCATATGTTGGATTTCAAGACCAGGCCTCTGGGCACAGAGGCCTGAATATCTAGGCTAGGGTTCTTATGAGGTTGTAGGGGCATGTCATCCTCAACCTTCGGACTTAGGGACTTTGACCTGTGAGTCTTCCTGGAGGTAGATGCTCAGGCTGTGTCAGACTGTGCATTTTTTCCAGAGTGGCCTATGAAATTGGGGTGGGCTCAGGGGCCTTGCAGGCTTTTCCTAATCTGGAGGGTTTGTGCAACTGAGACGGCAGAATTTCATCCAGAGATCAGGCCCAGTGATGTAGTGTGGTTCTGTCAGCCCCATCCTGCAGGGAATGTGGTTAAGGGCTCTGGGACCAAAGTCTTCAGACACAAAATTGTGTATCAATTAGGAGGGAGGTGATGGCAGCCCCGATCTGCAGACGCTGAGGGCAGCTCCTCAGGATTTGAAATTCGTGTGGCTGGGAGGCAGGAGCAAAGGCTTTTCTGTCTGGATTGTGTCTAGGATGGCCTTGGAATGGTGGGGTGTCCTCATGTGTCCATGGAATATTCTACCTCTCTGGGGATTCTGCCCAGCATCCAAGAGTTTGGTGTCTCACTGGGAAGGAGAGAGCGTGGTTTACTGTTTCAGGGTTCCCGTCAACACAGGGATTCCAGAGGTGGGTTATAGGTCCCTGTGCCTGGATAACCCTACAAAGGCTTAGTATTTGGGCCTAGAGGCTTGACTGCCTGGCTCTGTGGGGCTTTGGTTCAGCTCCCATGGAGACTTGTTGGAAATGGGTCTCAGGGTAAGGGTCACAATGCCTGTTTGTGCCCAGATGCCCATCCTGAGTGGGCATTGGCTCTTGTTCCATGCACCTGGATCCCAATATGAGGGTTGGACCACCATATCAACATTTAATTTTCCTTCTATGAGGAAGGAGGAGTACTCTTTTGTGCTTCAGATTCCCCCATGCACAGTAATTTGAGCTATGTTCTGGGACTGGTACGTGAATAACCAAGTTGGTTTGAGATGAAGGACTCAGGTCAAGGCAGGTCACACCTGCCAGATATGGGTCCCGCTATCTAGGTGGCTACCAGGAGGTCGGGGCTCGAGCTGTGTCAGACAGAGCATTAGTTCACAAGGTGGCCTATGATATTGTGGTGCTATAGAGGGCTGTGCTGGTGGAACCTTATATGGAGTTTCACGCAGACCCATAGGGCACCTCTTTTTTCTGGTGGGCAGGCAGAAGGCTGCATTGTGGCTCCCAAATTCCCAATATGGGGGACTTGAAGGCAAGGAGTGTGAGAACAGAAGGCAGAAAACACAATCTATGCTTAATCTCAGTGCCGAGAACATGGCCGTTCCAATGTGCAGTGGTTTTTTCGAGATCTCCAGCATCTGAGTACAGGCGAGGGTCAGATGTCTGCTCATGATAGAGTTTGTATCTATCGTGGCCAACAAATGAAATATCCAGCACCTGAGTAAAGGTGGATTTCAGATGTTTACGCACACTGGAATATGTGTCTCTGATGACCGAATGGAGGAGTGGCATCAAGAGGCTGATGCATGTGAGATGCTCCAAACAGCAAGGTTGTTTTTCCTACTGGACAGTTAGAGTCTGGTATGTTTTCTGCAGGGCCCCCCATGTGAAAAGTATGGGTAGCAGAGCCCTTCCACATGGATGCCTGGAAAGCACACCTCTATTGACCAATGCAGCTGAGGAACATGCAGGTTCTTTACGGTGCTTCTGGGGCGAAGCACCAAGGTCTTGAGTTGACATGGAATCTCTTGAAGATGGGTTACAATGCTGGTTTTTTTTTACCAGGTAGATCTTAGAATGTGTTGGTGGCTAAGGTGCCTGCAGGATTCTCCTACCCTGAGGGTTTAACACAGGTCGAAGAGCACGGTTACCTTCTGAGGACAGGAGATGTAGTGTTTTGTGGCTCAGGGACCACATGCCGTATCATAAGTTCCTATTCAAGAACAGGCCTCTGAAGACAGATGCCCGACAACCTAATCTAGGGTTCCAATGAGTCCCAGGGGCATGAGAGGTTCAATCTTCAGACTTAGGACAGTTGACTTGGGTGTCTGCCAGGATGTAGGTGATCAGGGAGTTTCAGACTGCGCACTTATGTCCAGAGTAACCTCCAATATTGGGGTGGCCACAGGGGCCTTGAATGTTTCAACCAACTCTGGAGGGTTTGGTTAACTGACATGCACAATTTCCATGGGGATGGCAAGCACAGTCCTGTGGTGTGGCTCCAGAGACTCCACCCTGGAGGGCATGTGAGCCATGGTTCTGGGAGGGAAGTCTGCAAACACAAACTCGGGTTAGGTTTAGTGGCTAGGTTATCGCAGGGCAATGTGTAGACCTGGAAGGCTACTCGTCAGGAACAGTAACTGGAATGACCCAAAGGCGGAAGCACAGGCTTTTATATCTGGATTGTGTGTCTAGGGTGACCTCAGAATGTAGCTGTGGCCTCATGGGTCCATGGGAGATTTTTCCTCTAAGGATACTGGCGGCTCCCAATATTTTGATGACTTTTTGGGATGGGAAGACTGCTATTTTCGATCTTAGGTGGGCCCCAAAACAGGGATTCCAGAGATGGGCTCTGGGTCTAGGCGCCTGGAAAATCCCACCAAGGGATGGGATTTGGGCTTATGGGCAGACCAGGCCTGCAATGCAGGATCTTGGTGGTGCAACTGAGAGGGCTTGTTTGGAAGCATGCTCAGACTGAGCATTACAATGCCTGTTTGTGCCCAGGGTGGCCCTCAGGAGTGGGCGTGGTCCCATTGTCCATTTTCTGGCTCCCACACTGAGGGATGGACAAACATTCCAATGGCCAGGTTTCCAGCCATGGGGAAGGAGGAAATATCTATTGTGCTTCATGTTCCCCCATAGGCAGGAATTACAGCAAAGGTCTGGAGACAGATGCCTGAATACCAAGGATGCATAGAGATGACAGATTTGGGCCATGGCCGTTCTCACATGCTGGATATGGGCCCCGCTCTCTGGGTGGCTGACACGAGGTCTGGGCTCAGGCTGTGTCAGACACAGCACTAGTGGCCAGACAAGTCTATATATTGGGGTTCTCTCCAGGGCCGAGTAAATTGATCCTCATGTAGAGTTTCTGGCCAGACTCATGAAGCACTTCTTTCTGTGGGGCAGGCAGAATGCTGCCTTATGGATCCAGAATTCCCTATCAAGAGGGTTTGGGGACAAATAGGGTGAGAATGCAATTGTAAACACCAGCTATGCTTAAATTGAGTGCCAAGCGGAAGTCAGTTTCAATGTGCAGCAGCTTATACGAGATATCCAGCACCTGAGTAAGGGCAGATGTCAGATATTTGCTCACACTGGAGTTTGTGTCTAGGATGACGACTAATGGAGGGGTGGCTTCAGGAGGCAATGGAGGATTACCCACGCTTAAGATTGTGAGATGCTCCAAACAACAAGTTTTCCTTCTAATGGACAGGAGGAGTCTGTTTTTTTTTTTCCTCCAGGGTCCCTCAAGTGGAAGTTTGCGTAGCAGAGCCCTCCTGCATCGATGACTGGAAAGCACACGTCCAATGACCATTGCAGCTGAGGAACATGACAGGTTCGTTTTGGTGGTTCTGGTGCCAAGTACCAAGGCCTTGAGTTGACTTGGAATCTCTTACAGATGTGTCCCAAAACTGGTTTGTTACAAGGGAGGTCTTAGAATGTATTGGTGGCTATGGGCCACGCTGAGGTTTTGGCACAGGTCGATGTGCACAGTTTCCATCTTGGGAGAGGAGATGTTCTGTTTTGTGGCTCAGGGTACATATGTTGTATCCTGACTTGGTATTCAAGAACAGGCCTCTGAGGATTGATGCTTGCAACCTAATCTAGGGATCCAATGATGTCCTTGGTGCCCATCAGGTTCAATTTTCTGACTAAGGACCATTGATATGGTTGTCTGACTGGATGTAGGTGATCAGGGTGTTTCAGACTGTGCATTTGCATCCAGAGCCACTTCCAATATTGGGGTGGGCTCAGGGGCCTTGCAGGTTTCTCCTAACTTGGAGGCTTTGGGAAACTGTGATGGGCACAGTTTCCTTGGGGATGTCAGGCCCAGTCCTGTGGTAAGGCTTCAGAGACCACCTCCTTGAGGATATGAGAGCCATGGTTTTGGGAGGGAAGTCTGCAAACACAAATTTGGGTTAGGGATAGTGGCAAGGTGATCGCAAGTCCAATGCATAGACCTAGAAGGCATCACGTCAGGAACTGTAATTAGGGTGACTGAAAGCTGGTAGCACAGGCTTTTCTATCTGGATTGTGTGTCCAGGATGGGCTCTGAATGTAGACGTGGTCTCATGGTTCAATGGGAGACTTTTCCTCTCTAAGGATCCTGGTGGATCTCCATAGATTGGTGGTTTTTCAGAGAAGAAAAGAGTGCTCTTTTCCATCTTAGGGGTGCCCCAAAACAGGGAAGAATGCTGTTTTCCAACTTAGGCTTATGCCAAAACAGGGATTCCAGAGACGGGCTCTGGGTCTGGGTGCCCGGATATCCCACCAAGTGTTAGGATTTGGCCCTAGGGGACTTCCAGGCCTGCAATGCAGGATCCTAATGGTGTAACAGAGGGGGCTTGTTTGACAGCATGCTCAGGCTGAGGGTCATCATGCCTCTTTGTGCCCAGGGGGGCCCTCAGGAGAGGGCGTAGTCTCATTGGCCATATAGCTGGATCCCACTTTGAGGGTTGGACACCCATTGCAACAGCCAGGCTTCCTGCAATGGAAAGAGGAGTTCTCTATTGTGCTTCAGGTTCCCCCATTGGCAGGGTTACAGGAAAGGTCTGTGGAAAGTTGCCTTAATACCAAGGATGTGTACAGATGACAGGCTAAGAATTCCCAGGTAACAAAACAGCGTTGTTACCCATGTTCATGACATTCCATGTAAAAATAAGCCCTTAGTACTTCGCCCCAGAGCCACCAGAATGAACTTGCCATGTTCCTAAGCTGCAATGGTCAGTGGAGGTGTGGTTTCCAGGCAACCATACGGGGGTGCTCTGCTACACAAACTTTGCAATTGGCGGGGACCCTTGAGACAAAAAAACAGAATGCCCCTGTCCGGTAGAAGGAAACCTTCTGTTTGTAGCATCTCACAAGCCCCAGCGTGGGAAATCCTCCATTTCCTCTTGAAGCCACCACTCCATTTGTCAGTCATCATAGACACAAACTCCAGCATGAGCAAACATCTGACATCCGCCCTTACTCAGGTGCTGGATTTCAATTCGATCGCTGCACACTGGAACTGCCTTTAGTTTGACTGAATTAAGCCATAGCTTGGGTTTACAATTCCATCCTCAGCCTACTGGTCCACAAGCCCTATTGTGAGGGAATTCTGGAGCTACAACACAATATTCTGCCTTCCCCATAGAAAGAAAAAGGGCCTGGAGAGTCTGCCCAGAAACTCCATATTATGATCAATCTTCTCGGTGCTAGACGGAACCCTGATTCATAGGCTGCCCTGGGCACTAGTGCTGTGTTTGACATAGCCGGAGCCAGGACCTAGTGTCAGCCACTGAGAGATCAGGGTCCATATCCAGCATGTGAGACCAGCTATGGCCCAAGTCTGTCTTCTCTTCTATTCTTGGTATTCAGGCATCTGTACCCACACCTTTGCTGAAATCCTTGCCATTGGGGGAACCTGAAGCACAATAGAGAACTCCTCCTTCCCCATGGAAGGTATTCTGACAGTTGGGATAGTTGCTCAACCCTCAAAGTGGAAGGCAGCTCCATGGCCAAGTAGACCATGTGCACTCATGATGGCTTCCCCGGGCACAAGCAGGCATTGTGACCTCAGCCTGAGCATGCTTTCAACCAAACGCTCTCAATTGCATCTCTGGGACCCCGAATTGCAGGCCTAGTACACACCTAGGCCCAAATCCTAACCCTGGTGGGATTTTACAGGGGCCCAGACACAGAGCCCATCTCTGGAATCCCTATTTTGGGGGACCCTTAAGATGGAAAACAGCACTCTTCCCTTCCCCGAGATAGTCACCAAACTCTTGGTAGCCACCAGGATCCTTGAGTGGAAAAATCTGCCATAGACCCATGAGAACACACCTGCATTCCGAGGCCATCCTGGACATACAATCCAGATACATATCATGTGCTATCACCTTTGAGTCATCGGATTTACAGTTCCTGACGAGCTGCCTTCCAGGTCTATGCATTGGGCCTGCAATCACCTTGCCATTAACCTAAACTGAGTTTGCGTTTGCAGACTTCCTTCCTAAAACCATGGCTCACATGACCTCCAGGTTCTGGCATCTGAAGCCACACCACAAGACTGTGCCTGAGATCCTCAAGGAAACTGTGCCCATCACTTTTGCCCGATACCTTTAGATTAGGAGAAACCTGCAAGGCCCCTGAGCGCAGCCAAATAATGGAGGCCGCTCTGGGCACAAATGCACAGTCTGAGACACCCTGATCACCTCCATACAGGCAGACACCCAAGTCAATGGTCCTGAGTCAGAAGATTGAACCTGACATGCCCCGAGGACTTCATTGGCACACTAGATTAGGTTTACAGGTATCTGTCGTCAGAGGCCTGCTCTGGAATATCAACTTATGATAAAATATATAGTCCCTGAGCCACAGAACAGAATATGTCCTCCCCAAAAAGGAAGCCATGCTCCTGGAATTGTGTCATACCCTAAGGGTATTTGGATCCTGAATGGCCCCTTAGCAACCAGCACATTCTATGATATTCCTGGTAACAAACCATCATTGTGCCCCATCTTCATGAGACTCCATGTCAACTCAAGGTCTCGATATATTGCCCCAGAGCCACCAGAATGCACCTGCCATGTTCCTCAGCTGCAATGGTCAATGGAGGGGTGATTTCCAGGCATCCCTGTGGGGTTCTCTGCTACAAAACTTTCCACATGGAGAAACCAGAGAAAACAAACCAGACTTCTCCTGTCCGGTAGAAAGAAACTTTGCTATTTGGAGCATCTCACAAGCCCCAGCATGGGAAATCCTCCATGGCCTCTTGACGCCACCCTTCCATTTGTGGGTAATCACAGACACAAACTCCAGTGTGAGCAAACATCTGACATCCACCCTTACTCAGGTGCTGGATATTCGAAACGGCAGCTGCACACTGGAACTGCCTTTTGCTTTTCACTGAACTTAACCATAGCTTTGTATTACTATTCTATCCTCACCACACTGGTCCACAATATCTCTTGATAGGGAATTCTGGAGCCACAACGCAGTATTCTGCCTTCCACATAGAAAGAAGAAGGACCTGTTGAGTCTGCCCAGAAACTGCACATGAGGATCAATCTACTCAGACCACGAGGCAACCCTGATTAATAGATTTCCCTGACCACTAGTGCTGTGTCTGACAGAGTCTAAGCCCCGACCTCGTGTCAGCCACCCAGAGGTGAGGGCCCATATTTAGCATGAGAGATCGGCCATGGCCCTGGGCCATCATCTGTACCCATCCTTGGTATCCAGTCATCTGTCCCCCAAACTTTGCTGGAATTCCTGCCAATGGCGAACCTGAAACACAATAGAGAACACCTCCTTCCTCATGGCAGGAATATTGGCTGTTGGGATGGTTGTCCAACCCTCAGCGTGGGAGCCAGCTGCATGGCCAAGGAGACCATGCCCACTCCTGAGGGCCGACATGGGCACAGGCAGGCATGGTGATCCTCAGCCTGAGCATGTTTTCAAACAAACACTCTCAGTTGCTCCTCCAGTGCCAGCATTGCAGGCCTGGTATGCCCCTAGGCCCAAATCCTAACTCTTGGTGGGATTTTCCAGGTGCCCAGACCCAGAGTCCGTCTCAGAATCCCTGTTTGGGGCACCCTTAAGATGGAAAACAGCACTCTTCCCTTCCCTGAGAAAGGCACCAAACTATTGGGAGCCGCCAGGATCCTTAGAGAGAAAAAATCTCCCATGGACCCATGAAAACAAACCTGCATTCCGAGGCCATCCTGTCCACACAATCCAGAGAGAAAAGTCTTTGCTACCGCCTTCGAGTCATCCTATTTACATTTCCTGACGAGCTGCCCTCCATGTCTATGCATTGGGCCTGTGATCATCTCGACACTAACCCTAACCCCAGTTTGTGTTTGCCGACTTCTCTCCCAAAACCATGGCTTACATGCCCACCAAGATGTGGTCCCTCAAGCCACATCACAGGAAAGTTCCTGCCATCCCCAAGAAAACTGTGCCCATCAGGTTGTCCAAACCCTCCAGATTAGGAGAAACCTGCCAGGCCCTTGAACCCACCCCAATATTGGAGGTTGCTCTGGATGCAAACGTGCAGTCTGAAACACCCTGAGCACCTCCATCGAGGCAGAAAGCCAAGTCAATGGTTCTGAGTCAGATGATTGAACCTGACATGCCCCTAGGACTTTACTGGAACCCTAGATTGGGTCTTCAGACATCTGTTCTCAGAGTCATGTTCTGGAATACCAAGTTATGATACAGCATGTGGTCCCTGATTCCCACAACAGAACATCTCCTGTCTCCAGAAGGAAAATGTGCTCTTGGATCTATGTCCAACTTTCAGGGTAGATGGATCCTGCATGACCCATTAGCCCCAGCACCTTCTATGATCTTCCTGGTAACAAACCAGCATTGTGACCCAACTTCCTGAGACTTGATGCCAACTCAAGGTGTTGGTACTTTGCCCAAGAGCCATGAAACGAATCTGCCATGTTCCTCAGGTACAAAGGTCAATGGACGTGTGCTTTCTAGGCATCCAAGAGGTAGTTCTCTGCTACACAAAAATTCCACATAGGGAACCCTAGAGCAAACAAATAAGACTGCTCCTGTCAGGTTGAAGGAAACCTTGGTTGTTTGGAGCATCTCACAAGCCCCAGCCTGGGAAGTCCTCCACATTCTCTTGATGCCAACCCTCCATTTGTTAGTCATCATAGACACAAATTCCAGCATGAGCAAACATCTGACATCTGCTCTTACTCAGGTGCTGGATATTCGATTCAGTCACGCACACTGGAAATACCTTTCACTTGACACTGTATTCTTGCATAGTTTGGGTTTACAATTCCATCCTCACCCTACTGGACTGCAAGTCCTCTTGAGAGGGAATTAGGGAGACAAAACGCAACATTCTGCCTTCCCCATAGAAAGAAGAAAGGCCTGGTGAGTCTGCCCAGAAACTCCCCATGAAGATCAATCTACTTGGCCCTCGAGGGAACCCCGATTTATACTTTGCGCTGGCCACTAGCGCTGTGTCTGAGAGAGCCTGAGCCCCAACCTCGTGTCAGCCACCCAGAGTGTGGGGCCCTTATCCAGCATGTGGGACTGGCCATGGCCCAGTCATCTCTATCCATCCTTGGTATTCCGGCAACTATCCCAGACCTTTGCTGGAATCCCTACCAGTGGGGGAACCTGAAGCACAATTGAGAACTCCTCCTTCCCCATGGCAGGAAGCCTGGCTGTTGCTATGGGTGCCCAAACCTCAGAATTAGAACCAGGTGCATGGCCAATGAGACAACGCCCAATCATAAGGGCCGCCTGGGCCAAAGCAGGCATTGTGTCCCTCAACCTTAGCATGCATTCAAACAAATGCTCTCAGTTGTTTCTGCAGGGTCCCGCATCGCAGTCCTGGTATGCCCTTAGGACCAAATCCTAACACTTCGTGGGATTTTCCATGCCAACATAACCAGAGCCCGTCTCTGGAATCTCTGTTTTGAAGCACCCCTATGATGGAAAACAGCACTCTTCCCTCCCCTGAGAAAACTATTAGGAGCTGCCAGGATGCGTAGAGAGGAAAAATCTTCCAGGGCTCCATAAGACCACACCTTCATTCCGAGGCCATCCTGGACACACAATCCAGATACAAGAGACTGTGCTACCACCTTCGAATCACCTGGTTTACAGTTCCAGACGAGCTGCCCTACAGACCTACGCATTGGGCCTGTGATCACCTCGCCATTAACCCTACCCCAAGTTTGTGTTTGCAGACTTCTTTCCCAAAACCATGGCTCACATGCCCTCTATGATGGGTCTCTGTAGCCACACCACAAGAAAGATCCTGCTATCCCCAATGAAACTGTGTCCATCACAGTTGCCCAAACCCTCCAGATTAGGAGAGACCTGCAAGTCCCCTGAGCCCAGTCCAATATTGGAGGCCACTCTGGACACAAATGCACAGTGTGCAACACCCTGATCACCTCCATCCAGGAAGACACCCAAGTCAATGGTCCTGAGTCAGAAGATTGGTCCCTGAACCCCACAATAGAATATCTCCTGTCCCCAGATGGAATTCGTGCTCTTCAACTTGTGTCAAGTGTCGGGGTATATCAATTATGCACAGCCCCTTAGCCCCCAGCACATTCTAAGATCTCTCTGGTAACAAACAAACAGCATTGTGATCCATCTTCATGAGATTCCATGTCACTTCAAGTCCTTGGTAATTCGCCCCAGAGCCACCAGAATGAACCTGTCATGTTCCTCACCTGATATGGTCAGTGGAGGTGTGCTTTCCAGGCATCCATGTGGGAGTGCTCTTCTACTTATTCTTTCCACATGTGGGACCCTGGAGCAAACAAACCAGACTGCCACTGACCAGTAGAAGGGAACCCTCTGTTTGGAGCATCTCAGAAGCACCAGCAGGAGAAATCCTCCATGGCCCTTGACACAACCCCTCCATTTGTCAGTCATCATAGACAAAAACTCCAGCATGAGAAAACATCTGAAATCTGCCGTTATTTAGATTCTGCATTTTCTTTTCCACCACTGCACACTGGAACTGCGTTTCACTTGACACTGAATTTAACAATAGCTTGGGTTTAGAATTCCATCCCCAGCCTCCTGGTCTGCAAGCCCTCTAGAGAGGGAATTTGGAGCCACAAGGCAACATTCTCCATTCCCACTAGAAAGAAATAGGGCCTGGTGAATCTTCCCAGAAACTCCACATGAGGATCAATCTAATTGGCACTCGATGGAACCTTGATTTATAGGCTGTCCTGGGCACTAGTACTAGTACTAGTACTAGTACTGTGTCTGACAGAGCCTGAGCCAAGACCTAGTTTCAGGCACCCAGAGATATGAGCCCATATCCAGCATGTGAGATTGGCCAGGGCCCAAGTCCATCATCTCTACCCATCCTTGGTATTCAGGCACCTGTCCCCAGACCTTTTATGTAATCCCTACCAATGGGGTAACCTAAAGCACAATAGAGAACTCCTCCTTCCCCATGGTAGGAATCCTGGCTGTTGATATGGGTGTCCAAACCTCAAAGTGGGAGCCAGCTGCATGGCCAAGGAGAAAATGCCCACTCATGAGGGCTGCCCTGGGCACAAGTAGCCATTGTAACCCTCAGCTTGATCAAGCCTTCAAAAAAAATGCTCTTAGTTGCACCTCCAGGATCCTGCATTGCAGGCCTGATATGCCCTTAAGCCCAAATCCTAACACATTGTGGGATGTTCCATGTGCACATACCCAGAGCCCGTCACTGGAATCCCTGTTTTGAGGCACCCCTAAGATGGAAAACAGCACTCTTCACTTCCCTGAGAAAGCCACCAAACTAATGGGAACCCCCAGGATCCTTGAGAAGAAGAATCTCCCATGGTCCCATGAGTCCACACCTGTATTCCGAGGCCAGCGTGGATATGCTATCCAGATACAAGAGACTGTGCTACTGGCTTCGAGTCACCTGATTTACAGTTCCTGACGTGCTGCCCTCCAGATCTTTGGATTGGGACTGTGAACACCTCTCCATTAACCTTATCCCGAGTTTGTGTTTGCAGATCTCTCTCTAAAAACCATAGCTCACATGTCCTCTAGGATGGGGCCCCTAGAGTCACACCACAAGACTGTGCTTGCCATCCCCAAGGAAACTGGGCCCATCACAGTTGCCCAAACCCTCTGATTAGGAGAAACCTGGAAGGCTCCTGAGCACATCCCAATATTGGAGGCTGCTCTGGATGCAAATGCACAGTCTGAAACACCCTGATCACCTCCATCCAGGCAGACACCCAAATCAATGGTCCTGAGTCAGATAATTGAACCTGACATGGCCCTAGGACCTCATTGGAAGAGGGATTAACTTTTCAGGCACCTGTCCTCAGAGGCCTCTTCTGGAATACCAACTTATGATACAAATTATGGCTCCTGAGCCCCAGGGTGGGAAATCCTCCATGGCCTCTTGACGCCACCTCTCCATTTGTTGGTCATCATAGACACAAACTCCAGCCTGAGCAAACATCTGACATCCGCCCATATTCAGGCGCTGATATTGGAATCAGCTGCTGCACACTGGAACTGCCTTTCGCTTTGCAATGAATTTAAGCCTAGCTTCAGACTACAATTTCATCCTCACCCTACTGGTCTGCCATATCTCTTGATCGGGAATTCTGGAGCCACAACGCAACATTCTGCCTTCTTCATAGATAGAAGGACCTGGTGAGTCTGCCCATAAACTGCACATGAAGATCAATATACTCAGCCCAGGAGGGAACCCCTATTTATAGTTTTCCCTAGTCACTAGTGCTGTGTCTGACAGAGCCTGAGCCCCTACCTCGTGTCAGCAACCCAGAGGGTGGGGCCCACATTAACCATGTGAGACCGGCCATGGCCCAGGGCTGTCATTACTACCCATCCTTGGTATTCAGGCATCTGTCCCCTAGATCTTAGCTGGAATCCCTACCAATGGGGGGACCTGAAGCACAATAGAGAATTCATCCTTCGCCATGGCAGGAAACCTGGCTTTTGGATGGGTGTCCAACCCTAGGAATGGGAACTGGCTGCATGGCTGAGTAGAAATCGCCCAATCCTGATGGCCTCCGGGGCACAAGCAGACATTGGGACCCTCAGCTTGACCATACTTTCAAACAAACGCTCTCAGTTGCACCTCCAGGATCCCGCATTGCAGGCCTGGTATGGCCCTAGGCCTAAATATTAACCCTTGGTGGGATTTTCCAAGCACTTAGACCCAAAGCTCATCTCTGGAATGCCTGTTTTGGGGCACGCCTAAGCTGGAAAACAGTACTCATCCCTTCCCGGAGAAATCCAACAAACTATTGAGAACCGCCAGGATCCTTGAGAGGAGAAATCTCCCAAGGACCCTTGAGACAACACCTGCAATAAAGGCCATTCTGGAAATTAAATCCAGATACAATTACCTGTGCTACCACCTTTGAGTTACGTGATTTACAGTTCCAGACTTGCTGCCATCCTGGTCTATGGATTGGGACTATGATCACCTTGCCACTAACCCTAACCTAAGTTTGTGTTTGCAGACTTCTCTCTCAAAATCATGGCGCACATGTCCTCCAGGATGGGGTCTCTGGAGTCACACCACAGGACAGTTCCTGCAATCCCCAAGGAAACTGCCCATCACAGTTGTCCAAAAACCCCATATAAGGAGAAACCTGCAAGGAACCTGAGCCAACCCTAGTATTGGATGCCACTCTGGACACAAATGCACAGTCTGAAACACCCTCATCACCTGCATCCAGTCAGACACCAGAGTCAATGATCCTGAGTCAGAAGATTGAATGACATTCCCCCAGGGCCTCATTCAAACCCTTTATTAGGTTTTCAGGCTTCTGTCCTCAGAGACCTGTTCTGGATTACCAATTTATGATACAACATATGGCCGCTGAGCCCCACAACAGAATATCTCCTGCCCCCAGAAGCAATCCGGGCTCTTGGGCCTGTGTCAAATCCTCAGGCTAGATGAATCCTGCATGGCCCATTAACCACCAGCACATTCTAAGATCTCCCTGGTAACAAACCAACATTTTGACCCATCTTCATGAGGTTCCATGTCCAATCCAGTCTTTATTTCTTCGCCTCAAAGCCACCAGATGCCATGTTCCTTCGCTGTCATGGTCAATGAAGGTGTGCTTTCCAGTCACCCATGTGGGAGATCTATGTTATCCGATCTTTCGACATGGGGAACCATGGAGGAAACAAATCAGACAGCCCCTGTCTGGTAGAAGGAAACCTTGCTGTTTGGAGCATCTCAAAAACACCAGATTGGGAAATCCTCCATGGCCTCTTGACGCCACCCCTCCATTTTTGTGTCATCATAGACACAAACTCCAGCATGAGCAAATATCTGACATCCACCCTCACTCAAGTGCTGAATATTGGATTCAAACATTGCACACTGGAAATTCCTTTCGCTTGATACAGAATGTAACCATAGCTTAGGTTTACAATTCCATCCTCAGCCTCCTGGTCCACAAGCCCTCTTGATAGTGAATTCTAGAGCCACAAAGCAGCATTCTGCCTTCCCCTTACAAACAAGAAGGGCCTGGTGAGTCTGCCCAGAAACCATACATGAGGATCAATCTGCTCGGCACTCGAGGGAACCCCAATTTATAGGCTGCCCTGGGCACTAGTGCTGTGTCTGACAGAGCCTGAGCCAAGACCTAGTGTCAGCCACCCAGTGATCGGGGCCCATATCCACGATTTGATACTGGCCATGGCCCATGTCCATCATCTTTACCCATCCTTGGTATTCAGGCCTCTGTCCCCAGACCTTTGCTGGAATCCCCGCTAATGGGGGAACCTGAAGCACTATAGAGAACTCCTCTTTCCCCATGGCAGGATTCTGGCTGTTGGGATGGTTGTCCAACCCTCAAAGTGGGAGCCAGCTGCATGGCCAATGTGACCACGCCCACTCATGAGGGCCACCTGGGCATAAGCAAGTATTGTGACCCTCAGCCTGAGAATGATTTCAAACAAGCCCTCTCAGTTGCACCTCCAGGATCCTGCATGCAGGCCTGGTAAGCCACTAGGCCCAAATCCTAACACTTGGTGGGATTTTCCAGGGGACCTAACCCAGAGTCCGTCTCTGGAATCTATATTTTGGGGCACCCCTAACATGAAAAACAGCACTCTTCCCTTCCCCGAAAAAGCCACCAACTATTGGGAGCCACCAGGATCCTTAGAGAGGAAAAATCTCCCATGGACCCATGAGGCCACAACTGCATTCTGAGGCCATCCTGCACACAATACAGAGAAAAAAGCCTGTGATTCTGCCTTTGAGTCACCCGATTAACAGTTCCTGAAGAGCTGCCATCCATGTCTATGCATTGGGCCTGTGATAACCTTGCCACTAACCCTAACCGAAGTTTGTGTTTTCAGACTTCCCTCCCAAAACCATGGCTCACATGCCCTCCAGTTTGTGATAACTGGAGCCACACCACGGGATTGTACCTGTCTTTCCAAAGGAAACTGTGATTGTCACTATTAAACAAACCCTCTAGATTAGGAGAAACCTGCAAGGCCCCTAAGCCCAGCCCAATATTGGAGGCCACTCTGGACGCAAATGCACAGTCTGACACACCATATCACCTACATCCAGGCTGATATCCAAGTCAATGGTCCTCAGACAGAAGATTGAACCTGACATGCTCCTAGGATTTACTGGAACACTAGAATAGGTTTTCAGGTATCTGTACTCAGAAGGCTGTTCTGAATATCAATGTATGATACAATATGGTCACTGAGCCACACAAAAGAACATCTCCTGTCCTTAGAAGAAAGCTGTGCTCTGGACCTGTGTCAAACACTCTGGGTAGATGAATCCTTCAAGGCCCCCTGGCAACCAGCACATTCTATGATCTCCCTGACAACATACCAGCATTGTGACCCATCTTCATGAGACTCCATGACAACTCCAGCCCTTGGTACTTCGGCCCAGAGCCACCAGAATGAAACTGCCATGTTCCTCTGCTGCCATGGTCAATGTAGGTGTACTTTCCAGGCATCCAGCGGGAGTGCTCTGATACCAACTTTCCACATGGGGAACCCTGGAGGAAACAAACCAGACTCCCCTGTACGGTAAAAGGAATCTTTGCTGTATGGAGTATCTCAAGCCTGAGGGTGGGTAATCCTCCATGGCCTCTTGAGGCCACCCATCCATTTGTTGGTCATCATAGACACTAACTCCAGCGTGAGCAATCAACTGACATCTGCACTTACTCAAGTGCTGGATATTTGAATCAGCTGCTACACACTGGAATTGCCTTATGCTTGGCACTGAATTTAAAAGTAGCTTGGCGGGACGCCTGGGTGGCTCAGTTGGTTAAACAGCTGCCTTCGGCTCAGGTCATGATCCCAGCGTCCTGGGATCGAGTCCCACATCAGGATCCTTGCTCCGCAGGGAGCCTGCTTCTCCGTCTGACTCTGCCTTCCACTCTGTCTGCCTGTGCTTGCTCTCGCTCACTCTCTGACAAATAAATAAAATCTTAAAAAAAAAAAAGTAGCTTGGGTTTGCAATTCCATCCTCAGCCTGGTGTTCAGTAAGCTCTCTTGATAGGGAATTCTGAAGCCACAACACAGCATTCTGCCTTCCCCATAGCAAGAAAAAACAGCCTGGAGAGACTGCCCAGAAACCCTACATGAGGATAAATCTACTCGACCCTCGAGTGAACCCCATTTATAGGTTTACCTGGCCACTAGCGCTGAGTCTGACAGAACCTCGTCTCTGACCTCGTGTCAGGACCCAGAGACTGGGCTCCAACTCCAGAATGTGAGACCAGCCATGACCCAGGGCTGTCATCTCTACCCATTCTTGATTCAGGCATCTGTCCCCAGACATTTGCTAAAATCCCTGCCAATGGGGGAACCAAAAGCACAATAGGGAAATCCTCCTTCCCCATGGCAGGAATGATGGCTCTTGGGATGGGTTTCCAGACCTCAGAGTGGTAGCCAGCTGAATGGCCAATGATAACCCGCCCACTCATGAGGGCCGCCCTGGACACAAGCAGGCATTGTGACCCCCAACATGAGCATGCTTTCAAACAAACACTCTCAGTTGCATTCCAGAATCCAAATTTGCAGGCCTGATATGCCCCTAAGCACAAATCCTAACACCTGGTGGGATTTTTCAGGGGCCCAGAAACACAGCCTGTCTCTGGAATCCCTGTTTTGGGACACCCCTAAGATGGAAAATAGCACTCTCCCCTTCGCCAAGAAAGCCACCATAGTATAGGGAGCCGCTAGGATCCTTGAGAGGAAAAATCTCCCATGGATCCATGAGACCACACCTGCATTCCGAGGCCATCCTGGACACAAAAGCCAGATACACAAGCCTGTGCTACCACCTTCAAGGCAACTAATTTATAGTTCCAGACGAGCTGCCCTCCAGGTCTATGCATTGGGCCTGCGATCACCTCACCGCTAACCTTAACCCGAGTTTGTGCTTACAGACTTCTATCCCGAAACCATGGCTCATATTTCCTCCAGGATGGGGTCTCTGGAGCCAAACCAAAGGACTGTGCCTGCCATCCCCAAGGAAAATGTGTCTGTCACATTTGCCTAAAACTTCGAGATAAGGAGAAACCTGCAAGGCCCCTGAGCCCACCCAAATACTGGAGGCCCCTCTGGACACAAATGTGCAGTCTGAAATACGCTGATCACCTGAATCCAGGCAGATACCCAAATCAGTGTTTCTCAGTCAGAAGATTGAACCTGACATGCTCCTATGACCTCATTGTAACCCCTGATTAGGTTTTCAGGCATCTGTAATCAGAGACCTGTTCTGGAGTACCAACTTAAGATACAACATATGGTCCCTGATCCCCACAACAGAACATCTCCTTTCTCTAGATGGAAGCCGTGCTCTTGGAACTGTGTCAAACCCTCAGGGTAGATGAATCCTACTTGGCCCGTAGCCACCAGCAGATTCTAAGATCTCACTGGTAACAAGCCAGCATTGTGAGCCATCTTCATGAGATTCCATGTCAACTACAGGCCTTGGTACTTCACCCCAGAGCCTTCAGAAAGAACCTGCCATGTTCCTCAGCTGCAATGTTCAGTGGAAGTGTGCTTTCCAGGCATCCATGTGGGAGTGCTCTGCTACCCAAACTTTCCACATGGGGGACTCTCGAGCAAACAAATCTGACTGCCCTGTCCTGTAGAAGGAAACCTGGCTGTTTGGAGCATCTCACAAGCTCAAGTGTGGGAAATCCTCTATGACCTCTTTTCAACTCCTCTCCATTTGTCGGTCATTATAGACACAAACTCCAGCTTGAGCAAACATCTGACGTCTGCGCTTACTCAGGTGCTGGATATTCGAATCAGCCGCTGCACACTGGAAATGCCATTCGCTTGTCACTGAATTTATTCATAGCTTGGGTTTACAATTCCATCCTCACCCTACTGGTCCACAAGCCCTCATGATAGGGAATACTGCAGCCACAACACAGCATTCTGCCTTCCCAATAGAAAGAAGAAGGGCCTGGTGAGTCTGCCCAGAAACTCCACATTATGATCAATCTACTTGTCCCTTGAGGGAACCCTGAATTATAGACAGCCCTGGCCCCTAGTGTTGTGTCTGACAGAGCCTAAGCCCCGACCTCGTGTCAGCCACCTAGAAGGCGGGGCCCATATCCCGCATGTTAGACTGGCCACGGAACAGAGCTGTCATCTTTACCCATCCTTGGTATTCAGGCATGTGTCCCCAGACCTTTCCTGGAATCCCTACCAATGAGGGAACCTGAATCACAATAGAGAAATCCTCATTCCCCATGGCAGAATTCCTGTAAGTTCGGAAGGGTGTCCAACACTCAGAGTGTTAGCCTACTGAATGGCCATTGAGACCACCCCCATTCCTGAGGGCCACCCTATGCAAAAGCTGGCATAGTGACCCTCAGCCTGAGCATGCTTTCAAACAAACGCTCTCAGTTGTATATCCAGGACTTGCATTTGAGGCCTGGTAAGCCCCTATGCCCAAATCATAACCCTTGGTGGGTATTTCCAGGTGCCCAGAGCCAGAGAACTTCTCTGCAATCCCTGTTATGGGACACCCTTAATATGGAAAACAGAACTCTTTCCTCTGTGAGAAAGCCACCACATTATAAGGAGCCGCCAGGATACTTGAGAGGAAATATCACCCATGGACACCTGAGACCACACCTGCATTCTTAGTCCATTGTGGATACACAATCCAGATAAAAAAGCCTGTGCTACCTCCTTTGAGGCATGCGATTTACATTTCACACGGAGCTTCCCTCCAGGAGTATGCATTGGGCCTACAATCACTTCGCCACTAAACCTAACCCGCGTTTGTGTTTGCAGACTTCCCTCCCAAAACCATGGCTCTCATGCCCTCCAGCATGGGGTCTCTGGAGCCACACAACAGGACTGTGCCCACCATTGCCAAGGAAACTGTGCCCGTCAAATTGCCCTATCTTTCCAGATTAGGAGAAACCTGCAAGGCCCCTGAGCCCACCCCAATACTGGTTGCCACTCAGTACACAAATGCACAGTCTGGAACAACCTGATCACCTACATCTAGGCAGACATTGAAGTCAATGATACTGAGTCAGAGGATTGAACCTGACATTCCGTTAGGATTTTATTGGAACCCTAGATTAAATTTTCAGGCATCTATCCTCAGAGTCCTGTTCTGCAATACCAAATTATGATACATTTGGTCCGTTAGCCCCACATCAGAACATCTCTGGTCCAAGAAGGAAACCGTGCCCTTTGACCAGTGTCAAACCCTCAGGGTAGATGAATCCTACATGGTCCCTTAGCCACCAGCACACTGTAAGGTCTCCATGGTAACAAACCTGCATTATGACCCATCTTCATGAGACTTCATGTCAACTCCAGGCCTTGGTAATTCGCCCAAGAGCCACCAGAACGAATTGGCCATGTTTCTCAGCTGCAATTTTAATGGAGGTGTGCTTTTCAGGCATCCATGTGGGAGTGCTCTGCTACCCAAACTTTCCACATGGGGGACCCTGGAGCAAATAAACCAGACTCCCCCTGTCTGGTAGAAGGAAACTTTGCTGTTTGAAGCATCTCACAAGCCCCAGCATGTGAAATCCTCCATGGCCTCTTGACGCCACCCCTCCATTCGTCGGTCATCATAGACATAAACTCCAGCATGAGGAAATGTCTGACTTTCACCTTTACTCAGGTGCTGGATATCTGGAATCAGACACTGCACAATGGAACTGCCTTTCGCTTGGCACTGAATTGAACCTTAGCTTGAGTTTACAATTCCATCCTCACCCTACTGGTCCCCAAGCCCGCTTGATAGGGAATTCTGGGGCCACAACGCAGCTTTTTGCCTTCCCCTTAGAAAGAAGAAGGGCATGGTGATTCTGCCCAGAAACTCTGCATGAGGATCAATCTGCTCAGCCCTTGAGGGATCCCTGATTCATACTCAGCCCTGACCACTAGTTCTGTTTCTGACAGAGCCTGAGTGCTCAATTCATGTCAGCTACTCAGAGAGTCAGGCATGTGAGACTGGCCATGTCTCAGGTCCCTCATCTCTACCCATCCTTGGTATTCAGGCATCTGTCCCCAGACATTTGCTAGAATACCTGCTAATGGGGGAACCTGAGGCACAATAGAGAATTCTTCCTTTTCCATGGCAGGAATCCTGGTAGTTGGGATGGGTGTCCTACATTAAAGTGGTAGCCAGCTGCATGGCCAAGGAGACAACTCCCACTCATAAGGGCTGCCCTAATCACATCAGGCATTGTGACACTCAGACTAGCATGCTTTCAAACAAACGCTCTCAGTTGTACCTCCAAGTCACACATTGTAGGCCTGGTACTCCCCTAGGCCCAAATCCTAATCCTGGTGGGATTTTCCAAGCACCCAGACTCACAGCCCTTCTCTGGAATCCCTTTTTGGGGAACATCTAAGATTGAAAACAGCACTCTTCCATTCAAACGAGAAAGCCACCATACTATTGGGAGCTTCCAGGATCCGTAGAGAGGAAAATACTCTCATGGAAACATTAGAACACACCTGCATTCCAAGGCTATCATGGACACACAATCCAGATACAAAAGCCAGTGCTAGTGCCTTCGAGGTACGTGATTTACAGTTCCTGACGATCTGCCCTCCAGGTCTATGCATTGGGCCTACGATCACCTCGCAACTCAACCTAATCTGAGTTTGTGATTGCAGACTTCTCTCCCAAAACCATGGATTACATGCCCTCCACGATGGAGTCTCTGGAGCCACACAACAGGACTGTGCCTGCCACCCCCAAGGAAACCGTGCCCACAAATTTGCCTAAACCTTCAAGATTAGGAGAAACCTGCAAGGCCCCAGAGCCCACCCCAATATTGGAGGCCATTCTGTACACAAAGGCACAGTCAGAAACACCCTGATTGCCTACATATAGGCAGACACCGAAGTCAATGGTCCTGAGTCTGATGATTGAACCTGAAATTCCCCTTGGACTTCATTGGAACCCTAGATGAAGTTTTTAGGCATCTGTCCTCAGAGGCCTGTTCTGGAATACCAACTTATGATACAACATTTGGTCCGTGAGCCCCACAACAGAACATCTCTGATACCCAGAAAGAAACTGTGTTCTTCGACCGGTGTCAAACCATCAGGATAGACGAATCTTACATGGCCCCTTAGCCACCAGCACATAGTAAGATTTCCGTGGTAACAAAACTGCATTGTGACCCAACTTCATTAGAATCCAGGCCTTGGAACTTTGCCCTAGAGCAACCAGAAAGAACCTGCCATGTTCCTTAGGTGCAATGGTCAATGTAGGTGTGCTTTCCAGTATCCACGTGCGAGTACTATGCTACCCAAACTTTTCACATGGGGGAACCTGGTGTAAACAAACCAGACCTCCCCTGTCCAGTAGAAGGAAACCTTATGTTTGGATCAACTCACAGGCCTCAGCGTGTAAACTGCTCCATGGCCTCTTGATGCCACCACTCCATTGGTCGGTCATCATAGACACAAACTCCAGTCTAAGCAAACATCTGACATGCACCCTTATCCTGGTGCTGGATGTCTTGAATAAACCACTGCACATTGGAACTGCCTTCCACTTGGCACTGAATTGAACCATAGCTTGTGTTTACAATTCCATCCTCACCTGACTGATCCCTAAGCCCTCTTGATAGGGAAATCTGGGGCCACAACGCAGCATTCTGCCTTCCCCATCGAATGAAGAAATGCCTGGTGAGTCTGCCCTGAAAACCCACATGAGGATCAATCAGGTCTGCCCTCGAGTCAACACCGATTTATAGGCTGCCATGGCCACTAGTGCCGTGTCTGAAAGAGCCTGAGCCCGACTGAGTTTCAGCCACTAGAGAGCAGGCCCCATATCTAGAATTTGGGATTGCCATGGCCCAAGTATGTCATCTCTACCCATCCTTGATATTCAGGAACCTGTCCCCAGACCTTGGCAGAGATCCCTGCCAATTAGGGAACTTGAAGCACAATAGAGAACTCTTCTTTCCCCATGGCAATAAACCTGGCTTTTGGGATGGGTGTTCAACCCTTAAAGGGGGAGCCAGTTACAACATCAAAGACACCACACACACTCCTGAGGACTACCCTTGGCACAAACAGGCATTGTGACCCTCACCCTGAGCATGCTTTCAAAAAATCCCTCTCAGATTCACCACAATGATCCCTCATTTTAGGCCTGGTATGCCTGTAGGTTCAAATCATAAAACTTGGTGGGATTTTCGAGTTGCCCAGACCCAGAGACCGTCTCTGGAATTTTTGTTTTGGTGCACCCTTCAGATGGAAAACAGCCCTCATCCCTTCCCCAAAAATGTCACCAAATTATGAGGAGCCACCAGGATCCATAGAGAGGCAATGTCTCCCATGGACCCATGAGAACACACCTGCATTCTGAGGCCATCCTGGACACACAATCCGGAGAGAAAAGCCTGTGCTACTGCCTTCCATTCACCCTAATTACAGTTCCAGATGAGCTGCTCTCAAGGTCTATGCATTGGGCCTGTGATCACCTCGCCACTCACCCTAATTCGAATTTGTGTTTGCAGACTTATCTACCAAAACCATGGCACACATGCCCTCCAGGATGGGGTCTCTGTATCCACACTGCAGGACTGTCCCTGCCATCCACAAGGAAACTGTTTCCATCACAGTTGCCCAAACTGTCTAGATTAGGAGAAACCTACAAGGCTTCTGGGCCTACCCCAATTTCGGTGGCCGCTCTGAACACAAATGCACAGTCTGAAATACCCTGATCCCCTACATCCAGGAACACAGCCAAGTCAATGGTCCTGAGTCAGAATGAATGCCAGGGAAGCCCACCTCGCATTCCAATTGTCTCATCGCAACAAGACAGTGGAGATCGGATGGCTCTGCGGGAGCAACTGGGGTGGCTGAGTTGAAATGGTCTTTCCTGAGGATGGGGCCTAATGTGTGTTTGTGTCCATGAGGGCCTTGGAATGGGGCAGTGGGACCGGGAACCTGAAGTATTCTCCTAAGCTATTGACATAGCTCCCATGCACAAGTTTCCTTGTGGAGACGAGATTTGTTCTGATGGGTGCCTCAGAAAACCCCCTATGTTGGTATTGGAATCCAGGCTTTTAAGGAGACATGCCTGTAAACCAAAGCAATGGATCCGATTATGGCCTAGGGTCCTGTCTGGTTCAATCTTCTTCTCTGGGGACATCCATCTATGGTATGAGTGGAGGTAGATGCTCAGTTGGTGTCAGAGCACCCTTGTTTGTCCAAAGAGACCTACACTATTGGGATGGACTCGGGAACTTTGGAGGGTTCTTCTAATTTGTACGTTTTTGGACAATGGAATGGGCAGAATTCCCATGGACTGGGTAGGCTCAGTCCTAATGTGTGGCTTCAGGAGACCCAGCCTGAAGGCTGTGTGGCCCCTGGACTTTGAGGACCGACGTCTGAAAACACAAACTCTACTTAGTTTTGGGGACGTAGGTACAGAAGGCCCAATTAACAAACCATGAGAAGAACTCTTCAGGATATGAAGAAAGAGCGAGTCTGAGGCGCTTGCTCAGGCTTTTGTCTCTGGATTTTGTATCAACGATGGCCGTGGAATGTGGTGAGCCTCATGGACCATGTACGAATCTTCCGCTCTGTGGATTTGGCACGGTCCCATTTGTTTTTCGACAATCTGTTTGATGGGAAGTCTCATTTCAGGTTTGTTACCTCAGGTTACCAACCAAAGAGGAATTCCAAAGCAGAGCCCTGGGAAAGAGTGAAGGGACAACGCAAAATATGGTTAAAAATTGGGGCCTAGGGTCATGGATGGACAATATGCTGTCTCTTCATCCAGCCGCTGAGAGGCCTACTTGAAGAATGGCCTCAGGCTGAGGGTCACAATGTGTGTTTGTGACCAATGAGGCCCGCGAGCATGAGCCGGGCCTCATGGGCCACACTGGTTTCAACAACACTGAACTTTGGACAACATGCCAATCACAAGGTTTCTTGCCATGGGGAAGGAGTTCTACTTTCTGCATCATTATCAACCCTGGGCAGTGGTTGGAGATAAGGTCTAGGTTCTGAAGCCTGATAACCGCAGTTGGGAAGAGATGACGACCTAAGGCCATGGCATGTCTGATGTGCTCAGTATGCGGTCAGCTTCCTGGGTGTTGGTCAGGAGGTTCGGGCTCAGGTGGTGACAGAGAGTGCATTAGTGCCCAGGTTAGACTAATTAATTTGGGTACAGTGGAGTGCCGTTTAGGTTTATCCTCATTTAAGGTACCTGGGCAGCTCATTAGGCAATAAAATTTTTTCTATAGGTCAGGCAGAGTGTTGCCTTGTGGGTCCGGAATTGAAAAACTTGAGGGATTCTTGGCTAGGAGTGTGAGGACAGAAGTTGAAAACACAAGCTAGACTTGGGCTTCAGGGCGAGGGGAAGGCTGGTACCCCCTGCAGATCTGAACCTATATCTCATGCATCTGAAGTCACGGCGAGGATCAGACGTTGGCTCAGGTTGGAGTTTCTGTGCATGACAGCCCCTTCATGAACGGGGCGGAATCTCAAGGCCATGGAGGTTTTCCCACGTTGGGAGTTGTGGGATGCCTCCTTCAAGGATTCCTTGTGCGGGACAATTGAGAACTGTTGGGCAGCTCCAGGACATCACATATGGAATGACTCCAGAGCACTGTTCGGGGATGGATGCCAGGGAAGCCCGCCTCGCATTCCAATTGTCTCGTAGCAACAAGACAGTTGAGATCGGATGGCTCTGCGGGAGCAACCGGGGTGGCTGAGTTGAAATGGACTTTCCTGAGGATGGGGCCTCATGTGTGTTTTTGTCCATGAGGGCCTTGGAATGGGGCGGTGGCACCGGGACCCTGAAGTATTCTCCTAAGCTTTTGACTAGATCCCATGCACAAGTTTCCTTGTGGAGACGAGATTTGTTCTGATGGGTGCCTCAGGAAACTCCCTTTGCTGGTATTGGTTTCCAGGGATTTAAGGAGACATGCCTGTAAACCAAAACAATGGATCCGATTATGGCCTAGGGTTCTGTCTGGTTCAATCTTCTTCCCATGGATTGGGTAGGCACAGTCCTAATGTGTGGCTCCAGGGGCCCCAGCCTGGAGGGTGTGTGGCCCAGTACTTTGGGGACAGAAGTCTGATAACACAAACTCATCTTAGGTTGTGGGAGTTAGGTATGGCAGGCCCAATCTACAAACCATGAGAAGAATTCTTCAGGATATGAAGAAAGAGCTAGTCTGAGGTGCTTGTTCAGGCATTTGTCTCTGGATATTGTATCAACGATGGCCGTGGAAGGTGGGGAGGCCTCATGTGCCATGGACGAATCTTCCTCTTTGTGGATTTGGCCCGGTCCCAAATATTTTTCGTCAATCTGTGGGATGGGAGGCCTCTTTCAGGTTTGCTACCTCAGGTGTCCCAACCAAGAGGAATTCCAAAGCGGAGCCCTGGGGAAGAGTGAAGGGAAAACCCAAACTATGGTTAAAAATTGGGGCCCAGGGGCATGGCATGCCCAATATGCTGTCACTTCATCCAGACACTGAGAGGCTTTACTTGAGGGTCACAAGGTGTGTTTGTGACCAATGTGGCCCGCGAGCATGTGCGGGGCCTAATTGGCCAAACTGATTTCAACTACACTGAACTTTGGACAACATGCCAATTACAAGGTTTCTTACCACGGGGAAAGAGTTCTGATTTCTTGATCATTTTTACCCTGGGCAGAGGATTGAGATAAGGTCTTGGTTCTGAAACCTGAAAACCGCAGTAGGGAAGAGATGAGGAACTAAGTGTGTGTGTGACCTATGTGGCCTGCGAGCATGGGCGGGGCAACTTGGCAACACTGCTTTCAACTACACTGACCTAAGGCCATGGCGGGTCTGATGTGCTCAGTGTGCGGTCAGCTGCCTGGGTTTTGGTCAGGAGGTTCGTGGTCAGGTGATGCTGATGGTGCATTAGTGCCCAGGTTAGACTATATAATTTGGGTACAGTCGAGTGCCGTGTAGGTTTATCCTCATTTAAGCTGCCTGGGCTTCTCAGGGGCAAGATATTTTTTTTTTAGAGGGCTGGCAGAGTGCTGCATTGTGGGTCCGGAATTGACAAACTTGAGGGCTTCTAGGCCAGGAGTGTGAGGACAGAAATCTGAGAACACAAGCTAGATCTGGACTTCAGGCCGAGGCCACGGCAGGTACCCCCTGCAGATCTGACCCAATGTCTCATGCGTATGATGTCACAGCGAGGATCAGACGTTGGCTCAGTTTGGAGTTTGGTGCATGACTGCCTCTTCATGAACGGAGCAGAATCTAAAGGCCATGGAGGTTTTCCCACGTTGGGAGTTGTGGGATGCCCCCTTCAAGGATTCCTTCTGCAGGACAATTGAGACCTGTTGGGCAGCTCCAGGACATCCCATATGGAATGACACCAGAGCACCGTTCAAGGATGGATGCCAGGGAAGCCCGCCTCGCATTCCAAATGTCTCCTAGGAACAAGACAGTTTAGGTCGGATGGCTCTGCGGGGGCAAACGGGGTGGCTGAGTTGAAATGGACTTTCCTGGGGCTCCTGGGTGGCTCAGTGGGTTAATCCGTTGCCTTAGGCTCAGGTCATGATCTCAGAGTCTTGGTTTCGAGCCTCATATCGAGCCTGCTTCCTTCTCTCTCTCTGCCTGTCTCTCTGCCTGGTTGTGATCTCTGTCTGTCATATAAATAAATAAAATCTTTAAACAAAAAAAAGAAATGGACTTCCTGAGGATGGTTCCTAATGTGTGTTTGTGTCCATGAGGGCCTTGGAATGGGGTGGTGGCACCGGGACCCTGAAGTATTCTCCTAAGCTTTTGACATAGCTCCCATGCACAACTTTCCTTGTGGAGACGAGATTTGTTTTGATGAGTGCCTCAGGAAACCCCCTCTCCTGGTATTGGAATCCAGGCTTTTGCGGAGACATGCCTGTAACCAAAGCAATGGATCCGATTATGGCCTAGGGTCCTGTCTGATTCAATTTTCTTCTCTGGGAAATCCATCTATGGTATGAGTGGAGGTAGATGCTTAGCTGGTGTCAGACCGCCCTTGTTTGTCCCGGGAGCCTACACTATTGGGATGGCCTCGGCGTCTTTTGAGGGTTCTCCTAATTTGTACGATTTTGGACAATGGAATGGGCAGAATTCCCATGGATTGGGTAGGCACAGTCCTAATGTGTAGCTCCAGGGGCCCCAGCCTGAAGGTTGTGAGGCCCAGGACTTTGAGGACAAAATCTGAAAACACAAACTCAGCATAGGTTTGGGGACGTAGGTATGGCAGGCCCAATCTATAAACCATGTAAAGAATTCTTCAGGATATGAAGAAAGAGCAAGTCTGAGGCACTTGCTCAGGCTTTGTCTCTGGATTTTGTATCAACGATGGCCGTGGAATGTGGGGAGGCCTCATGTGCCGTGGACGAATCTTCCTCTCTGTGGATTCGGCCCGGTCCCAATTGTTTTTCGTCAAGCTGTGGGATGGGAGGTCTCCTTTCAGGTTTGTTACCTCAGTGTCCCAACCAAAGAGGAATTCCAAAGCAGAGCCCCGGGCAAGAGTGAAGGGAAAACCCAAACTATGGTTAAAAATGGGGGCCTAAAATCATGGCAGGCCCAATATGCTGTCTCTTCATCCAGCCGCTGAGAGGCCTTACTTGAGGACTGGGCTCAGGCTGAGGGTCACAATATATATTTTTTTTTTCTAGAGGGCAGGCAGAGTCCTGCATTGTGGGTCCGGAATTGCCAAACTTGAGGGCTTTTGGGCCCAGAGTTGAGGACAGAAGTCTGAGCGGAACAATTGAGACCTTTTTGGCAGCTCCAGACATCCCATATGGAATGACTCCAGAGCACCGTTCAAGATGGATGCCAGGAAAGCCCGCCTCGCATTCCAATTGTCTCCTAGCACCAAGACAGTTTAGATTGGATGGCTCTGCGGGAGGAACCGGGGTGGCTGAGTTGAAATGGATTTTCCTGAGGATGGGGCCTAATGTGTGATTGTGTCCATGAGGGCCTTGGAATGGGGCGGTGGCACAGGGCCCCTGAAGTATTCTCCTAAGCTTTTGACATAACTCCCATGCACAAGTTTCCTTGTGGAGACAGATTTGTTCTGATGGGTGCCTCAGGAAACCACCTATGCTGGTATTAGAATCCAGGCTTTTGAGGAGACATGCCTGTAAACCAAATCAATGCATCCGATTATGGGCTAGGGTCCTGTCTGGTTCCATCTTCTTCTCTGGGGACATCCATCTATGGTATGAGTGGAGGTAGATGCTCAGCCGGTGTCAGACCGCCTTTGTTTGTCCCGGGAGACCTACACTATTGGGATGGCCTCAGGGACTTTGGAGGGTTCTCCTGATTTGTAAGATTTTGAACAATGGAATGCACAGAATTCCCATGGATTGGGTAGGCCCAGTCCTAATGTGTGGCTCCAGGGGCACCAGCCTGTACGGTGTGTGGCCCAGTACTTTGAGGACAAAATCTGAAAACACAAACTCACCTTAGGTTTGGGGACGTAGGAATGCCAGGCCCAATCTACAGACCATGAGAAGAAATCTTCAGGGTATGAAGAAAGAGCTAGTCTGAGGCGCTTGCTCAGGCTTTTGTCTCTGGATTTTGTATCAACGATGGCCGTGGAATGTGGGGAGTCCTCATGTGCCATGGACGAATCTTCCTCTTTGTGGATTTGGCTCGGTCCCAATGGGTTTTCGTCAATCTGTGGGATGGGAGGTCTCCTTTCAGGTTTGTTACCTAAGTGTCCCAACAAAAGAGGAAATCCAAAGCAGAGTCCTGGGGAAGAGTGAAGGGACAACCCAAACTATGGCTAAAATTGGTGCCTTGTGGCATGGCAGGCCCAATATGCTGTCACTTCATCCAGCCACTAAGAGGCCTTAGTTGAGGACTTGGCTCAGGCTGAGGGTCACAATGTGTGTTTGTGACCAATGTAGCCAACGAGCATCCCCGGGGATCATGGGCCACACTGGTTTCAACTACACTGAACTTTGGACAACATGCTAATCACAAGGTTTCTTGCCATGGAAAAGGAGTTCTGATTTCTGCATCATTTTCAACCCTGGGCAGTGGTTGGAGATAAGGTCTAGGTTCTGAAGCCTGAAAATTGCAGTTGGGAAGAGATGAAGACCTAAGGCCATGGCAGGTCTGATGTGCTCAGTGTGCGGTCAGCTGCCTGGGTGTTGGTCAAGAGGTTCGGGGTCAGGTTGGGCCAGAGTGCATTAGTGCCCAGGTTAGCCTACATAATTTGGGTACAGTCGAGTGCCGTGTATGTTTATCATCATTTGAGATTCCTGGGAAACTCATTAGGAAATATATTTTTTTCTAGAGTGCTGGCAGAGTGCTGCATTGTGGGTCCGGATTTGCTAGACTTGAGGGGTTCTGGGTAGTAGTGTGAGGACAGTAGTCTGAGAACACAAGCTAGACTTGGGCTTCAGGCCAAGGGCACGGCAGGTACGCCCTGCACATCTGAACCAATATATCATGCATCTGAAGTCATGGCGTGGATCAGACGTTGGCTCAGGTTGGAGTTTCTGTGCATGACTGCCCCTTCATGAACGAAGCGGAGTCTCAAGGCTGTTAACGTTTTCCCACGTTGGGAGTAGTGGGATGCCCCATTCAAGGATTCCTTATTCGGGACATTTGAGATTTGTTGGGCAGCTCCAGGACATTTCCTATGGAATGACATCAGAGCATCGTTCGAGGATGGATGCCAGGGAAGATCGCCTCGCATTCCAATTGTCTCCTAACAACAAGACAGTTGAGATCTGATGGCTCTGCGGGAGACACCGGGGAGGCTGAGTTGAAATGGACTTTCCCGAGGTAAGGTCCTAAAGTGTGTTTGTGTCTATGAGGGCCTTGAAATGGGGCGGTGGCACCGGGACCGTGAAGTATTCTCCTAAACTTTTGATATAGCTCCCATGCTCAAGTTTCCTTGTGGAGATGAGGTTTGTTCTGATGGGTGCCTCAGGAAACCCCCTATGCTTGTATTGGAATTCAGGCTTTTGAGGAGACATGCCTGTAAACCAAAGCTTGGATCCGATTATGGCCTAGGGTCATGTCTGGTTCCATCTTCTTCTCTGGGGACATCCATCTATGAGATGTGTGGAGATAGATGCTCAGCTGGTGTCAGACCGCCCTTGTTTGTCCCGGGAGACCTACACTCTTGGGATGGCCTCGGGGACTTTGCAGGGTTCTCCTAATATGTACGATATTGGACAATGGAATGGGCAGAATTTCCATGCATTGGGTAGGCACAGTCCTAATGTGTGGCTCCAGGGGCCCCATCCTGGAGTGTGTGTGGCCCTGGAATTTGAGGACAGAAGTCTGAAAACATAAACTCAGCTTAGGTTTGGGGACGTAGGTATGGCAGGCCCAATCTACAAACCATGAGAAGAACACTTCAGGATATGAAGAAAGAGCGAGTCTGAGGCGCTTGCTCAGGCTTTTGTCTCTGGATTTTGTATGAACGATGGCCGTGGAATGTGGGGAGGCCTCATGGGCCATGGACAAATCTTCCTCTCTGTGGAAATGGCCCGGTCCCAAAGGTTTTTCCTCAATCTGTGGATTGGGAGGTCTCCTTTCAGGTTTGATACCTCAGGTGCCCCAAACAAAGAGGAATTCCAAAGCAGAGCCCTGGGGAAGAGTGAAGGGACTAGACAGTTGAGATCTGATGGCTCTAGGAGAAACTGGGGTGGCTGAGTTGAAATGGACTTTCTTGAGGATGGGGCCTAATGTGTGTTTGTGTCCATGAGGTCCTTGGAATGGAGGCTAGCCTGGAAGTTGTGTGGGTCTTGGCTGTGGGCACAGATGTCTGGAAACACAAACTCAGCTTATGAGTGGCGCCTAGTGTATGGCAGGCCGGATGAGTAGCCCAAGAGGGAGCTCCTGGGCCTCTGAAACAAGGGCGAGTGGGAGGCGCTCCTTCAGGCTTTTGTCTCTGGATGTTGTGTCCGGGATATCCGTGGATTGGACTGGTGGCCTCAGGGAATATGGACGAGTATCCCTCTCTGGGTATTTGTCCCAGCTCCCAAGAGTTTTGGGTCATTTTGTGGGAAGGGTGGAGTCGTGTTGTCTGGCTCATGTGTCTCTCCAAGAAAGGGATTCGAGAGCAGAGCCCCCGGTACGGGCGGGGCGACTGGAAAACTCAAACACTGGTGAGGATTGGGTGCATAGCGGCTTGGCAAGCCCCATATGCGGGCTTTTGGCCAGGCCCTGACAGGCCTTTCTTTGACATGGGGCTCACGCTGAGGGTCACAGTGTGAATTTGTGCCCAAGCAGCACTTACGGTTGGGCGTGGAATCAGGGGCCATGAAGGATTCTCTCACCCTAAAGGTGTGACTCCATGCCAAGAGCAAGCTTTACAGCCATGGGGAAGGCGGAGTTCTGTGTTGTGCTTGCGATACCAGCTGTGTGGAGAATTGATATAATGTCTAGGTTCAGATATCTGAAAACCAAGGTTAGGAAGAGGTGACGGCATAAGACCATGGCGTGTCCGAAGTGCTGGGTGTGCGGCCAGCTGTCTCCTTGTCTGTCTGGACGTCTGCTTCAGGCTGTGTCAGATGGATCATAAGTGCCCAGAGCAGCCTATCCAGTTCGGGTACCGTCGAGGCCCGAGCAGGTTGATCCTCATCTGGGTTTTCTGGAGAGCCCCACAGGGAAACCTTTTCCTTCCGTTGGGCAGACCCTGGGCTGGGTTGTGATTCTGGAGTTCCTAGTCCCTAGGGCTTGTTTGCCAGGAGTGTGAGTAAGAAAGTCTGAAAACACAAGCTAGCGTGAGGTTTGGGACCGAGGGCACGGCAGGCCCACTCTGCAGAGGCTGAATCGAGATCTCCTGCACTGAGGTCATGTCAACTATGAGACATGCCTCAGACTAGAGTTTTTGTAAAGGATGGCCTCTTCCTGAAGGGTGTGGGGGCTTCGTGATGCCAGGGAGGTTTGCCTACGATGGGATTTGTGAACTACTCCAAACCTCAAGGTTTCTTTCTGCACGACAGTCGAGTCCTATTGGATGATTCCAGGAGGCCCCATACGGAAAGACTCGAGAGCAGGTGTCTAAGCATGGATGCCTGGGAACGCCAACCCATATTCCCACTCTTTAGTCAGGACAAGGCAGGCTCAATCTGCGGGGTCCTGGGTGAGCTACCCAGAGGGGAGAGTTGAAATGGACTGTCATGAAGATGAGTCCTACTGTGGGTTGGTGGCCTGGGAGACGTTGGAATGTGGAGGTGGCTCAGGGACTCTGCAGGATTCTCCAACCTGAGGTGTTTGACATGGCTCCAACAAGGAACCTTCCCATGTGGAGTCGAGAGGAGTTCTTTTCAGTGCCTCAGGAAAGCCCCATATCCTGTTCTTCGAACCAAAGCCTCTGAGGAGTGACACCTGTATACCAAAGCAAGAGTTGAGATTAGGGCCTAAGTGCCTGGCCGGCTCAACATTCTATCTCTGTTGACATCTGTGTGCATGCCTTCGTGGAGGTAGCTGCTCAGCTTGTGTCCGAATGCCCCTCTGTGTCCAGGGAGGCTCCCAGTAGTGGGATGCCTCGCGGGCCTTGAGATTTCTCATATTATGGAGGTGTGTGGCCAAAAGAATGGACACAGTTTCCCAGGAGAGAGCAGGCACGGTCCTGTGGTATGGCTCCAGTGGACCCAACCTAGAGGCTGTGTTTGCCCGGGCTGTGGGGACAGATGTCTGAAAAAGCAAACTTGGCTCAGTTAGGGGCCAAGGTAATGGCAGGCCTGATCTCCAGTCCGTGAGGGGAGATCCTCTGGATATCAAAGGAGGGCAAGTGGGAGGCAGTCGCTCAGGCTTTTGTCTCTGGGTGTTGCGTTCACAGTGGCCGTTCAGGGTAGAGGTTGCTTCAGGGCCCGAGGAAGAGCCTTCCTCTCGGGGGATTGTCCAAGCTCCCAAGTGTTTGGGTTCAATCTGTGGGAAGGCAAGAGTACTGTTTTCTGTCACAGGGGACCCCCCCCAGGAGAGGGACTCTAGAGCACAGCAGTGGACTCCCTTAACTGGAATACACACCATCTAATTAGTCCTGGGTGCCTATGGGCATGGCAAGCCACATATGCGGGCTCTTGGTCCAGTCACTGAGAGGCGTTACTTGAATAAGGTACTCACGCTGAGGGTCACCATGTGTGTTTGTGCCCAAGGCGGCCCTCACGCATGGGCGTGGCCTCATGGGCCATGCCGTTTTCCTCACACTGAAGGTTTGACTCACTGCCAGCAGCAAGGTTTCTTGCCATGGGGAAGGAGGGGTTCTGACTTGTGCATCCGGTTACCCCTGTGCAGGGATTGGAGATAAGGTCTAGGTTCCGATGACTGAAAACCCAGGTTGGGAATGGATGGTGGCCTAAGGCAGTGGCGGGTCCAATGTGCTGGGTGTGCAGCCAGCTGTGTCGGTGTCTGTTGGAAGGTCTGGGCTCAGGCTATTTTTGACAGAGCATCAGCGTTTAAGGTAGCCTATGCTATTGGGGTGTTGCCGAGGGCCAAGCAGTTTGATCCTCATTTGGGGTTGCTGGGCAGCACCATAGACAATGTTTTTCTCCTGGGAGGCAAGCAGAGTGCTTCATTGTGGCCCAAGAATTCCCAGGAGGGAGGTTTTGTGGGCCAGGAGTGTGGAGGACGGAAGTCTGAAAACACAAGCTAGGGTGAGGATTGGAGCCAAGGGCAGAGCAGGCCCTCTCTGCAGAGGCTGAAACAAAATCTCCTGCATCTGAAGTCAGGCTGAGGATCAGACATTGGCTGAGGCTGGAGTATGTGTCCATGATGGCACCTTCATGAAGCGGGGGCCTCATGAGGCCAAGGAAGTTTTCCCACGCTGAGTTTGGAGGTTGCCCCAAACCACAAGGTTTCCTTCTGCGGGACATTCGAGTCCTGTTGCATGGCTCCAGGACATACCCTACGGAAGGACTGGAGAGCAGGGTTCGAAGGATGGATCCCTGTACAGCATGCCTCGGGTTCCCATTGGCCATTAGCCACAAGATATGTTTGATCTGCTGCCTCTGGGGCACGCTACCCAGGGGGCTGAGTTGAAATGGCCTCTCCTGAGGATGCGTCATAATGTGAGATTGGGTCAATGGAGACCTTGGAATGTGCTGGTTGTTCAGTGGCCCTGCGGAACTCTCCTACGTGAAGTGTTTGATACATCCCCAGTAAGAAAGCTCCCCATGTGGAGACGAGAGAGGTTTGGTTTGGTGCCTCAGAAAAGCCCCATGTGCTGGTCTACGAAAACAGTCCTCTGAGGACGGACACATGGAAACCAAAGCTAAGGTTCAGATTAGGGCCTGGGGACCTGTCCATTTCAACCTTCTGTCTCTGGGGACACTCTCTGAGAGTCTAAGTGGAGATGGTTGCTCCGCTGGTGTCAGAGAGCCAATCTTAGTCCAGGGTGGCCTACACTATTGATGGCCTCAGGGGCCTTGGAGCTTTTCCCTAACCTGTAGGGTTTTGGTCAATGGATTGGGCACAATTTCCTTGGAGAGGGCAGGCACAATCTTTCGCTGTGGCTCCAGAGGCCCTAGCCTGGAGGTAGTGTGGGTCCAGGCTGTGGACACAGAAGTATGAAAACACAAACTCAGCTTATGCGTGGTGCCTAGGGTATGGCAGGCCGGATGTACAGCCCGAGAGGGAGCTCCTGGGCCTCTGAAACAAGGGCGAGTGGGAGGCGTTCCTTCAGGCTTTTGTCTCTGGATGTTGTGTCCGGGATAGCCGTGGATTGGAGGGGTGGCCTCAGCGACTATTGAGGAGTATCCCTCTCTGGGGATTTGTCCCAGCTCCTAAAAGATTGGGGTCATTTTGTGGGAAGGGTGGAGTCGTGTTGTCTGGCTCATGTGTCTACACAAAAAGGGATTCGAGAGCAGAGAACCAGGTACGTGTGGGACGAATGGAAAACTCAAACACTCGTGAGGATTGGGTGCATAGGGGCTTGGCAAGCCCCATATGCGGGCTCTTGGTCCAGGTCATGAGAGGCCTTGCTTTGACTTGGGGCTCACGCTGAGGGTCACAGTGTGAATCTGTGCCCAAGCAGCAATCACGTTTGGGCGTGGCATCAGGGGACATGAAGGTTTCTCCCACACTGAAGGTGTGACTCTATGTCAAGAGCAAGCTTTACAGCCATGGGGAAGGAGGAGTTCTGTTTTGTGCTTGCGATCCCCAGCTGTGTGGAGAATTGATATAATGTCTAGGTTCAGATATCTGAAAACCAAGGTTAGGAAGAGGTGAAGGCATAAGACCATGGCGTGTCTGAAGTGCTGGGTGTGCGGCCAGCTGTCTCCTTGTCTGTCTGGACGTCTGGCTTCAGGCTTTGTCAGACAGAGCATGAGTGCCCAGAGCAGACTATCCAGTTCGGGGACCGTCGAGGCCCGAGCAGGTTGATCCTATCTGGGTTTACTGAAGAGCCCCACATGGAAACGTTTTTCTTTCGTTGGGCAGACACTGGGCTGGGTTGTGGTTCTGGAGTTCCTAGTCCGGAGGGCTTGTTTGCCAGGAGTGTGAGGAAGGAAGTCTGAAAACACAAGCTAGCCTGAGGATTGGGACCGAGGGCAGAGCAGGCCCACTCTGCAGAGGCTGTATTGAGATCTCCTGCACTGAGGTCATGTCAATTATGAGACGTGCCTCAGGCTAGAATTTTTGTCCAGCATGGCCTCTTCCTGAAGGGTGTGGGGGCTTCATGAGGCCAGGGAAGTTTGCCTACGATGGGATTTGTGAACTACTCCAAACCTCAAGGTTTCCTTCTGCACGACAGTCGAGTCCTATTGGATGGTTCCAGGAGGCCCCATACGGAAAGACTCGTGAGCAGGTGTCTAAGCATGGATTCCTGGGAACGCCACCTCATATTCCCACTCTTTATTCAGGACAAGGCAGGCTCAATCTGCGGGCTCCTGGGTGAGCTACCCAGAGGGGAGAGTTGAAATGGACTCCCCTGAAGATGAGTCCTATTGTGGCTTGGTGGCCTGGGAGACCTTTGAATGTGGAGGTGGCTCAGGGACTCTGCAGGATTCTCCAACCTGAGGTGTTTGACACGGCTCCAACAAGGAAGCTTCCCATGTGGAGACGAGAGGAGTTCTGTTCAGTGCCTCAGGAAAGCCCCATATCCTGTTCTTCGAACCAAAGCCTCTGAGGAGTGACCCCTGGAAACCAACGCAAGAGTTGAGATTAGGGCCTAAGGGCCTGGCCGGCTCAACCTTCTTTCTCTGTTGATATCTGTGTGCAAGCCTTCGTGTTAGTAGCAGCTCAGGTTGTGTCTGAATGCCCCTGTATGTCCAGGGAGGCTCCCCGTACTGGGATGTCCTCGGGGGCCTTGAGGTTTCTCATATTCTGGAGGTGTGTGGCCAAAGGAATGGACACAGTTTCCCAGGAGAGAGGAGGCACGGTCCTGTGGTATGGCTCCCGAGGACCCAGTCTAGAGGCTGTGTTTGCCAGGGCTGTGTGGACAGTTGTCTGAAAAAGCAAACTTGGCTCAGCTAGGGGCCAAGGTAATGGCAGGCCTGATCTCCAGTCCGTGAGAGGAGATCCTCTGGATATCAAAGGATGGCA